>NC_064640.1:503093731-503736348 GCF_023864345.2 Schistocerca serialis cubense
AATTCTTCTTCATATTATTTCTAGTTCAAACATGCTCATATGTCGCTGCAACCCATATTTAACGTTCATTTTCTCTAGAATAAAACAGTGATAGGTGCTGGGTTGGAGTCCTGGGAAGGAAAAAATTAATGTTTCGTCTCGTCATTTCAGTTAAAACATGTAGCTACTGCCGAGAAAATCCAATATGTCACAGTTGATTGTGCTTCGACAACAATCCGATTAGGTTCTGGGTTCGAATCTCTGTCCAACACAAAGCTTTACATCACGGCATTTCAAGTTAGTTACTTGTGAAGAAGCAATATTTAACATCTCTCGTAGTTAGTTAACAGGGATAATAGGTGCTGGGTAGGAATTCGCGTCCGTTAAAAACGTTTACGTTATGTAATTTAAAGTTGATATTTGCTAACTGATACTGTCTAAAATCGAGGTATAACACTGTACGCCTAGTCAGGAATGACTGTTAGTTTCCGTCAGTCACGAAATCTTAGTCTGCATGACCTGGGTTTGAAGTTCATACATATTCTCAACTAGCTGCTCGTGAATAACTTAAATTTTTAATATCATTTTGTGTTAAATAACAAGTACAGTATGTAACTTTGAAGTGGAAATCATGAATACGACGAACTTACTACGTGCATTACCTATCTGACGTTATAATGAGAGTGGTAACATTTCAGGTATGTCATTTATTGCAATAAATGTGAGCTTATAAGCCTTAAGGACAGTCTTATTTGTGATAGGGTGTTCCTTGATATTTGTAGTATCGTGGTATTACTTTACATCTTGAATTATTGCGATACAGAGCCGAGTTTTGTAGTGGTGACTTGTTGGAGCCATTTTCAATAGTCAAACGGCTGTACCAAGGAGCGATTAGAGGAACTGCTAGACAGCTGCATTTAGTATTTTCATTTGTGATGTACATCTCTGTGACGAACCGTGTAACCGTGTATTTTTTATTTTCGATTTTCCCACGTCTTGGTTTATTTTGCGTTTGTCTGATGTAAATCTGTGACGTTATCACCACGTCCACTGTGATTTGTGTACCTCAAGTACTGTTCACTTGGTTTTTTGTTTATTTGTGCATCATTATATGCTAACTATTAGTGTAAATAGCTGACTGAGCTTGGCACACTAGGGCACAACAAAATATGAAATATCCTCGTAAACCATAACGTTACTGAATGGAATGTTAGTGTTACTATTAAGAAATGAAGATTTTTCTACATCTCCATCTACATGACTACTCTTCAAATCACACTGAAGTGCGTAGCAGAGGGTTCATCGAACCATCTTCATACTGATTCTCTATTATTCAATTCCCGAACAACGAGCGGGAAAAACGAACATCTATATCCTTCCGTGCGAGATCTGACTTCTTGTTTTATTATGATGATCGTTTCTCCCTATGTCTGTCATCGTGAACAAAATATTTTCGCATTCGGAGGAGAATAGTGGTGATTTAAATTTTGTGAGAGGTCCCGCCGCAACGAAAAACGCCATTGTTTCAATGATTTCGATCCCAAATCCTGTATCATGTCCGTGACATTCTCACCCCTACTTCCTGGTAGTAAATATCAAGCTGCCCTCCTTTGAACTTTCTTGATGTACTCCACTAATCCCATTTGGTAAAGATTACGCGACACACACAAGTATTCTTAAAAGTACGGTCCAGCATAGAGTAGGCTGTCTCTTTAGTAGATCTATTGCACCTTCTAAGAGTTCTGCCAACATAACGCAGTCTTTGGTTCACCTTACCCACAATATTTGCTATATGTGCTTTTCAATTAAAGTTGTTCATAATTGTAATTCTTAGGTATTTAGTTGAATTTACGGACTTTAAATTTGATTGATTTATTGTGTAACCGAAGTTTAACGGATTCCTTTAGCATCCGTGTGGATGACGACACACTTCTCGTTGTTTAGGGTCAACTGCCGTTATCGCACCCTACATGAATGTTATGTAAACCGTTTTGCAATTGTTTTTGAGATTCTCATGACTTTACTAGACTATAAACGACAGAATCATCTGCAAAAAAATTAAGACGGCTGCTCAGATACTCTCCTATATGGTTTATATAGATAAGGAACAGCAGAAGAAAATTGTTCAAATGGCTCTGAGCACTATGCGACTTAACATCTATGGTCATCAGTCCCCTAGAACTTAGAACTACTTAAACCTAACTAACCTAAGGACATCACACAACACCCAGTCATCACGAGGCAGAGAAAATCCCTGACCCCGCCGGCAATCGGACCCGGGAACACGGGGGCGGAAAGCGAGAACGCTACCGCATGACCACGAGCTGCGGACAACGGCAGAAGACCTATAAAACTACCTTCGGGAACGTCAGAAATCACTTGTGTTTTAATCGATGACTTTCGTCAATTACTACGAACTGTAACCTCTCTGACAGTAAATCACTAATCCAGTCGCATAACTGAGATGATATTCCATAGGTATGCAACATGATTAGAAGCCGCTTATGACGTACGGAGTGAAAAGCCTTCTGGAAATCTAGAAATACGGAATTAATCTGAAATCCTTTGTTGATATCAATCAACACTTCATGTGAGTAAAGAGGAAGTTATGTTTCACAAGAACGATGTTTTCTATATCTTTGTTGACTATGTGTCAATAAACCTTTCTCATCGAGGTAATTCATCATGTTCGCACACAGTATATTTTCCCAAATCTTGCTGCATACCAACGTTAAAGATATGGTTCTGTAATTTAGTGGATTAGTCCTACAGCCTTTCTTGAATACTGATGCGACCTATGCAACTTCACAGTTTTTTGGTACGGATCTTTCGTCGAATGAATTGTTAATTGTTGAGCCATTTCATTAGCATACTATGAAAGGAACGTATTTGGTACACAATATGGACCGGAAGACTTGCATTTATTAAGTAATTTAACTTGCTTCGCTACTCAGAGGGTATTTGCTTCTAAGTTACTCATGTTGACAGCAGTTATTGATTCGATTTCTGGAGTATTTACTTCTTCTTCCTTGATGTAGGAATTTCGGAAAGCTCTGTTTAAGAACTCCGATTTAGCAGCACTGACATCGATAGTGTATCAATTGCTATCCGGCAGAGAAGCATTGATTGTGTTTTGCCGGTAGCATACTTTACATACGCCCAGAATCTCATTTGTTTTTTTGTCAGATTTCCAGACAAAGTTTCGTTTAGGAAATTATTACAAGCATCTCGCACTAAAGTCCGCTTTAAATTTCGAGCTTCTCTAAAAGATCGACTGTCTTGGGGATTTTGCTATCATTTAAATTTGGCATGATTTTTTCGTTGTGTCTGCAACAGTGTTCTGATCTATTTTGTGTACTATCGTGTGCCAGCTCCGTCTTTTGTTAATTTATTTGGTATAAATCTTTCAAAAGCTGTCGATACTATTTCTTTCAATTCAAGCCACATATGGTCTACACTTACCGGTACATTGTTAATTTGGAAGGAGTGGAGATTGTCTCTCACGAAGACGTCTTGCCAAATTTTATCTGGCTTTTTCAATAGATATAATTTTTGGTTTCTGTTTGGTCAATTTCGTTGTTACGATATTTAATCTCGCTACGACAACCCTGTGTTCACTAATCCCTGAATCCGTTTTGATGCTTGCTATCAGCCCAGGATTATTGGTTGCTATGAGGTCAAGTGAGTTTTCACAGCCGTTTACTAACTGCTCGGAATAATTTTCCGGAATGCGTTTAGCACAATTTTGTGTCATGTTTTCTACGTACCTCTGGATTTATACATCTGTTCTCGTCAACGTAGCGAGGATAAATGGAAGTCACCACCAAGTACAGCTGTATGGGTCAGGTACATGTTTGTAATTAGACTCAGGTTTTCTTTGAACCTTTCAGCAATTGAATCATCTCAGTTGGAGCGTCGATAAAATGATCCAAATGTTATTTTATGTCAGCTGCCCAGAATGACCTCTAGTCATAGTAACTTACAGGCATTGTCTACTTCAATTTCGCTAGGAGATAAAAATCTTCTAACAGGAACAAACACTTCACCACTAACTGTATTTGGCCTATCCTTTCTGAACACCGTTAGGCCCTTCGCAAAAATTTCGGCTGAGCTTATTTCCGGCTTTAGCCAGCTCTCAATGCCTATAAAGAGTTGAGCATCAGTACTTGCTGTTAACGCTTGGAGCTCTGGCACTTTCCCCCACAACAGATAATTTGCAACTATTATACTGATGGTTCCTAGCTCTACGTTCATCCTGTGTGCGGCCTGCTCCCTTTGAGGCTAATGCCCTTTCTGTATTTCCCGGAGACCCACTGACAGAAAAAGCTCAGTCCACGTCACACAATCCACGCTACCCATGTAGCCGCCTACTGCATGAAATGGACTCCTGACATGTTTAGCGGAACCCGAAACGCCACCACTCCATGTCACAAGTCGAGGAATCTGCAGGCTGCAGGGTCGCAGAATTGTCTGAGTCTCTGACTCAGACTCTCCACTCGTGTCTTTAACTGAGGTCCGAAGTCCGCAATAGGTCCTGTCGATTATGCTGCAAATGGTGAGCTCTGCTTTCATCTCGCAAGGACGACTGGCAGCCTTTCCACCTCAGGTAAACGCTTGAGGCACCTCCAACTCGACCATGGGTGAACGGTCATTCTCCATGCGAGCAGTAAATGGGCTGACCACCAGTGTGGATTGATCAGTGGACTCGTGGGTCGTGATGGACGTCCGCTGGATCGCCACAGCCGGTCCACGACAGTGATGTCCATCCACTGCAGCCTCAAGCTACGTAACCGAAGCCGACACTGCCTGGAGCTGACATGAAGTGTCAAGAACGCTCCTGTTTAGGAACTCGTCAAATGTCATATAATCGGTTACTTCCTTGTTGATACTACTTTTCTTTTTGCTATGTTCTTGCGAGGGGCCAGATGAACATAGTTGGATCACTCTGCCATGACTCTCAATCTGTTGTATCAAGAGCTGAAAAGTCACGACAAGGAGCTGTGTGATACCTCTGCCAGTGCCCACTTTCGCAAATTCACAGCGCCATCGGCCCATGACGAAAGAAAAGCCTGACCCCATATCGTGACCAGACATGTGCCAATGACTGTTATATCCCTACCGGCACTGGGATGGAGCATACACACCAAGTGCCAAGAATTCGCACAGCCCAAAATCCCAAGAATTCACACAGGGCGGCATTTAAATCTAAAAAACTATGGAAGAATCATACTGACTAAAAAATATTTTCGGGACAGGAAGGAGACTGATTATAAATCACGACCACTGGCAGAATCTTACACAAAGCCAAAACATGAGACTGTCCAGGTCTCAGTCTGCGATAACCGCTACAAAAGAGTCTTGTGCGGCTGCTTTCACAGTAAATAAGAATGCAGGAAAACATCGGAACAATGTGCGACCGTCGCTGGGAACATCCTTGACAGCGATGACTTTAGAAAGAAGCTAATTCTAGAGTCATGCATCGGCCCACAAAAGATAAGAATGTTGAATGCTGCACTGGGAGCCGGCCGGTGTGGCCGTGCGGTTCTAGGCGCTTCAGTCTGGAACCGCGTGATTGCTACGGTCGCAGGTTCGAATCCTGCCTCGGGCATGGATGTGTGTAGTGTCCTTAGGTTAGTCAAATTTAAGTAGTTCTAAGTTCTAGGGGAATGATGACCTCAGCAGTTGAGTCCCATAGTGCTCAGAGCCATTTGAGGCATTTGCACTGGGAGGCGTGATTATGAAACGGCGATCAGCCACTGGGTGGCGTTGCAAATTTAGTCTGCCAATAACAACACCGAGAGGAAGAAATATTCGAGGACTCGGTGAACTGAGCAGAGTGATGACAACTGAAATGACAGTCGATGAGACAGCGTGGTAACAGGAGGGCTTGTGGCTCTTCCATTCATAGCCTACTTGGTCTGCTGACTTTGAATCAGATCCTGATTCCCATCCTAATATTCGTTGTCGCTTTGTGACTCATTCCGTTTTTGTTCTGTGTTAAATGGACGACTCCTTACGATGTAGTAGTTGGGAATGAAACACTTGACTTAGCATAAATTTCGTTGTCTAACATTCACTCTCCGACTCAACAATAATGCTTCTACAACCACAAAACCCACGTCAAACTGTCAACACCGTCTCCACAGACCGGTCCGGGCCCTCGCTGTACAGCCACCGGGCACCGGGCACCAGGAGAGCAACCGACTCGTGCCGCACAGCTCCGAGGTGAAGTGCGTACCGACCCAGCACCTGCTGCCGACATCGCCAAACGACAAATAACGACGAAGAATGTTGAGATAATACGTTTTCCTCTTCCTTTGCCTTAATAACCGAGTCATGCCCACCCCAAGTCAAATCGGTCTTCAGATTTTTAATTTTTGTTTAGTTTTGTGTAAAGAGTAATGAAATAAATGCATTTATAACCTGTTTTAATCACCTAATCAATCTGTTCCATTCATACATCAACCCCTTATATCATAATCTTTTACCGTTTGAGTTTGTTAAATTATTGATGTAACTTAATGGTTGGCCCTCAGAGCGGGGCTATCTAATTGGTAACTTGCATTCTAATCACATCACAGAGTTTTTTAAGGATTTATTAGAATACACTGACGAGCCGAAATCTCCCGATCACCTCTTGATTAATATGTTAGTCCACCTTCAGAACGCAATACAGCTGCGATTCTACAGGGCATGGATTCGACAAGTCCTTGGAATGTTTGTAGTTTGATGTGGGACCTGGTGTCTACAAAGAGCTCACACGATTCCTTTATGACGTGGTCCGGTGGCGTGTAGGCGTTGAGATACACCCGAAAGCTTCCATGAATTTATTTCTTGTGGTTTAGATCAGACCAAAATTTCAGTATGAGTGCACTATCACGCACCTCAGATCACTGTAGCAGGAGTCTGGCCTTATGAGAGGGACTGTTATCAGGCTAGAAGACGTCATCACCGTTGAGAAAAGCATCAGGTATGAAAGTATGCAGGTTGTCCGCAAATTTGTCACGCTGTTCGCAGTTGTCATCATGCCTCTGGGTATTATCACAGATTCCGTGGAAGCTCAGTTGCCAGCCTGCATTCGCGGAGTGGTGCATGTTTCGAATTGTCATTCGCTGAGATGACGCCATATATGTTAAAGACCATTTACTTAGTGGAATAAGAAATAAGATTAATAAGACCAGTCGAAACGTTTACATTGGTTTGCGGACATATCTCGATTATCCCATGCCCATAAACCTAATTTAGCTTCGTTATTGGATGAACAATGGAACACATATGAGTCGGTCTGCTACAATGTGTGCAGAAAAGTGTGTTTCTAAACACTTGTTCCTCCATTAGCACTCTGTAGCGGCATCTTATCTGCCACAGATCGCAGCCTATCCTACATTACTGAGTGGACAAAACTCCGACGTCCATATTCTATGATGAGACGTGGACATTCAACAGCTTGTTACCCAATCACTCTCAATAGAGGCTCACGACAGTAGCATGTGAACAGTTGAACAACTTCGCCATTTCCGAGATACTTGTTCCATGGCGCCAGGCCAGAACCAGGTGCCCTTTGTCAAACTTGCCTATGGTAGTGAATTTCCCCACTGGTCGTCAGGAGTATTGTCATTCGTCTCTACCGCCCTTCCACACTTTTCTTACGGCGTCATGTGCCCACAACTTCACCAGGCACCAGTCTGCCTTCGACGTGTAGTGGAAATAATGTATTGGTTTATCAGCGTAAATAAGCTTAGTAAAACATTCAGATGTTTGTGATCTTACTTGTGGAACACAACCACATTGCTACTCTGTACCAGGAAATGCACTGTGTGACCATCAGTCAGTTTAGTTGGTCCTCTTATGTATGTGAACTGCAGGCAAAATTTACGAGCACTTCCGCTTCTATAGGAAAAGATCGGTGCCGTGTTAGTTTGGTTCAGATGGTTCAAATGGCTCTGAGCGCTATGGGACTCAACATCGGAGGTCATCAGTCCCCCAGAACTTATAACTACTTAAACCAAACTAACCTAAGGACATCACACACATCCATGCCCGAGGCAGGATTCGAACCTGCGACCGTAGCGGTATCGCGGTTCCAGAATGTAACGCCTAGAACCGCTCGGCCACTCCGGCCGGCCTGTTAGTTTGGCTTGAAGGGACTCTTACATAGTTTCATCGTGTCTTGAGACGATGTACAGTTTTACAAATGATGAATCTGACGTGACGGATATGTCTTTCGATTACAAGATAACTAGATGTTATTCATTACCTGTCTTACAGATAAGAACTGGTCCAAGTAATGGCTCCGCAGAAGAGACAAGACGTGAAGAACTTTTCCAAGAAAATTCAGCCGTATGGGAAATTAACAATGATAAAGTTCTGAAAGCGATGAAGGGCTCTAAATTGCTTTTACAAATGAGAACAACTATGTAAATAAAGTAAATGATGTCTTTGCGGTTAACACCTTTAAGAATGTGACTAGGAACTTTATGAATAATGTTAAAGCCGTAATCATAGGTGCTGTACTGTTCTCTTACATATTTCCATAGTGATCTGAGACGTAATTTGAACGTACAATTTTACGAATGATGAATCTGACGTCGAGAGTCCCATCTTCGGATTACAAGGTAATCAGATGTTATTCACTACATATCTTACAGGTAAGACCGGATCAAAATAATAGTTTCCCAGAAAACAACAGAAGTGAAGAACTTTTCCAGGAAAATCTTCTCGTTTGGCAAATTGAGAAATACTTAGTATGAAATAATGATATAGTCCTGAAAGCGATGAAGGGGTCTACAATTGCTTTTAACAATTGTAGCAACTCTGTAAATAAAGCAAATGATGTCTTTGCTCTTAACACCTTTAAGAATATGATGAAGAACCTTACGAATGATTTTAAAACGGTAATCATAAAGGCCGTAATGTTCTCAAATTAGAACCGGAAAATAACATAAAAATGGAACAGTGGCGAAATATAAGTTAATCTAGCAACGCACGTGTAGACGAGAAAAGACGACTGGACAATAGGAGAATCTAATGAGAATATCAAAAGGGTTAGTTTAATAGAATAGGAAAAATTTTCTGCAAATATAACACGACAGACTTCTACTAGACATTTAAATCCAGAATCATAGGATACTAACCACAAAATCTGTGTTTTAGATGAAAGAATGGAGAACATGCAGTGAACAACAAAGAGAACTGTGAGACTGTCGAAGAACTTAACTGAAATATTAAAAGGTCCTGAATCGTCAGAATGATCCCAAGAAGCCAAGGGATTAAGGGAAATGATACACTACTGGCCATTAAAATTGCTACACCAAGAAGAAATACAGATGATAAACGGGTATTCATTGGACAAATATATTATACTAGAACTGGCATGTGATTACATTTTCACGCAATTTGGGTGCATACATCCTGAGAAATCAGTACCCAGAACAACCACCTCTGGCCGAAATAACGGCCTTGATACGCCTGGGCATTGAGTCAAACAGAGCTTGGATGGCGTGTACTGGTACAGCTGCCCATGCAGCTTGAACACGATAATACAGTTCATCAAGAGTAGTGAGCTTCAACACGATAATACAGTTCATCAAGAGTAGTGACTGGCGAATTGTGACGAGCCAGTTGCTCGGCCACCATTGACCAGACGTTTTCAATTGGTGAGAGATCTGGAGAATGTGCTGGCCAGGGCAGCAGTCGAAATTTTCTGTATCCAGAAAGGACCGTACAGGACCTGCAACATGCGGCCGTGCATTATCCTGCTGAAATGTAGGGTTTCGCAGGGATCGAATGCAGGGTAGACCCACGGGTCGTAACACATCTGAAATGTAACGTCCACTGTTCAAAGTGCCGTCAATGTGAACATTGAGAATGACATGCTGTGTTCTGTTATCTAGGAACTCTTCAATCCAATCACACAATTGGTCTGATGGTCCATATGCTCTTACTTTGTTCATTAAACTACTGTGGGGAACTGTATCGAACGCCTTGCGGAAATCAAGAAACACGTCATCTACCTGGGAACCCGTGTCTATGACCCTCTGAGTCTCGTGGACGAATAGCGCGAGCTGGGTTTCACACGACCGTCTTTTTCGAAACCCATGCTGGTTCCTACAGAGTAGATTTCTAGTCTCCAGAAAAGTCATTATACTCGAACACAATACGTGTTCCAAAATTCTACAGCTCATCGACGTTAGAGATATAGGTCTATAGTTCTGCACATCTGTTCGACGTACCTTCTTGAAAACGGGGATGACCTGTGCCGTTTTCCAATCCTTTGGAACTCTACGCTCTTCTGGAGACCTACGATACACCGCTGCAACAAGGGGGGCAAGTTCCTTCGCGTACTCTGTGTAAAATCGAACTGGTATCCCATCAGGAGCAGTGGTCTTTCCTCTTTTGAGCGATTTTAATTGTTTCTCTATCCCTCTGTCGTCTATTTCGATATCTACCAATTTGTCATCTGTGCGACAATCTAGAGAAGGAACTACAGTGCAGTCTTCCCCTGTGAAACAGCTTTGGAAAAAGACATTTAGTATTTCAACCTTTAGTCTGTCATCATCTGTTACAGTACCATTTTGGTCAAGAGTGTCTGGACATTTTGTTTTGATCCACCTTAGGATCCACCTTAGGATTTTCTGTCAAGTCAGTACATAGAACTTTACTTTCGAATTCATTGAACGCCTCTTGCGTAGCCCTCCTCAAACTATATTTCGCTTCGCGTAATTTTTGTTTGTCCGCAAGGCTTTGGCAATGTTTATGTTTGCTGTGAAGTTCCCTTTGCTTCCGCAGCAGTTTTCTAACTCGGTTGTTGTACCACGGTGGCTCTTTCCCATCTCTTACAATCTTGTTTGGCACATACTCATCTAACGCATATTGTACGATGGTTTTGAACTTTGTCCACTGATCCTCAACACAATCTGTACTTGAGACACAACTTTTGCGTTGAGCCGTCAGGTACTCTGAAATCTGCATTTTGTCACTTTTGCTAAACAGAAAAATCTTCCTACCTTTTTTAATATTTCTATTTCTGCTGAAATCATCGGTGCAGAAACCGCTTTATAATCGCTGATACCCTGATCTGCGTTAACTGTTTCAAATAGTTCGGGTCTGTTTGTCACCAGAAGGTCTAATATGTTATCGCCACGAGTCAGTTCTCTGTTTAACTGCTCAAGGTAGTTTTCAGATAAAGCACTTAAAAAAATTTCACTGGATTCTTTGTCCCTGCCACCCGTTATGAACGTTTGAGTCTCCCAGTCTATATCCGGCAAATTAAAATCTCCACCCAGAACTATAAATGGTGGGGAAATCTACTCGAAATATTTTCCACATTCTCCTTCAAGTGCTCAGCCACAACAGCTGCCGAGCCAGGAGGCCTATAGAGACATTAAATTACCATGTTTGAGCCTGCTTTAACCGTGACCTTCACCCAAATTATTTCGAATTTCCGATCTCCGTCAATTTCCTTCGATACTATTTCACTTCTTATCGCTATAAACACGCCTCCCCCTTCACTGTCCAGCCTGTCTCTGCGATATACACTCCTGGAAATTGAAATTAGAACACCGTGAATTCATTGTCTCAGGGAGGGGAAACTTTATTGACACATTCCTGGGGTCAGATACATCACATGATCACACTGACAGAACCACAGGCACATAGACACAGGCAACAGAGCATGCACAATGTCGGCACTAGTACAGTGTATATCCACCTTTCGCAGCAATGCAGGCTGCTATTCTCCCATGGAGACGATCGTAGAGATGCTGGATGTAGTCCTGTGGAACGGCTGCCATGCCATTTCCACCTGGCGCCTCAGTTGGACCAGCGTTCGTGCTGGACGTGCAGACCGCGTGAGACGACGCTTCATCCAGTCCCAAACATGCTCAATGGGGGACAGATCCGGAGATCTTGCTGGCTAGGGTAGTTGACTTACACCTTCTAGAGCACGTTGGGTGGCACGGGATACATGCGGACGTGCATTGTCCTGTTGGAACAGCAAGTTCCCTTGCCGGTCTAGGAATGGTAGAACGATGGGTTCGATGACGGTTTGGATGTACCGTGCACTATTCAGTGTCCCCTCGACGATCACCAGTGGTGTACGGTCAGTGTAGGAGATCGCTCCCCACACCATGATGCCGGGTGTTGGCCCTGTGTGCCTCGGTCGTATGCAGTCCTGATTGTGGCGCTCACCCGCACGGCGCCAAACACGCATACGACCATCATTGGCACCAAGGCAGAAGCGACTCTCATCGCTGAAGACGACACGTCTCCATTCGTCCCTCCATTCACGCCTGTCGCGACACCACTGGAGGCGGGCTGCACGATGTTGGGGCGTGAGCGGAAGACGGCCTAACGGTGTGCGGGACCGTAGCCCAGCTTCATGGAGACGGTTGCGAATGGTCCTCGCCGATACCCCAGGAGCAACAGTGTCCCTAATTTGCTGGGAAGTGGCGGTGCGGTCCCCTACGGCACTGCGTAGGATCCTACGGTCTTGGCGTGCATCCGTGCGTCGCTGCGGTCCGGTCCCAGGT
The DNA here is from genome assembly GCF_023864345.2 of Schistocerca serialis cubense. Classification (NCBI taxonomy): domain Eukaryota; kingdom Metazoa; phylum Arthropoda; class Insecta; order Orthoptera; family Acrididae; genus Schistocerca; species Schistocerca serialis. The sequence goes on from NC_064640.1 coordinate 503,106,241, forward strand.
CGACGGGCACGTGCACCTTCCGCCGACCACTGGCGACAACATCGATGTACTGTGGAGACCTCACGCCCCACGTGTTGAGCAATTCGGCGGTACGTCCACCCGGCCTCCCGCATGCCCACTATACGCCCTCGCTCAAAGTCCGTCAACTGCACATACGGTTCACGTCCACGCTGTCGCGGCATGCTACCAGTGTTAAAGACTGCGATGGAGCTCCGTATGCCACGGCAAACTGGCTGACACTGACGGCGGCGGTGCACAAATGCTGCGCAGCTAGCGCCATTCGACGGCCAACACCGCGGTTCCTGGTGTGTCCGCTGTGCCGTGCGTGTGATCATTGCTTGTACAGCCCTCTCGCAGTGTCCGGAGCAAGTATGGTGGGTCTGACACACCGGTGTCAATGTGTTCTTTTTTCCATTTCCAGGAGTGTACATGCCAATCTGAGTTTAAGATTTAATTACTGTTTACGTCTGGTTTCAGCCAACTTTCTGTCCCTAGTTCTATGAGGGCATTATGACCGTTTATTAATGAGAGCAGTTCTGGGACCTTTCTGTAGACGCTCCTGCAGTTTACTATTAGCACATTAATATTATTACTCCCTGTTGCATTTTGCCTACTCCTACCTTGCCGCGTCTCAGGAGGCGTCTTGTCGGACCTAGGGAGGGAATTCTCTAACCTAAAAAACCCACATGTGCACTCCACACGTACTCCGCTACCCTTGTAGCCGCTACCCTTGTAGCCGCTTCCTGCGTGTAGTGCACGTCTGACCTATTCAGGGGGACCCTACATTTCTCCACCCGCTAGCAGAGGTCGAGAAATTTGCTCCCCAGATCTCCGCAGAATCGTCTGAGCCTCTGGTTTAAGCCTTCTACTCGGCTCCAAACCAGAGGACCGCGATCAGTTCTGGGAACGGTACTACAAATAGTTAGCTCAGATTCCACCCCGCGAGCGAGGCTTTCCGCCTTCTCCAATACCGCCAACCGCCTGTACGAACTGAGGATGACCTCTGAACCCAGACGGCAGGAGTCATTGGTGCCGACATGAGCAACAATTTGCAGTCGGGTGCATCCAGTGCTCTCTATCGCCGCCGGCAGGGCCTCCTCCACTTCTCGGATGAGACCCCCCGGCAAGCAGACAGAGTGAACACTGGCCTTCTTCCCCGACCTTTCCGCTATTTCCCTAAGGGACTCCATCACCCGTCGGAGCTCCCAATAACTAATAAAGTTGATCATCGGTAAAGCAGATGGCAGACTGAGATTCACTGGAAGAATCGTAAGGAAATGCAATTCAAAAACAAAGGAAGTACGTTACAGTACGCTTGTTCGCCCGCTGCTTGAATACTGCTCAGCAGTGTGGTATCCGTACCAGATAAGGTTGATACGAGATAGGATCCAACGGAGAGCAGCGCGCTTCGTTGCAGGATCATTTAGTAATCGGGAAAACGTTACCCGAGATGACAGATAAACTCCAGTGGAAGACTCTGCAGGAGAGACGCTCAGAAGCTCGGTACGGGCTTTTGTTGAAGTTTAGTGAACATACCTTCACCGAAGAGTCAAGCAGTACATTTGTTCCCTCCTACGTATATCTCGCGAACAGACCATGAGGATAAAATCAGAGAGATTAGAGCCCACACGGAGGCATACCGACAATCCTTCTTTCCACGAACAATACGAGACTGGAATAGAAGGGAGAATCGATAGAGGTACTCAAGGTACCCTCCGCCACACACTGTCAGGTGGCTTGCGGAGTATGGATGTAGATATAGATGTAGAAGAGGTGACCGAGACGTGTAACCAATGGCAACCCATACCATCACGCCGGGTGATACGCCAGTATGGCGATGACGAATACACGCTTCCATTGTGCGTTCACCGCGATGTCGCCAAACACGGATGCGACCATCATGATGTTGTAAACAGAACCTGGCTGCATCCGAAAAAATGACGTTTTGCCATTCGTGCACCCAGGTTCGTCGTTGAATACACCATCGCAGGCGCTCCTGTCTGTGATGCAGCGTCAAGGGTAACCGCAGCCATGGTCTCCGAGCTGATACTCCATGCTGTTCCAAACGTCGTCGAACTGTTCGTGCAGATGGTTGTTGTCTTGCAAACGTCCCCATCTGTTGACTCAGGCATCGAGACGTGGCTGCACGATCCGTTACAACCATGCGGATAAGATGCCTGCCATCTCGACTGCTAGTGATACGAGGCCGTTGGGATCCAGCACGGCGTTCCATATTACGCTCCTGAACCCACCGATTCCATATTCTGCTAACAGTCATTGGATCTCGACCAACGCGGGCAGGAATGTCGCGATACGATAAACCGCAATCGCGATAGACTAGACTCAGACCTTTATCAAAGTCGGAAACGTGATGGTACGCATTTTTCCTCCTTACACGAGGCATCACAACAACGTTTCAGCAGGCGACGCCGGTCAACTGCTGTTTGTGTATGAGAAATCGGTTCGAAACTTTCCTCATGTCAGCACGTTGTAGGTGTCGCCACCGGCGCCAGTCTTGTGTGAATCCTCTGAAAAGCTAATCATTTGCATATCACAGCATCTTCTTCATGTCGGGTAAATTTCGCGTCTGTAGCACGTCATCTTCGTGGTGTAGTAATTTTAATGGCCAGTAGTGTAATTCAAAAGTACCACGCGAATTAGAAATCAGTACACAAACCATCATAACTTATAAAGGTTGGAAAAGTACGTGAAGGTATCATTATCGCAGAATCGCTAAATAAAGCTGGTCAGAATACGATCAGAGAAATAACAAATATCACACAAGACACATGGCAGACCGAAATAATTTGAAGACTGGAGGTGTGTAGTTATACAAACTGTAGACGAGGAATGGTATAGGACTTATTTTTAACAGTTTCAGAGGGGTTGCTTTACTGCCCAAACACACAACAAAATTCTATCACATTGCTTGCTATATGGGACATAGTTCCAACTTGAAAACGAGGTAGAAGAATAAAAGGCAGGTTTCATACCTCGAAGATATTGTGCTGAACAGATACGTAGTTTAAAGACAGTCCTGAGATACCATAGGACAAAAAACAGAAAGACCTTACGGAGCTTTGGAAATTTTAACAAGGCATACAACTCTATAAGCAGACTATCACTGATCCAAGAACTGGGAGAGAGGCGTTTCAACGAAACAACAGTGATCATTATCAGACGTTAACAAATACCAAACCCAAATTTAAACACATGGGAAAGTTACCAGAGTCCTGTGAGATTAGAACAGGAGTGAGACATGGCGATGGTATTTCACTACTATTGTTGAACATAATATTGGACAAAACTGTGTGGGAATGGGAAAAAGAACTGATCATACAGGTACTCTATAAACTTATCAGACTTGGATCGAGAACCAAAGTACTAGAAGACGAAGGTTCCTCGGGTCTCCACCCGGGTGGTAGCGTTGATTAAGACGTTTCGGGAAGTTTCATACTACCCATCTTCTGGCGAAAGAAAAAGATGGGTAGTAGGCCACTTCCCGGAAGCCTTCTCCAACAGTATACGCCAGGAAATCCTACAGTGACATAAAGTACTAGATGTTGGCTGTCTGGCATTAACTGATGAACTCACAATATTCACAGATAACACAAAGACTGCAGTAAAGCAAATTGAGGTCCTGAAAGAGAAGAGTGAAATGTTTCAACTCTAGATCTCCTTAGAGAAAACAGAATACATTTCAAACCAAAAAGATGTACCAAAGAAGATTATGACAAAATGTGGTGACTTCAAGAGCGTTCAGAAATTCAAGTATCTTGGGGAGATGATACATGCAAATGGGATAGAGAAAGAAGTTCACGAACAGAAACATCAAAAGGAGACAAGAGCACTGCCGAAGACTGGAAACGGCTACAATAGACCAAGCCCACAACCACCTAACGTAAAAGTGAGACATTACAACGCTGTCATCAAACAATAAACCTTATACAGGTCAGAAACGTCGTAACAGGTCGCAAACGTCATCTAGAAAATGTTAAGAAGCTAGAGAGGACAATCATCAGGAAAAGTCTAGTGCTCAGTAACATAAGAGAAAGCTACAGATTGCAGAGTAGTCAAGAGACCGAACAGATATCTAACACAGTCGTCAATAAGCCTCGACTGACATATCATGAGAATGCCAGGCATCAAAGTAGCCAAACAGGTCTTGGAGTACACAGAAAGTATTAAGAACATAAAGTGGGTGATCGAAGTCAGAAAAGACCTGTAGGATGCTGACATATTTGAGTTTATACAATAATGGTTCAAATGGCTCTAAGCACTATTGGACTTAACATCTGAAGTCATCAGTCCTCTAGACTTAGAACTACTTAAACCTAATTAACCTAATGACATCACACACATCCGTGCCCGAGGCAGGATTCGAATCTGCGACCGTAGCAGCAGTGCGGTTCCAGACTGAAGTGCCTAGAACCTCTTGGCCACAGCAGCCGGCTAGAGTAATACAAAGGACTTTACACATTTGGTATGATATAGATATCCCCCACCCGCCGCCCCCCCATGAACCATGGACCTCGCCGTTGGTGGGGAGGCTTGAGTGCCTCAGCGATACAGATAGTCGTACAGTAGGTGCAACCACAACGGAGGGGTATCTGTTGAGAGGCCAGACAAATGTGTGGTTCCTGAAGAGGGGCAGCAGCCTTTTCAGTAGTTGCAGGGGCAACAGTCTGGATGATTGACTAATCTGGCCTTGTAACACCAAATAAAACGGCCTTGCTGTGCTGGTACTGCGAACGGCTGAAAGCAAGGGGAAACTACAGCTGTAATTTTTCCCGAGGGCATGCAGCTTTACAGTATGGTTAAATGATGATGGCGTCCTAATGGGTAAAATATTCCGTAGGTAAAATAGTCCCCCATTCAGATCTCCGGGCGGGGCTACTCAGGAGGACGTTGTCATCAGGAGAAAGAAAACTGGCGTTCTGTGGGTCGGAGCGTGGAATGTCTGATTCCTTAATCGGGCAGGTAGGTTAGAAAATTTAAAAACGGAAATCGATAGCTTAAAGTTAGATATAGTGGGAATTAGTGAGGTTCGGTGGTAGCATGAACAAGACTTGTGGTCGGATGAATACAGGGTTATAAATACAAAATCAAATAGGGGTCTTGCAGGACTAGGTTTAATAATGAATAAAAAAGTAGGAATGCGGGTAAGCTACTACAAACAGCAAAGTGAACGCATTATTGTGGCCAAGATAGTTACGAAGCCTATGCCTACCACTGTAGTACAAGTTTATATGCCAACAAACTCCGCAGATGACGAAGAGATTGATGAAATGTATGATGAGATAAAAGAAATTATTCAGTTAGTGAAGGAAGACGAAAATTTAATAGTCATGGGTGACTGGAATTCGATAGTAGGAAAAGGAAAACAAGGAAACATAGTAGGTGAATATGGAATGGGGTTAAGGAATGAAGGAGGAAGCCGCCTGGTAGAATTTTGCATAGAGCATAACTTATTCATAGCTAACACTTGGTTAAAGAATCATAAAAGAAGATTGTATATATGGAAGAAGCCAGGATATACTGGAAGGTGTCAGATAGATTATATAACAGTGAGACAGAGATTTAGGAACCAGGTTTAAAACTGTAAGTCATTTCCAGTCTATCACAATCTGTTGGTTATGAACTGTAGATTAAAACTGAAGAAACTGCAAAAGGTGGGAATTTAAAGAGATGGGACCTGCATAAATTGAAAGAACCAGAGGTTGCAGAGAGTTTCAGGGAGAGCATTAGGGAACAATTGACCAGAATGAGGGAAAGATATACAGTAGAAGAAGAATGGGTAGCTTTGAGAGATGACATCGTGAAAGCAGCAGAGGATCAAGTTGGTAAAAAGACGAGGGATAATAGAAATCCTTGGGTAACAGAAGAGATATTGCATTTAATTGATGAAAGGAGAAAATACAAAAATGCAGTAAATAAACCAGACAAAACGGAATACAAACGTCTCAAAAATGAGATCGAAAGGAAGTTGAAAATGGCTAAGCAGGGTTGGCTAGAGGACAAATGTAAGGATGTAGGAGCATGTATCACTAGGGGTAAGATAGGTACTGCCTACAGGGAAATTAAAGAGACCTTTGGAGACAAGAGAACCACTTGCATGAATATCAAGAGCTCAGATGGAAACCCAGTTATAAGCAAAGAAAGAAAAGCAGAAAGGTGGAAGGAGTATATAGAGGGTCTATACAGGGGCAATGTTCTTGAGGACAATATCATGGGAATGGAAGAGGAGGTAGATGAAGATGAAATGGGTGATATGATACTGTGTGAAGAGTTTGACGGAGGACTGAAAGACCTAACTCGAAAGAAGGTCCCGGGAGTAGACAACATTCCATTAGAACTACTGATAGCCTTGGGAGAGCCAGCCCTGACAAAACTCTACCATCTGGTGAGTAAGATGTATGAGACAGGCGAAATACCCCCAGACTTCAAGAAGAATATAATAATTCCAATGTCAAAGAAAGCAGGTGCTGACAGATGTGAAAATTACCGAACTGTCAGTTTAATAAACCACGGCTGCAAAATACTAACGCGAACCCTTTACAGACGAATGGAAAAACTGGTGGAAGCCGACCTCGGGGAAGATCAGTTTGGATTCCGTAGAAATGTTGGAACACGTGAGGCGATACTGACCCTACGACTTATCTTAGAGAATGGATTAAGGAAAGGCAAGCCTACGTTTCTAACATTTGTAGACTTAGAGAAAGCTTTTGACAGTGTTGATTGGAATACTCTCTTTCATATTCTGAAAATAGCAGGGGTAAAACACAGGGAGCGAAAGGCTGTTTACAATTTGTACAAAAACCAGGTGGCAGTTATAAGAGTCGAGAGGCGTGAAAGGGAAGCAGTGGTCGGGAAGGGAGTGAGACAGGGTTTTAGCCTATCCCCGATGTTATTCAATCTGTATATTGAGCAAGTAGTAAAGGAAACAAAAGAAAAATTTTCAGTAGGAATTAAAATCCATGGATAAGAAATAAAAACTTTGAAGTTCGCCGATGACATTGTAATTCTGTCAGAGCAGCTGAACGGAATGGACAATGTCTTGAAAGGAGGATATAAGATGAACACCAACCAAAGCAAAACGAGGATAAAGGAATGTAGTCGAATTAAATCGGGTGATGCTACGGGAATTAGATTAGAAAGTGAGACGCTTACAGTAGTAAATGAGTTTTGCTATTTGGGGAGCAAAATAACTCACGACTGTCGAAGTAGAGATGATATAAAAGGTAGACTGGCAATGGCAAGGAAAGCGTTTCTGAAGAAGAGAAATTTGTTAACATCGAGTATAGATTTAAGCGTGAGGAAGTCGTTTCTGAAAGTATTTGTATGGAGTGTAGACATGTATGGAAGTGAAACGTGGACGATTAATAGTTTAGACAAGAGGAGAATAGAACCTTTTGAAATGTGGTGCTACAGACGAATGCTGAAGATTAGATGGGTAGATCACATAACTAATGAGGAGGTATTGAACAGAATTGGGGAGAAGAGAAATTTGTGGCACAACTTGACTAGAAGAAGGGATCGGTTGGTAGGACATATGCTGAGGCATCAAGGGATCACCAATTTAGTATCGGAATTCAGCGTGGAGGGTAAAAATCGTAGAGGGAGACCAAGAGATGAATACACTAAACATATTCAGAAGGATGTAGGTTGCATTAGGTACTGGGAGATAAAGAAGCTTGCACAGGATAGAGTAGCATGGACAGCTGCATCAAACCAGTCTCTGGACTGAAGACCACAACAACATAGAAATTTATTGAGATGACTTACAGAATCGGTAGATGTGTCATTTTGTAGCAAACAACCTAAAGACTGATTCGTGTAGTGCATGAGTGCCCCATTCCGTCACCAGGAGCGCCAGCATAGTGCACAGTTGAAATGGCTGCTTTCACTGGAGTGGAGCGTTCTCGCTGTGTGTTTTAGTTCCATGAAACGAACTCTGCAATAACTGTTCGATGAACATTTCACACCGAAAACGCTAAAGAATCCCCAAGCAGGCCTACAATTTACTCCTAGCACAATAACTTTGTAGAGATGGGTTGTTCACTGTGATATGATAAATCATCAAGTCGCTCACGTGTTAATGATTAAACTGTCACTGGTATAGAGTATCTGGATATGCTTGAAAACTTTTTAATCCGACAGATCGATGAAGATGACAGAGGTGGATGGTTTACAACCAGAAAGACGGTGCATCACCTCATTTCCTCATGGGAGTTGGAGGTTTCCTTTTTCCTCGACAATCGCTTCCCAGGTCGGTAGACTGACCGTGAAGGGCCAAACCCATGGCCACCTCACTCCCCACACTGGACACCACTGGTTTTTTTTCTCTGATGTTTCATTAAAGACCGCGTGTATGTTACTAAACAGCTTAGCTGGCCTGAAAATTAGAATCCATGCTGCCATTGCTCTAGTTACCCCCGATTTTTCTGCAAAGACCGTAAGAAGAAATTTATTACCGGTGGGATGTTCGTTGTATCTCAAATGGTAGTTACATAGAACCAAAAGACTCTTGACACTTTTATGTGAGACCTGAAGTTGTTTACTTTAAATGACACGTCTACGAATTTGGTAAGTTATCTCAATAAATTTATTAATACTTGTGAAACAGTGGAATGATAACAAACTATTGAGAGCTGCGTCAATATGAAATGCAAGTAAATATGCTGCTTAGTTTTTCTAATATTAATAACAGTAGATAATCACTTCGGCGCGCAACTTCCGAACACAGCAGCCAGTCGCGGAGAAGGACCACAATTTAGGCGGTCTCATTCACGATATCCGTACCGAACACCACATTACGTCATCTTGCCACAGCTGCCTTCTCAGCTGCTCGAAGGAGAGCTTCTTGTTGCTGAGTATGATGGCTGTAAAGCCAGAAATACTGCAAGGTGCTACCGAAATTTGCATTTATCCGCCAGTTGCCTCAGGGAATCTAATAGCACATATTTACATAAGCAAGAGCTTAAACTGAATCGGACATGACGCACTCGCTTAATATTCGATATTTATTTCGCTATAAGCCAACAATACACCAATATGAATGTTGTGGACGGAGAATAAAGAATTGAATTAATTTAGCCATACATTTTGTATGCTGGCTACTATCATTGATCCTTCTGGAAAACAGTGATTCCGCTATTACACATATTTGCAAACTTTCGACGGCACGATCACTTGTGGACTTAGTCAAAATAAAAAAAAATCGAAAGAAGTCGGTTAAACATTTTGTGAAACGATTTGTCTAAAAGTAATAAATAAAACAGATCAGAGAAACATTTTATGCATCTCATTACCTATACATGATTTTGAGCATCATTCAAATGCATGTCAAATGTTTCTCTACTCTGTTTCTTACTTTTAGACATATATTTTACAAAACAATGGACCCACGTTTCCATCCATTTTTTTATTTTCAAGTTTTATTCAAAATGTGCGGTATTACTGACACCTAACTACCTTTCTTATGGTTTTCTTTTCTCAAAATGTTTTCAGTTTCTAACTCATTCGAAGGAAATCGTTTAGATACTTAAATATCACGCAAAAGCAACTTTTTATGAGTAAAATATCTAGGCCTGGAAAAGATAAAATTTTTGACAGCTCATTTGGATGATGGTGAAGTCGTGGTTTTCAAAAGAAAATTATTTTCCCTCAAAAATGGAATATGATGGTGCATATCCTGTCCTGTAAAAATATTTTGGTCATTTTTTCGAAAATTTTGAAGTTGGAATTTTTCTATTGCGAACCATACCTTGGACTCATTCGGCTTCAAATAGAGTACTATAGGATCGATTATATAACTGCAAGTATATTTATTCTAATTTTTTATACTCGGCCCTCCGTGATGTGTATATAATCTTTTTCAAACGTGTATAGCCAGTGAAATAGTTCCCTTAGAAAGCTCTTATTTGTACTAATCACTAGAGCTGGAAATTATGCTTCTTTTGATGTAACACGCATGATACAATAACGGAAATAGGAGCCATGGCAGAACCGCCCTCTACATGGCTCCCCTAAAATAATTACGCGTGTGTCGAGGAAATTTCAGATAGGCATCGCTAGAGAAGTACATGGGTTACAGAGCTGTGGTTTGAAAGGTGGTGTAGAGGAAGGTCTGCCGCATCGTTCGAGATTACACAAGAAGTGTAAGAGTTCAGTATTGTAAATGGGCGTAGTTAGATTCTACAACGGGCAATTCGTCTCGCAAATCGGGCAGGTTTCGTCGCGTTTGTAATCGAGAATCGGCCGAAATCAAAGATATTGTACTCGACATAAACAAGGAATGCCCTATCTGTTGATATGTGGCTGTGACAGCTCTCTATAGGCTACAGTAAAGAAAATATGAGTGCTCGAAGGGGCCATGCACACTTAACAGCTTGGCGAGAATCGCAAAATATTCAAACTGGCATACCCGGAAAAATAATTGTCGTAGAGAGCTCTGGTTTGCACCAGTCGACAAATTTTTTAATTATACGTCTTTCCACGTGAAGAGATTCGTAGTTTTCAAAAGCTAGTGTTTGTTGTTCTCCAAATGTCCTAAATTAAGAACCTGTATCGGAGGAAGTCATTTGAAAAATAAAATGTCACACCAATACAGCATTTTATGGGCAAAATATCTACGCCTTGAAGATATGAACTTTTTGGCAACTCGTTTGCCTTTATAATGTCTTCTCTTCTCTAAATGTCCTAAATTTTACTTCATTCGAAGGAAGCTTTTTTGACAGTTGAAGATTACATAATTGTAGCTTAGTATGCGCCAAATAGCTAGGTCTTGAAGAAATGTACTTTTTTACACTTCACACACTTTACATAGCTAGCTGCTGTTGTTCGTGAATTATTTCAATTTTCCTCTCAAATCCCTGTTATGTTTTTTATAATTTCCATGATTACTTTAAAGCAGATAATGTTTTTTTTTTGCGAAACTTTTTCCCCCCTTGTCCATTTCAGACTTTTTGTTTGGCTCTGAAAATCTGGACAAAAATTGTTCCTCACTTAACTAATTAACTTTTTTAATTACGCAGATTACATTCAAGCAAATAAACTAGAATTCACGTGGTCAGTTTGATAATCCGTTTGTTCATTTTCACTCTTCATTTGGCTTTGAAAATTCCGTAATAAGTCACTGGGTAATTTATGAGGACCTTGCTCTCGCTCGGCTCAAACATTTGACCACCTGCAAGTAAGTATGTAAGACTGTGCAATCCACCCTTACAACGAAGGACACGAGCTATTCCAATCAAGGGTCGTCCATTAGCCTAATTGGGCTCTAGAAATTGCTGGTTACTCTCATTAGTAAGAGATGACCAGATAGCAAGATCAAATAAGACGAGACCCTTATAGGAGGATAGAATCTGCAAACTGCGCCTGTACAGTTCTTGCTTTTACTGCTGTTTCTCAATACAACTTGACTCTCTGTTCGATGGAAACTTTCTTCGACAGAAACTTTATTACCCTTTTGAGTTGGAGGAGTGCGCTGAATACTACACTTGAATTTGAGATGAGTATAGTATAAAACCCTGTTAGGTAAACCTTATTTATGTTTTCTTAGTTTTCGTAAATTATGTCTGCAGAATGTCATAATTTCTTACTCAATATAACAACGGCCAATTTCCTTTCTCATCCTTATCCATTCGTGTTAAGCGCTTTTTTACCAATGAGTTCGATGTCTAAAGGACGTTCAATGCTAATCTTCTTTCTTTCCTTTTCCCTGTAACAACTCTATTCACCCTTTGCGTTTTTACCGTGCCATATGGCCCCGTGGTTAGCACACAGGGCTCGCATTTGGGAATACGTCAGTTCAAATCTCCATCCGGCCATCCAGGTATAGGTTTCCCCTAATTCCTCTAAATCACCCGAGAAAAATGCAGCGGTGGCTACTTTGAAAGAGTTATTGGACATTTCCTGCCCTGTCTTTTTATAAGACGAGCTTGTGTTCCATCTCTAATGACCATGCTGTCAAAAGAACGTTAAGCTCTAAACTCCTTTCCTTTTTTCATTTGTTCGAGACGGCAGTGGGAGACTCAAATTGGTTTAGCGCCAAATTCCATTAACAAATTTGTGTTTATTAGTATCTCCTTTTGACAATCTATGATAGTCAGCTTCAGCCCAATATTCACAAACTTGGAAGCTGTAATTACTGAGAACTTCATGTTACTTCAGTTGCCTTGGTTGTACGTCAGTATGTTACTCTGCTGGCGCTCCCACCACATGCTGCTAAAGGTTATGAAAATTAGTGTAAAGTCCCTACTAAGTTATCGTTATTCACTTAAAGTTATAGTTAATTTTGTTCACCACCTTACAATACCTGCACTGTAACACAATTTTAAATTCGTTGCATGCTTCCCGAGCGGAAGTACAAACATACCAGATCACTGCAATTCGGGGTTCCATGCTCCCAAAGACGGCAATTATTGTAACCTGTCGTAGATAGTTTTATGTACGAATATTAGTAAATTCAAGAGGACTGTGATGTAATTTACTAAGAAATATTTTTAAGACAGACACTATTTAGTGTATTAGGATACGACGACCAATCCGTTTGCAACAGTTCGGAGTTGATGTCACATTCCAGTCGTATAAACTGAGTGAGATGAAGCAGACGTTACTGTTGTTGACTCGCATTCGGGAGGAGTTGGATATAAATAACCGTTAAACAGCCAAATTTAAATATTCACTGGTTTCCCCAAATCGTTTAAGGAGGATCCAGGAACGATTCCTTAATAGGGACACGTTCGATGTTTTTTGCTATTCTTTTCCAACTTGAGCATTTGATCCACCTCCATTGATTTCGACGTCATTGGGACTACAATTCCGAATGTTATTTTCTTTCCTATCACATCATAAAAACACAAGATTTCCCGACGATCGCTGATCACATGATATCACTTGCTCATCTGATTTACATTGGTCCAGTCTGATACGTTGGTCGCATTCGCTCGCCCTGCAGTTGCTCTTCTGTTTCGCGTTGATGTCGTCAGGGAGGATTCGGTGGACAGTATCCAAGTCACGCCCCTGCAGGTTAGTTCCCTAACCCTTCCGCAGTTTTACCACCTTCAGTACGTCTGGACCGTGCTATTGGTCATTCCGCCAAGTAAATAACCACCACATCGCCTCAGTGGTCCTATTTTCCATACTGGTTACTTCCAGTCAGTTGCGGATCACTGCGAATTTGTCTTGGACACATACATGGATTCACCCTACCGAAATATTTATCCCTGATGAGTGAAAAGCGGTATGAAGAGCGAGTTACGCCCACACCGTCACGATACACACTTAAATTTTCTATAGTGTAACAATGCTGCACTTGGCTTGCGCTATCCTCCTTACAATAACAGACAAAATAATGCTAAAACAAGGTTTGTACAGGCCGGCCGTAGTGGCCGTGCGGTTCTAGGCACTTCAGTCCGGAACCGCGTGACTGCTACGGTCGCAGGTTCGAATCCTGCCTCGGTCATGGATGTGTGTGATGTCCTTAGGTTAGTTAGGTTTAAGTATTTCTAAGTTCTAGGGGACTGATGACCTCAGATGTTGAGTCCCATAGTGCTCAGAGCCATTTTGAAAGTTTGTGTAACAGGATACAAGCCGACAGATTTGGATTTAGTGGAAAACCCACGTAGAAGATATATTTTCTGGTAAACACAACAGAAGGGTAGGATAAATGTGTAGTCTGCCTTCTACCTAATCCAACGAAACCAATATTTTAATCCTATTAGAGTATGAATAACTGTTACAGAGAGTGCGTCACACTTTTCTTATCTTACTGTTAACACTCACATGTCTTCGTAGCTAAGTTCACGAACTCATTTTGATACTGTGGCATCATATCTCTATGTTACCATTTACAATTCTGGTGGTGGAATAAATTTTCAACATCTTTATTTGTTAGGACTTGGGGAAAAGGAGTAGACGCGCATAATTTTTGTTGACTAAACTGTGCTCCAAATTTCTGGCTTAAAACCTAAATCTTTCTGCAGTTGGCGAGAGCGTGTGACTGATGGAGAAGCAGGCTATTTGTTTGAGTCATTGCCAGGTTTCACTCCCCCATTACCTTCCACCTCCCCCCCCCCCCCGTCTGTCTGTCTGTATCTCTCCCTTTCTCCCTCTCCCTCCTTCTCTCTCCCATCGCGATTTCCGAAAATCTGAACAAGGATCTATTCCCTTTTAAAATGGTTCAAATGGCTCTGAGCACTATGGGACTTAACTTCTAAGGTCATAAGTCCCCTAGAACTTAGAACGACTTAAACCTAACAAACCTAAGGGCATCACACTCATCCGTGCCCGAGGCAGGGTTCGAACCTGCGATCGTAGCGGTCGCGCGTTTCCAGACTGTAGCGCCTAGAGCCACTCGGCCCCCCCGGCCGGCTATTCCCTTTTAAACAGTTATCATAGTTACGTACACTCAACTGTTACACTTGATTCTCACACACCTTCTGAAAGTATTGTAATCTAGAGTGTTACTTTGTACTTAAAATCTCTGATATAATATTTATTGTTTTTAATGAATTGTTCTACCGGTCTCCACATATGTTTTACATTTTTCAGTTAAATTTTACTCAGAAATTTAAATCTGAGCAGTAGCTGTCACGTTACCCAATGAATGTCATATTCAGTATTTCCAGGCTCAAGGACTTACTTAGACAGGAGTACCTTTTTAAAAAATATGTTGAGAGTAAAAGTCAGTAATACTGAATGGAATAATGGAATTAGCATTCCTTAAAGTTTTTTGTGATGGTCATAAATTGCATTCTCTCCCTCCCTCCCGGTAGATGGGGCGTTAATTTGCTAATAGAAATTTTCAGGTTCTGGACCATACTTATATATCAGCACCTGTTTAAAAGGCATCTTGTTAACATAAATCAACAACAACTAACTAATTTTGTTTACTTTTTAATTATTTTAGGGTGATCATAAAGTATCCCTTCTTGGTAATGTGTGTTATGAAAAATGCGGTGGTGTTGCTAGGATTATTACACAATATCAACGCCTCTCAAGCAGACAGCCAACATGTGTGTTATAATAAAACTCTTCAGATTAGCTAACTAGTCTCACAGACAATATGTCACGGGCTCGGTACAGATGACAGTTAATGGCATTTCTGACAGCCGTCCTGCGGGTGGAAGCCGTGAAGTACAGCTATGGATAGCCTCTCCGTTGCGCCGCGATAACTGCGTCACCTGTAGGGCCAATCGATAATCGATTGTCGGTGGAGGCACGAGAGCAGAAGCTAATAGTCATTAGGAGCTGTGCTGCTCCTGGGATTATGTGAACCTTCAGCTGACTTTGTACCGTCCCTGTAGGTGTAGCTCCAAACAATCATTACTTCAATTGTGATTTTCGTGTTCTGAGTAACGGACACGAGAACAGAAAGCTTATGTGCTTATTAAATTCATCTGACTTTGAACGACTCATGTTGTATAAGTTAATTTTGAGTCACATGTTTGGTATAACAATGTTCACATTCAATTTACTGGTAACGGAAATGAAGTAGGGTGGTGATCTGCTTTCATCCACATTTGCATCGTTCTATACAGTGTCTTGTTTACCGAATGTGTCTGTCTCCTCAAGCTAAATGTCATATGTGTCGTGAAGCTACTTTTAATATCATTCCTCCTGCGCTCAAGAATTTTCTTTTGTTATATGTGCGTGTAAAAGTCAGTGTCTTTGTTAGCTACAGTGGGTTGGTTCCAGTAATTTGTCACTATAATCATAATGTGACACACAGAACATTAGTTGAGAAAGACATCAAAGGTGATATAAGTGAATGACTTATCTAATTTAGCCAGGAGATGCGTAAAATCTTGGTGCGGCATGGGTAAGCATAAGCAACTTGGGGACCTGTTGTGTGTCTTACTCAATATTCAACCCCGACAGATGCAAAATCTCGTGCACATGACGTAGTGCCGCGTTTGGTTGCCAAGAAAGGGTACATTACACTACATGTAACCCCATTAACAAAGTGTTTCGGTCGCAATTTGTTTGGCGGAAACAGTTGTCTTTCCAAGATGAACTGCGTACCATCAATGAAGAACCATTCGATCAAGTCGAGGCTAGCAATTTGTATGATCGGCGTGTAAGTACTCTCTAGACGACAAATTCCGTTTGATACCAACAAAGAAAGTCAGTCACAACCGATTTGACTTGACAGTCTTGTCTCTACAACTTTGAAGTCGCTAACCCTTTCAGATAAGCGGAAAGATTTAAATGTTCCTCTGCTTGCGCCAGTTACTCAAATGAAATGAACAGTTATTCGAAAAAAGAGCTACATGCGATGAAACATAGATCTACCAGCGCAATACGTGGGCTAGAACTCAAATAAAACAGAGGAATTCTCATCACTTGCCGCTCTCAATAAAGGAAATTTTTAACCCTTCATCTATGTAGAACGAGTTAATATCCTCTGAGAACGAGTATTGACTTCGCAGCTTATGTGGCCGCGGCAATACGGTTAAATCACGCCCTACGTTTGAAGAAATACATTGATGGAAAAAATGGCAGTACAAAAAATTATTAATGTAGAATAATGGAGTTTCGGGAAATATATTCGTCTAGGTACCATATTCAGGTGATTAACATTACAAGACCGTACGTTAAAGTAAGCGCGAGAGAAGCCGTTACAAATGTGAAATGCTGGTACATTAACAACTGGTATAATCGCCACAATACTGAATAAAAGCATGCAAATGTGTATAGATTGTGCTGTACAAGTTTATGTAATGGAGTTCGATGCCTGTTGCACTAGGTCGGTCAACACAGGGACGGCTAATGCTGTTTACGGTTGACGCTGGAGTTGTCATCCGATGATGTCCCATATGTGCTCGATCCGAAATAGATAGGTGATCGAGCAGGCCAAAGCAACGTGTCGATACTCTGTACAGCATGTTGAGTTACACATCGGTGTGTGGGCAAGCTGTATCCTGTTAAAAAACACCTCCTGGAATTCTGTTTATAAATGGCAGCACAACAGGTCGTATCACCAGACTGACGTACAAATTTGCAGTCTGGGTGCGTGGGATAACCATGAGAGTGCTCTTGCAGTCATAAAGTCGCACCCCAGACCATAACTCCAGGTGGTCCCATAACTAGCCTCTTTCCTACCAAGGAACGGCCATCACTGGCACCAAGACAGAAACAGCTCTCATCAGAAAACACAACAGACCGCCACATTTTCCTCAAATGAACTTTCGCTTGACACCACTAAAGTAAAAAATCGCGTTGGTACAGGGTCAGCGGAATGAGCACTACAGGGTGGCTCTCTCGGAGCTGTCCATGAAGCAACCGATTTCTAACAGTTCTTTGTATCACTGTGTTGCCAACTGCTATTCAGATTGCTGCCGGAGATGCAGTAGGAAGCGCCAGAGCCATACGCTGAACAGAATGGTCCTCCCTCTCGGTAGCGCCATGTGGTCGTCCGGAGCCCGGTCTTCTTGCGACCGTACATTGTCGTGACCACCGCTGCCAGCAATCATGTACAGTAGCTACATTCCGGCCAAGTCTTCCTGCAGTATCGCAGAAGGAACATCCAGCTTCTCGTAGCCATATTAGACGAGCTCGTTCAAACTCAGTGAGCTGTTGAAAACGAAATCTTTCTCACCTTACAGACATTCTTAGCTGACAGCCAAGGTTGTTAGGCGTCGGGATTTTGGACACCTTACATCTCGAGTGCCTCAGTTTTACGTGTCGTTTATAGTGTTGCAAGACACTGGTTTCGCAACATGGAACAGGTTTTTGTGTGTATATTTTACTTGTTTGAGATTTAATGCACGTGGCATCGAGACTGCCGAGAATAACTCCCTTACATAAATATCCGTGTTTAAGTTAGGTAGGAACAGGGTGGAAGCATCACTGGAGGGGAAGGCAGTTTCAGTTAGGCACACTGTGACACAATTGCCAGCAGAGCCGCAGCCTAGTTAACAGGTGACGGCGACGGCAGAGAACTGAGGGGAAGAACAGTATATCACGTGAGCGACCCGCGAGGACGTAACTTACCGCTCTTGTGGATGATGGAGTGTTAACAAGGGGGGTATCAGACCTGTCTGTTGACTTGAAAGCCATTCAATTATACGACACTGTACTTATCAATCCATTTGCTGATTGGGCAACCATGGCAATTAGAAATTAAAGAGCGACTGCCATTGTCTGTTCCATACAGTGTTCAACCCTACTGTAAAAGGAAGGGAAGGTAGGCTGAGAAGACGCGTGACTGCCCAGCGCGACAGGCACTTTTCCTTGAGACGTCGTCGAATGTGGTTGTAGGGCATCCTTCTCTAAAAATGTCTCTCAGGACTATGGGACTTAACTTCTGAGGTCATCAGTCCCCTATAACTTACAACTACTTAAACCTAACTAACCTAAGGACATCACACACATCCATGCCCGAGGCAGGATTCGAACCTGCGACCGTAGCGGTCGCGCAGTTCCAGACTGTAGCGCGTAGAACCGCTCGGCCACTGCGGCCGGCCATCCTTCTCTGACGTGACGACACTTTGTTCACCCGACTCCAAAATTCAGTCAAGAGCTTGCTGAATTCTTTTCGTAAATCTCTTGAGCGGAGAACGAAGAGAACCAGTATAGTTAAATTCTTGTGAGAACAGCGAGGGCAGAGTAACACACGGCGCGCCAGCCTTGCGCGTGTGCTTAGCCATTTAGAGCAGACTAGGGTGAAGTTAAGGCTTTTCGCTTCACGAAAACTTAGGACGTTTGCTGATGTAGAATCAGCCAGGCTCAGTATAAGAGCTCGATAGATTTACAGATCCGACGACACGCAGCAGCAGTCAAGCCGACGACGCTGTTCAACACAAGGTAAAGAACACAGCACGCCATGAAATGTAAATATTGTGTCACAAATCAGTGTTTACTCCAGTGATACGAAGCTCAAAGTAGGAAGACCTGTCCTCCTTATAGTATTTCCCGAAATCTCCTTCTTGCACCCGATGGCCATGTTTGGTTAACATTTTTGGGGAAAGAATAAAATTTATTAGAGCCGGTAAAATTGTTCATTTCGACAAGAGGATAGTCTCCCACCAGAGAGTCTTTCTCTCAGTTAAAACAATTAACCATCTTGAATTTTGTGATATTATTGATCTTTTATATTTTATGTTATTTGAGAAATTTAATAGCAGGCCCCCTTTGTCTTAACAGGCAATACCTGAGATTGCTCTTGTGCAGTGTAATGACCCAACATGTGTAAAAGTAACTCCAATAAATAAAATTACTGGGAATAGTTGTAGTCTTTTCTAAGACAGAGGTCCCCTTCCTACCTCATTGGACTATTTTAGGAACACTGATGTCAGCTATTCTTCTGAAGTCTAAACCCTTAGTGAGTAAAGCACGTTCACTTACAGGTCGGGTTCAAACTGCGTTATGCGCACTATGTGGAATTGTGCGTATAGTGCAAACATAGCCTTCACTTACTACCAACCAGGGGCGTGTCTAGAAGGTAACTATCGCTCACGACCGTTCCGGGGCGTATTTAAAGGAAACCTGATTTGTGTACTCATAGTGGCGGTATTAGCGTCAATGTTATGCGATTGACGCGAAATCTGAATACCTCTGAGATGGAGAAACACGCCTACCAAATTTCGTTTATGTCGTACAACTTCTTGTTATTGCGATTTTTTTCTGTCATTGTAGCAACTGGTCAACCAATCAAAGTTGCATGACCATCTACAGATAGTAATCATCGAGTTCAAAAGATGCGTCATAGTTTAAAATTCAGATCTTAATCACATAAACAAACGTTCTGTGGTCACGGATTATTTTTTATAAGGTTGCTTTCAGATGATTTCATCAAATTCCATGGGGCAGCTACGATTTCTGCTGGGTTAACAAAGAAAACTAGCCACAGTCCAAAAGTGTCTCATTCGTTCAACGGCAGAATAGGTTGGTACACAAGCATCCCAGTAAAGAAGAATATTTCCTGCACAGAGATAGATGTTGTGGAAGCTATTGCAGGCAGCCTTTATCAGAGTAACTGACCCATGGTCATGTATTTGGACATGGCTTTAATCTGTATAGAAACAGTCATGTTTCTGTCTGTGATAATAGGGATTCCATAAATTACAAGTATGTATTCTACTGTTTATGTGATGCTTCTTCTACATCTACATCTACATCTAAATGCATACTCTGCAAATCACATTTAAGTGCCTGGCAAAGGGTTCATAAACCACCTTCACAATTTTCTATTATTCCAATTTCGTATAGCGCGCGAAAGAACGAACACCTATATCTTTCCGTACCAGCTCTGATTTTCCTTATTTTATAGTGGTCACCGTTTCTCTCTATGTAGGTTGGAGTCAACAAAATATTTTCACATTCGGAGGAGAAAGTTGTTGATTGGAATTTCGAGAGAAAATTCCGTCCAAACGAAAAACGCCTTTGTTTTAATGATGTGCAGTTCAAATGCTGTATCATTTCAGTGACACTCTCTCCCATATTTCGCGATAATACAAAAAGTGCTGCCCTTCTTTGAACTTTTTCTATGTACTTCGTCAGTCCCATCTGGTAAGGATCCCACGCTGTGCATTAGTATTTTTAAAGAGGACAGACAAGCGTAATGTAGTCAGTCTCCTTAGCAGATCTGTTACGTTTTCTAAGTGTCCTGAAAAGAAAATGCAGTTTTTGGGTACTCTTCCCGACAGCATTTTCTCTGTGTTTCTTCCAATTTATGTTGTCCACAATTGTAATCCCTAGGTATTTAGTTGAATTTACTGCCTATAGATTTTAATGATTTATCGTGTAACCGAAGTTTAACGAATTCCTTTTAGCACTTTTCGTTCTTTAGGGTCAACTGCCAATTTTCTTACCATTCAGATATCTTTTCTAAGTTGTTTTTCAATTTGTTTTGATCTTCTGATGACTTCATTAGTCGATAAACGACAGTGTCGTCTGCCAACAACGTAAGGCGGCAGCTCAGATTGCCACCCAAATCCTCGGGCATGGATGTGTGTGATATCCTTAGGTTGGTTAGGTCTAAGTAGTTCTAAGTTCTAGGGGACTGATGACCTCAGAATTTGAGTCCCATAGTGCTCAGAGCCTTTTGAGCCACCCAAATCGTTTATATAGATAAGGAACAGCAAAGGGCCTGTAACACTACATTGGGGAACGCCAGAAATAACTTCTGTTTAACTCGATGACTTTCCCTCAATTACTACGAACTGTGACCTCTCTGACACGAAGTCATAGATCCAGTCACATAATTGAGACGATATTCCATAAGCACGCAATTTCACTACAAGCCGCTTGTGTGGTACAGTGTCACAAGCCTTCCGGAAATCCAGAAATACGGAATCGATCTGAAATCCCTTATCAATAGCACTTAACAATTCATGCGAATAAAGAGCTAGTTGTGTTTCACAAGAGCGACGTTTTCTAAACCCGTATTGACTGTATATCAATGGACCGTTTTCTTCGAGGTAATTCATGATGTTCGAACACGATATATGTTCCAGAATCCTGCTGCATATCGACATTAATGATATGGGCCTGTAATTAAGTGGATTACTCATACTAACTATCTTGAATATTGGTCTGACGTGTGCAACTTTCCAGTCTTTGGGTAAGGATCTTTCGTCAAGCGAATGGTTGTATATGATTGTTGAGTATGTAGCTAATGCATCAGCATACTCTGAAAGGAATTTCATTGTTATACAGTCTGGACCAGAAGACTTGCTTTTATTAAGTGATTTAAGTTGCTTCACTACTTTTAGAACATTTACCTCAACTTTACTCATGCTGACAGCTGTTCTTGTTTCGAATTCTGGAATATGTACTTCGTCTTCTTTTGCGAAGGCATTGCGGAAGGCTCTATTTAATAACTCTGCTTTGGCAGCACTGTTTGCGATATTATCTCCATTGCTATGGTGCAGAGAAAGCATTGTTTTTTTGGAACTTTGTGGTAAGGTCTTACGGGACCAAACTGCTGTGCTCCCTAAGCTTACGCACTACTTAATCTAGCTTAAACTAACTTACGCTAAGGAAAACACGCACACCCATGCCCGACGGAAGACTTGAAACTCCGTCGGGTGGGGGGGGGGGACACTGATTGTTTCTATCCGCTAACATACGTCGCATACGACTAGAACGTTGTGAAAACTATTATAAACATCTCGCATTGAAGTCCGCGCTACATTTCGAACTTCTGTAGAAGATCGCCAATCCTGGTGATTTTGCGTCTGTTTAAATTTCGCATGTTTGTTTCGTTGTTTCTGCAACAGCGTTCTGTCCCGTTTTGTGTACCAAGGAGGATCAGCTCCGTCGTTTGCTAATTTATTTGGTGTAAATCTTTGAATTGCTGCCGATACTATTTCTCTGAATTCCAGCCACATCTGGTCTACACTTATACTATTAATTTGGAAGGAGTGGAGATTGTCTCTCAGAAAGGCGTCAAGTGAATTTTTATCTGCTTTTTTGAATAGGTATATTTTTAGATTATTTTTGGAAGATTTGGGGGTTACAATTTTCAGTCTCGCTACGACAACGCTGTGTTCACTAATCCCTGTGTCTGTGTCCGTTTTGATGCTCGTTATTAACTCAGAATTATTTGTTGCTAAGAGTGTGAGATATTCTGCACTTTTTATCTGCACCACGACTAGACTAATGTGTGCAAACTCAGTTTACCACTTAGTGTACAAATGGACAAAACATCTGAACTGTCTTCTCAAGCCAAGGGTGTTAAATATGGCCTTGTAAGGCAACTAATATCAGGTACAGATCATAATAAAATTCATTAGCAATGCTGCTGTCACGTAACTACAATGCATAAGTTAATACAATTGAATGTTTGGGATCCATTCTAGAGATACAAAACAGCTATTCGCTTTTCTTTCTACATATAATTTATCAACTGTGCTTTCAAGGGTCAAATGATACACAACAATCATGTTCAGTTACTTTTGACACTCAATAACATAATATTTAACTCTTGGACATATTGAACTGACGATTATTAAAATCGTTATCTCTACGTAGGAAAAATTTTTTATCACAGGAAAAATGATTAAAATCTTCATTAGCTCATTTCCATCTACTATGTCGTAGCTGGTCAATGCACTGAGTTGATGGTGAATAAATTTACTTTTTGAACCAATGAAAAAACTCTCATGAACTCAATATGAGGGCAGGTGAGTATCCTGGCTTTTGATATTCAATGGTCAAAGCGAACGCAAGTTGGAGTGAGCAAAATCTCGACCAACATTTACTGCGGCCTAATGCGCTATGGTACTTTACCAAGTTGCATCTGGAATGGCGTCGTCTCGGTGCTGGATCTGAAATGCCAATTCCCTACTATGGCCTTGACTGAATTCACTCAGTCTCAACTTTCCTGCGTTCCGTAGAACGTAAATTTTTCCCTAGTCGAAATAATGGCTATAGCACCCTCGCTAAGCGTTGGAGCGACGTGGACAATTTCTTTGCCCGCAAAAATTCCCGCAGGAATAATTAACTACCTGTTTGTTATCTGTTGCCATGATACATGAAGCGTATCGTCCACACTTCACAGAAAGCAAAGATCTCGTCGCCCTCGCTATTTTCCACACACTTGTGCGGTCTACCGTGAGCCGAGGGAGATATCTAGAAATTTTAGTTCTCAAAATGCTTTTATATAAAGGGGATCTCGCCACGGTGTCGCGTCTGCGTCACCCAGTATGGCTTCAGCCAATCGCCATCTCGTTATAGATGAATTTTATTTTTCTTGCCAGGTCGGAGCCTAGCCCTGTTACAGCCGTCCAACCATTACCCTCGATCCCAGCCATATTTACATTAAAAGGAATAATGTATTGTTCTGGACATATCCCTTTATGCGCTGAATCTCGCCATTCTCTTGTTAAGTGGGGTTTTCTGATGTCATTAACCACCTGCTCGGTTCGTCTCCAAAATGTGTTTCACTTTACCTTGTTTATTCATGCCCCTGTCATTATTCGTAGATACTGTTTTGTTAGTTTTCTGTACATGAGATTACTGCAATTGCCTTTTGTTAATATAAAATAATTGTTATTTTCTGAGGATCTTATACTGTATTGTACTGTCGCTATGGATCAAGTTCGTGTAAGGTCCGTAAAATCCGGACGCCTTACAAGAGGTCAAGTGCATTTTCACAACCGTTTACTATTCGCATCGGCTCGTGAAGTAACTGGTTGAAATAATTTTCAGAGAATACGTTTAGCACAATTTCAGATGATGTTTCATGCATACCTCCGGAAATAAACATGTATTTTCACCAACATATCGAGGATAAATCAAAGTCACCACCAACTATAATCGTGTAAGTCGGACATGTGTTTGAAATCAAACTCAAATTTTCTTTGAAAATTTCAGCAACTGAATCATCTGAATTGGGAGGTCGGTAAAAGGATTCAATTATTACTTTATTCCATTTGCCAACAATGCCCTCTGCCCATACTAACTCACAGGAACTATCTACTTCAATTTTGCGACAAGATAAACTACTTCTATCTACAACAAACACACCACTGCCAAACGTGTTTAGACTATCCTTTCAGAACACCGTTAGGTTCTTCGTAAAAATTTTGGCTGAGGTTATCTCTGGCCTTAGCCAGCTTTCAGTGCCTATAACGATTTGAGCATCAATGTTTTCTATTAGCGCTTGGAGCTCTGATACTTTCCGAACACAGCTGCGTCAATTTACAGCTGTTATACCGATGGTTCCTGTATCTACGTTCTTGCTGTGTTCGGCCTGCACTCTTTGTGAACGAAGCCCTTGTTTTTTCACGAGACCCTCTAACCTAAGAAATCGACCAGTCCACGTCACACAGCCACTGCTACCCACGTAGCCGTCTCCTGCGTATATTGGACACCTTCTAACATTCTGCGTGGTGTCTGTTTGTTCTATATCGTGTCTCCCTACCATTTTCGCGCAACGACGCTCTGAGCATGTTTTTTAGGGAATTGTCTAGTTTGAACCTGGGACCTGTTGTTGGTAAAGAGACGCCAGACCACACATGACATGTAGAGTTCAGAAGAGTTCACTGACACTAGCGATGATATAACCAAATACTTAATGATTTCAGCGTCAGCTCCACTGCGCACCCTGTAAAAGAATCTTAATACTAACTAAATTTAGTGGAAGGGGATTAAAGGATTTCCTATTTTTAGTTAGCTGGTAAAACAACGTCGAAAAAGCAGTTAAGTTTACCATTGGAAATTTTATTCTACTCACAAAACATTGTTTATACAATGCACTATTGATAAAAGGAACTGTTTTAATACAGGATGATAAAAACCAACTGCGTTCAACAAAAATGTGGACAAATATTCCCTGAGTGGGTTTCCAAGTTCTACAATGTATCGAAGGATGACCTATGCCATATCACATCTATAATCTACGTTTAAATTAAGTTTCACAAAAGAAAAAACTATCAAAATGGTCTTCAGTGACCCTCAATTATCTTTAATTACTTATCTAACTTGTCGTAAATTACAGTGGCTGATGTGGCTTCTCAATAACTATATAACAGAAAAATCATCGCGTTTCAGATTTTTACTTCAAGTGGCAAATGTGAACACCATGAGCTTTAATTGACGATCGACACTAGTATTACGCAAAAAGGGGGTTAAACAGATGAGACTTCTGCAGTTCTGAGTGAAGCTTTATGCACTGTTATGCGGCATCGCGTGCGTTCATTACCTTGTCAGTGTTCGTCAGGGGGCGGTGGACAGCACAGCTCTGCTCACCTCGCCATCTCGGAAGCAACTCCCTCCTAACTTCTCCTTACTACAATTTACCGAAGTTGGTTTAAAAAAACTATCTGGCTGTGTTTTCATCTGAACAATCAGGGTCTCAATGTTAACCTTAAGCTCCGCCTACAAAAATTCTGTCTATCCAATGAGAAACGTTATACTTTTCGTGGTGGGGCAATGTTTTTAAAGTTTGCAACGTAACAGAGACGCGAAAAAGTCTCACGCTAAAACTGGCAGCTGGTGTGGTCCTTTTAGTGTTATCGTAAGATCTATACTGTTCTTCTGGAGGGCTCTATCATTTAACATGGGCTGGGTGGTGGTCCTGATGTAACAGAGACGCGAGAAAGTCTCACGCTAAAACTTGCGGCTGGGGTGTGGCCCTTTTTGTGTTATCGTAAGATCTATACTGCTCTTCTGGAGGGCTCTTGCTTTTAACATGGGCTGGGGGGTGGTCCTAGCGGTTAGCTGGCGACGTGGGTGTCCGTCCCTTATCGTAGGGCCTTCAGCTTAACACGGTTCTGTTCTCAGCTTCTGTTCTCTTTTCTCCCCTCGGAACTGCGTCTGTCTCACAGTGGGAAGGTATGACATGCATTTAGGCATTCTTGTGTTAGTCTGTGGTACTCCATTTGCTCACTCGTTACTCGTATTACTTTGGTTAATTTAATGTCACGATTTATTCGGAGCTATGTGACATACTACTGGATTTGCTTATCGTGTCAGGGATTTCATGGAAGGTGTTGGATTTGCCTGACACCTTGCATATCACCACCCTTCGAACTTAATTTTTGCACTGAAGTTAGGCAATGATTGAATCGTTGTCTAAGTCAGTCAAAAATTATTCCGTTATCTAAATTTTGTTGCCTACTGTTCAGCCACGTTATTCTGTTCTATGCTTGTTTGTATTACTAATTTATATTTTTATATTCGTCCACATTATTATCAAAAATATGTTTATATTGACAAGGGAAGAATATTTTTATTCTATTATAGTTATTATTTTTTAATTATTTCCTTTCTTTATTTAATTGTGAAGTTTGTTTTTTAAGAAGTTTGTTATCGAAAGTGAGGCGTCTTTCACATCGATTTTCTTAGAAATATTGGTTTATAAATGTAGTAATTATGTAAAATCTATTCCTAACACATTTTCTAAATATCATGTACAAGAAAAATGTTTTTGTTTCTAGACACTCATTTCAACATTGTTACACTAACAAATAAGAATTATTTCCAAGAATTGCTTTGACAAAGAAATATACATACACAAGTATTGAGATATTATCCTAACAAATGGTATAAATGTTAAAAAAAAAAAGGAAAACATCCAACAAGATAATGTTTTATTCTTTGTTTTTATAAGGAAAAAATAAGTAAAATATAGTTATTCTTTTATTTTTATGAGGAGAAAATAAGTGGCATATAGTTTTAGTGTTTATTATGCCTTACTTTTGTTCTTTATATACTGTCCATTTCAGAACTAATGACTTATTTTTATCGATAGTTTATTTTTTACTTCAGTCCATAGTCAATAACTGTTATTTTGTAGTTTATTAGCTGTCTGGTATGCTTAACTTATTTAGTTTTTCAGACATTTTTGCACAATTCCTACATCACATAATTTGATTTCACACATTCACACAATCCTATGAATCTTTAAGCATGAGGTTGGCGAATGGTTTTGCACGAAGGTGATGGACTTGAGCGAGATGGATGTGGGCAAGTATTTGATGTACAGCTTCGTTTGTCATTCCTTGTAGGCTTTGCAAGTGTGTGTTGCTGTTGTGGAGGTCTCATAATGGAATGGAGCTGTGAGTGCAGAATCTCGTGGTTTACTGGCTTTGTATGCGTGAAAGTCATCGTTATGTGTCGCTGAAAAGGGTCATTTTTCGTTGTAATACTTCGCAGACGACTAGTTTACAATAGGATAGGGATTTGGGAAGGTATGTCGTCTATTCTTCACCCATCTTCTTTCTTGGTCTCATTCTTGCTTCTTGGTTCTTCTCTGGGCAGGATATGGAAATATATATTGATAACTATTCGCTTTGAAGTTCTCCTCTTAGTAACAGTTTGATAAATTGTTTGGGCATGTCATTTCTACTTTGTGGACGTTTTCTTCAGTTTCGTGCATCAGCGTGCTGTTTAATAGCGGTATTGTGACTTTTACACATATTTGTTTGCCAGTGGTGGCTTGCCCAAGCAGTCTTCGTGTCAGGACGTTCTTTGCTCGCTCCACTGAGTGGGGGTGTTCCGAGATTCTTCTGGCTTTCGGTGCCCTGTCGTGTCTCTGCAGGGTTCCGCCACTGTGTGGTTCCATGTTTTGTTCCAGCAGGGTTCCGCTTAGCAGGCAGATTTATTGCCCACTTCTGATACAAGAGCCATCTGTTAGTCTCACTGTCCTTTCCCTTCTTTCAACGCTTCTGCCTTGTAGGAATCGTGTCTTGCTAATTGCGTGCTTTTCTTTCTTGATACTTCTCGCATTGCAACTTGTGGGTCGTTGCATCTGGTCTTTGCTGGAGTTTTTACAATGGTACTTACAAAAAGTTTTACTTATAATCATCTAACATATGTCTAGTACTTACATTGTTTTACGCCTTCTTGAAAGCTTTACAAATTTCGGCACCCTTTCCATGTTACAATTCTAAGATATTTTGAGTCTTAACGCCTACAAGAATCCTCAAATTCGTTTTTTATTTTTGTGTAGTGTCATGGTGTATAGCATTTTAGTATTTCATGCTGTTAGACTATCTACACTTCACCCCTTCACCTTAATCTATGGTACAATTGGTGTTATTTTTGTTTTTGTTTTTATTGAAACTACTTTCTTTTTCCCACCTTCCTCTCTCTTCATTCTTCTTTCTCCTGAAGATCTTGTCTTCAACATAATCTTGAAATATTGTGCTGATTATTTACCAGTAATAAAATTAATCTTCAAACTTGTACTGAAAGTGTTTAATACTGCCAGTCTTAGGTAAAAATACCTCTGCTTTATCTCGTAAAATACCCTCTAATTCTCTTTTACTGTGTTCCGAAATACCTTGAACTTCTTGCAATTTTTCGTCGATTTCTTTATGAACTTCTAACATGAGTTGAGGCGATTCCCCCTTTTGTGCATTCCACTCTAATTCTTCATCCTCTATATCTCAAGTCATTCTTAAATGTTTGTTTATAACTGGTATTTCTTCTAATTTTAGCTTTTGCTCAAAGAGAAGTGTGACATTCCCGAATGTTACGCTACCTTTCCCCATATCTATTATCGCTTGTCTCTCATTTAAAAAATCTCCACCTATAATCAAATCTACAGTTAGTTTAGGTATAATCACGAAGTTGGCTTCCATCTTTTGACCTTAGCATGAAAGAGTTAACCTTGTTTGTCTTGTAACTTCCGCAGCATTGTTTCTAATAGGACCTCTTACTTTAATCTTACGTGTTTTCAGAGCTGGCAATTCCTCATTGGCATTACACTGCATGAATAAATTTTCTGAGATCGCAGTCAGCTCACTTCCGCTATAAATTACAATATTGACTGGGATATGCTTTACCATGGCCTTCACAATTGGTTGAATTTGAAAGGGTTGGTTCTGTTCTTCTTCTTATTGCATCAACGAATCCCCCACTGAATCATACATGAGTCTTTTTAGGAATTTCCCTTGTGAATTCGAACTTTCTGTAGGATAAGCTTCGACTGCTACTTCTCACTCTTTTATTTCCTCTTCTCTATTTCTTCCTTCATTTGTGCTTTCTTCAACATCCTCTACTTTTTCCTCATCCTCGTCTATCTCCTCCTTCTTCGTCGCTACTTCCACATAATCGCATCTAAATGCACTAATTATCGCTTCATAACTTCCTTCATTATATACGTTGGGTTGTGTGCCCACTCGTAACTTATTTTCAACTTCTGTCGACTGCGCATTATCCTCATTGAATTCGCTTTCCCTGGTTTCCATCTGAAATAGCTCTGCAATACTTCGTCCTTTCCTCCTACATTCGTTGTGCATGCCTCTGGTAATTCATCTTCCTCGCCAGTATTCTTCCAATTAATTTCGTCCCAACACGATATTGTTATTTTCCGGTCTTCGTTTTCGTCTGGACCCTGCGGTTTTGTTTCTTCCTTCTTCTCTTCTCGTGATAAGGTATTTACTTCTCTGTTCAAGGTGCTGCAATTATCCTGGGTCGGTGCGTCATTCCCTTTGGCATGGGCGCTTAGCTGTCAATTCGAACGTTTTTCGGGGTTTGGTGGTCTTACCTCCACCTCTTCTATCTGTATCCTCTTTTCTTGTTCAGCT
Organism: Schistocerca serialis cubense; assembly: GCF_023864345.2. NCBI lineage: Eukaryota > Metazoa > Arthropoda > Insecta > Orthoptera > Acrididae > Schistocerca > Schistocerca serialis. The sequence goes on from NC_064640.1 coordinate 503,136,231, forward strand.
TGTTGATAGTGGTTTCTTTGTTGATAATTTGTCGGTCTATTGGTTCTCCAGTACCCGTTCCAGTTGCCGTTACTCCCTCTGTAATAGATGTTGCCGTTCCTGGGTGAATTATAGTTATTGCCATATTCTCTTCTAAATCCATAACCGGTTCTTTGTTGAAATCTATTGTCGTTTCTTGGTGCGAAGTTATCACATGGTTCGTAATTATTGTTTCTTCGTACTGTGTCTTTTGGATTCCACTCCTTTTGCTTTCGTTTTCACGTGCGCTTCGTCTTTTTCTTGCGTCATCTTCCGAAAATATGAACTCTAGTTCCCTTAGAATACCTTTAAATGCTTCAGCGTCATTGCCTCCGCGATCTACTAATGATTGCTGGTATTTCAATGGTAGCTCCATCGCGCATAATTTAATCAACTCTCCGTCACTGTATGGTACATCTAAGCATTGATTTTTCTTTGCCATTAATTCGAAAAATTTCGCGGGACTCTTCTCTCCTGAATTTTCAAAATATGGGTTCTGTAATAATTCGTACTTCACTCTGTTCTGTGCTTCGCTGGACCAATATCGTGAGAGAAACTTCTCTCTGAAATCTTCGAACGATCGGCATGTCGCTGCAACATTCTGCATGGTTTCTGCGACTGTTCCTGACATGTGTGAACATATAAAGTCTAATTTGTGTGCTAGCGTCCAGCGTTCTGGTAATCCTACTCGGAATTGATCAATAAAAGTTCGTGGATGTAATGAGATTCCTTCTCGAAAGTGTTGAAATTTTCTGACTGTGAGGAAATTATCGTTGTCGTACTTCGTCATAGTTCCATATGAAATACGCGATTCTTCGCCACTTTTGTTTCTGATCATTTCTCCCGTCGTTCTTTCCGGTTGTGGTAGATCCATTGGATATTGTCCACTGTAACTTTCGCCTACCCTTGCGTAGTATCGTTTGAGTGGTACGCAATAATTTTCTTCCATCGGTTGTGAACGTGTAGGTGAATGCATTGCACTGTACTCTTCGCGACCTGGCTTTCCATTGTCAGGTATTGGTTCGGTATCTTGTCTGGCTAACCTTGCTGCTTCATTGCAGGATCCAAACTGTCTTGAAACATACATTTGTAGTTCCGCATGTGTTTGTGATGACGTTTGTTCATCAGGAATTTCGAAACGTGTTTGTTGCTGTGCAGGCTGTCTGATTTCACGTATGTTACTTTCCGCCTGTGATTGGAATCGCAAATGCGTAATATCTTCGTTAATTGCTTGTTTTTCCGGTGCTGTTACAGATACGGATGTGGTTGCAGACTCTGTGCTTGTTCGATCCTGTTCACTACGCTCTTCAATGGTTTGCAACAACTCTGTTCGCAATTTCTGAAATTGTCGCTTCGTTTGCGCTTCTATTTTGACTATGCGGTTACCATATCTTTTCAGCGCAGCTTTTGTGATACGTTTGTGTAACACACTGTTTTCAACAACTTCACGCGCTGTACCTGCTGCTTGTTTAGTAATTTCGTTTATCTGTTTCTCTAGTTTCTTGACTTCTCCCTGGGTGTTGTTACGTAATGTTTTGATCTCGTCCTGAATGTCATTACGCAATGTTTGTACGTCCGCTTGTACCTTGTTCTCAATTGATTGTGACCTGTTATTAAGTTTCCTATCACTTCTCGAGATTCTTTTGCCTCGTCTTCAATACGACTTAGGTGTATCTGAATTTTTTTTTGTTTTGTTCTTTAATCTCACGCATTTGTCTCGTGGTTTCTGCATTCTGAATTTGAATTTGGTTCGCTATGTCTTTACTTTGCCTTGTCATGGTTTCCGTAATTTGTTGTAATAATTGTGCCAGATTGGTAGGTCATATTGCGTTTTCTTCCGACATCCTACGCTTTGTGTTTTCGCCCAAGTGTTGGTTCGCAACCGATTGTATTGAACTGTGCTGTGACACGTTTCTGCTCGCATTCCTTGTACTCAGTGGTGAAGGAGCTCTGATTACTTGTACTATGGGTTCTACGTACTCAAGACGCAAGTTAGAATCCTCATCGACTGTCTCTCTACTTTCCTGCTACTCTGTCGTATGCTGACTTATGTTTTCTGTGCCTTGACTTACATTATCCTCGTTATGGTGCGTTATATGTCCTATTTCTCTCGATACTGCATCGTCAGTTGTACTGTCCTCTATTCTCTGTCCAATTTCATGCTGGGTCTCTACCTCAATTCGGTCAAGGTCTCGATTTGCCATTGCTAATCTTTCTGAATCCCTTATTTTCTGTTTTAAAAGCAATTCACGCTCCCTACTTCCAGTCAACATGCGCTCATACGATCTCACGCGTTACATAAACTTTTTGTTCACACGACTTGACAATTCATTCACTTACTTGTTGGGTCAGAACCAACTTGTCAACGATGTATCCGCCACCTGTGCGCTTGCATTGGAGAGAAAACTTAATTCTAACAATATTAAAATTCGTAACTTAACTATGCTATTGTCTCTGCTAGAATTCTCAATTTCTATCGCTGCAGCTACTGTTTCCAATTATTTATGCCTTTCAAAAAAAATTTTTTTACGAAAATTTTTCAACAGGATATTTTTCTGACCTAGTTAGGCATATGGTCGACCTTCAATCATGGTATTTTACCATCCTGGCAGGGTCGCGATTTTCTACCATTCTGCGTGGTGTCTGTTTGTTCTATATCGTGTCTCCCTACCACTTTCGCGCGATGACGCTCTCAGCGTGTTTTTTAGGGAATTTACTAGTTGGAACCTGGGACCTGTTGCTGGTAAAGAGACGCCAGACCACACATGACATGTAGAGTTCAGAAGAGTTCAGTGAGACTAGGGATGATATAACCAAATACTTAATGATTTCAGCATCAGCTCCACTGCACTCCCTGTAAAAGAATCTTAATACTAACTAAATTTAGTGGAAGGGGTTCAAGGATTTCCTATTTATAGTTAGCTGGTAAAATAACCTCGAAAAAGTAGTTAAGTTTACAATTGGAAATTTTATTCTACTCACAATAACTATATAACAGAAAAATCATCGCGTTTCAGATTTTTACTTCAAGTGGCAAATGTGAACACCATGAGCTTTAATTGACGATCGACACTAGTATTACGCAAAAAGGGGGTTAAACAGATGAGACTTCTGCAGTTCTGGGTGAAGCTTTATGTGCTGTTATGCGGCATCGCGTGCGTTCATTGCCGTGTCGGTGTTCGTCAAGGGGCAGTGGGCAGTACAGCTCTGCTCACCTCACCGTCTCGGAAGCAACTCCCTCCTAACTTCTCCTTACTACAATTTACCGAAGTTGGTTTAAAAAAACTATCTGGCTGTACTTTCATCTGACCTGTCAGGGTCTCAATGTTAACCTTAAGCTCCGCCTACAAATATCCTGTCTATCCAATGAGAAACATTATACTTTTCGTGGTGGGGCAATGTTTTTAAAGTTTGCAACGTAACAGAGACGCGAAAACGTCTCACGCTAAAACTTGCAGCTGGTGTGTTCCTTTTAGTGTTATCGTAAGATCTATACTGTTCTTCTGGAGGGCTCTATCATTTAACATGGGCTGGGGGGGGGGGGGGGCGGTGGTCCTGATGTAACAGAGACGCGAAGAAGTCTCACGCTAAAACTTGCGGCTGAGGTGTGGCTCTTTTTGTGTTATCGTAAGATCTATACTGTTCTTCTGGAGGGCTCTTGCTTTTAACATGGTCTGGGGGGTGGTCCTAGCGGTTAGCTGGCGACGTGGGTGTCCGTCCCTTATCGTAGGGCCTTCAGCTTAACACGGTTCTGTTCTCGGCTTCTGTTTTCGTTTCTCCCCTCGAAACTGCGTCTGTCTCACGGTGGGAAGGTATGACATGCATTTAGGCATTCTTGTGTTAGTCTGTGGTATTCCATTTGCTCACTCGTTGCTCGTATTACTTTGGTTAATTTAATGTCACGATTTATTCGGAGCTGGATTTGCTTATCATGTCAGGGTTTTCATGGAAGGTGTTGGATTTGCCTGACACCTTACAACCTGACCTATTCAGCAGAACCCAAAACCCAACCACTCTCTGGCGCAAGTCGAGGAATCTGCAGCCTACACGGCCGTGAACCGCCTGAGCCTGTGATTCAGACCCTCCACTCCGCTCTGAACCAGCGTTTCGCAATCGGTCCTGTCGACTATGCAGCAAATGGTCGGTTCTGCTTTCATATTGCAAGCAAGACTGGCAGCCGTTACCACATCTGTCAGCTCCTCAAAACCAGAGGCAATTTCTTCAGATCCAAAGTGACACACATCATTGGTACCGACGTGAGCGACCACCTACAGCTGGATGCGCCCTCTGCTCTTCATGGTATCTGGGACGACACATTCCACGTCTGGAATAACTCCCCCCAGTATGCACACGGAGTCCACATTGGTTTTCTTTCCCTTCTTGGCAGCCATGTCCCTAAGGAGCCCCATAATGTGCCTAGCGTTGGAGCTCCCAACTATCAGTAATCCCACCCTCTGTGATTCCCAGATCCTGCAGGCTGAGAGATTTTCTCTGAAACAAGACAGGCGACTGCATCTGGCTCAGCGACATTGTCAGCCACAGACAGCACCTGGAACCTGTTTGTCAGAGAAACTGGGAAAGCCTTACGTGCGGCAGCCTGAGAGGTCTTTCGCCGCCTGCTACGCCCTGGGGCGACTTGCCACTCGACAACAGTTGACGGGTCAACCTCAGTGCAAGCAGTAACTGGGCTGGCCACCTGTGCGGACCGATCGGAGGACTTGGAGGTAATGGACGTCCGTTGGATTCCCACGGCCGGCCCGCAACAGTGGTGCACATCCACTGCAGCCGCAAGCCGTGTAACCGAAGGCATCAAAGCCTGAAACTGAGAGCGATGTGTCACCAACTCGGCTCGCATCTGCACACAACAATCGCAGTCCTTGTGTATAGTAAAGACTGTGGAAAACTAAACTATGCAGATAAATGGACTAACGTCACGTGCTGTCCAACTCTACCGGAGACACTGACGAAAACGCAGGAGCTGTGTACAATAAATTAGATTACGACGCAGAGATTCAAAAACATAGCTACCGAAGCACTCAGATGAAGCTAAATAATTCGCCCTTGATCAGGAACTTGCAATATGTCAAAAGATCGGTTTACTTTCCGACGCAAACGAAAACATGTGAACTGTCGCTATTAGATATGAAATAAACACGCAGAAATTCAAGAAACTAAACTATTAAGGCACACAGAATATATTATAAAATCCGTGCCTGTTTAGGAACCCGTAAAAGTCACAAAATCGATTACTTCCCTGTTACTGCTTTTGTCTCGGCCGGCTACTGCTGCCTTCCGCACGTATCCTGATAGAAGACCAAAAAAAGTGAATTCTGAAGTGCAACAGAGATTTGTCAACAAGGACATCAGTAAAAAAATCTCAGTATGAATCACTAGCCCGCCCAGTTAGCCGTGCGGTCTAACGCACGACTTTCCGGATTGGGAAGGAGCGCCTGGTCCCCTGTGGACTTGTGTCGAGGTCCGGTGAGCCGGCCAGCCTGTGGATGGTTTTTAGGCGGTTTTCCAACTGCTTCGGCAAATGTGGGCTAGTTCCTCTTATTCCGCCTCAGTTACATTATGTCAGCGATTGCTGCGCAAACAAGTTCTCTACGTACGTGTATACCACCGTTACTATACCACGCCTACATAGGGGTTACACTCGTGTGGTGTGAGACGTTCCCTGCGGGGTGGGGGGGGGGAGGGGGAGTCCACCTGGGGCCCAACCGCACAATAACCCTGCTGGAAAAGTGGTGCGGTGTGGGGCGCCAAAGAGGTGAAGTGGACTGTGGTAGTCGTCGTGGGGTTATGGACCACTGCGGCTGTGGCGGGGACGGAGCCCCCGGGGTTAACACACAATACATACAGTGCAATGAATCACTAAGTTCGAATGCTTGTCTGTGTAAGTGATTAAATAGTAATAAAAGAGTATAATACAGTACGATCGACACGCTGGGACGCACATTATAAGTTCTCTTTACACCTACCTGACTATCCTTTTTCTTTCTCTGACACACTCTCTCACTATGCCACTTACCTTTAGGCACTTTAAGACTATACACAGAGTAATGTAAACAATATGTTTAAATATTGTTGTACGTAGACACACAAAACAAATGCTGGTATTAGGTATCGGATAGCGTAGAAAATGTCACTTAGAGACAACAATCTGTGACGAAGAACAGAGAGCAGCACACGAATGAGTTTCGTCTATCAATGGCATTAAATTTTAACGAACGTAAATGTTTCAAAGAAAGTAAGGAAGATCAGGGTTTAACGTCCTGTAGTCATCGAGTTTATTACGGACTGATCACAAATTTGGTCTGTTACAAAGATGGGGAAGGAAATCGGTCGTGCATTTTCAAAGGAATCATCACAGTATTTGCTTGCTGGAGTTTAGGGAAATCACGAGAAAGCTAAATCAGAAAGGTCGGACGCGGATTTGAACCGAATGCGTGTCCAGGGTGCTAACCACTGAGCCAGCTTTCCCACTATAAACGTTTCAGGATGTTTTACAATTTCTTTCATGCGCGTTATTCGCGCATCGAGTAAAACTGGAATCGTTTGCAGCAGAAACTCTCAGTTAGTATCCTTTAGAATGCCAGTTGTAGCAATATAGCGGTGAAATATTTTTCGTTAGCGATCTTCAGTCGACAACGAACTAGCAGCGCCTTATTGTCTTAGAAATGAAACTGTTCTTTTGCCTGGTGCGGCGACGCCGAGTTGGAGGTGATGGAACTTGTTGTGGCTCTTTGCTACCTTTAATTAGTCTTTTCTTATTTTCTTCAGACAGTCATAGAAAACATTTTTATTTTTCTGGAGCCTCTCAGTTTTAAATACCCTAGCTTTGATCTGCACCAGTTAAAAGGAAATTATTTCCGCGCGAAATGAGGTCCGACGGTTCTAAGTACCTGAAAAGTATCTACAGCTCTATTCTCTTTCTGCTCCAGCTCCAAAGCTGCTCTCTATAAAAGCTGACGGTAATTAAAATTCGTAGAGAGAGTAAAGAATATATAAGGCCAGCATGATAATGTGCAAAAGAAAACCTCAGTGAATATGTGTGGGTAGTTAACTTTGTTTCTGCGACTTTGCTCACGCTTCTCTTGTACTCTGTTAAGCTATTTAACGACGTTTTATTTTGGTACGAAGGATTAATATGAGAGTTCGTATGCTGTCTGAGACTTTTAATGTCTTTGTTGTTAATTCAGTTACCTCGTGCACCCAGGCAAAATGTAAGCTGCCGTCAGTTTCATCAAGAGATCCTCCATACCAAAGTAGTTTACCAATTAAAATGAAATGTAAAAGCGGGAGCAATTACTTTAAAATCAAGAAACAAAATAAAACAAAATAAATTTTCAACTTGCTATAAATTTTGAACAAAGGAACTGTTTTAGTGTTTGACATAAAATGATAATTCCTAATTTGCACACATTCCGTGCTGTGTAGGAGACGATAATTTCTGGCTTCAGTGATACGAATTAATGCCAAAGTTATGAGAGTAAGAATGGAAAAGCGAGTGGGATTCTGTAAATGAAGAAAGAACGGCCGTGAGTAGATGTGGGCTCAGTGAATCAGGGAAGGTACAATGAATGTTCTGTGGGAGATTATTTTAGCAGGGGGTGGATGAAGTAGTAGTTTACAAAAGAATCATGAACAAAGATTGTGGGGACGGAAAAGGGGAAGAGGGACGAGACGAGTCATGATGTGGAGGGAGTGAGCAGAAATCTTTTAAATCTGTGAAGATAATTAGATATTTCGACAATTTTCATGTCTAGTTAGAGACTTGCATATTAAGCTTCAGTGGAAAATAATATTTAGATATTCTAATATCAGGAGATACTGTCACCTAAGTGCGTTAGATATGTGGAGATGGTAATCGTCTTTGTAGCACCTGTCGGGCCTGCTTACAGCATAACGATGGACACATCAGCGGCTGGTTACTACGAGGAGAACGGTTGCATTCGTCATCGTCATAGAGGCCCAGAACCTAGTATGAAAGTTTGGGGTGTCATAGAGTACACAGCACGATCACCTCCAGTTCGCTCTGCCGGTAATTTGGACAGCGGCAGCTACATTTCTCACGTGATAACGTCAATAGCTGTTGCATGTACCTGAGGTTTCCGTGACGCTATATTTCAACAAGATAACACAAGACATTAGACTGTCATTGATGTTCTGACGTACTTCGATCCTGGAAGGTCCTCAGACTTTTTCCATGGTCAGAGCGTTTCCACCAGCTACTACGACTGACGAGCTCAATTTTCGCTCCCCCAGATTCTAAGCAGTGTTAGAGTCGTCGTTGCTGTCATAAATGGCAACCCTGTGTACTAAATTTCACCCATTGTGTAGCTTCATCTACCAATGTAATTATGCATTCTTCGAACTATAGTGTACACATACAGTATGTCGAATTTCACTGTTCTCTACCCTTGATGGTGTTGCAGTTTTAATCGCTAGCAGCGTATTGAAGGCACTATTATAGTCATGTTCTACTTTTTTCTGCTCCTGTTAGTTTTTTACCCATTCGGATGAAGCTCTGGTGGGTTTATCAGTGTCTTTCCTTTCTATTTTTTCGTGAGTGGTTGGATCGAATGTTTCACTTATCCTATTCCACTTTCAAAGCATTTCTCACAGGTGAATCTCTAAGAGTATCAGTATCTCTTTTTTTCCACCTTTACTACTAACCTTACTAGCTCCTGTTTTATCATAAAGCCAATTGTTTTCAAGCGCTGATAAGACTTTTTGGCGGATTTGCTAGTAATATTATGCTCAGGAGTAGGAGACGTTTTTGAAGTGCATAGAACTATTTCAACAGGTGACAGAGATGAAAGATACATGTATAGCTGGAGGCGTTTCACTGAGTGTAGTATCAGGTGGCTTATTCATCACTTGGTGCAGTGCATGTTTCAAACAATCATTAGCCTGGATGACAGCATATCCGGACACGACCATCGGCCTGGCGTGAAAAGAAACGTGATCATCAGACTAGAGGACACATTTCAGTTGATCAAGTTTCGATTATCCCATGGTCTTTGGAATCGGAACTCACGATGTCACAGGGTTAACAAGGGAATACATAGGGGTCACCAACAGCTGAGTCTCATGTTCAACAATGTGCGCTGACCGTGTACTCCGAAACAAAAAAATGGCTCCGAGCACTATGGGACTTAACAGCTGAGGTCATCAGTCCCCTAGAACTTAGAACTACTTAAGCCTAACTAACCTAAGGACATCACACACATCCATGCCCGAGGCAGGATTCGAACCTGCGACCGTAGCTGTCACGCGGTTCCAGACTGAAGCGCCTAGAACCGCTCGACCACTCCGGCCGGCTACTCCGAAACACTTGTGGCTGAATCAGCATTGTACTTTGGCGTCGGATCTGCTACAGATCACCAAGGACGGACGCATATGCGACCCTCACATTCAGCTCTAAGAAGTGAAAATCCTACACAATTTGGCCTACTCGTGGTTTCGCTGTCCTTCAACCACTTTCCATAGATATTGAGGGCAGTAGCATCCGAACACCTGACCAGCTTCGCCATTTCCGAGATGCTTTTCCCAGGTGCCATACCCTAACATTCTCCCCATTGTAAAAGCCTCTTATGCCTGCGGTTTTCCCATTATCGCTCACCATAGTCACTAGAACGGTTTCTCCTTGGTCTGTGCTCCGATTATATTTTTTTCCATGTCACTTTGACTGCAACGCCAACAGGTGACACTCAGTCTCTCTGATAGCTATGGTCATAATATTTTTGCCCGTCGGTGTATGTTAACGGTGCTTCCATCCCTTAGTATCACATGAAATGCATGATTTTACAACTAATATTATCTGTCAAGTGGTTAAGAAACACTTAGCTTGAACAACTTTAGTACTAGCGTAGTATCTTCCTACACAGGTCTTAAGGTGTCCCTACACGTGGTCTTTGAGGAGAACCTATTTATTAATACAGCAGGATGGTATTTTTACGAAACTACACGGAACTTTCCAGCAACCACCTAGAACATAGACTCAGCATGCTCAGTCACAGTACGAGTATCGCTGGTAGCAATATCCTAGCGTACTCATGTGATCAGGTACTACATGTACCACCAATCGGGATGGTATTTTCACCACCGCCAATCATTTATTATTTATTTAACCTGGTCGGATAGGGCCATCACGTCATCTCTTACATCGGACCAGGGTTTCACACAAACGTTCCTTTTTAACATCATAGTTACCTAAGAAATAACAATTTTTAGTATGACAAATGGTAATAAAATGATTTGAGTGTGTGTAGTGACAATGGACTAAGTAGTACTGACTATAAACTAATAAAGTTAATACTGGCAGTACTTGTACTAATAATACTGCTGCTGCCACTAGTAGTGATAATAGAAATAATAATAATAATAATGACAATAACAACAATAATGATAGTGGCAGAAATAATAAATACGTAGGTGTACAAAACAGTTATTTTTAATATAATGAGTTGTGGGGAAAGGAAATATAAGGAGACTGTACCAGCTAAGGTTATTGGGAAATGAGGAAGATCCGATTGGAAAGAAGGATTTACAAGGGTAACGAGTTCCTACAAGGACAAGGGTAACCATAATTGTTGTATTAGTAGGTATGTCATTAACTGTCTTTTGAAGCTGGAGATGTTTTTCAGCCCCATAATGTACTGTGGGAAGTCATCCCAGAGCTGGGTTTCAGCTACTGAAAATGTCTTCGAGAAAGTGGTTACGCTGGAGTGGGACAGATAGGATTTTGCTCTGTTGGGAACAGATGTTTCTGCCGTGCTGTTCAGACAAGAGCGTTAAGGTCGACGAGAGATACAGAGGACAGTGTACATTGTCTGCAGGTAGCCAGGCTAGCTGTGCATATGATGGTGAAATATGATGAAAAAATCGAACATCACATGTTGTCCATGTTATATGTTTTGTAAGAGAAAGTGGGATAGAACTGTAGTGGAAACCAATAGCACGAAACCATCTATGTCCATCTCATATTCTTTACGCTTTACAGAAAGTCGAATGATGAAAACATTGGCCCAAATAACTGGCAATATTCCATTGCCATACCCGTTGGAGATTTAACAGTGCATCAGTATTTACTCACATCATCATCAGTGCTCATCGCAAAACATATAAGGTGCTTCACATGCCGAAATACTTGACATAAAGTATAGCTCACGCAGATAAATACTAGGCCATCTCCTCGTGTTGTGTATTTGTGTATACAGTTATAATTCCAGGACCGCAATGTTTTTAAAAATGGTTCAAATGGCTCTGAGCACTATGGGACTTAACATCTTAGGTCATCAGTCCCCTAGAACTTAGAACTACTTAAACCTAACTAACCTAACGACAGCACACACATCCATGCCCGAGGCAGGATTCGAACCTGCGACCTTAGTAGTCGCGCGGTTCCGGACTGAGCGCCTAGAACCGCGAGACCACCGCGTCCGGCAATGTTTTTAAAAGATGTGCTGGTAAATCGTGCGAATCACCAACAGAAGTTCCTTAACTTAAGTAACACCTGTTTAATAGTCACTAGAAGTCTTTTTAGTACATTAAATAAACTCTGGTGGAAGGACCGCGGTAGTGTTCAACAGCCTCTGTTAAAAAGGTTGATACCTCTTGTCACTCTATCGCAGGATCACAGGAGGGAGCTGTTATGGTGATTTTACTATTCCTTCGATGTCTACTATTAAGCAAAAATTATACATACGGAGTACCTCATAAGGCACAGTCACTGATGGAATGATTTTGGTACTTTTGTAGTAACTAACAATCTCAGTCTCAACATGACTAAATATTTATAGTGTATTTAGCAACGTTAACATTGCTTTCACATCACGAAGACCAACTCTATTCGTCAGTTCGTTAAAAAACTTCTCGAATAATGAGGGTTTTTTTTTTTTTTTTTTTTTTACGAGCAAGACTTTCACCACCTTGTAATGTTACCTCCATGTACATCTACATCTACATCATTACTCCACAATTGACAGTTAAGTGTCCAGCAGAAGGTTCAACGAACCACCTTAAAGCTATTTCTCTACCGTTCCACTCTCGAACAGCGCGGGAAAGACGAACACTTCAGTCGTCCGCGCGGCATCTGATTTCTCTTGTTTTAATATTATGATAATTTCTCCCTATGTAGGTGGGTACCAACAAAATATTTTCGCATTCTGAGGAGAAAGTTCGTGTTTGAAAATTCACGATAAGATTCTGCCACAGCGAAGAATGTCTTTGTTTTAATGATTCCATCTCCATTCGCGTATCATATCCATGGCACTCTCTCTCCTGTTTCGCGTTAACATAAGACAAACTGCGTTTCATTGAACTTTTCCGATGTCCTCCGTTAGCCTTATCTGACGCGGATCCCACACTGCAAAGCAATGCTTCAGAAGAAGGCGGACAAGCGTCGTGTAAGCAGTCTCTCTCTTTTTAGTAGCCCTGTTGCACTTTCTAAATAGTCTCCCAATAAATCACAATCTTTGGTTTGCTTTCCCCACAACAATATATATGATAACGTCCCACTTTAAATCATTCGTAACTGTAGCCCCTACGTATTCAGTTCAGTTTAAAGCTTTTACATGTGTGTGATTTATAGTGTAACCGAAATTTAGCAAATCTTTTTTTAGTAATCATGTGGATGACTTCACACTTTTCATTATTTAGAACCAGCTGCCACTTCTAGTACCAATACACATGTCTTATCTAGATCATTATGCTAATGGCTTTGATTAAATTATGACTTTTCACAACGCTAAATGACAGCATCATCTGTCAATAATCTTAGGGGGCTGCTCACATTGTTTCCAAAATCATTTATGTAGATCACGAGGAGCAGAGGGCCTATAAGACTTCCTGGGGGAACGCCAGATTTTACTTCTGTTTAAGAAGGACGAAAGACGTAGAAGATCATTCAGGAGTTCAAAGGTCCGCAGATCATAATACGTCTGATCTTTTTTTCGTTCTGGTGGATTACACAAAATAAATAAAGTAGGCCACGAAAATATGCCGCTGATTAATTTTACTGTCGAAGCTCTGGAAATGAAAAACGCAAAAATGTATTCCTCTAGAAGATTACTCGAAGGCGAACTTCGATTTTAGCTATATCTTAAGGATTAACGAATAAAGGATTCATAGGTCACGAATTCATGATTAAATTTTCGTCCAGTGTGGCGAATCAGATGTAGACTCAAGTGATGAAAGCTGAAGGGTGAGCGGAAGGGTGAGCGTTTAATCCATGTTTGGCCATCTCGGATTTGCTGTCAGCCTGCTGCTGTATCGAAAGCACTTGGAGCCCTCCTAAATTTCCAGCAGTGGCGTGCAAATATAGGACTCAGAGCGAATACGCGGAGTGTGGATCCAGTGAGCGAGGCAGCTGCTACACGGTGGTTGCGTCAGCGGCGTGGCGCAGCGCAGCGCGACCCACAAAAGCCGCGCGTGGGTGGCAGCTGTTCCTCGTACGCGACTCGCGCCTCACCGCACCAGTTACAGCCGCCCTACCTCAAAGGATCCCCACAACCGCACTACAAATAGTGCGTCACGCAAGCTACACTAATTTTCTGCAATATCTTCGTTTATCGGCATGCCTACGTGAAGCTGAGCTGGCGACCAACTTCATTTCTACAAAGTGTAAATTCGAGAGGTTACGGAAAAGTGACTAGATAATATGCTCTTCCCCTCGTGGTTAGCCCTTAAAAGTATATATCTTTATTGTAATTATAACCCTATTTCGTAAACGAAGTCCTTAAAGCAGGCACTTATGGTCAACAACAATCTGCAGATGAAGACTGTCATTATTGTTCTCTACAGCAAAATATTGTTCGTGGAGGATTGTGAAGAAATGCAGAATAACTCTTCAGTTACTGCACTGTATGATACTTCCTTCAAATGTTGGTGAGTTGAAGGTATTGCCAGTTAACAACAGGATCCATGTATCGAATTTCAGCATAGTTGGAAAATGCCCGGAGCATCTAACAGAGTGAAAATGTCTTCAGTGGCGATTTACGAAGCTAAGTGAAATGGAGCGAACGCGTAAAACTAGGTGACAGATCTTACTGCGAATATTATCTGTTATGGGAACGGCGTGCATGATATTACTGCTCCCCGTCCTAGAACACAAATGAAGTCTTTGGAGACTCTCTACTGGGTGAATAACATGACCTTGTTGATGAGGTAATATTATATTGGGAAACTTTCATGAAGTTCGTCTACAGGAAGCAAAATTCTCTCTAAAACCTGTTGCGGGAAACAATTCTTCAGTATGAAAGCTAGGTATTACGAGGGGGACAAAATACGTAATCTGATCAAAAGTATCCGAACAGCTATTAGTGGGCATTAGTACATGTTTCTACCCTTTACTTTTATTCCTGCTTGAAATCTCCTGGGATACTTTCAGTGAAATATCGGAATGTGTGTGGAGGAATGACAGCCATTCTCCTTCAACAGCCGAAGTCAGGGTAGTTAGTGATGATGGGAGCTAGGGTTTGGAGTGCCGTCGACGTTCGAACTCATCCCAAGGGTTTTCCATCAGGTTCAGATCGGGACTCTGGGCAGCCCAGTCTATTTTAGGAATATCATTGCCCAGAAACCACTGCCACGCAGATGCTACCTCATGACGAAGTGCACTGTCATGCTGATACAATCAGCGTCTCCGAAGCAATTCTGTGCCGTACACAGTACATAATCCTGTAAAATGTGTTTATATACTTCCGTTTTTAGAAATTTCTTGGACATAATAAGGGAACCACACCATAACTACATAAACACGCGATGCCGTACCGCCACATCACCCTTACTTCACTTTTGGGACTGCACGTCATGGAAGGTATCGGTCTCTTTTCTTTCGCTACATCCAGATACTTGCATCGGATTACCACAGGGTATAGCATCATTCACCACTCCAGATTACTCGTTTTCTGTCATTCACTGTCCAATGGCATCGCTCTTTACACCACATCGAAAGTCACTTAGCACTGAAATGAGAAATGTATGGCTAATGAGCAGCTGCTCGACCATCGTACACTGTTCTTTTCACCTCCCTACACACGGCCATTATGCTATCTGAACTGTTTGTAGCACTCGGAAATTCACGAATGATTCCTTTGTTGATTCATACGATTTTTGCAGCCACCTTCCGCAATGATCGACGGACCCAGTCTGTCAGTGTATGAAGTTTTCTTGGACTTGGTTTAGATGTGGTTGTTGCTTCGCTTCTCCACTTCCCAGTCACCTCACCAAAAATCGACTTGGACAAATTTAGAAGTGTGGAAACGTCGCCGATGGATTTGTTGTTCAGGTGACATCTCATGCCTAGACCACGTTCGAAGTCATTGTGCTCTCCTGATGGACCTATTTTGTTGTTAGGTCTACTGCTTCTCTGTTGACTCCCTGCGTAGTTTTCTAGTGGCGCTTCCGCCTCTCGTGAAATCTTTTGATCAATTTCACATGCCATAAGGGAGTCCTCATAGTTTCGATCAGATAATGTAAAACGCCCTCTACAACAGAACGGCATCGTGTTAATGTGTTTCATATTCGGTGTTCCTCACGTTACTTTACCATCCCATAACTATCTGCTAAAAAGAAAACATTTATCTGCACAATTGTGGCATGCATGTAAATAAAGAGTCAAGTGCTAAAAAATGGAAATTTGAGTTAAAGGTTAAATTACGCTGCAACCGCCAACGCCAATAACACATATTCTAATACAGGCTCCAGAACAGTGCGAAACAGTATTTACAACTGTCACAAGATAGCAGTCGCGTCTAACACCAACGTCATTGTTCAAATAAACGAGTATGCGCCCTCTGTTCTTTGTTATTGTCTTGAAGCGTACTTGGGTGAACTGTCGGCAATTTAAATAGCTCTGTGGTTTGTTTGCAACAATAGAACACTGCTGAAGTAGTTATTACAGATACATAATACACATTATTGAAAAATGGAAAGGAAAACTGCACCAAGTCGGAGGAAGTGGGTGAAAGTGGTGCTCGAAGTAAAAGGAAGAAATTACGCAGCGAACGAAAGGAATATACTTGAAAAGACAGCACTGTGGTTCTAGCTAAAGAGGCTCCCGAGCGCCAGGTAGGCCTTGATTGCCGTTTTAATTTTTATTACAAGGGTTGGAATTTTCATATGCTATGACCTAGTATATTAAGGCGTTTAATTTGTTATTGAAACCAATTTCGTATGGACAAAAATCATCTTCTGATTATGAGGATACAGTTAACTAGTTGAATTAAATCGTCTACTTACCTGCAAATATCTAGACACGTTGATTTGAACATATTATACATACTACTTCACTCTTTCAGCTCTCCTGTAAATATCAGTTTAAATGCAGGCACCTTTTATATGACCAGAAACTTAAGTTGTTTAAGGAATTCTACTCACTGAACGATACAGTGAAGCAAATTAACTGTGCAATGTCTCACACACATGTTTGCAAAATGAAGAAGCTAAGTTCAAAAGTATATAGTGATAGAACGAAACTACTCAGCTGTCTACTGGTAATACCCTAGATGAAAAACGTAACTGTGTGTTACACATTGCCTGATGGTGAGGGAGATGTAATAAGAGTACGTAAAGGAACATTTATTGAGGTTCTCGCCTTGACCAAAAGAAGAGTTCAGACAGTAACACAGTTGAAGCAGAGTGGTGAGATTGTATATGAAGAAAGGCAAGGAAATAAGGCAAAAAAAACGGGAATATACAGGAGAAGATCAAAAGCTGGTTGTTGCTCATATTAAGGCCATATCAAGACAAGAATGCCATTATTCAAGAAAAAAATCGATTGAAAAACAATACTTATGTGAAGACCTGACTGTTTATCGTTTATTTAAGGAATTTGAAAGGCAACATGAAGACACTAACATCACATACCGCTTGTATGCAGAAGTCCCCAAGGTAAAATTTCATCGTTTGTCAAGTGACACTTGTTCCATATATGACCTTCGTAAGCCGAATTGAGATGCGATCCCAATAATAAAGACAATAAACTGCAGCTACAACACCATCACCGAAAAGCAAAAAAAGCTATGAATTCCATGAAAGTTGACACAATCAAGAGTCAAGGGCCTAACTCGGAAGTATGTACAGCTGAAATGGATTTGCAAAAAGTGATTTCTCTTCCTTCATTAAGGCACACTGAAATGTACTATTTACGACAGCTCTCAAATTACAACTTTTGCATTCATGTTGGTGATAATCGAACCGGTCATATGTTTCTCTGGCATAAGAGAAAACAGAACGTTTCATTTTCTTCAAATTTTGTATCATCTACATCCACATCTACGTGATTACTCTGCTATTCACAATAAAGTGCCTGGCGGAGGGTTCAATGAACCATCATCAAGCTATTTCTCTACCGTTCCACTCTCGAACGGCACGCGGGAAAAGCGAGCCCTTAAATTTTTCTGTGCGAGCCCTGATTTCTCTCATTTTATCGTGATGATTGTTTCTCCCTATGTAAGTGTGTGCCATCACAATGTTTTTGCAGTCGGAGGAGAAAACTGGTGACTGAAATTTCATAAGAAGATTCCGTCGCAACGAAAAACGCCTTTGTTTTAATGAATGCCACTCCAATTCACGTATCATGTCTGTGGCACTATCTCCCCTACTTAGCGATAATACAAACGAGCTGCCCTTCTTTGTACATTTTCGATGTCATTCGTCAGTCCCATCTAATACGGATCCCACACTGCACAACAACACTCCAAAATATGGCGGAAAAGCGTGGTATGAGCAGTCTCTTTAGTAGATCTGTTGCAATTTCTGAGTATTCTGCCAATGAATCGCAGTTTTTGGTTTGCTCTACCAACAACATTACTCATGTGATTGTTTCAATTTAGGGTATATGTAATTGTAATTCCTAAGTATTTACTTGAATATACAGCCTTTATATTTGTGTGACTTATCGCGTAATCAAAATTTAGCGGATTTCTTTTAGTACTCATATGAATAACTTCACACTTTTCTTTATTCAGGGTCAACTGCCACTTTTCGCACCATATAGATATTTTATCTAAATCATTTTGCAATTCGTTTTGGTCATCTGATGCTTTACAAGACGGTAAATGACAGCAACGTCTGCAAACAATGTAAGACGGATACTGAGATCTTCTCCTATGTCGCTAATATAGATCAGGAACAATAGAGTGCCATTAACACTCCCTTGGGGAACGCTGGATTTACTTCTGTTTTACTCGATGACTTTTCGTCTATTACTACTAACTGTGACCTCCCTGACAGGAAATCACGAATTCAGCCGCACAACTGAGGCTATGTTCCATAGGCTCACAGTTTGGTTAGAAGACGCTTGTGAGGAACGGTGTCGAAAGCCTCCTGGAAATCTAAAAATATGGAATCAGTTTCACATCCACTGAAGATAGCACTCATTACTTAGTGAGTATAAAGAGATAGTTGTGTTTCGCAAGAACGATATTTTCTGAATCCGTTCAAAAATGGTTCAAATGACTCTGAGCACTATGGGACTTAACTGCCGGGGTCATCAGTCCCCTAGAACTTAGAACTACTTAAACCTAACTAACCTAAGGACATCACGCACATCCATGCCCGAGGCAGGATTCCAACCTGCGACCGTAGCGGTAGCACGGTTTCAGACTGTAGAGCCTAGAACCGCTCGGCCACCCCGGCCGGCTCTCAATCAGTGTTGACTGTGTGTCAAAATATCGTTTTCTTCGAGGTACTTCATAATGCTCGAATACAGTATATGTTCCAAAACCCTACTGCAGACCGACGTTAATGATATGGTCCTGTAATTCAACGGATTACACCTACTTCCCTTTTTGGGTATTGGTGTGACTTGAGCAATTTTCCAGTCTTAAGGTACGGATCTTTCTGTGAGCGAGCGGTTGTATACAGGGTGTTACAAAAAGGTACGGACAAACTTTCAGGAAACATTCCTCACACACAAATAAAGAAAAGATGTTATGTGGACATGTGTCCGGAAACACTTAATTTCCATGTTAGAGCTCAGTTTAGTTTCGTCCACCTACGCTCAATAGACCACGTCGTTATCATGATTTCATACGGGATACTCTGCCTGTGTTGCTAGAACATGTGCCTTTACAAGTACGACAAAACATGTGGTTCATGCTCGATGGAGCTCCTGCACATTTCAGTCGAAGTGTTCGTACGCTTCTCAACAACAGATTCGGTGACCGATGGATTGGTAGAGGCGGACCAATTCCGTGGCCTTCACGCTCTCCTGACCTCAACCCTTTTGACTTTCATTTATGGGGGCATTTGAAAGCTCTTGTCTGCGCAACCCCGGCACCAAATGTAGAGACTCTTCGTGCTCGTATTGTGGACGGCTGTGATACAATACGCCATTCTCCAGGGCTGCATCAGCGCATCAGGGATTCCATGCGACGGAGGGTGGATGCATGTATACTCACTAACGGAGAACATTTTGAACATTTCCTGTGACAAAGTGTTTGAAGTCACGCTGGTACGTTTTGTTGTTGTGTGTTTCCACTCCATGATTAATATGATTTGAAGAGAAGCAATGAAATGAGCTCTAACATGGAAAGTAAGCGTTTCCGCACACATGTCCACATAACATATTTTCTTTCTTTGTGTGTGAGGAATGTTTCCTGAAAGTTTGGCCGTACCTTTTTGCAACACCCTGTATAATTGCTAAATATGGAGCTGTTGTATCAGCATACTCATTTCTTAACTCCATTAACACAGAACAAAAACGCATATGTGACAAGAAACCTGTAAATTTTTTGTGTTTGTATAGTGATCCCCAACTTTTATACTGCTTTTCCTGAAGTGCTATACACATTTTTTGGTTATCCGTAAATCAGTTTTTTGGCGCTTGGCCCATTATTTAGTTACATGCCATAATTACTTATCGCAGTCTTTTAAATGACGTAGTTATATAGCTATGACTTAAATTCCGTAGACGATGTCCCATACACTGTAATGAGCAAGAAACTAGAAACGGAAATTTATTACAGAAATTGTTGGTTTTCTCACGAGTTATTTGTTGTAGACGAAAGTTTTAGATGTTGTATCGGTTTCCCACACGAGTGTTTTATTGTAGCGGAGCTCTTAGAAGTGTTGAAGACAAGGTATTAGTTACCATAGTTATGGCACAGAGGTCACAGATAGACTGTAAAACTGTCAGTTTGCATATTGCATAAATATAGACATCGTATTTTACAAGAGGATATCTATGGTTATTATATATATTGTTTCGCATACAGGCTTAACTAATGTTTCTCAAAATGTAACTAGCTTTACGAGGATTATGATAAAGCAATTTACATTACGTCAGTGGAAACACCTGCTAGGAAAGAAACCATTGTCTACTAAATATTATGGGCTTAACTCTCACGGAAATAATGAGAAACTACTAGCGTAAGTAAAGTCCGTTACTGACTTACGAATGATGTTTCTAATGGAAAACGCAGGATCCCATGGCTTGAACCATAGACGCTTAGTTGACGGGGGTGGGGGTCGTTATGAAAAAAACACCTAAGCCGCGAGATGGAGGGTAAAAAGTTGAGTTTCTGTCATTACGCACTATGTGAGGTGCAGCCAACATTTACAATTTTTCTCATTTACACTTCCAATCAAGCACTCATTTTAACAATTGAACGACTTGTTGCATTAGTATTAAACACGTAGTAATACAGTTAACTGCATTTCACAGAAATTCCCTATTTTAATTCAATGAATATTATTTTTACATGTCTCTAAGCGAAACAGTAACAAACAGCATGAAACATTGTAATTACATTTCTTTCATTTATTTATAATATCCAGTCTCTACGCAAAATAAGCATTTACATTTCATAACTCTTACTTAATCCAATAAACATTTCGACACAATATCCATATGATAAACATCGTATGCTACAAAACGTAGATAATAAAGAAAGATGTTATACTGATTTAGATACTAACAAAATTTGATTTCAAAATCTTCGTCATTCTTGCAGATTTGGATCTGATGACCAATTTACTTTTATGAGATAGATATCTGTGACCGCTACCATTTGATTCGTAATATTTAGACACAAATAAAAACTCTCAAACAGAAAATCATTTGCATCTGCTTGATAACGATAGCATTGCTTGGTTTCAACTGTAAATTCACTGTCTCGATCTGACCGCTACTATTTAATTCGTAATATTCAGACACAAATAAAAACTCTCAAACAGAAGACCATTTGCATCTGCTTGATAACGATATCACTGCTTGTTTTCAACTGTAAATTCACTGTCTTGATCTGGAAAAATGTATTCGCTTTTTTTCCATTTTCATAACGAAATATTACTTCTTTTTACGTAAGTTTCTGTGGTACCACACGTTGCACAAGATATCACCTGTGCCATAAACTAACTTTAATTAAAATATTTAATTACGAGAAACTGAAATGTATTTCAGAGGTCGGCTGCAAATAGCTGCCACCACTAGTGAGCTGATGGAGAAACGTTTCAATACAAAGACGCCAGGCGTGATCTCTATCATCTATGATGTAAGGCCGGTGGTGGCATTCAGTGATAAATCTGCTGCATTCTTACTCCCTTTCTGGATGCTGTGATACCTTACGCAACAATAATTTAGTGTTCTTTTTGAGATGTATACGAAAGCAGAGGTGACAGAATGTGAACCACAGTTTCCTCTTCCTCCCACCCCTACCCCCCTCTAAACCTGTGTTTCACCCCTTGTGTGTATATGTTGTGTGTCTGCATGTTTATGTCAGTCTCTTTATTGCTCCCTGTCATTCTAGCAGGAAGGAAGTACGCTTAGAGCTAAATTTTTCATCGACTTGAAAGAAATTATAGAAGTACTTCAATGACCTTGAAAATTGCAAGTGTTCTAGAAATTCCACGGCCGGTGTGGCCGAGCGGTTCTAAGCGCTTCAGTCTGGAACCACGTGACAGCTACGGTCGCAGGTTCGAATCCGGCCTCGGACATGGATGTGTGTGATGTCCTTAGGTTAGTTAGATTTAAGTAGTTCTACGTTCTAGGGGACTGATGATCTCAGATGTTAAGCCCCATAGTGCGCAGAGCCATTTCAACAATTTTTTTTTAGAAATTCAAAGGCTCTCCTACTCAAATGTCACAATCCATACTGGCGGCAGCCAAGACCCACTTATCTGTCACATGACAAGCCACACTCTCATTATCTATCACATGACACAACACACTCCTCCCCAACCCTCACGTCAATCACATGCCAGTACTTTACCATCCTTTAAAATGAAACAGCCAATCATACTGTAATACCAGGGCCGCCAAGTCGGCAGGGTTCAAAAGTTTCCAGACGATCTGAATGTTTTGTGGTACACACACACATTAGTCCAACTGCTGCATACACCATGATCATGTACTCTCATATTAAGAGCTACATGATATTTTCATCCTTAACACATGTGGTTAAAACAAATGTTAAACAGGCAATCAAGATTTCAGTTACATTTAAATAAGGTAAAGCCAGATCAAGTTCAAAACAGCGGAAACCAAATGCTGGATAAAATTCTGCGATAAGTAGGAAGCACACAAACGAAACAGGTTGTCTGAAATATTGAAAATTAGTGAAAGAATGTAAGTGAATCCAGTTTTTAGTCCTGCACTTCATATAAGGCACAATACAATCCCAAACTAAATATTCGGACATGTAAATTGTTCTATGGTGCTTGTCAAGTTTCATAGCCGTATCGAGAAATTTGAAATACGTAAAGGGCGTTTACATTTGAATCTGAAGCAAAGTTAGTTGTGTTTCATAGACCGAATTGTCATCACCCGTCCTTCTCACAAGTTTTTCAGCTGCTATGATAGTGAGGACAAAAATAATACGTCATACTACACATTAGAAAATATATTGAATGTTGTTAACACCCTCTTATTGGTTTTTTTGCATTTGAACTTGGCATACTAGACGTTATGTTCAGCCATAAGCATGGTTTCAAGACCCTCTAAAACTGAATTTCAAATAAACAAGTACGAAATAACACCGAACATCTAAACAAAATATGCTGTTTAAACATACACACTTACACACAACATAGATTAAAGACCAACAAACTGTCCAAACGACAATTTAGGGAGGAGGAAAGGAGATGTTTCGAAGATTCCTTTATTGCACTTTAGTCTTAAACTGCATATTTTCATAATACTCAAATATAACTTTGTAATGCTTGGAATGTGAGATTTAAAGACACAATATGACCAAAGGAGGTGTTGGTTGAACAAGACAGAGTTGAATTTTGGTCATAGATAATGATGGAGCAAGACAGAAATGAAAGGTGTACATCTCCAATATATA
Source organism: Schistocerca serialis cubense (assembly GCF_023864345.2). NCBI lineage: Eukaryota > Metazoa > Arthropoda > Insecta > Orthoptera > Acrididae > Schistocerca > Schistocerca serialis. The sequence goes on from NC_064640.1 coordinate 503,159,549, forward strand.
ATTTTCACAACCAAAATAAATTTATTTACCATAATAAGTAACGATTTCCAGTACAAAAACAAACACACACTCACAAGTTGCTCATCATATTTTGCACGTATAATTACAAACATAAACCTGCGAATGAAAACTCAAAATTTACACCAAACTAAAATAGTATTACTTCTCAAAATAAGTAAGATTTTGAGCACAAATGACTTGTGGCACTGCTCTTGGAAATTAATTGTTCTATAGGCTTTCATACTACGTGCGCTGATAAAACTTATACCACGTGTTGACCGCCAAGTTTGAATATAGTACCACTCTCTCCAAGCACAATGGACCTTCAAATGAAGTACTTGCTCATCTGAAGTGCCTGTACAACTTTAAAAAATACCTAAGGCTGCTGAGTGGTACTACTGAAATAAATTATAAATTAGGAGACGAACAAAGTTAGATATTTTTACCATGTGTAAATTCATTAGAATCGATATAAGTTGGTTCTTTAACATTGTCAAACACACATGAGCACTACTGCTGATTTAGCTGATTTAACTTACAGTTTAAAGTGTACTTGTCAATAACAATTTAAAGTGTACTTGTCAATGAGAATTTTCAAAGACAACAGTGTTATTCTCATGTTTAAATAATAAAAAAAGTCATCTCTCTAAACCTGATACCATGCTTAGTAATACATTATATTAATCCCATTTTAGAGTATTAATTTCATAATGTAGTTGAAATCTTGTTGCCAGCTGGTGTGGCCGAGCGGTTCTAGGCGCTTCAGTCTGCAAACGCACAACAGCTATGGTTGCAGGTTTAAATCCTTCCTCGGGCATGGATGTGTGTGATGTCCTTAGGTTAGTTAGGTTTAAGTAGTTCTAAGTTCTACTCGACTGATAATCTCAGATGTTAAGTCCCATATTGCTCAGAGTCATTTGAACCATTTTGAAATCTTGATATATTTTGCTATTATGCAGTCGACAATACATGACAGTTTGATGAAATAGCATACTAAACTACTTAACACATAACATATAGGCTAGCCATAAGGGTTGTGGTGCTTGCAAAATCCCCTAAACATGATAGAAACATGATGTTAGGCTATTAACTTTACCTTTCAATGCAAATTTAAGGTGCATTGTGATTTTAAAGCGTGGTGCAACAATCATACTCTAGTGGCTTACATGTGATGCTTGACCTATGAATTTTGTTGGGAAGTGTCAGTATGGCACCAATGTGTACTAGTTACGGTATTACAGCACAATTAATTTCCAACAAACACACCATGTGTGTTTTGTGAACAAAAGCTTGTATATTTGGGAAATGATTCAATTTTATTTTGGTGTACAGTTTGAATTTTTGTAATTAGACGTGTGCGTAAAGTTAAAAAACCTGTGTGTGTGTGTGTGTGTGTGTGTGTGTGTGTGTGTGCGTATGAGAGAGAGAGAGAGAGAGAGAGAGAGAGAGAGAGAGTGTAAGTGTTTCTCAAAATCATTACTTATTATTGTAAATAAATTTATTTTAATGGTAAAAATTGTATTCTTGAGATGTATAATTTACATCTCGTCTTATTCCTCCGTTATGTGTTACGATGTTTCATCACTGGTACCATCTTTGGTCATGTTGTGTGTTTACATCTCATATTTGAACAGTTACGAAGTTATATTTACGTATTACGAAAAGATGCATTTTAAGACTACAATACAATAAACGAATCATCCTAACACCTTCTTCTCTCCTTCCCGGAATGGTGCATGGTCAGTTTCTTTGTATTTAATCAATGTTGTATGTGCATGTGCAATTTTAAATGGGGTATTTTGTCTATATTGTTAGCGTTATTTAGTACCTCATTATTTGAAATACAGTTTTACAGAGAAATCGCTTTTTAATCTGAGCAGTGGATACGCTTATATGAAACTTCCTGGAATATTAAAACAGTTTACTTGACTGATACTCGAGCTTGGGACCTCTGCCTTCCGCAGGCAAGTGTTGTACCAACTGCATCACTCCAACTCGATTCACAACCCGTCCTCACAGTTGTATTTCCATTTTCCAAACTTCACTGAAGTTCTCCTGCGAAACTTTCGGGTCTTACACGCTTGAAAGAAGGGATATTGGAGACACATGGTTTTTCCATAGCCTGGGGGATGTTTCCGGAATGAGATTTTTATTGCGCAGCAGTGTACGCGCTAATAAGTATAAAACTGCCTGGAAGATTAAAATTGTGTGTTCGATCGAAACTCGAGATCGACATCTCTGCCTTTCGCAGCAAGTACGATACCAACTCAGCTATCCCAGCAGTATTCTCGATCTTTTCCCACAACTTTACTTCCTTAAGTACCTCGTCTCCTACTTTCCCCAGCTTCACAGAAGGTCTCCTACGAAACTTCCTGGACCAATATTCATCGAAGAAAGGATATTGGGAGACATGGCTTAGACACAGCCTGGGGGATGCTCCCAGAATACGGTTGTCACTATGCAGCGGAGTGACTAGAAACGAGGAGACTAAGTACTGACTGTGTGAGGACGGGTCTTACGTAATGCCTGGGTAGCTCAGCTGGCTCTGGATGCGAGGGGGAGGATCGTGGCCAGGCCTCGGGATTCGACCTCTACCCACCATGGCTGCATGTAACTGACTGACGCTAAATAAACATATAAAAAAGCAAAGTTAGTAGAGCACATGCCTAGCGAACGGCAAAGGTTCAGACTTCGAATCTCAATATGACACATAGTTTCAATCTGCCTGTAAGTTTCTGTTTTAGAGAGCTTTGGAATCATTCTTGTGGCTAGTAAATATTGGATCCTTCATCGAAACTTCATTTTTTTATATAACCTTCAGTCGGTCTAGTTCAAATGCAAATAAGGAGCTGTCAACAATATTATATTTTCTGATATAGAACATGAAGCATAATCTTTGTCGCCACTATGACAGTGCTTGCTACAGTGGAAAGTTACTAAGAAACTTGTGAAAAGGACAGATGATTACAATTCACTCTATGAAACAATATTAACATTGCTTCAGATTCAAATACGAACGCCCTTTATGTATTTTAGACTTGGAGACAGTAACACTTGACAAGCATCTTATAAAATCTTAGATGTGCAGATATTTAATTTGAGATTTCATTCTGTCTTATATAAGGTGTAGGCCTAAAAAACACAGTCAGCTACTTCCTTGCACTTCCTGGCAGCATTTCGTTTGTGTGCTTCCTACTTAGTACAGCATTTCAAACAAAACTAGTTTCTGCAGTTTCGGACTTGGTGTGGTTTATTTGCTACTTTGCCTTATGTATGTTTAAGTTGAAATGTCAGTTATTTGATTGACATTTAATATACAATCATGTGTATTTAGGCATTAAAATAGCTATGGGGTTCTTAATTTCTCAGTGCAAAATCATGCTTTAAACGTCAATTTCACCGTATTTTTTGAGTATGTGTGTGTGTGTGTGTGTGTGTGTGTGTGTGTGTGTGTGTGTGTGTTTGTTTAGCTGACACATTTTATATGTGTAAATACTACAAGATACACCGATTATGTAATTTTCTGAATAGGTATTCTTGAACATGCGCCAAAACATTTAGATCATTGACCACATTTCAGCGCAGCAAAGATAGCAGCTCTGTGGTTACATTGTGATTGTCTGATTCATTTTTTGTACCTGTAAAGTACTGGAATGTGATTAAAGCAGATGGGTAGGGGGAGGGGAATGAGGGAGGGTGGGGATCTATGTGTTACGTCATGGGGTAGATGAGGAGGGGTGTCTTGTCCTGTGATAGGTAAAGAGGATCGTGGCTGCCGCCATCTTCGATTATGACGTTGTGCGTAGTAGAACATTGCTGTTTCTCGCACACTTGCAGATTTCAAAGTAATTTAAGCGCAAATTACACAAGAGTCGCTAAAGAGATGCTTCTTCTTGAGATGGCTACATAGCGCAGTGACTGTAGTTGTTATACCCTGCAAAATATAACACAGCCATGGGGAGGAACTGGCCTGGCGCAGTGCAGAAAGAGTTGACACGGAAGTATCTAAGTATAAGAAGATAAAAGCGTTCCCATTCTGGCAGCTGCTGAAGCATTGACGTATGTGCCGCAAGGCACAGCAAAGCTCAAGCAGACTCAGCCAGAAGGCATATATTGGGTAACCCAAAACAGGTGTTAGAATTTGTTTGTCTACCATGGGTTAATCGTATGCCATAAATGATTCTCCTCTGATATTTTTGTATTCTAGTTCTGAAAATTCTATAGCTTATTCATTGATGCCTCTATTCACATTTCAGAATGGAAGCCATAGCACTGGAACAGCTTTACTGTGAACCCATACGTTCAAGCTGCTGCTCCACTTCATCCAAAAAAAGGCACTGTTTGTTGCACAATCTGTGCACATTGCTTTATTGGGCCCATTTGTATTGAGGAACATGTCACAGAAGACAAATACATTCGAGTATTGGGAAATTTATTTGTATCAGCTGCACGCAGCTACCGAATGCTCTGAAACTACTGGTTCATGCAACATGGAACACGCCCATGCCATACTGCAAGCATCTTTCATTTTCTTCAAGCGACATTCAGACAATTGATCGCCACTCTGGACACCTTATCGCCCACTTTACCTGGTGTCGAATGGTGCCCTTGTAGTCACGATATCAGTCTATGTGATTATTTCTTATGGGGTTACCTAATGGACACCGTCTTAATAGATGTCCCTGCAGCACTCCAAGATCTTTGCATTGCATTTTTCGGAGAGATTCGAACAGCCGAAAATGATGTTCTTCAGAAATTCGTCATAGTATTCAGTTCAAGGTCCTAAACACTGAGGAGAGGAGGATATTAGTGTTTAACCTCTTGTCGACAATGAGGCCATGAAGGACGGAGCACAAGTTCCAATTAGGGCAGGATGGAGAAAGAAAGCAGCTGTGACTTTGCAAAGGAACCATCCCAGCATTTGTCTTAAGTAATTTAGGAAAATCAGGGAAAACCTAAACCAGGATGGCCAGACATGGGTTTGAACCGTTGACTTCCCAAATGCGAGTCCAGTGTGCTGACCACTGAGCTACCCTACTCAGCGCTCTACACACTCATTGCTGTTAAAGGAAACCCCTTTAAAAACCTCCTGTAAAATTCCTGGTTGACTGCTATAGCATAATTATGATAAGACGAATATGTCATCCCTTATTACATCTTAGTAGACAAAAACTTTCTAACACCTGTTCGGTACCACCTTGTAAATGACCAACCATTTTATACTTAAGTCACTTGTATTAGTACCGTGGCTCTACTACCACTGAATTGTGACGTTTGGGGCGCCATTTGGAGAACCGTTTGTTGACCGCAGTTCACCACTGTGACAGGGCAGTCTGCCCTCAAACCATAGGGGTTGGAGTTGCCGCCACATGTGGTCAGCACCAGTCTTGGCAAGCAGTGTGCTGAGCGTAAATGTGGGGCAGTGAGTGACTGCCGTTTCGTCACCTGCCTTCCGCATGCTGGATGGCGGTTAGGGCGCGTGTCGCACCATTGCACTCATGGCCATAGTTAGCTGAGACCACCAAGACCAGTGTTATAGCTCACAGAGACAGCTGAATCACAAGCCCCTGCTCAGCTGACACTGTGCTCTGTCAGCATTACTGGACGAAAACATACAGAAGGCCGCTGGACGCTTCCTTTATTAAACTGTGGTGGGGAGTCATAATAAAGCAATTCGGGAGACTCTGCCTGCTATACTTTCGCCATATGGCAGCCACCTGCACCGAAAATCCACTTGGAACCTTCACTAGCGTCAAAGTACTGACGACGCCTGTTTTGTGCAACGTCTGAACCTATGCCCTAATGTGAGTCAAGAGATTTAATTGTTTTTGTCATAGTGTCATGGTCATGGGAAAGAATCTTGACTGCTGTGTTCTTTATATGGTGAATTTTGCTAAAAATAAGGAGATGGGTTTATCACACGTTACAGGTAATGGGGGGTCAGGACTGTGTATATTAACCCGTAAATTGTATGGAATTCAGCTTGGAAGATCATTCAGTACCGTGTGCAGAATCAGTATAAGTAACGTTTTTCACACGTAATCGTTATGGGCATATGGCTGGACAGTGCTGAGAATCAAAATGGCTAATAATTAAATGTTACAATCAGTTTCAAATTTTTGTGTCTCTTGCAGTTGTTAGTGTTTGTAAATGAGGGTTCGGAAGGACAAGGCTTACGTAGAGACAGGGATGCCAGGAGTATTAGAACCAGAGGCATTTCGTATACTGTTGGAAAAGTTATCGCAACTGACTGCAGTTACAGTGGAGATATGCGGTATGGTAGAGGTGTAATCGCTACTGTGAAATATATATTTGGCAGCTGCAAGTTTAGTTGGTGCTTTCCTTGGTTATCAGTTGAGGAAGTGCAAGCGTTTGTGGATGATGTCAGGAATCTGGCAGAGACTGAAGGATGTTCTGATCTAGAACTTTTGATGGTACCAGAATTAAGATTAATTGGAGAAGCAAAAGCTTATGCATGTTACACAGAGTCTCTCATAGGTGTTATGGCATATGACTAATTTAGAAAGGGGTTGGCTGAAAGGTATATAAAGCAAAACAGTACCAGACATTTTAGAGAACAGTTGGACATAGTAACAAAGAGGCATATCGAATCACTCGAATAATTTAGGTATAAAACAGGAAGAGCAATGGCTCTACAGTCATATTATTGGGGCAGAATGCTATAGTAAATGAAGAAATTTCGTGAGAGGCTCAGCAGGGGGTGCTAGATACACTTTTGAGAGGCTTGTCTTCAGAAAATTCAAGGGGAGTACAGACAGGTGTTCCAGTTGATTTGTATGCAGCTGTCAGATTGGCAGTAGAATGCGAGGAAACTGACATGTCACATGGGTTGCAAGCCTGACCGACATTGTTTTTGAACAATATAAGGTGTCATAGATGTGGATAGACAGGGCATGTGTGGAAGGAATACCCTCAGCCATGGGTAAGTGGATTTGAACAATATAAGGTGTCATAGATGTAGATAGACAGGGCATGAGTGGAAGGGATGTCACCAGCCATGGGACAGTGGACGTAGGGGCAGAGAGCAGCATAATAGTAATGGTAGCCTTGGAGGTAGCGGACAAGGATAGAATGAGACGTTAAATGCCAAAAGGCACCCGAGGTCAACCAAAAAGGCATTCCTAGTAAACTTAGATGATATGAAGTCGTATATGGAAGTTGATTGTGCAGTCAGAGGAATAGTGCGGAAGGAGAGTCACAGAATATTGTTGGACACAGGGGACATGTGTTGTTTGCCAGTGGATATGTGATGGAACGTAAGCAATGGAACGCACCATGGTATAGATTGTATGAAGTGGGGGATAGAAATGTCATATCATTGAGATCGACGGACATAGATTTTTGGCTCAGTGTAGTTCAGTTCAGACAATGTGTAGAGATTGTGCCACATGTGAGTGAAGGCTATGACATGATTGTGGGGTTGGATTCCTTATATAAGCATTGTGCTAATATCAGTCTATGGCTAACCATGGTGGAGACTGACAGGAAAATATTTTAGTTGGGCGAAACCAGTGCCAGTGTAGTGATGTCGTGAGGAGAGTCTGTCGAATATGAAAAACCACCTATGTTCTGAATATTCACATTAAGACTCGATTCATACAGCTGTGTACATAAGGGTACCAAGAAATGGCTTTGGCTTAATGTTAAGTCTTATTTACTGGTAGGAATGTTGTGTGTTGTGGAACCGTTCGAAGAAAATGGAGTACTGGATCAAGTGGTTTGCTTACTGAACACAAGTGTTGAATGTGTACAAGAGGTAAATGGAGAAGACATGGTACCTGTGTTTGTGAATAATTTCTGCGCCGAGGATTTAAGGTTAACAAAGTGGTTGTTCATCTTTAATATGGATATGCAGGAGGAGGAAGAGTGGGACACAAGGGGTGTCTGCCACAGACACTTGCCAGACACCACTAAAACTGCTACGAGGGAAAGAGAAGAGGATATAGGAGAATGGTAAGAAACAGATGCAACAGCTACTGTTGGAATTTAGGGATTTGTTTCTTTCCAAAAGAGCCATTGCCAGCAACATGTCTTACACAGCACTGAATAGCCACAGGAAAGAAATCACCAGTGTACTACAAACCATACAGAACCTGCAGCCGATTCTGGAAGAAGTCATCAATCAAAGGACTGGAAGTAATATAACAGCCCATGAACGGCCAGAAATGTCGTTGTGCTGAGTAAGCAGCAAATGGGGTACGGAACTGTAGGTTTTGTTGGGATTATCAACACCTAAATGCCAAGACTAAAATGGGTGCCTAAACTGTCACAAACATTATGGAGACAATAGATTATAGAACAGTCGATTTAAGGATTAGCTACAACCAGCTGGAAGTCACACCAAAGGACTGACCATCAACAGCATCTGCTTCGCCGTGGGGACATTATCAATTCACAAGGATGCCTTTAGGATTCAAGAACGCACCTGTGACGTTTCAGAGGTTGCTGGAAGGAGTTCTCAGAGTATTTAAACCATGTCAATTCATGGTGTGACTTTGCGAGTGATATGGAGCAGTACATACAATGCTTAAAGAGAGTATTCTTTAGTTCATTTTACTTTAACTGTTCATCTTGGAACCAACTGTCGAGTAAATGAAAGATATGCCCACTAGAAGATAGGTTAAAGAGAAAAATGGTGTATAAATGTGGAAAAGACATAATTACAAGTGATCGCAAAAGACATTTACGTTCAAACAAGTATAAAAAAATCTAGTGATTCTTCAGCTTCTCCCGGCGTATTTGTTGCTCGAACAGTCCACAGGTATACTGCCGGTTCATAATGTCCAACGGGAACAATATTTCGGCGATCAGACATGTCGCCATCGTCAGGTGCGCTGACGAACTGGACTCCTGAGGGCGGGCAGCCGATTTAATAAAAAAAAAACTTCTTCAATTTATGATCTCATTTTTTTGCAAGCCTAATGTTTCTTATTTTACCTAAATGGAAGCTTCACTGAGAGTGTTTAAAGTCCCTCAACTCCGTGATTATTGCAAAAGGAATACTTAATGAGTGTACAGATGATTTAGAGAAAATGATTTAATTTAATAGTTTCAAAAACTTTATGTCCTCCGACAAGAGCACTCGATAATTTGAAAGTAAGGGAACTCATAGTTAGAGCTAAGAATCTTGGTAGTAAAGGATACAGTAAATTAAAGAAATCATAGTTAATTAATGCTATTGGGTTACAGGAGTTTAAATATCATCCAGCTTTATTCTAAAAAACTAGATCAGGACCAAATGTGTACCTAATATAAATTATTTCTACAGATTTGATGACAGTGTTATCGAAAATACTCGACCAGTGAGACAAGGAAAAACAGTGAGATAAGATCAAATTTACCCATTCAGTAGCAAACTATTTGAGCAAGAAAAAGAGAATGAACCATATAAGAAGCATTTTTTTTAGATAAAGGAAATAAGATTGAGAGTTAATGAAAGATTTCAAGCTTCGTCTGTTGACCATGAAATTGTCTTTAAAGATGCTAACATTGCTAAACTCGATACTGTTAGGGATAAAACAGATTATATAACAAGAGCATTCAGTTGTGTGGTTGCAATAGCATAAAGAGAACAAATTTTAGAAAAGGAGATTAGTTGAATATAACATCCAAAAATGTCTTACCAAATTTCTTGAGGATATAAAGCATTAGATAATACCCTGGAACCTGTTTGAGATTTGCAATAAAATCTGAGATATATTAACACCTGATGAGACTATTGGTATAGCAGATACCTCATTCATTGTTCATATGATAGCAATTCCTAGAGGCCAAGATGGTCAATGTAAAAAAGTAAAAAACTTAGCTGAAGACAAAAAGACTAAAAGAGGTATCAGAAGAATAAAAAATTATGATAATCTGTGCTGTACTAAAGCAGTAATTGTGGAATTAACACACCATACAAATAATATTTTGGACAGAGATCTAACTAAAGGTGAAATTAAGGAAAGTAGAAAAGGAGATTAATACGAATTATAAAAAGTTTTAACTGACATATAATGTAACCACTTGGGTGAATACAATGAAGAAGAGTTTACTTTAGAAATATTAAAAATATTGAAGAATTATTGGATATTCAAATAAATGTTGTATGTGCTGAGAATTACAATTCAGTTATCTATATTGGCCATGAGAATGAAATAAAGATATATGTGTGTAAAGGTCACAACCATTTTGATGTAACTAACACTATGACAGCTTCTTTAGGATCATCATGCTTCTGTGATAACTGTAATAAGCCATATAACAACAAGTATAAACATAATTGCATAATAGAAAGTAAAGTCTATATACTATGCAAATGTCAACAACGTAGAACTTGGGAAAACAAGATACACTGATAAACTATAATAGATACTGCTACAATAAAAATTGCTTAAAAATCACCAACAAGTTTGTAATACAGCTTATAAATGTAATTGATGTAAAAAAAATTGTCTCAGATTTGAATAACATAAATGCGGCTTTGAATTTTGCAGAAACTGTAATCAAATAGTGAAAATTGGAAATAATAGGTGTTAAATGCAATACACACTGCAAAAAGGAGGTATTTGTGAAAGAAAATGGGGTAAGGATTTTATATCTCCAAGGCTGCCCAAATTGTAATAAAGATGGTTGTTATATTAATGAAGAATTGAAAGTTTTTATCCAGAATCAGTGTGTGGACTGATATGAAACTTCCTGGCAGATTAAAATTGTGTGCCAGACCGAGACTCACACTAGGGACCTTTGCCTTTCGCGGGCAAGTACTCTACCAACTGAGCCACCCAAACATGACTCACGCCCCGTCAGATACTGGCAGAATTAAAGCTGTGAGGAGGGGGTGTGAGTCGTGCTTGGGAAGCTCAGCTGGTAGAGCACTTGCCCGCGAAAGGCAAAGGTTCCAAGTTCGGGTCTTGGTCCGGCACACAGTTTTAATCTGCCAGGAAGTTTCAAAGTTTTTATGTTTACCAGTGCTTCATATGCTGTAAAATAGTTCCTGGTTAACAGTTTGAGTGTTGTGAAGATGGATTCCCTAAGAGAGTGAATTGTACCTATACTGAAAGATACATGTGGTTTGAATATGAAGCTCAACAAGAAAGTGGTATAAATATTTCGAATTTCATAATAGTTCACAATTTTAAAGAAGATACTCTTTATACATTTAAGACAAATGAAGAATTCTGTAGTTGGATGATATCTGAAAAAAAACCGGAATTATACATTCGTAGCTAATTATGCTAATGGATATGATTCACAATTCATTTTGAACTATTGTGCTGAAAATGCAATGAAGGCATGTACCATCTGCACAGGAACTAAATTGATGTTATTGCAGATAAAGCATTTACGATGGTCATTCAAGAATCAAAGAGAAAAATTGGTCTGCAGAAAAACTGTTAGTGGGGAAAGTTTGGTACTTTTATGGCTTTAAGTTGGTATCACTGGGATGAGCCCTGATCACATGATGTATCAACATGGTTTTGTTTATAGCCTCAAAAATACATTTCAAGAAAGTGAATCCACTTGAAACGTCTACATTAGTTCAGCAAAGTACTGTTATTTGTTTTTTACTTGCTGAAGGCGAGAAGGTTTATGGTGAAGGTTGTATGAATCATACTAATTTTGCAAGCAGGCAGAGCAGTTTAAAATTGGTCGAGACTCAGTGAGTGACAAACACTGTTCTGGCTGACCAGTTGCCGTTTCAACTTCCTCACTTGAAAGTCGAATTGATAGTATCATGACATGTCATAGTGAAAATGATAGTGGATAAGATTCAAGTTAATACTGGTGTTAGTACTGGCACAGTTCATAACATTACCTGTAACAAGCTGAAGTACCACAAAACACATGCAACTCACCTGTCAAGAAAAAATTCACAACCCATGCAACATTAGGGACAGTCACGTTGATAGTGTTTTGGGATGCTGAAGGTCCAGTTTCATCTGATTATCTCGAAGAGATGCGTACAATTAACAGCCAATACTACTCGGATTTGCTTTTAAACACAGTGAAGCCAGCCATCAGAGAGAGACGCCGTGCATCTCAGAGGAGAGGTGTGATTCTCGAGCAATACAATGCACATCCTCATATTGCTCAAATATCCCGTGATACCATCGACAAAATGGGCTGGGAAATACTGTCTCATCCCCCTTACAGTCCTGATTTAGCACCTAGTGATTTCCATTTGTTTAATGCACTGAAGGAGGCATTACATAGGAAGAGGTTCCAGGACAATGAGGACATGACAAAGTTTGTAGGAAACTGGTTCGAACATCAAGATAAAGAGTTCTTTGCAGCACGAATAAAATAACTTCTAGCCCATTGGAACAAGTGCATAAATGTTCAAGGGTATTATGGTGAAAAGTAGGAAAAGTATTTCTTTACAAGAATAAAAGCTTTTTTCTCCAGACCAATTTGTCTCTTTAATTACTGAATGACGATTGCATAACAAAAATTATAGATAGCAATAATTTTGTACAAGAGCATCCTAGTAGCTTTACAAAAAAACATTTGCTTTCAGAGAACTGGAGAAGGGATACTTCCCACATTTCTTCAATACACAAGAAAATGAAAATTACATAGGACCGATGCCGGATACTCGATGTTATTGTGTTGACACCATGCAACTGAAAGATAGAGAAGCAATAGTACAGCTCCAGAGTTAAGGAATATTGTGTTCAATATGAAAAAAGAGATATTTGAAAGCTGTATTTCTGATGTAGCTATTTTGAGAAGACGCTGTTTACAACTAAGAAAATAGCTCCTAGAAGTAGCTAATATTGATCAATTCTGTTATTTGACAATCACCAGGGGTTTGTATGGCTGTATACAGATCTGAATCTCTACCTGAAATTACAATTGCTGTATTGGATAAAGAACAAAAGAGAATTACAGCAAAGAATCCATATCTTGACGAAACAGGTTAAACAATAACAACATTCAACATGATCTTAATGGTGAAGAAATAAGAATAGATGGAGCAAAAGTAGATGGATTCGATAAAGAAACTATTACTGTTTACCATTAGCATTGTTGCTTCAGGCATGGTTGTAAGAAACATTTTCAAAGTGAGACGATTAATAATAAAAATAAAGAAACAAAGGATGACCTCTATCAAAAGACATTAAGAAGAATTGCCGAAATACGAAATGCTGGATATAATTTAATGGAGATGAGGGAATGTGATTGGCTTAACTCCCCAGAGTATAAAAAGCTTAATAAATTAGTACAGTTACCTAAAATTGAATCAAAGAGGTGCCTTTTATGGTGGTTGAACAAATGCAATAAAATTAAGAGGTAAAGCAGATGGTGTTAGCACAAAAATAAAATATATTGGCATGTGTAGTCTTTATCCTACTGTGCAGTTTTATGACCTTTAATCATAGAATGACCTTTACCCTGAATGACATCTGAGAAAAATATATAGACCAAGTAATTATTCTAAAAATTTGTATGGTTTAATAAAATGTAAAGTAGCGCCACCTAAAGGATTATATCATCCTGGTTTAAGAGTACAAATAAATGAAAAACTGTTGTTTCATTTGGGTGTCAAATGTGCTCAAGAAAAAATAGATAAATGTAATCACAATGATGAGGAAAGAAGTTTTATTGGAACTTGGATGACTGATGAAGTGAAGAAAGCTGTAGGAGAAGGATATAAAACTTAAAATATCTATGAAGTGTATGATTTTTAGTGAAAGCAACATGTTGTTTAAAAATTATGTGAAAGATTTTCTGAAAATAAAATTGAAAACCAGTACACATAATTCTGAAACTGATAAAGAGAATATATCAAAACAGTTAAAGAGAAGTTGGATATTGACTTACAGCATAGTTGAATAATGGAAAATCCAGGAAAACGAACTTTTGCTAAGATATGTCTTAATGTCTTATGGGAAAAATTCGGGTAAAGGCAAAGAATAAGTCAAACAGAAGATATAACAGATTGATGGCGATTTTATGAGATACTACTAGATGATTGATTAGATAATATAGATTTGAATTTTCTTAATGACAGTGTAGTTCAGATGAAGGTAATTTTAAAGAGTATTATGTGGAAAATAATACAGCCACAAATATTATTATAGCTACATTCACTACTGGAAACACAAGGCTTAGATTTTATGATACATTGGAAAACTAGGATAGTTTGTTATATATTTCGATATAGATACTGTAGTATATATTGATAATGGTATGTCGTATGTTTGGCAAATGGGCTGATGAATTAGGCGATAAATGGATTAGAGATTGGGCTTCAACTGTCCTGATGAGTTACTATTATAAGAAATAGATAAAAAACAGAGATGAATGCAAAGTGATTTACATTAAATTATAAGAATATTCAAAAGCTGAATGGCAACTCCATGATAAGATTAACATAGTGTGATGTAAAGAAAAAGATACAATTATAATACATTCAGATCACTAGAGATGTTGATACTAAAAATCTAGTTATTAAACTGGCTAAGAGAGAATTCTCATTTCAGTATGATAAAAGAGTAGTTCTAGCAAATTATGACACAGTGCCTTATGGATATTAAAAATTATGTGTTATTTAATAAATTTTAAAATAAGTTATCTATATAATGTAATGTAAGAATATAATTCATTCCACATTTGTTGTACATATGATATGAATTTATTAGTTTGGTTTTATTGTATTCTCTATCTTCTAAATCTCTAATTATTGAGTGAGAAACTATTAAAAATAATGAATAGGACTTAATATATTTTTGTATAATTTTGATACATTATATATCAGTAAATTGTAATTCGCTACTTATTTAGTCACAAAAAAGAGATAATCATAGTTTTCTATTTCCTCCCATATTTCTATAGCAATTTCATCATAACTATTATATCTCATTTCATATTCTTCTTCATAAACTGCTTTACTATTTTAATACTTTCAGTATGGACCTTACTTCTCATATGTTCTATAACTAAAGACATCGTCAAAGATTCTTTACATATAGTATATTGAACTTGGTTCTCTTTTGGTTTATTGTTCCAATCTACAGAAATATAAAATTTAAATTCATCCCACACATTAGTCATATTTATAAAATAAAAAATTTATAGTCTTATTAAATTTTATTCTGTATAAATCGATACTCAACAGAGGAAGTTCAATAATACAAGCAATTCTAATTAGTTTAAAAAGATCAGTCAGCTAGAAGTAAATGAATCATATTAAATTATGGGATGTGAATATTTAAAAACTAGATTTGGAGAGAAAATTTGTATGGAGCTTGATAGTAAATTTAAAATTATTTTGCCAGACAGGATTAGTAAAATAACACCTAAGTGCGCCCTCAGTTTTTTGAAGATGGTGATATTAATCTAAAATATGAAGGAATGAAGAAAACTGAAGGTAATGGTAGCGAATTTCACGATCTGGAGTTCATTATATGACTAAATTTTTATTGATTCAATTTTTTATATATTAGTTTGGTGGTTGGATGGGTTTGGTAATTAAATTTTCTTCTAGTGCACTCAACCAGACCACTTACTACTAGTGACGTATTAGGGGACCACCTTTATGTCAGAATTATTCAAGGACTTGTGCAAGCCTCTGTGTGCAAAATAACTGTGGTCGACATCCTCAAGCTAACCAAAGAACGGAAAGGGTACATAGAACTATATGGAAGATGGTAGAAGACTATGTGGACGCACACAATTCCAGTTGGGATATCTTTTACGGTATGTGGTCTCAGCGAATAGCTCGAATCAGCACACAAATAAAGGATTGTCATCTTATTACACAGTATATGGTCGTAAGATGCCATCGATGTCTGACATGTGAAAAACCAACAAGGGTAAGATAGGAGAAACGGTTTAGGGGGCTTGTGAGAGTGATAAAGAAAATATGGAATATCATATATGTGCAAGACCAACACCAGAGTGCTAGAAAAGCGAGAAGAAGTAGTGAATCGCTCATCAAGAATGCCACGATACAAGATTGGCCAATGGGTAATGTTATCGACTTTGTATGCTCCAAAGAGGAAGACCAAGATGTTTTTTGCAAAGTATCAAATGCCATATTAAGTTGTGGAAACACGTCATCAGGGGACGTCAAGATAGAGTTGCTGATGAGGGCGACAATTGTACATATGGGACGTTCTACATCGTTCCGAGGGTGCCCCAAAATTATTCCAGGAAATGTGGATTTGGAACAAGAAGGAAAACTGGAAAAGAAGGTGAAACAGAGCGAGCAAGAAGTTTTAGACGAACCAGCGAGAAGAATTCCGTACACATTAAGACTTAGGAGATATGAGTACATTTATGTTTTGTCTTTGTTAGGTATAATAATAATTTAAGGTAAAGTGTAGGCGAGATGAACTGCTGCGAGGCAGCAGGGAACTTTAGGGGGAGGAAAAGGCAATAGGTACCCCACTATTCAGGTCAGGTATGTCAGGAGACAAAATGGTGTGGAACACAGTCATGCTATTGACCATCAGCGGAGCAGAGAATGTGCAGAACCGGCATCAGCAAGGGTGAATGATTTTCATCAAGTTAGAAGATGTGGTGGTCACCAGACACCTCTTGGTGACACAGGCGATATTCAATATGGGAGCCGATTTCTGGAAACTGTGTTTGGGACTGCTCTTGAGGAGCACATCAAGAGATATTAACAGCACAGTAGAAAAAATGAAACAGTGGGTGAAAGGAAACAAGGCAGCAAGGTAAATCTGTGAGCCACAACATTAAAAGGTTACAAGCTGAAGAACAAGTACTACATAGGGAAGTAATTGTAGTGAAGTGGTTGTAGTCCTTGGAGAAAAGTTTGTAGGAACCATGCAGAGAGGTGTGGGAATTGCAGGAAGTATGCACCAAGCTGTGTGAAGACGACTAGTTGCCACCGTATCGATGCCTGGAGGGAATACACAAAGTACAGAAAGGGCTCACTCCGGAATTAACGTTGGTCTTGGAATCTAGATTTGAACTTGCTTTTCTGTTTTACAGTGAGAAACAGTGCAAGAGACAACCGACATTGTCCATAATTGTACCAGGAATCATAGTGACACTTAGTCTGCTAAGATTTAGTGATCTGTTTACACGTACAAGAAGCAAAACACAAGACAGAGTTGGAACCCAGCACTATTCAAATCCGTGTGGACTGTATTCCCAAAGCCTAGGAGCCAGTAGAGGGAACTGTAATTGTTAGTTAAGTTTAACTAAAAGGGAAATAACAGGGCTTAGGGTAAGTAGTGTGTAAGGGATTGTAATGAAGGATGTAATTTTGAGTAAAAAGTTAACCAGAGCCTACTGGGCCAATCGAAAGGGAATTTTTCGCACTGGTTTTGCGATAGGATAATCCAGTTTAAAGACGTCTTGTTAAAGACGAGGGCACTGTAGCACATTGACCGTATTTGGTCAGAAAAACGTATATTAGGAAGTAGACTGCAACGACGCCAGCCACAGGCAAGTGTGGGTGTTAACCCTCACAAAATACTACATAGCCATCACAGGGTTGCGAGGTGAGCTTCCCTGGCGTGGAAACAGTTGACACAGCAGTACCTAGGGCTAGAGGATAGAAGCCTTTCCAAACTGGGAGCTGTTCAAGTGTTTAGCATACGTGCTGCAAGGACATTAAAGGACAAGCAGGCACAGTCTGAAAGCATATAAATACCTAGCCATTTTATACAAAAGTCACTTATGTCAGTATTGTACCTCTACCACCACAGAGTGTGACGCCTACAGCACTACACAGAATGCCATTCATAGACTGCAGTTACAGGCCAGTCCGCCATGAAACCACTGAACTGTCGCTACCACCACCTGGGGCCAGCAGGGGCCCTGGGAAGCAGTCTGCCAGCTATCAACATGGGGAAGTGGGTCACTGTCGTTACGTCACCAGCCTGCCACCTGCTGGACAGTGCTGGGGGTGCGAGTTATGCCACCCCACTAGAGTGGCCGGCACGAAAATGGAGTCCTCAAGGTCACGGCCGCTGCCTGCCGCAAGCAGGGGCTGTGGGCTGTGATTCGTCCACCTTTCGGCTTTGTTGCCATGTAGGTACCGTTAGCGGTGTGGTAGGTCAGAGCAGCTCAAATCTTAGTGTTACCATGCTATATCGAGTGTTCACGTCTGATCTCAGTGTCTTACTGTCTTTAGAAACGTGCTTTGATTGTGTCCAGTGGTGAACAACAATGCAGGAGCAACGGCCTACTTGTAGTACTCCGGTCGGTATGTGTAAATGGCGGAATGACATTCGTAAACAATCGAAAATTATCGTATCGAATGTAATTAAGATTTTTACTGATCTGCCGACAATGAAGAAGTGAGGGACAACTTAAATTTTGTGCAAATTCATAAACTTATTGCTAAAGAGTGTGGTGTCTCCAAGTCAACTGTAGAATGTATTAGCAAATCTGTGTCATAAGCAGAATCTCCAGACATGAATGAGTGTTTCGATTCTCCAAGAAAGGGATAAGAAAGTGAACGGAAATCAACCGACTTTGACGATCTTAATAAAGAGCTCGTGTGTAGAACTGTACTTGGATGCTACGACGTACGGGAGTATCTCACGGCTAAAAAAATACAGGGTGACCTCTGTAAAAAAATTAATTGCTCCGGCTCAGAGACCTCCGTTCCTCGTCTTCTCCGCTCCCTTGGTTTCTGATTCAAGAACTGTAATGACGGACTGAAATTCTTAATGGAACACAGAGATATTGCAGCAGCAAGAGCGAAGTTTTTGCGTCCTCAAGACACCAGGCCTGTAGTGTACTTGGATGAACCTTGGGTTTCACAGAACCACACCCGTAAGCGTATATGGCATGACTCCAAAGGAAACGGCGGTTTGAAAGTGCCTATTGATAGAGGTAGCCGATTGATTCATCATTGCCCACTCTGGTTCATTAACTGCAGGCTTCATACTGGAGGCCATATTTGTTTTTTTTTTTTTTTTGTGGTGGCAAAAGTTCTTGCTAATCTGATTACCATTCAGAAATGAATGGAGGAGTTTTTAAGAATTGCTTTATTCGACTGTAGGAAGAAGGGTCAATTATCGTGATGGATAACGTCAGCTACCACTCCATTCACATGGAAAGGCTGCCACACGCAAATAGGTGCCAGGCAGAGATTATAGAGTGGTTAAAGGAAAAGAATGTTTCCTTTTCAGTCGATGAAACGAAGGCTGAACTCCTGTCTAAGGAAGAAATCGTAGGTGCCAAAAAGTCTTACAAATTAGATCAACTGGCAAACGAAATGGGACACCAAGTGGTACATCTACCACCGTATCACTGCCAGTATAATCCCATAGAATTAATATGGGCTCAAGTAAGGCGAGACGTAGCGAAAATAAATACTATTTTCAAATTTGCTGATGTCGAGAAGCTAACACACTAAGTTCTTGACAATGTTACTTAGCAGGACTGGGAGAGGTACGTAAAACACGCAGAAGCATTGCTAGAAACTGATTTCTTGAACCAAGGTTTAAGAGACACCATAGTGGAATCTGTGATGATGCACCTGGCTGAAACAAGCGACAGTGAATCTGAAGACACAGAGCCAGAAGATCCTTCAGTTTAGATAAGTGTCGTGTATCTAAGAAGCTGACTTGATCTAAATGTTTGTCTATTCATTTCAGTTATAGTGGAGATACTGCCAATGTTTTTTACCCTTACAGTAGACGCCTGATAAATTTATCACAAGTGGTGGCAATTGGTTTACTTGACTGTCAATTAAAATAAGATTGTCAATTCTGCATTAATTAACAAGAGTTTTTCCTAAAAACCAGTATCGAATGTCTTTACTTCCAGATATAATCTTACTGCATTTGGTTTACTTGTACATTCGAAAATTAACTCCTTTTTTTCATAGAAGGATTTACTGACTGTTTCGTAGCAATGATAATGCAGTTCATAAAATGACAAAACGTTTGTGGTGCTTCTGTATCGACTGTACATATAAACAGTGCAATAACATCAGAACAGACTCAGTACCTATTCTGATTCTCTGAGAGGAGTATAGAAATCTATATTTGATGACTTTTACCAAAATCTACAACATATTACTTTAGTATGACAGAGTATATTATTCGATGGCTAGAGAAATGTAGGGCAATGTCAGTAATAAAACTGATTATTCTAGCCAGCCACTCCAATGCGCTGTCTTCTCCGCCGACTTGGTTTTTAATTCAGAAACTATAACGATGGACAAAATTTGTAACACAAGACAGAGACATTGCAGTAGTAAGAACAAGGTTTTTGTGCGCCAAGAATGTATTGCGTGCTGGGAATAATAGGCTTACAGCAAATTTAGATAAAACTTGGGTTTCACAAAACCTATTGAACAAATATTTTGCTCGACTTCAGCGAAAAAATTGGTTCCAAAATAACTACAATTACTTTTGCGTAGCGTATATTGGCGTTTTGACTGATGGGCGCAATGACGAAGGATATGAATTAGCTGTCAGTAAAATATTTTCGGTAAGTAGGAAACATTCTTGGTCATATTAAAGCGAGCCGTCTGAACAAAACTCTTGGCGACCGCCTACAACGACTCGCGGCTGCTGCTCACGGAGTATCGTGAAGCAATTTCCCTTTGTACGTGATACGATACAATAATGATGTCTGAAATGTTACCAAAAATAATTTTGTAGTTATCTTAACAACTTTCTTGCAGGAAGTTCCTTCATAGTCCTACAGAACGAAAATTCGTCACTGACTACATTTTTCGCTATGCAGTCGGCACAGTTTCACACCTCTTATAATATTTTATTTTTTATCTCAGAATACTTTTATGTTTCCGAAATAAAAGACACAGCATATGCATCTGTAGACTTTGAATATGTTCATATATTTTTTCAGCCCAATTACATTAGTAATTCTATTACTACCACAGGTTGCAGAAAAAAATTATTTCCTCCAAAATTTCTTGTAACGTTAGTTTTAATTTTTATTTCCTAGCAGCTAGTGCGAATTATCTTTCGGAAAGTACTGCGTCATATTATAGACAAAAAATAGAGTTGTCCAATCTTTTTTTTTATTTCTACGAACATTTGAAATTATTAGTGTAAAATAACTGACAATGCTGTAAGACAGCGAGATGACCAGGAAGCCCTATTTTCGTGCCAGCCACTATAGCTGAGGCTGCCAGGCCTGGAATTTACCGAGCGAAGTGGCACAGTGGTTAACACACTGGACTCGCATTCGGGAGGACGACAGTTCCATCCCGCATCCCGCCATCCTTATTTAGGTTTTCGGTGATTTCCCTAAATCGCTCCATGCAAATTCCGGGATGGTTCCTTTGAAAGGGCACGGCCAACTTCCTTCCATAATCTGATGAGACCGATGACCTCGCTGTTTGGTCTCTTCCCCCATACAACCCAAATCCTGGAATGTCACTCATAGAGACGGTTACATCATGAGCTGCTGCTCAGCCAACACTGTGTTCTGTCAACATTACTGGATTACAGTTCACAGGAGGCCGCTGGATGCCTACGTCACACCACTGCTTCCTGTATTAAACCATGGCGGGAGCCGTAATAAATGAATCTGGCATCTCCTGGCTGTCTGACTGGCGCCACTATTCATCCTCTTGTATCCCGGCTCCTTCAGTTACAACAGTCAAAACTTGATCTTCATTTGTTGTTCACAGACAGCTAATATTTTTACACTAATTTATCATTGGAGTCATATACATCGTTTAATAAATTCAGCATTGTCAAGTAAAAAACAGGGCAAGAGGAATATATCAAATACATTTCATTGAAAATAAATGTTATTTGTTAAAAAGTTTTATGGGTGTAATTCAATGCAACTCGCTGGGCTTATTTCATCCTACGAGAACAAGGTCTACTTCTTTAGCTTCAGTCTGAGATCCATTATTCTTAAAGGTACAAACAGCAGAAATTTATTTGATGGCGTATCATATGGAAAGAAACAATAAGACTATTGTACGCAGTAGTACACATTTCAGTCAGTAATTGACAGAAGGAATCAAGAAACATATCCATGGACGAAAGAAGCAAGAAAATTAATTAAAGTTTACAATATTTTGTGTACAACATAGTGGTAAATTTACAAACACAGATTTCCTAACTGGAAATGAATTTGTGGTGTATCTGCATAATATTACAGGCTAGGGTTACTGACGTGCTGTCTGTCCCTGCAATAAACAAAACGATGCTTTTGGAGCTCATCAATCAGGGAAAATCTTCTGCAGTCACTCTGCAAGATGAGATCCAGTGAGACCGTCGATTGGAGAATCAGTCAATCGTAATACCAGTACCATACTTTTTTGTAGAATGAGTAATACTCTTGGTGGACGGCTGCAGCACGTGAACACTGCAAAAACTGAAGCACGCCATCACGTCCAAACACCCAGAAATGTTGACGGATGACATCTCTCTGCTACAGGATAATGCCCGAGCACATGCTGCCAAGGTTTTTTCAATTACGTTGTAGAAGGTTTTACTGAGAAGCCCTTACACATCCTTCATGCTATCCCAATATCTCCCCATTCGATTTCCATATCTTTGGTGTCCTGAAGAAAGACATTTGTGCTCGTTGACTTGCTTCGGTCATAGAGATACGCGCCTGAGTACTATCATGGTTTCGTAGGCAAATGCAAATATTTTTCCATGAAGACATTGACCGTATTGTGCCATAATGGGATAAACTTATTATCGGTTACGGCGACTACTTGTGACACAATAAACGGGTTATTTACTTTTCCCCCTCTGTCTAATTTTCATTTGATTGCCCCTTACATAAATCATAATTACAATTGAAGAGCATTTAGTCATGATAAAAGTGATCAGTGTGCGTATAATGGAATGGCGAAAAGGATACACTTACAACAGAGTCAGCCTGTAATTACCAAAAAAACAGTTGCGTATTTTTATCGTGAAAGGCATGCAACAAGCATAAGAGATATGGGCATAGACCTTTCACGATAAAAGTAAATGATCCTACTCTGTTGCACCAATTTCTGCAGACCTTGCTAGTATTTCAGGTACCATGATTCCCCAGAACTCTTACACGACGGACATGTAACGTTTGACACTATGATCTGTAGGACAGGCGGTGCGTTCTACTGACACTCGGCCATAGCCTTACCAGACTGCATTGGTGTACCGAACATTGTCGTCAGAATCAATAGCAGTTGTTCAGACTGATATTCTCTAGTAAATTACGCTTCTGGTTTTAGATAATAGCTGGGTTACGCGGAGCGAAGAATATCTTACTATCAACAAAAAATACGAGAACGAGGAGTCGTCAAGGTTCGTGTTGATATCTTAAACAACGCATGCATACGCATGTCTTTGTAACAGGTGACTGCTCTAGTGGACGTAGATGTTCACCTTTCTGTTATGTACTGTTCTGAGTAATGCTGTACAGTTGAGACATTTTTTGTGAGAACTAGCGATCGGCCTCGTCTTTGTACAGTTAGCATTTAGTATCTACAGGCGGACAACTTGTCAGACGTATCGGTGATAAATTACATACACAAGCTTTGCTTGTTAATTCATCTATTTATTGGTGAAAACCGCATTAAAATCCTTACAGTGGGTCCTGACATAAGCATACAGGTAAAGACGGAACAACGAGGCCTTGGGACTTAGATTTAGTGATACACACAGATGGCGAGGTAACGCTGTGGCTCACATATTTGCCGGAAGTGAAACCCGTAGGTCATTCGGGAGACAGAGGAGAAAATAATGGCATAATTTCGAATCCTTCGCGACATATTAAAGGAGGAGTTGGACAACACATGTGAAGTTCATCATAAACACACGGTAGGAATACTCGTAAGTGGCCTCTTAACACGCATAAGGTAATGTGAGTTCTTGTCATTGTGTGATGCTGCTCTAATTATAGATCAGTGCAAATGCCATAAGATTATAACAAAACGTATGCATTCGTATTCCACGACACCTGAAGAGTAGATTCGTTACTTTCTAATACATGTCACGACTGGTTTTTCTGTTTTCAATTTTTTTCCATGCAGTTTGTCCCCCAAAAGTGCCAAGTTGGTAGTTTTCGTATATGAAATCCCTAATATCATTGGACCGAGTCGATAGTGTTGTTTCACTGCTCGCACGTTTCCTCTCCCTTACATCCGTATGCGTTTCGGCCAGAATCAGTATTGTTCGTGTTCGCCACTCTCACGATACCACAGACACTTTTCTTCTATTTCGACCAATTAATTCTCATTTTGTGATTTTATTAGATTAGTTGGGGCTAATGAGATGGCGCACATGTCCCTGCCAAAAGGACATTTAAAACCAAAAAGAAGTAAATATAGCTAGAAATAATAACGATTGTTCAAAATATTTAATGAAAACTGTTTACCGAGCTGTTTCTCGTCACACGTTTATGTCTTAATTGATGCTTGATGGAAATTGTGTTACGTTTTCATTGTCATTGCCCCATTTTCAGTATATAGGTGATTATCTGTTACGAGACACCCATTACACAAACCCTGTGAGTATTCAAGAGGATCTCGCATCAGGCAGGAGAGCGTAATAGACTACGCATTTTGTGCCGCAGGTGGCCGCTGCAGACGAAGCCAGTACCTTAAGCCTTTCACTTGATTTACGGAGCGCTCTGACAGCCTTTACGGTTACGACTTTTCCGACCGGAAATAGGTTATTCCTGTTGTGACTGAATACTGGACGGGGAAAAAGTTGTAAAAAGCTAAAAAGTACATAAAGAAGCAATTTAATGTGGTTGACCGTTCATTCAGTTGCCGAAATACATTCGTCATATGCACTGCCTTTATCCCGTACTTGCAATTCTTAGTAATAACCACATTATAAACGTTCTTGCCTAGCACATTTTTCCCTAATATCTACTAGTAAACATTACTGTATATGCCCATAAGAGTATTTTAATTCTAATAATTTTCACCATACCGTAATTTCAACAGATCAAGGAAAGAATTACACCTTCAGGCACATCTTTAACTCATCGGAGTTACCTACATAAAGGGCTCTTACTTTAGGAGACTTCCACGATTAACAGGAGTATTCCAGTTCGTTCAAATATTTTTGATTATTAGTATTTCGGTGCAATCCAAGTACTTTGTGTTTCTGAAGATTCAAGGTTTTTACGAGTTACGAAATTATGTACAAAAATGTAACTGCTCAAATCAAGAACTGCACTTATAGCACTATGTCTCAATAGAAAAATTAGTCCTGCTACAGGAAAAGCCCCGTATAACACTATTATA
This sequence comes from Schistocerca serialis cubense, assembly GCF_023864345.2. Classification (NCBI taxonomy): domain Eukaryota; kingdom Metazoa; phylum Arthropoda; class Insecta; order Orthoptera; family Acrididae; genus Schistocerca; species Schistocerca serialis. The sequence continues at coordinate 503,184,735 of NC_064640.1, forward strand.
CACGGAAACGTGTATGTAATGTACACTTGTTGTATAATTTTACTCCTTTTACAGGATTTCACCGTGACGTATGACTAATGGATATGGAAATCAGACTATTAGTTCTTTTCCTTAGAGTTTTTTTGCTATCAGGAAGAAACGCAGCAAAAATGGGATAATACTGATCCTATGACCTTTCTGTACCGAGTTTATTAAGTGGTTTGTCTAATGGATTTAGAGTCGTCACCCCATCTAGGCAAAGAAATGGTTAAGTTTCAAAAAAGCAAAAGAAGTAAAATTGGCCTACATTCCTGCTGTTCCCTAACATAATTTCACAAATGAAAATAGCTTTTCAGGATATCGTTCTGAGAAGGACACAGGGATCTTTTAGCTACTACACCCACATACATATATAGTTTTGATCTAAGAAGGCCACGAAGGTTTAATCATCAGTATGCGCTAAGAAAAACTTGGTCAAGAGGGACTTCTATGTTTGCATTTTGTGTAACCAACAAATTAAATACTCAAATATTCTAATAGCATAATACACACATTTAAATTTGTTACGACACTTTGTGTATACCTTTCTCTTAACAAATCTTACGTCAAAAGGCAAAGATAGGGTATGGTCACTTTGTATTGTCATTCAGGATTTTTATGCAAACCTAATTCAGTGTTACTGAACCACATGACTAATTTTGTTTTCATAACTTCTAGTAGTGTACTTAACTTCATTTTTAACTGCAAGAATTTTATCTTCACTTTATTCAAAGTTAATTTAATTTACTCACTTTCACTTTACTTAGTGCCACAAAGAGAGTAAGACTATTCAAATCGATAAATTTACTTAAGAAAAATTTCACTTGAGCTCTTCTACTACGTAAACAATACAATACTGTTACTTTCACTTTAAAAGGTATTTCACTACAATTACTTTCAAACATTTATTCAAAGACGAAAATTAGTGCTTGAAGTTACTGAATAAAGCACTTGAAATGTTTTTATAACAGGTTTACTTGGAATAATTGAACACAAGGAAAGGGCCCTACATAGGGGTATGATTAGGAATAAAACAACAGAGTGAACTAAATTTTATGTTTAACACTATAATGATTTAGAAAAGTTCATGGTTCACGCTTCTACAATTCTAATTATACAGTTCGTGACCTGTTGGCTGCAGGCGTTGGGTGTTCCGGATAGTGATACTGGCTACACTACCCAGTTTGCGGCGTACATGTTTCTTGAAGTATGGACTAATTAATTCATCTTGGTGTCTTTTTAACGTCCATAACATAACCCAAAACTTGTACCAAAGGCTTAATTATTCAGCAGTTGTTATCTGAGGCTACTGTGCAACAATTTCCAGGCAAGGCATCGCCTGCTCCGACCGAGTGTTGCTTCTTTCACTGCTGCCTACAGATTGTGTCTTCTCGTTCTCGCTCGCTCTACAGGTAGCACGCCAAAAACCCAAGCCATCTTTTACGCTTTTCACAGTAACTTCCAGTACAAAATCACTCCATCTTTTACACAACACATCTCCTACACATTGACCCTAAGCGTGAACCATTTTACACAAATGACAATTCACACTAGTATATAAAATTAGGCACTCGAACATCTGTATTTCATTCATCCATGAAAAAATATTATTTATTAAATTATACATTTCTCATATTTCTTTACAAAATTTACAAGCATGCATTAGCAAAGCACTCTAACATCACATATATCACGCTTTCCAAAGAGTGGTTGTGCATCACAGATACATTACAACGCACTTTAAATGCAAAAAAAAAAAAAAAATTGATGACTGATTGAATATTACTGATATACACTGAGCAATCAAGCGAAATTCCAATTCTGAGTTAATAACGCTGACAAGTAACTTTTAATGGTATTAGGCCTCACGTCTCATTTGAAGTGGACTAATGACAATGATAGGACAGGATCTACAAGAGAAAGTTAAAAGCTTCCAGCTGTAACGGTATCGAGATGTTGAAACTAAAAATCTTGGATATTTGTCAGGAAATGAAGGTTTTATGGATTGCAGTTCAATGTGTGAAGGCAATAAAAATTTATTTTGGTTATAAAAAGTTGTAACAGTCTCCAAAAGATGTCTTCCAACAACGTATGAACTTAATATTGACAATGGAGAGAAAATTACTGCAGAAGAGACTCAAATACCGAGCATTTCAGGAGTTTTCTTTATGATTAGAAACAAGTATTCTGATAGGAACGCGGAAAACCAGGTGAAGGTTCCGTACACTTGCCTCTCCTTGATGTAAGAAGATACCCATGATGAGGGAAAGCCAGTAGCACGATCTCTTTCTACCTAGAAAAAGAAAATATGGCAGGGCGACCTTCCTTCAGCTGGATCTGCTGGAATCTGAACATAGGAAGCAAACCAATTCGGATGTGGCAGAGAAGTGGTCGTAGTGATTGGAAAAAAAAGCAGAGTTCATTCCTGTTTTCATAAAGCATCGTCTAAAAGACGCACGAACTATAGGACTGTACCATTGGTCTCAGGACGCAGTAGAATTTTGGAAAAAGTTTCAAACTCATGTATTATGACATGTCTACTGATTGAAAATATTCTCTGCGGGAATCATCTTGGATTCTAGAAACAATGATCGAGAGGAACCCGGCTCTCTTTGTTCGTCGACGACACCCAGAAGGCACTGGATATATGCGCCCAGGTTCATACCGTGTTGCTTGACTATCGGAAAGCCGGCGGGAGTGGCCGAGCGGTTCTAGGTGCTTCAGTCTGCAAACACACAACAGCTATGGTTGCAGGTTTAAATCCTTCCTCGGGCATGGATGTGTGTGATGTCCTTAGGTTAGTTAGGTTTAATTAGTTCTACGTTCTAGGGGACAGATGACCTCAGCAGTTAAGTCCCGTAGTGCTCAGAGCCATTTTTGACTATCGGAAGGCATTCGATGCAGTTCCATACCTCCACCTAATGAACAAAATACGGCACAACAGGTCATGTGTGTGATTGGGCTGAAAAATATCTGATAAAAAGAAAACATCATGTCATTCTCAACAGAAAAAAGTCATCAGACAAAAAATTTAATTTCGAACGCTCGCCAAGGGGGAGTGTTATATTTTGTCTGTCTACAGAAAAGTCGCAACATTATACAATTATACGGAAGTGTAGGAGGACCTGCAGAGAATCCAGACTTGTTGGAGGCAATTACATCTATTAAATAACAGAGAGGAAGCGTACGGAGCAATGCAAAATGGCACTAATCGCAGGCAGGAAAGTTGCCAAACTGATGTTAATTGAAAGAATCCTCAGAAAGTGTAGTCCACCCACGACGAAGAACTGAAGATAAGGACACTGTATAAGCACAGACACTGTAATCATCAAGACTGTATCCTTACCTCGATGGACTAAAATGACGATAAAATATTTGTCTACCTCCCGTGTAGAAATCATTACATGTGTCAGAGTAAGAGTTGTGGACTCAATGGCATGTGGAAGTTTGGTTCTCTCCTGTGGAGTGCTTGGAGAGCTAAAGTGGGTAAGTGACTGCTCGCTAAAAGCGAGAAATCCGATTTCAAGTCCCTGACAGCCGAAGTGATTAAGGTGACCAATCACGATAAGCATAAAATCCAGGATCGAGCCCCGTCAGGCACAAATTTTGATGTGCTTCAAAGAACTGAAGTCAATTCAGATTCGCCAAATACGAATTCATTTCATATTAATTACCGCAGCTGTAATAGTACGAATAGTGTCTAAAGAACGTTGTAATGATACAGACACCGTCAATAACGCATCCATGCGTCAACGGACTAAAATGGCGCTAAGTTATATGTTTTTCCCCTTGCATTAATCACGAAATGTGCGAGAGTAAGGATTGAGAACTACTTAACGTATGGATATTCGGATCGTTCCTGCCGATGTCCTGAGACAGCTGAAGCTGTTAAGGTGGCCGCTCGCGATGTGCAGGAAATCCAGTGTCCTGTCCAGTTCTGTTAGAATTTCTCATGTGTTGCTGACATCATTGAGATTTGCAAACTGCGAAACCATTTTGTTGAAGTAATTATGATGTTGTGTCCATTCCTCAAGACATGCATTCTTGTCTGACGGCACAGACATTGATGATGATCTGCAGCTGTATTAATGTTACGAAATTCATTCGCAATTATGGATTCTTTTGATATCAGGTATAGCAGATATGTAAACACGTGGAGGTGACAAACGTCGTGGAATAGCGATAAGGACGTATTCAGAGGCCTCAGTATCGCGTACACAAGGTATAAAATGACAACACATTGGCGGAGCTGTCATTTGTGCTCAGGTGATTCATGTGAAAAGGTTTCCGACGTGATTATGGTCACACTACGGGAATTAACAGACTTTTAAACCGAAATAGTAGATGGAGCTAGATGCATGGGACATTCCACTTCAGATGTCGTAAAGAAATTCAATATTCCGAAATTCTTGATGTCAAGAGTGTGGCGAGAATGCCAAATTCCAGGCATTACCTCTCATCACAGGCAACGCAGTGGCAGACGATCTTCACTTAAAGACCGAGAGCAGCAGCGTTTGCGTAGCGTTGGCAGTACTAACAGACAGGCAACACTGCGTGAAATTACCGCAAAATTCAATGTCGGACGTGCGACGAGCGCCTCCGTTAGCGCAGTGGCGCAGTGGCGCTAATGGACTATGGCAGCAGACGACCGACACGAGTGACCTTATTAATAGCACGACATCACTTGTAGGGCCTCTCCTGGGCTCGTGACCAAATCGGTTGGACCCTAGACGACTGGAAAACCGTGGCCTGGTCAGATGAGTGCCGATTCCAGCTGAAAAAAGCTGATGGTAGAATTCGAGTGTGTCTCAGACCCCAGAAAGCCATGGACCCAGGTTGTCAACAAGGCACTGTACGAGCTGTTGTGGCTCCATAATGGTGTGGGCTGTGTTTACATGGAATGAACTGGGTCCTCTGATCCAACTGAACTTCTCATTGGCTTGAAATGGCTATGTTCGGCTACTTGGAGACAATCTGCCGCCATTCATTGACTTTATATTCTCAAAGAACGACAGAATTTTTGTAGCTGTCAATGCATCATGTCACCGGATCAAAATTGTTCACGGTTTCTGTCAAGAAAATTCTGGGCAGTTCGAGCGAATGATCTGATGATCCACATCGCACGACATGAATCACATCGGAGACTTATGGGACATAATCTAGAGGACAGTTCGTGCACAAAATCCAGCACTGGCAATACTTTTGCAATTATGGACAGCTATAGAGGCTGCATTGCTCAATATTTCTGCCGGGGACTTCAACGACTTGAGTCCATGCCATGTCAAGTTGGTTCAGTGCGCCGGGAAAAAGGAAATCCGGCACTATATTACGAGATATCCCATGACTTTCTTCACTTTACGTACTGGTGACACATGACAATTTGTGCCATACCGGCACTCGAACACAGATTTCCCCCTTATCGCGAGTGGTTACCCTAACCATCTAGAATATCCATGGATATTTCCCGGAGACCGATCCAAATCACCTTATTGTACACTGTCTACACTCCCGTTGATCGCTACATCACGTGGATACCCGCAGCAGGGTTAATGAGGCAAACGTATTGAACGTTAGTATTAATATGTCGTTTGTGACTCTGTTGGTCCGTATTACTTATTTCACATTGTTTGTTCCTTCAGACATGCATGAATGTCTGACAGAACAGAGATTGGTTGCGATCTGTAGCTGTATTAACATTACAATTTTTCTTTATGTCGGGGATACTGCGAGGCGGCCTTGCATGCAGTAAGCGTGTATTTCTGACATGACAAAAAGTCACCCCCCTCACACCAGCAACAACAAAACGTAAAAAACGAGTAATTATTCACATTGCAGAACTAGTCTTCGACTTCGGAAGGGAGGAGGAAACCGGCTGCAGGATAAAGTCGGTGGTGTGGGCATTGACAGAAATCCTGGTGATGAAAGCAAGTTATTGCCGCAGTCAGCGCCAGATCGCCAGGTAACTGCAAGAGGCAAATCTATCGAGAAGCCTGTCCATGGAAGCCGCTTCCATCTTTTGAATCAGGAGACTGATGTTGGTTTACATAACTTTCCAACGAACACGCGGTGATAACAGTTCAACGGTATTAGGGCAGATTATCCCACGTCCGCAAGCAAGCAGGAATTGACCACCTAACCGTGACGCAATTTGAAATGAATGCGATTTGCGTCAACTGTGCCATACAAGAGTGAGGAGTAGTGACATGATAATATGAAATACACGGATAACAATCACTATCAAGTGTCGGAAGTACAATGTAAACGCCTCGCGTGTGATATCTGAGAGGCGAGCCGCCTTCCGTGCGCGGCCTAGTCAAAATCGCATAAAGTAGTTTAAAAATACGATCTTTCCCGATAAATCGGCCATTCAGATGCAAGTTTTTCACTACCATTTTGGAAACGGGAAAGATCTGCACGATATAACATGCATTACACAAAATGTAGGTATCCAATTCCGTACTTTCTGCAACATGGTAAACGAGCGTCCTTCATGTTCCTGTATGGCACCCTGAATTTTAGCAGCAACTGACTGTCAATTCAGAGCCGTCATCTTCAGTGGGCAACGATCAGCAACAACTCCAAAGATAAATTCCGATCCACAATCGTAGCCAGGTATGGACAGAGTCCTCGAAGCCACAGAGGCTGAGGAATTTGCAGTTGTCTTCATTTAAGAGCGCTCCTGAAGTTCGACAAAAACCACCAATTATCACTTTTAACAACGGAACTTCCTCACTTCGACGAAGGAGAATCACCACGTCGTCGGCATACATCCTAACTGTGAGATTTCATTCTTAGAGAGTTAAACCTGACAGCTGGTCAGCAACTTGTTGTGACAACAGCTCAAATGGTTCTGAGCACTATGGGACTCAACATCTGAGGTCATCAGTCCCCTAGAACTTAGAACTATTGAGACCTAACTAACCTAAGGACATCACACACAATCATCCCCGAGGCAGGACTCGAACCTACGACCGTAGTGGTTGCACGGTTCCAGACTGTAGCGCCTAGAACCGCTCGGCCACACCGGCTGGCCAACAGTTCAAGAGACAGGACAAAGTCATGGAGAACGGATTGCCTTGAAGCACTTACCAAGAAAGAAGAATCGGTGGCGTCAGCCCACGATTGAGTACCACTGACGCTGCAATGTTATTGTACAAGATAGAAAGAACGACATGTACAAGAGCTGTAAAACCAACAATCTCCAAAAAGCGATCAAGAAGGCGTCAAAAATGCGACCAAATACACTAGAAAATCCTAAGAAGGAAAAACACAATGAACAGATGTAACAGCCACCTTGAAAACTAAATCCCTATATTCAGCCACCGGACTCAAAACTGTTCGGACAGGGCATAACATTGAAGTTTACCAACCACACGACCAAGCAAGATCAATCCGTAGTTCGCAGCCCGTGCAATCACTTTGAAGTCAAAATTAAGTAGCTAGGGGGGACCAAAATCAGCCGCTGTTAAACAGCCATGACACATCGGAGTGAGAGGAATTTTCCTCACCTTGAAGCTCGCAGGACTCCCCCCCCCCCTCCTCCCCTCCTCCACACGAAATCTCGTTTGAAATTGAAGTAAAAGAAAAACCCAAGAGATGCCAAAAACATAAATAAAGTTGTTTCGGAAGGCCGTCCGGACCAGGGGATTTGTGGCAGGGGGAAGTGGGGATATAATCAATTACTTCAACCCCCTGAAAATCTGCTAAAAACTCAACAGTTTCGTCAGGCATAATCATTTCATCGAGGGTAGCAAAACTTACATCGGAAGGGAGGCTCGCGGTGATATCCACTGCATACAGCTGTGTTTAGTACTGATGTAAGTCTTGAGTCAACTCACTATGGGTAGTCACCAGACGACCAACATGTGCCGTGAGAGAGGTAATAAGAGAGCGACGACGACGAGTATGACGACGAAGCATGCGATTCAAGTAAGTTACCGTCTTGTTAACGAGAGAACGTGGCTTAGACGTCAACCTCAAACCTTCCACCTGTGTCCGCAGCTCGTGGTCGTGCGGTAGCGTTCTCGCTTCCCATGCCCGGGTTCCCGGTTTCGATTCCCGGCGGGGTCAGGGATTTTCTCTGCCTCGTGATGACTGGGTGTTGTGTGCTGTCCTTAGGTTAGTTAGGTTTGAGTAGTTCTAGGGGACTGATGACCACAAATGTTAAGTCCCATAGTGCTTAGAGCCATTTGAGCCTTCCAACTGTCGTTTCTTAATCAGAAGGAACATAGCCTTGATCGGCCGAACGTCAGCAATCCTCATAGGAGCGTCTCCTGCACGTGCATACGATTCAGAAAGAACGGTATACAAAAACTCGTAACAGTTCCGAAAGTCTCTCGCCCTTGCTGCATAGTAACATACCAAGGTTCTTCTGATTCTCGGCTTTGCATACTCATACCATCATTCCAGTCAGGATGGGTAACGCACCTCCGAGCGGAAACAAACCTCTCACTTAGCACCAATCACGGCATCAGCGTACCCATGAACAAGATGGGAAACGTTGAGTTTCCACTGAACACAACAGCATTTTATGAGTTGCAGGGAGTGGTTGACAGATGCTGCAACAGCACAGTGATAAGTGAAAGGCGCAGGAGTTACGTCAACTACAAGAATCCGATGACATAAAACATCGGACAAATAAAACCTGTCAAGTCTGCTACTAGACGTCGCCGTAAAAACTTGCATTTCACTAGCGTTGGAAATTTATGATCCGAAGCTTCACTCAAATGCCTCCTACGAACCAGTTCGTGGAGATCAAAAGTAAAATTAACTCAGCGGACCGGTTAACGGGACGCAACACGCAGTTGCTCCAGAACAAATCACACATTGACCTCTCCTTTTTCCGGACTGACTGTATTTTTCGCAGTCCGCAGCTCGTGGTCGTGCGGTAGCGTTCTCGCTTCCCACGCCCGGCTTCCCGGGTTCGATTCCCGGTGGGGTCAGGGATTTTCTCTGCCTCATGATGACTCTGTTTTGTGTGATGTCCTTAGGTTACTTAGGTTTAAGTAGTTCGAAGTTCTAGGGGACTGATGACCATCGACGTTAAGTCCCATAGTGCTCAGAGCCATTTTTTTTTTTTTTTTTTTTTTGTATTTTCCGCGTAGCGAAACCAAAGTAGTCACGTAGGCACGCTGTGGACTAATCATTTCATGATCGACCTATTGACGCACTGGACGTTTGGAATTACCTACAAGAACGTAATAGTAAGACTGCATGGAACGCCGGCCGAGGTGGCCGTGCGGTTAAAGGCGCTGCAGCCTGGAACCGCAAGACCGCTACGGTCGCAGGTTCGAATCCTGCCTCGGGCATGGATGTTTGTGATGTCCTTAGGTTAGTTAGGTTTAACTAGTTCTAAGTTCTAGGGGACTAATGACCTCAGAAGTTGAGTCCCATAGTGCTCAGAGCCATTTGAACCGTTTGAACTGCATAGAACCCCAAGCACAGGCAATATTTTTATTACTTAGGAAGTCCCCTAAGCGACTGTCCACACAGGTGGATCATCAAAACGTAGGAGAAGATACCGTCTGACGGAGCTGACGAGAACACGACCGGCTGTCGGTGGATAACCGACGACATGAGTTAAGACGTACCTGGATGATAAAGCGTAAGAAGTGCAGCAGCGTACCGATGTTCATCAAGATACATAGCGCATTTTCCGTTTCCTCATACACTCTGATCAGCCAGAACATGATCACCACCGATCTACTATTGATATAAATCCATCCAGGCGATAGAAGCGTCATCTGGCGAGGAATGAACTGCTAGTCAGGCACACGCAAATAGCTTGTAGTATCAGTGAGCGTTCTGTCCGTGTGTAGAATAGGAAGGTACGCTATTTATTTGAGTTTGACCGAGGGCAGTTCGTGATTGCCAGGAGCATTTCGGAAACTGCACAACTTCTCGGGTGTTCGAGGAGTGCTGTGGTGAGTGTCTTCAAAACGTAGCGAAACCAAGGAGAAACCACATCCAAACGTAGTGGTGTTCTGCGGCCACTCCTCATTACAGAAGCCAGACGTTGTAAGCTCGAGCAGACTTGTGAAACAGGACTGGCGGCGAACTGGACGAAACTGACATTAGACTCGAATTCTCGGCAGACTACAATTGTGTCTGAACACACAGTGCACCAAACATTCCTAATGATCGGCCTTCGCAGCCGACGAGTCATGCATGTGCCAATGTCAACACCACAACATCGGAAACTACGACTTAAATGAGCACGTGACCATCGGCTCTGGACGTTGCTGCAGTGGCAGAACGTTGCATGGTCTAATGAATCCCGATACCTTCTGCATCATACCGATGGGAGGGCGCGAATACGTTGTCTTCTAGGGGAACAGCTCCTTGACACCTGTACTGCTGGACAGAGGCAAACTGGCGGCTGCTTCTTTATGCTCTAGGAAACATTCACTCGGGCATCCTCGGGTCCAGTGGAGCTCGAGCAAGGTAATACGACGGCCAAGAAGTATCGTATACTGGTTGCAGACCACGTACACCCCTTCAAGACGATCATGCTTTCCAACGGTAGTGGCATTTTTCAGCAAGATTATGCGCCATGCCACAAGGCCAGGATTATGATGAAGTGGTTCGAGGAACTCAGTGGCGAGTTCCAGTTGATGTGCTGGCCCCCAATTCGCCAGATCTGAAGCCGATCGAACACATCTGGGATGTGATTGAACTTCCCGGAATTTATGGGAAATTAGGTGATATGGTTGTGAAGATGTCGTGCGAACTCCCTCCAGTGATATATGAAGGCCTCATTGCTTCCTTGCCACGACGCGTCGCCGTTGTTGTCCGAGCCAAAGGTGGACATATCGGCCATTAGGTAGGTAGTCCTAACGTTCTGGCTTATCTGTGTATAGTGCTCGTAGCAAATTTTCTGTTTCTCCATACGTATTGCCTCCGGGAGCACGATGTGGTGCTAGTAGCACGTATTCTAGGTGCTGAAAAAAATCCGCTATTGATTTCCCTCACCAGTCCCAATCCCTTGATGGCGAAGGGTACACCTTAGCCCGGCCTCGAGTTACGACCTCTGCCATCTCTGCACACATCCTCCCCCCTCCGTTTCATAATAATTACCAGAGCTGCAAACATCTGAAGTCTGAAGGACATTGTAATATGAGGGAACAGAGACTGTATAAACACAAACATTGTACCCATCAATAATGTATCCATGCCTCGACGATACATAATTTGCCTCTCCGTCCGCGGACATCAAGAAATGTGAGAGCATTAAGGTTGTGGATTCCGTGACATGTGGAAGTTCTGTCGGTAATGGAGGCGTGCTCAGATAGCCATAATGGTTAAGACGACCGCCCGCGGTAAGCGAAATTTCCAGGTCCGAGTCCCGGTCCGGCACAAGATTTGATGTTTCGCGAACAGCTCACGTCAATCTAAATTCGCAAAATGTGAATTAAATGCGTTGTATTACGTAATTTAGCAGTGTATGTTCCCGCAAACATGCATGAGTGTAGGAAGGGACAGACATTGGAGACAATCAGCAACTTTATTAATATTATGAATTTTTTTTTCGTAATTGAGAATATTTTTGACATCAGCTGTATTAGGTACAGAAATACTATCTATATGAGACACATGAAAAATTGGAACAGAGCAGATCTAGAACATGGACTTTCCACGTATCGCTATCGGTCGCGTAAACCATCTGTTTTCTTCTTCTTTTCCTCCCTCACTTTCCCAATTATAGAAAAAAATACAAAACAGGAGGTATATTTGCCACCGTCTCTTTGATAAAAAATAAGAAAAATCTGCACTACGTCAGGCGTTGACCCCCAAACTACACCCTTCTCAACAGTTCTACATATAGTATGAAACGAGGAAAGGAAAGAGAGAGAAGATTTCAACTGTATGTAACAGCCAAAGTTTTTATTTTCACTCCAGACCTGTGCTGTGAACTCCTTGAAAGTAGCCTGAAGCTACGGAGAAATCCATGCACGTTTTCTCGAAATAAAAGGGAATACCGTTATTGATCATAGTATCAAATATAGAGCATCAGATCAACTGCTCATTGCAGAGACAGTCCAACTATGTGACGTGTCGTAGAAAGCACACCAAAGATAGGTGGAAAAGTATTGATTGTATGTCGGATTACGGACAGTGGTGCAGTGCCGTTCGATCGCATAAGTCCAAAAATTTAGAATACTCTCTACATCTACATTTACATCTATATTCCGCAAGCCACCTGACGGTGTGTGGCGGAGGGTACCTTGAGTACCTCTATCGGTTCTCCCTTCTATTCCAGTCTCGCACTGTTCTTGAAAAGAAAGATTGTCGGTATGCCTCTCTGTGGGCTCTAATCTCTCTGATTTTATCCTCATGGTCTCTTCTCGAGATATACGTAGAAGAAAGCAATATACTGGTGGACTCCTCGGTGAATGTATGTTCTCGAAACTTCAAGAAAAGCCCGTACCGAGCTACTGAGCGTCTCTCTTGCAGAGTCTTCCACTGGAGTTTATCTATCATTTACGTAACGCTTTCGCGATTACTAAATGATCCTGTAAATAAGCGCGCTGCTCTCCGTTGGATCTTCTCTATCTCTTCTATAAACCCTATCTGGTACGGATCCTACACCGGTGAGCAGTATTCAAGCAGTGGGCGAACAAGTGGACGGTAACCTACTTCCTTTGTTTTTGGACTGCATTTCCCTCGGATTCTTCCAATGAATCTCAGTCTGGCATCTGCTTCACCGACGATTAATTTTATATGATCATTCCATTTTAAATCACTCCTAATGCCTACACCCAGATAATTTATGGAATTAACTGCTTCCATTTGCTGACCTGCTATAATGTAGCTAAATGATAAAGTATCTTCTTTCTACGTATTCACCGCACATTACACTTGTCTACATTGAGATTCAATTGCCATTCCCTGCACCATGCGACAATTCGTTGCAGATCCTTCTGCATTTCAGAACAATTTTCCATTGTTACAACCTCTCGATACACTACAGCATTATGCGCAAAAATCCTCAGTGAACTCCCGATGTTATCCACAAGGTCATTTATACAGGGTGTTACAAAAAGTTAAGGCCAAACTTTCAGGAAACATTCCTCACACACAAATAAAGAAAAGATGTTATGTGGACATGTGTCCGGAAACGCTTAAATTCCATGTTAGAGCTCATTTTATTTTCGTCATTATGTACTGTACTTCTTCGATTCACCGCCAGTTGGCCCAATTGAAGGAACGTAATGTTGACTTCGGTGTTTGTGTTGACACGCGACTCATTGCTCTACAGTACTAGCATCAAGAACATCAGTACGTAGCATCAACAGATAAGTTTTCATTACGAACGTGATTTTGCAGTCAGTGTAATGTTTACAAATGCGGAGTTGGCAGATGCCCATTTGATGTATGGATTAGCACGGGGCAATAGCCGTGGCGCGGTACGTGTGTATCGAGACAGATTTCCAGAACGAAGGTGTCCCGACTGGAAGACGTTCGAAGCAATTGATCGGCGTCTCAGGGAGCACGGAACTTTCCAGCCTATGACTCGCGACTGGGGAAGACCTAGAACGAAGAGGACACCAGCAATGGACGAGGATATTCTCCGTGCAGTTGACGATAACCCTAATGTCAGCGTCAAAGAAGTTGCTGCTGTACAAGTGACCACGTCACTGTATGGAGATTGCTACGGGAGAACCAGTTGTTTCCGTACCATGTACAGCGTGTGCAGGCCCTATCAGCAGCTGATTGGCCTCCACGGGTACACTTCTGCGAATGGTTCATCGAACAATGTGTCAATCCTCATTTCAGTGCAAATGTTCTCTTTACGGATGAGGCTTCATTCCAACGTGATCAAACTGTAAATTTTCACAGTCAACATGTGTGGGCTGACGAGAATCCGCACGCAATTTTGCAATCACGTCATCAACACAGATTTTCTGTCGTTTGGGCAGGCATTGTTGGTGATGTCTTGATTGGGCCCCATGTTATTCCACCTACGCTCAATGGAGCACGTTATCATGATTTCATCCGGAATACTCTACCTGTGCTGCTAGAACATGTGCCTTTACAAGTACGACACAACATGTGGTTCATGCACGATGGAGCTCCTACACATTTCAGTCGAAGTGTTCGTACGCTTCTCAACAACAGATTCGGTGACCGATGAATTGGCAGAGGCGGACCAATTCCATGGCCTCCACGCTCTCCTGACCTCAACCCTCTTGACTTTCATTTGTGGGGGCATTTGAAAGCTCTTGTCTACGCAACCCCGGTACCAAATGTAGAGACTCTTCGTGCTCGTATTGTGGACGGCTGTGATACGATACGCCATTCTCCAGGGCTGCATCAGCGCATCAGGGATTCCATGCGACGGAGGGTGGATGCATGTATCCTCGCTAACGGAGGACATTTTGAACATTTCCTGTAACAAAGTGTTTGAAGTCACGCTGGTATGTTCTGTTGCTGTGTGTTTCCATTCCATGATTAACGTGATTTGATGAGAAGTAATAAAATGAGCTCTAACATGGAAAGTAAGCGTTTCCGGACACATGTCCACATAACATATTTTCTTTCTTTGTGTGTGTGAGGAATGTTTCCTGAAAGTTTGGCCGTACCTTTTTGTAACACCCTGTATACAGTGCCCTTTATTCCGGGGCGATTGCACGGATCGACAAGCGGTGTTTGGCGAATCATAGCGGACTATGGGGCACTTACGTTGGTACATGCATAATAATCACAACGTTTATATTGACCGAGATAATGAGGCAAGTGCCGGCCGCGGTGACCGTGCGGTTCTGGCGCTGCAGTCCGGAACCGCGGGACTGCTACGGTCGCAGGTTCGAATCCTGCCTCGAGCATGGGTGTGTGTGACGTCCTTAGGTTAGTTAGGTTTAAGCAGTTCTAAGTTCTAGGGGACTTATGACCTAAGATGTTGAATCCCATAGTGCTCAGAGCCATTTGAACCATTTGAATGAGGCAAGTACATGTTTTTTAAATGGGACGCTATACTTTCTTTTTACCATCATTCGAACGCTCTGGAAAAGACGTGAATAGTGATGTGACGCATGTTGCTATTGTGATTCAAACTTCGCTTAAAAGACGCTGGGAAATATTGTACGATTGAAGTTCGAGGCGATCGGAAGCGGCTGCAGACTGTAAACACGCCTCGCGCTACTCGCAGGCCGAGTGGCCGTGCTCTATGCAGCATGCACTGCCTACGCTACGTAGGTACTTCCTCATCCACCCTCTTTTAAGCAAAGTTGCGTTTTGCCTACTGCTACCTTGTCGCGTCTCAGGAGGCGTCTAGCCGGGCATAGGGAGGGAATTCTCTATCCTAAAAAACCCACATGTGCACTCCACACGTACTCCGCTACCCTTGTAGCCGCTTCCTGCGTGTAGTGCATGCCTGACCTATTCAGAGGGACCCTACATTTCTCCACCCGATAGCGAAGTTCGAGAAATTTGCACCCCATATCTCTGCAGAATCGTCTGAGCCTCTGCTTTAAGGCTTCCACTCGGCTCGGCTCTAAACCAGAGGACAGCGATCGGTTCTGGAAACGACACTATACATAGTTAGATCAGATTCCACCCATCGAGCGAGGCTTTCTGCCTTCACCAACTCCACCAACCGCAGTGCAGTCGGGTGCTCCCAGTACTCTCTATCGCCGCCGGCAGGGCCTCCTCCACATCTCGGATGAGACCCTCCGGCAAGCAGACAGAATGAACACTGGCCTTCTTCCCCGACCTTTCCGCTATTTCCCTAAGGGGGGAATTTTGGGGTTGTTTTGCTCGTGCAGATTTAAGTCCCAAGTAGGACCGGGTTTATGTGATCGTAAGGGACACAGTTTGGAATTTGGATGTTGCCACTGTAGTATGTTTATTTATTGATTCTTCAACTTTCCAAACTGTCGTTCACTCATTCATCAGTGTCGCTGGTGAATTAAAGTTTTACATTTCATCAACTTTCCTGCTTACACTCACTCATACTCATCAACAGCTTTCTAACTGAATCTGAGAGATGGCGGAGTTTTGAAATTTGTCATGAACTGCTATATTTATATATGATGATATCAAGGTAAATACATTGTTTGTTCTCTATTAATATCTTTCATTTGCTAACTATCCCTATCAGTAGTTAGTGCCTTCCATAGTTTGAATCTTTTATTTAGCTGGCAGTAGTGGCGCTCGCTGTATTGCAGTAGCTTGAGTAGCGAAGATTTTTGTGAGGTAAGTGATTTGTGAAAGGTATAGGTTAATGTTAGTCAGGGCCATTCTTTCGTAGGGATTTATTGAAAGTCAGATTGCGTTGCGCTAACAAAATATTGTGTGTCAGGTTAAGCACAGTCATGTATAAATTGTTCAAAGGGGACGTTTCATATGGCGACCCTGCCAGGATACCTCACTGGAATCTTCTGATTTTTTGTTGTAGCTTGTGTAATTAGTGTAGATTTTGTTTATTGCTAGCACGTAATTGTAGAGAAAATCTCCTTTGTAGTTGCAGTCTTTCATTGTTGTACAGTAAAACAGTTGTGGCATGCATGTAGATTTGCACCAAGTATTTCGCAGCTGCAATTAACTAGGTATTATTTTCAGTGCTATGTTAATGTGTTCTCTTATTTTTGATCTTCAAATTGTGTTTTTCTGTGTTGTCGTGTGATATACTGTGACAAAATGGCGTCTGAAAAACGTAATACTAGGCTCCAAAGTAAACTGAGAAATGACAGTGAAAATGAAAGCAGTGTGTTAACGCCACCTCTGTATGAAAATCACTGGCTGTGCTGTGTGCAGTCTGTGGCTGCTTTGCATTGTTGTAATACTCGCCATTGTAGTGTTAGGCAGCTGAATGTGAACAGCGCGTAGCGTTGCGCAGTTGGAGGTGAGCCGCCAGCAGTGGTGGATGTGGGGAGAGAGATGGCGGAGTTTTGAAATTTGTCAGGAACTGCTATATTTATATATGATGATATCAAGGTAAATACATTGTTTGTTCTCTATTAATATCTTTCATTTGCTAACTATCCCTATCAGTAGTTAGTGCCTTCCATAGTTTGAATCTTTTATTTAGCTGGCAGTAGTGGCGCTCGCTGTATTGCAGTAGCTTGAGTAGCGAAGATTTTTGTGAGGTAAGTGATTTGTGAAAGGTATAGGTTAATGTTAGTCAGGGCCATTCTTTCGTAGGGACTTATTGAAAGTCAGATTGCGTTGCGCTAACAAAATATTGTGTGTCAGGTTAAGCACAGTCATGTATAAATTGTTCAAAGGGGACGTTTCAATACTCATCAACAGCTTTCTAACTGAATCTTATTTAATCTGCTTTCATACCAGAACTTCACAACTGTAATGAAATTTCATTGATTTGTTCACACCAGTGGTTTGCACCATACATTCAGGCATTCAATCCTTTCACTAAGACGATAGTCAACTACATCCATCCCCAAACAATTTGCTGATTAACTCGTTCAGTCCTTCCTAACATGAGGTACTTGTGATCATTATTTAACGATGAAATAATAGCAGAAACATGGGCCATACAAATCACATACCAAAAAAATTCAAATATCATCATTTGCCATCACAAAATAGAACATTTTAGCGTAACTCACAGGACATCATCTACAAGACTTGTTCATAGCTTATGAAAAGTGTATCTATCGCAAGACAAGAAAAGTAATACAAAGTACAGAATTACAAGACATCAGCCTTAGCTAACAAAAAAATGGTTCTAATGGCCCTGAGCACTATGTGACTTAACTGCTGAGGTCATCAGTCCCCTAGACTTAGAACTACTTAAACCTAACTAACCTAATGACATCACAAACATCCATGCCCGAGGCAGGATTCGAACCTTACCTAGCAATCATTCGACTAAATAATTTTTCATAGTACATTGTTCAGTAAATACAACCTCATAGAATCAAACATTAGACTAAATAAAGTTTTCACAGTTAATTGTTCGGTGTAGGCAACTTCATGGAATATCACTACGTGTGGCAATCACTTCTCTAGAGAAAAATTTGTGTCACTGTTTATGATTAAAGTTCATGTCCATAAATATAAAGTTTTACTACTCCGGTAGAGTTCATCCACAATTTTCTGTTCTTTAACTAATATCACTATTGTTCGCATACATTCTAATACTTTTGAAACATTGCTGTTTACGACTGCCCGTGGAAAGTTATCAATAAAACACAAACAAGAATTCACACTGGTTCGAGGCACAGCTAGCTCGTCATACAAGATGTCACAGTCACTGTTCGAATACGAGAGGTTTTGACGAGATCAGCGATCCTTGTTCACTCACAGTCATTCCATGTTATTTTCGTGGGTGTTACCAAATTCTTGAAACATAAGCGACATTCATTGTGTTCTGCAAATTCATGTGTCTAATCAGATCACAGCTGAATGAATAAAACTTTGTTTTGCAAAGGTGTGATACCGTCATGGACTGTCTTTCAACTTATGAAACATTAATGACTTCGATGTTTTGCCATTTCTGGTCGTGACCAGTGTTCAAGAAAAATAAGATTGCACATCTGCATGACACACAGCGGTAAGTTGATAATAAGTTCATGCTAGTTAACTTCACCTTCGAAATGTTTTCCCTATATCGAGACGTAGTCCCACATATTTGGTATACAGTCAGCAGGCTAAATAGAGTGTTAGAAGCGGTATCTCTTGTCAAAACGGACAGAACATAAGCGAACAATCTTTGCGAGCAACGCGCCCTCACTGCGGCTCCTCGTTCTGGCTTCCTGCGGCGTCGACAAGTGCTCGGGGGTGTTGGTGGTGTTTGCGGGTGGCGGTCTGGCCGTCACTACCCATTGTAGTCTACGTCCCCTTTCATTTCGTCAGGCGGCGATGTCAAAGGCAGCCCGTGACAGCAGCTATGCGCCACGTAACCAAGTTTGACCCAGTTTAGAGCCATGTGCGCTCTTCACTTCCACGTAGTCCAAGGCCCATCCAGCAAATTGCGTCCCCTCTCTTCTGCGAATGCCCTTATATTTCTACTTCTCGTGTGACTTGTGCAACCACAAAACAAGTTACAAAAAATAATCACTTACACAGTTTACATGAAACACATACCAATTATTACTATCATTCAGTTCAAACACGTAAGTCATAAACGCATTTCGTGTACCATTTTCTTTTTTAAAAATTCGTTATAACAGTTATTAATTACATCGATGAAATCTCTGCTTCCTTGCCCAAAATTCTTTCCTCAACAAAATGACGCTTCATACATTTACGAAGTTTAGTCAGTTACTTGCTTCAAATATACTTCTTTATATAAAAATGAACCTGCTTATATTTACGAGCGTTGATCAGCGAAAGCTATACATCTTGCTTCAAGATTATATACTAGCTTCAGAAAACGATGCTGCTTATATTCCATAGGTTCAAAATTCTCAGTATAGCGAGAAGTTAAATATTTAAATTTTAAAATTGCACATGTTCCTTCGCTTCTCTTTTTACATCAGTCATACATTTACACACATCAGACATCGTATGGGATACAGTTGGTGTGGACAGGAATATGCGTTGATTATTATATGTCGTGCATTACGTTAACCTGAGAAATCCATCAATATCGAATGGTTGTCTTACACTAGCTGCAAATTCCGTCACCTCTAATCTACTGTGGCCGGCTACAATTCTTAGTTTACGTATTCTTATCCTCCTACTAAACTGAAGTGCTCACCAAAAAAATGGCTCTGAGCACTATGGGACTCAACATCTTAGGTCATAAGTCCCCTAGAACTTAGAACTACTTAAACCTAACTAACCTAAGGACATCACACACATCCATGCCCGAGGCAGGATTCAAACCTGCGGTTCCGGACTGCAACGCCAGAACCGCACGACCACCGCGGCCGGCGAAGTGCTCACCCATTAACTCATTTACTGACAAACAATGTCTGTCTTTATCGATTTATTGTGGATACTCTGAGATTAGAAACTGCAGATCTGTAACAAAAGCACACATATAACTTGTTCACCACATATACAAAAATTTTAATCAGTACCACCACCTATTAAGTTCTGTTATTTTCTTCCAACTGTTTCTCTCAATTTATTTTTCCTTTCTTATTTTACTTATGATTCCCGACATCCACTGCGTGGTCATCAGGCTGTAGCCCGTCGACTGAAGTCGAGAAAGAGCTTCATCACCAGGATTCAACCACTAGAGGGAACACCAGAGTCTAACTGCATAACCAGGAGAAAGAGGAAGCTACCACCTGATATCCCTGTAAAGGAAGAGCTAGTAGCTCCAGAAAATGACTTGACCTACCTTATTGGGAGATCGCTCAATCGTCTTGGGGTGGGTGTTCCTCTCTGCAAGACTAACATGCGAAAATGGGGCATTCTTCCAGCTGATGGAGATACATCCTGCGAGTGCGGAACAACACAAGACATGGCCCACCTGCTAATTTGTTCTCAACTTGAACAACCCTGCGCAACACAGGACCGGATCGGGTGAAACAACAAGGCCATCGGAGTTGCTACCTTCTGGAAATGCTGCCCGGACACGGAAATGAATGTTTATTATGTTATCTCTCACTATACTCTATCGTTATTCATTGTCTGTTTCCATAGGTACTGATAGATCAAAGGTCCATCCTCTGTCAATATTCATTTCAGTTTTGATTTTACCACTGAGTTATCATCTTTGACGGCTCACTTCACCTTATCAGGATACGTAAAATCCTCACGTCTTGTTCTCATTTGCATATGAAATACTCATTTCAACCACCATATTACCCTAAACATCCTCTCATCCTAAACAAAATCAAGTAACTCACTGCCTCACAACCCGTCGTTTCCACTGCGACATAAACCTACGAGGGTTGGAACTTAAATAGTGGCAACTATTTTTTCACAACCGATACAAAAGAGTTGCATGTTTTCACCCGTTACTGCCCTTCAAAGTAGTTACCGGCGTTGTGTGGAACCCGTTGCCAGCGATGTAGAAGGCGCAGTATACCGTTAGCAGAGCCTGTTCTGTTGATGGTGTGAATGGAGCGTTCTACGGCCTGTTGAATCTCTGGAAGTTCTGAAGCGAATGCCACGAAGTGGTTCCTTCATCTTCGTAATCGAATCAAAGTCACAAGGACTTTAGTCCGGGGAGTATGGTGGATGGTACAGTACTTCCCAGTCTCATCGACCGAACAGAGCAGCCACAGCTTGCGCTGTAAGCGCCCGCACATTGTTGTGCAAAATGATGGGTGGGTTGCACAGAAAGTGTCGCCGCTTCTTTCGCAAAGCTGGTCGCAGGTGATGCTCCTAAAACGAACAATAATACTGTGTATTGAAGGTCTGCCATGGACGAACGTAATGCGTTAGGAAAACACCATCACACTCGTACACGAGAATCACCATAACGTTCATCATACGAGGTGCATTCAAGTTCTAAGGCCTCCGATTTTTTTTCTCCGGACTGGAAAGAGATAGAAACATGTGCATTGTTTTAAAATGAGGCCGCATTCATTGTCAATACGTCCCAGAGATGGCAGCACCGTACGGCAGATGGAATTTTACCGCCAGCGGCGAGAATGAGAACTGTTTTAAATACTTAAAATGGCGACGTTTCCCTTACTTGAACAGCGTGCAATCATTCGTTTTCTGAATTTGCGTGGTGTGAAACCAATTGAAATTCATCGACAGTTGAAGGAGACATGTGGTGATGGAGTTATGGATGTGTCGAAAGTGCGTTCGTGGGTGCGACAGTTTAATGAAAGCAGAACATCGTGTGACAACAAACCGAAACAACCTCGGCCTCGCACAAGCCGGTCTGACGACATGATCGAGAAAGTGGAGAGAATTGTTTTAGGGGATCGCCAAATGACTGTTGAACAGATCGCCTCCAGAGTTGGCATTTCTGTGGGTTCTGTGCACACAATTCTGCATGACGACCTGAAAATGCGAAAAGTGTCATCCAGGTGGGTGCCAAGAATGCTGACGGACGACCACATGGCTGCCCGTGTGGCATGTTGCCAAGCAATGTTGACGCGCTGCGACAGCATGAATGGGACTTTCTTTTCGTCGGTTGCGACAATGGATGAGACGTGGATGCCATTTTTCAATCCAGAAACAAGGCGCCAGTCAGCTCAATGGAAGCACACAGATTCACCGCCAACAAAAAAATTTCGGGTAACCGCAAGTGCTGAAAAAATGATGGTGTCCATGTTCTGGGACAGCGAGGGCGTAATCCTTACCCATTGCGTTCCAAAGGGCACTACGGTAACAGGTGCATCCTACGAAAATGTTTTGAAGAACAAATTCCTTCCTGCACTGCAACAAAAACGTCCGGGAAGGGCTGCGCGTGTGCTGTTTCACCAAGACAACGCACCCGCACATCGAGCTAACGTTACGCAACAGTTTCTTCGTGATAACAACCTTGAAGTGATTCTTCATGCTCCCTACTCACCTGACCTGGCTCCTAGTGACTTTTGGCTTTTTCCAACAATGAAAGACACTCTCCGTGGCCGCACATTCACCAGCCGTGCTGCTATTGCCTCAGCGATTTTCCAGTGGTCAAAACAGACTCCTAAAGAAGCCTTCGCCGCTGCCATGGAATCATGGCGTCAGCATTGTGAAAAATGTGTACGTCTGCAGGGCGATTACGTCGAGAAGTAACGCCAGTTTCATCGATTTCGGGTGAGTAGTTAATTAGAAAAAAAATCGGAGGCCTTAGAACTTGAATGCACCTCGTACTGGGGCTCTGATGCAATTTCGACTTTCGCGGCGACCAATAATGACGAAATTCGTTGGATTGGCGTTTCAGTTTTCGCTTCGTGTCATTCTCTTCAAACTGTTATATACTACGCTTAGGAACATCGCTGGCAACGGGTTTTACACAACGCTGGTGACTACTTTCAAGGACAGTAACAGTTGCAAACATGTAACTCTTTTGTATCGGTTGTGAATAAATAGTTGCCACTATTTAAGTTCCAACCCTCGTATAAAACTCATTTCCCGTAACTCACAATGCATGATTTCCCACAACTTGGCATCGTCCTTTGCGTCTGCTAAATTTCATAAATCCTCATTTCTCATACTAATTAATCCTCAATACGTGTTTTTCTACTTGTAAGCTTACAGTCAATAATAGTCCAATTTATCTCCTCTTCGTACTTCACTTCCCATCTTCTTGATTTCCCCTGATAAATTCGTAAATCCTGTGCAACTTCGATTATCTGTCTCCCTTGGATCACTTCATGTTATTACAAATGGTTTTCTTGTGATGACAGAATACTGACCCTATGTCGCGTCTCCATGAATGTTCTTTTATCCCTTAAATATTTTAGTGTGTGAGATGTGATAATTCCCTAATGATTTACAGTCTTTCATGTTTCCAACTCTACAAAATTCTTGTGAGTAATTCCTTTTGCTTGATTAGCCCCCAAAACATGTAAAAAATTTCTTATTCAGATACTGACTCATCTTCGATATGTTCCTGGATCTCACCAAAACTTTATCCCCTAGGTTGAGCGTCAGTTCTCTTCTGATCTCTTCTCCTCTTCTCTGGTTTCGTAACAGTCCTATTCTGTGTAGCTTTTGTTACTTCTTGATGGCGCATGCGTTGCGTCAGAGGGAAATCAACAATTTCTCTGTTTTTTGTGGTGTTCATAAACGTTCTTGTCTATTTCTGAAATTCGAGTCGGGGTGTCTAATACACAATGTAAAAGCCTGTCACTTAATTTTACGTTTACAGTCAGGTACTCGAATACTTCCTTTTCTTCTTTTTCTTCTCCTAATGACAACTACCTAATCTCTACAAAATCTACAGGGTGGTCCATCTGAAGTTTCGGATGAGATGATTATCTCGAAAACTATACATAGGGTAAAAATAGTGGGTAAGACAAGTTCGTAAGCTCAGAGGGGGACATCAAATCATATTACACGTGACCTCCAGCACCCGCCCCCTTGGGGGGGGGGGGGGGGAAGAGGTGGCCACTTTTAAATCTTAAATGGAAACCCCCATTTTTTATCGCAGATTCGGATTCTCCATAAAAAAGTAACCAAGTTTTGTGTGAAACATTTTTTTAAACCATTGACAGATGGGGGTGAAATCGAGAAAGATTAACATTGGGGAAGAACTCCCATTTATTTAGAATGATCCGAGAAGGACGCATCAAATCGATACAAAATGTTCTCCAATTGTTTCATTACGCCAAATTAAGCTATTTTCAACAAAATGTATCCTACCCACCACAGATTTTGATGGAGGGAGGCGGATTGGTATTAAAATCTCGTTAGGGAACTCTTCACAATTGCATTACTCACCCGACTGTCGCGCTACCATGGCCAAGCTGCGTATTATGGCCCAGTATAAAGGTCGGTACCATGCGCTCAAACGTCACTTCACTTTCAGATTGTGAACCGTAAACATCAACGGATGAAAGTAAATTATTCTTTAGCGAAACATGACTCACTATCTTCCTACAGAGATTGTTGGTATGATGTAAATTTTAGGTGAATGCCATAACAATTATGCTGCAGCTGCACAGTTGTATGCGGATCGTTTCACAAACACACGACATCCAAGCGAAAACATTATTGGAAATTGCATTCAACGAGCTCGAAATGGATACAGGCACCGTCCACCTCGGCATCGCGTATACAATGAAAATGACGCTTGTACCCTTACCGTTCTCGCCTCTGTTCTACTGGATCTCGAAATGAGTTGTCGTGCGATTCAGAGACAAACTGGAATACTGAAATCTACTGTTTTGAGGATTTTGAAGGCGCATAAATATCATGTGTATCATATAACACTGACACAGGCATTAAGGCCGAAAGATATGCAAATACGCGTGCATTTCTGCCAATGGACCTTGCCACTGATAAGACGTGACAATGATTTTTTTAGATACGTTATGTTCACCGATGAAGCCACATTCAAAAACAATGGCGAATTAAATCGTCATGATTGTCATTATTGGTCACCTGTCAATCCACACTGGCACAGATCCGTTGACGACACAAATGTTCGTTAATGGTCTGGTGTGGAATTTTAAACGGTTACTTGATAGGATCGTATTTTTTTGAGCGAAATGTTACTGGGGAATCTTATTTACAACTTCTCCTCCATGATTTGTTGGAGCTAATGGAAGATGTAGATTTAGAAACTAGACAACGAATGTTGTTCCAGCAGGACGGAGCAGCTTCCCATTAGGCTAAAAATGTGCAGAACGTTTTAAATTTACGGTACCCTGGTCGGCTGATAGGACGCGGCGGACCAATTCAGTGGCCTCCATGTTCACCAGACCTAACATCTCCTGATTATTTCTTGTGGGATTATTTAAAAAATATTGTTTATGAAAGTCAGCTCACAAACCGAAATGATATGGAGCAACGCATTCGAAGATCGTTTGCAGCCATACCACGGGATGTGCTGATGTGCTGCTCAAAACTGTGGACAGCTTTCGCAGACGATTGACTTCATGCATTGAAGCAAATGGGGATAATTTTGAACAATTTGTCCGTGGCGAATTTCATTAATGAAGCACCTCAAATTGTGAGAGGCAAGGGGACTCACACTAATGAAGCACCCGAACATATGAGAGGTAAGGGGACCCACACTAATCAAGCACCCCATGGGAACATCATTCTACTACGTCCATGTCGTTGTTCCTGGGTAACGCTAAAAGTATGATACAATATATTTTCTACAAAAATAGCTTAATTTGGCGTAACTGAAGAATTGGTGCACATTTTTTATCGATTTGATGCGTCTTTCTCTGATAATTCTAAATAAATCAGTGTTCTTCCCCAATTTCAATGTTTCTCGAATTCAGCGCAATCTGTCAATGGTTTAAAAGATTGTTTCAGAGAAAACTTGATTTTTACGGAGAATCCGAATCTACAATAAAAATTAGGTGTTTCCATTTAAGAATTAAAGCTGCTCCCAGCCTCTCCCAAGGGGGTGGGGGCTGGAGGTCATGTGTAGTATCGTTTGTTGTCTTCCTTTGAGATCACGAACTTGTCTTACCTACTACTTTTACCCGATGTATAGTTTTCGAGATAATCTCATCCCAAACTTCACATGAACCACCCTGTATACATACATACATTAAGCCTTGTTCCATAGATCATGAATACGACATTTCGCAATGATTTGGAACGTGTCACTTTCACATAAATTTTCTTTACACAAAATTATTTGTTAATTAATTTTTTACAGTTACTACTTCATATCTAAGAATTCATCTATTGAGTAGAAGAAGTTGTCACTCAGAAAATCTTTGAGTTTGCTTTTAAATGTTGGTTGGCTATCTGTCAGACTTTTAATACTATTTGGCAAATGACCAAAGATTTTTCTGGCAGCATAATTCACCCTTTTCTGTGCCAAAGTGAGATTTAATCCAGAATAGTGAAGATTATCCATTCTTCTAGTGATGTAGCTACGCACTTCGCTGTTATTTTTGAATTGGGATGAATTATTAATGACAAATTCCATAAGTGAATATATATATTGCGAAGGTACTGTGAATATCCCGAGCTCCTTAAATAAATGTGTGTAAGGTGATCTTAGGTGGGCTCCAGCTATTTTTCCGATTACACGCTTTTGTGCAATAATTACTTTCTCTCTTAATGACGAATTGCCCCAAAATATGACGCCATATGAAAGCAGTGAATGAAAATAGGCGTAGTAGGCTAATTTACTGATATTTTTATCATCAAAGTTTGCAATAACCCTAATAACATAAGAAGCTGAACCTAACGTTTTCAGCAGATCATCGATGTGTTTCTTCCAATTCAATTTCTCATCAATGCACACACCCAGAAATTTTGAGTATTCTGGCTTAGCAACAGACTTCTGTTCACGATCTATATTTATGAATGGTGTTACGCTATTTACTGTACAGAACTGTTTAAACTGTGTTTTCTCAAAATTTAGTGAGAGTCCATTTGCAGAGAACCACTTAATAATTTTCTGAAAGACATTTTTTACAATTTCCTCAGTTGATTGTTGCTTGTTGGGTGTGATTACAATACTTGCATCAGCAAAAAGAACTAGCTTTGAATATTTCTGAATATAGAGTGGCAATTCGTTAATATATATTAATAACAATAAGGGACCCAAGACTGAACCCTGTCGGACACCATTCTTGATACCTCCCCAGTTAGAGAACTCTGCTGATTTTTGCGGACTGTCTGTACTGTTAATTTCACCCTTCTGCAATCTTCCAGTTAAGTATGAATTAAACCATTTGTGCACTGTCCCACTCATACCTCAATACTTAAGCTTATCTAGAAGAATTTCATGATTCATACAATCAAAAGCCTTTGAAAGATCACAAAATATCCCAATGGGTGATGTTCAGTTATTCAATGCATTTAATATTTGATAAGTGAAAGCATATATAGCATTTTCTGTTGAAAAGCCTTTCTGAAAGCCAAACTGACATTTTGTTATTACTTCATTTTTAAAAATATGTCATGCTACTCGTGAATACATTACTTTTTCATCAATTCTGGATAAAGTTGTCAGAAGTGAGATTGGGAGGTAGTTGTCATCATCAAACCTATCCCATTTTTTATGCAATGGTTAACAACAGCGTATTTCAGTCTAACTGGATTAATGCCCTTTTTCAGTGAGCTACTACATATGTTGCTGAGAATCCTGTTTATTTGTTGGAACCAAACTTTTAGTACTCTTTTCTAAATGCCATCAATTCCATGTGAGCTTTTACTTTTGAGTAATTTATTATTTTCCTAATTTCAGTAGGAGATGCGGGTTGAATTTAAATTTTATCAAACTGCGTAGGTACTGCCTTCCTGCATATACTGCCTTGCACTTTCTGATGAATACCTTCATCCTATTTTCTCTACCAGACTCAAAAAATGATTATTAAAAATGTTTTCTACTTCTAACTTCTTGTTATCAAACATTTCATTGTGTTTGACAGAAATAAAGTCTCCCTGTGCTCTCGGCTGCCGTGTTTCCCTTTTAACAATATTCAAAATTGTTTTATTATCAGATGTGCTAATCTCAGACATAATGCACATACTTCTGGACTTTTTAATAACTTTTCTTAATTCAGTGCAGTAGTTTTTATAATGTTTCATTGTTTCAGGATCATTACTCCTCCTAGTTATAAGAAACATTTCCGTTTTCGGTTTACAAGATATTTTTATCCATTTAGTAAGCCATGGATTTTTACATGGTTTATTACAATTATATTTCACTGTTTTCTTAGGAAAACTGTTTTCAAATATACTCACAAAGGGATCATGAAATAGGCTAAATCTTAAATTAGTTGCGTGTTCCCTGTACACCTCATCCCAGTCTAAGTGTTGCAAGCTTTCCTTAAAATTTTGAGTTGTTAAATACTTAAGTGTGTGCACTATTTTGGAGGACTGTTTTGCATTACTGTATAGAGCTATATCATATATTGTAACTAGTTGTGCATCATGATCAGACAGATCTTTCTTAAAAGGAAAAGTTTTTATTTGATTAAATTTATCTTGGTCTATGAAAACATTATCTATCAGTGTGCTGCTTTCCTGTGCCACCTACGTAGGAAAATCAATAACTCACGTCAAATTGAAAGAACCAAATAATACTTCAAGGTCAAGCTTCCTATCGTACTCTTTCAGAAAATCTACATTGAAATCCCCACAAACAATAATTTTCTTTCCTCTATCTGACAGATAGCACAATAAAGAATCCAACTTTTTCAAAAATAGTTGAAAATTTCCCAATGGGAACCTATACATGGCTACAGTTACGAAAGAGCCATTATTCAGTTTGATCTCACACACACACGCTTCTGTATGTTGCTATACACAAAATTTTTTAGTTTACAAATTTTTCACACTGTGACAGATTTTAACATATATAGCAACTCCTCCTATCTCCATAGTGTCTCTATTTACATGTGCTGAAAGCTTATATCCACCTATATTTACCATTTCCATACCTGTGACTATATGATGTTCAGTCAGGCACAGTACATCTATTCCACCCTCAGTTTCTAAATCTTCTAAACAAACAAGAAAGTCATCTACATTGTTTTTTAATCCCCTGATATTCTGATGCAATATACTATCATTATTGGGGTTTTGCGCAGCTGTTGTGGCAGATGGTTACATTGGGGTGAATGTAGTGACATGGGAATCGGGGAAGTAAATGGGTCTCATCCATGGTATTGCAGATTATGTTCAAGGGATAGGAAAATAGCGGAACAGGAAGGGAAGATTAGAGCCCTTCAGGGTGAACTGGACAGTGCTAGGGAGGAACTGATGGGGTTAAGGGGAGAGGAGGGTCAAGACAGGTGGGAAGTGGTAGCAAGGAACGGGGGCCACAGAAAGCGAACAGTATCAGACAGTTTCATCTTTGGCACAAACAATCGATTTGCCTTGCTACCTCAGTCAGCTAAGGAAGAGGCTCAAGTAGATATAAGTGTAGTCAGCACTCAACTTGAGT
This sequence comes from Schistocerca serialis cubense, assembly GCF_023864345.2. Classification (NCBI taxonomy): domain Eukaryota; kingdom Metazoa; phylum Arthropoda; class Insecta; order Orthoptera; family Acrididae; genus Schistocerca; species Schistocerca serialis. Next base: position 503,214,151 of record NC_064640.1, read on the forward strand.
ATAATTCTGTTCGAATAATTACTCTCTCCCAGTTCTATCCGTGAAACCTCCCACTGTCGTGTTATATCTCTTCATAACGCCACTTAACTGCTCGCGAAAAAACCTCTCGCTATTTTGATGTTTTGCTTCCCTATCAAACATAGTTTCGTTACTTGCAACAACTGATCATCTGATCAACATGTCATCTTTACCGGTGATACCAGGTCATAGAACCAAGGCATTACGTCCTCAGTTGACTTAGCAGAAAAAGGAGTAATTAAGCTGGTGGTAATGGACCTATCTGAGGATCAACCTGTCTGACTATCGGTAACTGTTCATCTTTAGCTGCAAGTCGCCCTGGGAACTCCGTTTCATCTGCTCTCAACCGTGCTTCTTTTAAGTAAATATAGCAATGCGTTATGTCCTGCTGGAGGAAACCCTCGTCATGGACTCTGTCATTACGGAACCCTTATCCACAATACACAAGTAAGTACAACATAGAATAAATCAAAATAGCTCACACACCTTCAATTACAGTATAACCAATGAAACTCTACCCCTTATAAAAAACAGTAATCTTGACACCACGCATTGTCTAGCCATATGGTAATACTGTATCTGACTCACCACAGGCTGCAGTGGGCCCCATTAAATCCCCATTTGAACACCTTACAAATTGAAAATGCTGTTCCCCCGTATTGTCCCTAGACTGAGACAGGTCTGGTTCTACAGAATTATTAACGTGAGCCATAAGTTTAGTTGAATCCCCTCTGCACACGAAAGTCGTAACAATCTGTTTATACACTCACCCTGTTGTGATGACATTGCCAACTGCAGTTGTGACGTCGTGTTACGTGGAGGTCGACTCCTCAGACACCAACTTTAGTGCTCATAGACTTCTGACGCAAAATGAAGTGGACGCAGGGTGTAGGGCCAATTCTGTACAGAGTTCTGGAACACCGGTGGCTCATGGTGGGTAGCTGGCCAGCAGCGGCTCAGAGAAGTAACATTAGCAGCGCGGAGTATCTGCGCGGCTTGAGGTGTCGTGTCACGGACTGCGCGGCCCCTCCCGCCGGAGGTTCGAGTCCTCCCTCGGCCATGGGTGTTTGTGCTGTTCTTAGCTTAAGTTAGTTAAAGTTAGCTTAACTAGTGTGTAAGTCTAGGGACCGATGACCTAAGCAGTTTGGTCCCTGAGGAATTCACATACATTTCACACACAAAAGTAACATTAAAATATTTTATTAGAACTCGTGTTGTTACACATGTAGCTGTTCTACGAGGAAGCCATGCCAGCCTCTGCATGTAGTGAGTTTGGTGCATGGTATGTTTAGGCAGCTGGCTGGCAGCTAGTAGTTCGACAATAACGTCGGCGCCCAGGAATGCTGATATACAGAAGCCAGATTCGCAACACGTGTTCCATTTCGTATGATGTCGTTGTTGACGATAGGCGCCAGTGGCGCAGAATACTGGCTGAAGATGACAGCCTCCCATATTAGATCTCGTCCCTACGAGTTTCATCACATTGTGGCAGAGCATCAACAGAAGCTTAGAAGGATGGGCGGCTGTACCACTTGGTTCTCGATCTGTAGCCTCTGAAGGCAGGAATACAGGCTGCTACTGGAGTGCCCCTGAAGCGAACCACCAGCGAAAGTCTCTACGTCTGGGAGGGTGCTAGAGACTGGTGTGGTGGGTGTGGTGTTCCATTCACACAGTGGCTGCTTGCTGTCCTTTATCAGTTGGTGCTAGGCATAGCCTTCTTATCATGTTAGACGTTCCTGGACTGCTGATACCTGTGCTAAAATAGAGTTATTTATATGGGTTGACAGCGAATTTGTTGTACTAATGCATGATGGCTTCCATGTTTGGAATAATAAATCAATGGGCCAGCGGTGTAGTAACTGCCTAGCGCACCTAGGAAGAGCCCCTGCTTTCCATTCCATCACCAGGATTTCGGCTCTTGATCTAGCCCATCTCACTATGTATAAATATACCTGTAGCTGAAACTGGCGTTTAGATACCTGAGTGACCGCTGGCTGCATATTGTTTCTGTTGTTTCTGCAAGTTCTGTGAATGGGCTGGTAGTTTCGGCAGTAACGCCCAAAAAATAATGGCGGCCCTACACTTCTTCAACTGGGACTGCTAAGTTTATTAACTGCTCAGCACGAGACACTTATTCGTTTCCCAGCTACCGCATATTCCTACTAAACTTCAATAACATTTATATTTCAGTTCTGTCAGCGTATAGGAAAAATGGGTGCTGGCAGGTGTAGACGTCAAACATGACGTCAAACATGAATCGAGAGGTTTCTACTGAACAAGGCAAGAAACGAGTGCCAAGCCTTCCCAAAGTTATTCTAGCTGTTTCAGTATTGTATGCAGTAAAAAGCGATGGTTTATTAAAAACAAAAAGTTTTACTTTTATAAGCTGTTAAGTTTTGGCGCCTTTGTACACCTGTCAGTGGGTAATCGCTTACAACGAGCAAAATGCCGCTATACAGGGTGTGCCATTTTAATCTATACCGGCCGATATCTCTGGAGCGGCAAAATTCAGCAAAAAAAGACTCTAGGAAAAGTTGTAATGTTTGATGGGGGTCGTGGAATGGTTATCTCGAAACGATCTTGAACCCTGTGTTCAAGGCCAAACCAAGGTTAAGTTCATTTTAGCAAATGGTAACCCCTATTTTTTTATTCCATATTCGTATTCTACGTAAAAAAAATACGCATTGTTTGTACGGAACATTTTTTTAAAAAACCAATGGTTTGTCACCAGGGGGCAGTTTATTGTACCTTTCCTAGGTTATGAGTATCCCCAGAATTGATGGATTGGTTTCGGTAGCGCAATTCGTGAAATCCCGTCAAGATCGCCAGACTTAACACCATTGGAATTCTTCTTACAGGGGTTAACATTCGCAAAAATGAACTTGACCTTAGTTTAACCTTGAAAACAGGGTTAAAGGTCATTTCGAAGTAACCACTCCATAACCCTCTTCAAATCCAACAACTTTTACTAGGGACTTTTTTGCAGAATTGTGCCGCTACAGAGATATCGGCCGGTATATATGAAATGGGACAACCTGTATAGATTGTCTAGTATGCTATCTTAATGAAAGACACACTATTCTTAAGTACTTTACGTTAGTAATATTTTATAATTACTCAAATAGATCGCTGCATCTAAATCTCCTTGCTTTTCATTGTGAAATCTAGGGTTGTCTGAACAGTTACTCAGAAGTGGTGGGGAATTGGGGTTACTGTTAGAGCCTACATTGTTGTAAGATTTCAAAAGAGTCATCTGATGACATTATGTAACATTGCCAGATCTGAGCCACCCTACCTCCCATGACCCTTCTGAAAACATACAGAGTGACATACATAGGACATTCGTCCTGTCTGAAAAAGACCAATTTAAAAAGACGGAAAACTCATAAACCCGAGATGGTGGACCTAAGCTACTTGTAATAAGTTTAAGTTGGTAGGGAATTTTAAAAATACAGAAGTACTTCTAAAGCCCACTTGCACTACAAAGCGGAAGGCCTCAACCACCGTCAACCACTTCAGTTCATATTTAGCAAGTTGCTTCTGTACAACCTAAAATGAAACACGGTCCCATTTTTGAGAAAAGTGTCCCTAAAATTCATGACGCGCAATCGACTCAGAATTGATAGGATCTGTAGAAAATAGAGTATCTTTCCATCAAAGTATATGGTGTCTGCGAACGTATACTTTTCTAGAAATAGAGGAAAGAAAGTATTTCGATTGACTCCTAAAAGTCAGTTAGAAGAAAGCGCCTCTGGCTTAGCGATCGAGGCATCTGGCTTGGAAGCGAAGAACTTGTGTTCGATTCGCAGTTGCATTATGCAGGTTTTTTTCCTCATCGAAACGGGTAGAAATAGAAGGGTTCATGAGGCGAGTAAATAAATAAAGAATAATAACAAAGTAGGTAAATAAATTTCTCAAACGGTCGCAATTAGTAAAGAATTAAACTTTGCAGCCTCAGTGTATGAAAACGATTGAGAGCAAGATTGCTGCGAAGACGAACATTCGACGCACGTTATCGCGTAAAGGAGAGAAAAGAATCCTTGTTGCAGTTGGTAGTGTGCGTAAAATAACGTCACAGTGTTTGGGAAAATGTTGCCTGAAATTTCCCCATGCTTATAAGAAACTAACAGTTAATTTGGTAGTGATAATACTGAAGGTTTCAGTTGTTTAACCAACTCGTCAAAAAATGCTTACCTCACTTGCTACAAATCAGAGAAATAGAAGAAATAAGTTTACTAGATATATCTAGAGAACATTTTAAAACTAAACGTTGCTGATAACAAGTTTTGTCTAATATTGAATTTTTGCGATGGACAAACCCACACAGTAAAGTGTGATCGCACGCTTATAGATGACGAGGCTGGTTCAACCGGCTTACACGTTAATTGATAATGGCTAACTGCACACCTGTTTGCCAGCCACGTGATGTTTATTTTACCATTGAGCTACAAACCATATTTCGAGGCTTCAGAATTACAGTCAGCTTTTGGAAATTGCACAACCGAGTGGGTGCAAAACCAATTACCAGTATAATTCGTGTTCAGCTCTCAGCACCGGTCCTGACAGTGTTATCGTACGCATTATATGCATCAAAATTAATTCAAGAAAAAGAAATATTTTAATATGCGAAACATGTTGGTATTCCTCTCTATCTTCAGAAGGAACGATGAAGATGCACTAAGACTGCATTCCTCAGACGTTTTTCGTGCTGCGAGTGCATCTGCTTCGAATGTCTCTTCGGCAAGTACCATCCATCTAGTTGTTAGAAGCACATTAACGACACGTAACAGAGTAAGTGAAAAAAAAATTGTAAATTGGCTAGGATTAAATTTATAATTATCTGCTAATCCCAGTTGTTTTAGAACTTTATTTGCGTACCTTGTTATTATTCCCTATTGATTTCTGTACGTTATTTAAGCTCCCATGCCTATCCATTTATAAATGGAGGAAAATAAAAAAAACTACAGAAAGTAAAGGTTCAAATGGCTCAAATGGCTCTGAGCACTATGGGACTTAACTTCTCAGGTCATTAGTCTCCTAGAACTTAGAACTACTTAAACCTAACTAACCTAAGGACATCACAAACATCCATGACCGAGGCAGGATTCGAACCTGCGACCGTAGCGGTCGCGCGGTTCCAGACTGCAGCGCCTAGAACCGCTCGACCACTCCGGCCGGCGAAAGTAAAGGAGAATCGAACTCAGGTTCTGTGTTCCGCAGCCAGACGCCTCGGTCGCTACACAAGCAGTGCTTTCGTTGAACAGTTTTTAACTTGTGGGTGAATAACCGGTAGTCGAAAAAACGTCTTACCCTGATTTCTAGGAAAAATTGCATTTGCTAACCCCATATATCTTGATGACAAATGCTCAGGTTTCACGTATCTATCAATCCCGTCGTTTCTAAGTCCATTGCGTGTCATAAACTATAGGGGTAGATTTCTCAGAAACGTGGTATTGTTGTGCCAAAATATCTCAGAGTTTTTCATTTTAAGTTCCACACAATCCGACTGTCAAATGTGAGTCCCATTTGTAGAACAGAGTCTGACGCCTTCTCATTGTAAATTTACCACTATGTGACGTTGGGGCCCACTTGCACTATTTAAAGAATTACCACTATGTGCGTAGGAGAAATGCCATGGTTTTATTTGTTTAAACCATTGTGTCTTTGTTTCAATAAATGCTGCTCATGCACTACCACCAACCGTGCTCTCTCTCCAGCGCCCCGTGCTGAGCAGACCACTAGCGAGATCGCTACACCAGCAGCAAAAACAGCCTTTGAATCCCGCTACTTGGTTGACAAGTAGCGGGTTCGGTCTTGTAGACTGACATACGGCCGGGAGAGCAGCGTGCTGACCGCATGCTTCTCCATATCCGCATCCGGTGACGCCTGTGATCTGAGGATGACACGCCGTCCGGTCGGTCCCATTGGGCCTTCTAAGACCTGTTCGGACGGAGTTTAGTTTACAGAAATACCGCTGCTGTGGTAAGAGAAGAACGTTTATTTAAACAAAGACCCCAATAGCTGGAACCATGCGCCAAACTGGCAGCAGCAGTCTCACCCGACTGAGGCGGGGCGCCTCACCTAACTCAACGTATCTCTTGAGGGGGACCACAACACCGAACACGCGACGCCTCACGCTGTTTAGAATGTGGATAGATGCTTATCACCATACGTCTGCTATTAGTAACTGCCACGTCAGACCCGTGTCCTCTAGCAGCAGCTCTGCCCCTACTCAAGTGCCGGCCAGTGTGGCCGTGCGGTTCTAGGCGCTTCAGTCTGGAACCGCGTGACCGCTACGGTCGCAGGTTCGAATCCTGCCTCGGGCATGGATGTGTGTGATGTCCTTAGGTTAGTTAGGTTTAATTAGTTCTAAGTTCTAGGCGACTGATGACTTCAGAAGTTAAGTCGCATAGTGCTCAGAGCCATTTGAACCATTTGAACCTGCTCAAGTGCGTGATGACACACAGTGCGCGGGAGCTGGCACAGGCAGTTAGCCTGCTTTAGGCATCGCCAGCTATTACCGAACACTCACTTTAACTGCTATGAATCAATTTTTCATCACCCGAAACGCAGCAACACGGAAATGCTATATGGGCTCTCGTATCTATTACGATGGTGAGAATCCTCCAAGAAACACATTTCACTGACGACTATTCTCCAACTCTTCAAGAAAACGATGCATTCTTTTCGAATGATGGAAAAACGTACTCGCCAAAACGGAATTGGGTGAGAATTTTGTTAACACTTGATGCCACATATCCAATGAAATCTACCAAGGACTTGGCCCATCCACGCACTCTGGGTTGCTGCTTATCGGGTACTAATGGGTTACTCTATTACGTCTAGTACTATTTGCAGCACTTCTAGGCACAAAACCTTCGCCATATTTCGGCCAAGCTACAAACAGTGACTTTAGAAAAGTGAGTATGAGGAACGATTCAGCGATTGTCTTACGTTAGACAGAAAGTGATCCAGACCTTCAGAAAACCTTCACCCGCAATCGAGTGATTGACGTTACTTACAGCACACCTACATCTCAGTTTTTCCACTGTCCTAACCAAGACAGTTCCGAAGGTTCACTCTCGTTTGGTGCATCCGTAAGGCATCTTCCTTATGTTGACAAGGAAGGCTCACAGATCCTACTGGTATACGATCTCAGTAGACAGAACCATTCTCGAGACTTCCAGAGATTCGAAAGGTACGTCGCCAAGTGCTCATTGTAAGCACTAGGGAATTTGTTTTTGATTTCACAAGGAACTTTTCTTATTGGAAAATATGAGTACTACGCATTAAAGTATAGATTCTAGATTTTGTGACAAGTTTGAGATGTGGAAAAGTCGTAAGCTACGACTTAACATTGATCAGACTGCAACATTCTCGTTTATGTGCATCTATCAGATGCAACAGGAAATGTCTTCATCTGAACATGTGTAACTCAATAAAGGTGGAACCGACTAGTAGTTCAAAAATGACGCGTTTCAATCTCTTTCTTCAAGATATCCTTATCAAAGTTCTGGAACGTTCACATTTCACTGAAAACACACCTTGCCAGCTAACACAAGCCCCACTCTTTACTGATCGGTTAAGTACACGAACCCCTTCCACAGTCACAGAAGTAGACCTCGTAGACCCATTATTCACGTGGAATGTGCATATTTTCAACAAATGCTACGTAGTCCACTATACTTGTGTTAGTACCTTGCATTCTGGTGGGGTAGCGTTCTCGCTTCCCACGCCCGAGTTCCCGGGTTCGATTCCCGGCGGGGTCAGGGATTTTCTCTGCCTCGTGATGGTTGGGTGTTGTGTGCTGTCCTTAGGTTAGTTAGGTTTAAGTAGTTCTAAGTTCTAGGAGACTGATGACCATAGATGTTAAGTCCCATAGTGCTCAGAGCCATTTTTTTTTTTTTTTTTTTTTGCATTCTGGTGGAATGATGCGACAAATCGTGATTGTCGAACTGAAATCGGCTGGTAATTTCGTAGATATTTGATGTCACTTACCGCAGAAAACTTATCAATGGCTTGTCCAATCAGTGTAAGACAGAACTTATGCAATATTGTGTTCAAACGGTGGATCAACATAGTACCTAGCAGGTCTTCTTTTCTGCTACTACCGATTCTGGCAACTTAGAACTCTGCTTGGCTCGTGCAAAATTTTGCTCCCACCAAAGCCTACTTACTACAAAAATCTGTGTAGTTAAATAACAATAGCGGTAAGTATTATGAAGAATATGGTATCGTACTTTTCATACAACCACACAAGGAGATTTTACTCGTCGTCACCCTCAAACATTTATACTGCGCCGAGGCAAACACTATTGGAAGAAAACGAAGAGAACACTGAAACACTGACAATAATTAGTGACAAGGACACACACATTTATTGACCAACATTCAACTTTGTACAAGTCGGCTCAGGCAACAGATCCTGAAGTTAACTAGTGTTTCAGGAACTAAGGTTCAAATGGCTCTGATCACAATGGGACTTAACATCTTAGGTCATTAGTCCCCTAGAACTTAGAACTAGTTAAACCTAACTAACCTAAGGACATCACACACATCCATGCCCGAGGCAGGATTCGAACCTGCGACCGTAGCGGTCTCGCATTTCCAGACTGCAGCGCCTAGAATCGCTCGGCCTATGTCGGTAGAAGTAATAGTGTTTTCCCTTATTCCGGGCAAAACGAGTAATAAGTAGTCAGAGGCTTTTCAGCATCAGCGTGGTGGTGCGTATTTCTACGGATAGGTGTTAGAGAGCGGTTATGGCAATATGCTTTTCGGTGTTGTCGCATTCTGGTGATTGCAGATAGCTACATATAAGTGCGACGAAGTGATAGGTGGCAGCTGAAGATGCCATATTTCACACTCTCGTGACATGGCAGCGGCCACAAGAGCACTGTGCATCCGCGTGGCGAAACTGTGTAAGAAGCACTCGCCGTCCATCACTCTCTTTATACGCGTTGCCGAAGCACGCGACAGGCAGTTTATGCACTCGGTATCACGTTGGGCGCACTCAGCGAGTGGCGATCACTGACCGAGTGGCTCTACCAAATGGCTAAGGAACATGGACTAGAATACAACTTAGTCACAAAGTAGCGACACTAATTGGCCCTGCAAGCGTTAGAACGCATTGAGAATTAGAATTGCTTTGTAGCAGCTGATTTTCTGTGTTTCATATGGGGAAAGTGTATGTCGTATATCTGACATACATAAAATATTACCAAAGAGATAAGATATGATTATGTATACTGAAAATTAAAGAGATACTAAATACTGAAGGTCACTGATTTAACTGTGAAACTGTAAATTTGCATGAATGAATAGGTGATGATATAATGCTCGCTCTTGGTCTGCAGCTGGAATCACTAACAGTGTGACATGGTTTGAACGGAAAAAGATTTATGTTTTGGAACGTGACAACTTATTATAAATTTCAGCTTTGTTTGTAATTAACAGGAAATACCCAAGTCAAGCTGCAGTATACATACACTGGCCCTCACATGGAAACTGATCAAATGAACTAACAGAACTCGCTACAATTGATAAAATTAACTGCATTGAATACAAAGAGGAATAAATCGCTACATTTAGTCGTAAGCAGAGATGAGCATTATTAGAATAAAATTGTCTAGTAATTGTTCGGACAAGCATATCCTTCAAACAAATTACTTCACAAAAAAAATTGTCGTAACTTAAATAAAGAATAACACAGTAGTCCCGTATTTTCTTTGTTTACTTTTTGCACAGAATTCTGTAACAAGTGTTTATTTCCTTTGCTCAGTGTAGTTTCAGTTCGATAGATAACTTATTAATCGCTCGTTCAGAAATGTACCTTGCTGGCTCATCAGTCCGGCTTTCGCCGCCGTGCAGTGCGGACGTGTTGCTGTTTCCGCCTGCGGAGCGCGCGCTCGCTGTTGTTTACATTTCCGCGGCCGTCACTTGACGTGTCGCTTACGTGCACTAGAACCATGGCCAACCGTTTTAGAAAATCAACTTTACGATTCACCTTCTGCAACGACTACGCACGACCAAAGGCCTTGGAAGTGGAACGCTTCCTACGCGACGTTGCTAAGATCCCAGCTTCCGATATCTTGGGCATCCATTTGTCCTTATTAAGCAGTACGGTGTACGTCAAAGTCGTCAATGACGCGGTATGTGAAAGAATACTTCGTGGCACCAACCATGGCTTATGCTTTTGCCACGCCGACGGCAACGTCGGAGCGGTCACCGTCGACCATGCCGGCTTAGGAATGCGCACCGTACGAGTTTTGGAACTCCCGTTCGAGCTCCCGGCGGAAGACGTTATCGCGGCTTTCCACCCATATGGCACTGTACATGGCCACACTGCCGAACGCTGGGCTTAATTCCAAACGTACCCCGTTCTTAACGGTGTACGGCAGATCACCATCGATCTCCATCGCCACGTGCCATCTTACCAGCAAATTAGCGGGTGCCGCGCGGTTGTCATATACGACAGCCAACCCAAGACCTGTTCCGGGTGCGGCAAAGAAGGCCACCTCATATCTGAGTGTCTTCAGCGACGAATCACCCAATTGCCAGCCGCTACCGTGACACCTCCGGCTCCGACGACGGTTCTACCGGTCACCTACGCATCGGCGCTCTCTTCTCCTTCCACCGGCCGCCGCCCGTCGGCCCACGTACCGGTGACCCTTCCAGCTGCTACGGATACCGCCGGGGTCGACACGTCGCGCTCAAAGCCTGACGCTACTCCGGCGCCACTACCAACAGCGACGACTTCCGACCCCCATCCGCCCGACCATATGGACGCCCCGTCAATTGACGTTCCCGCGACGGCCTTCCTCTCGGGGCGACGCGACTCTCTTCCGTCTTCCGACACGGAGGGACGAACCCACAAACAACGTTCACCTAAGAGGCGCAAGAGGCGGCGCCATACGGTCTCGGAACGAGACGGATCACCTCCCCCTGATGCTGCAGAGGCCGTCCGACCCGACGAGGCCTCGGAGAACCTACACGACGACACGAATGACGACAACATGACGCCGACTGTGGCTGTGTCGATGCCTACTCTACTGGCTCGCACAGGTGCTCCTGAACCAATGGACTCCACCGCTGCGACTGCCGCCGAGACGTCCTCCGCCCCTACGACCGACGTGGAACATACGACCATCACCACGACAGCGCCTTCAATTGTGTGGAGTGAGGACGTCGATGAGGACCCGGACCATACTTTGGTGACAGAATTACCCCAGACGGAAGCATCGTTACGCCGCTGATAACGCCGTCAGGTGGCGTACGGCACGACTCGCCGTTGCCTCGCCCCTCATCGTTCTCCGCCGGTGGAGTACCCCTCCACGGCGGGGTACGGCTCCAAACCTACCGAATAGCGACGATCAACACTAACACCATTAGCTCACCGGTGAAACTTCAACTGCTGCGGGAGATGATATGGGCGTCAGACGTCGATATCGTACTACTACAGGAAGTACACTTGGCCACACTTCCAGACGTCGCGGGATATAACACTTATCCTTCTCCTGGTGACCACCTGGGACGCGGCGTAGCCATGTACGCCAGAGAAGGCATTCCAGTGACCGATCTCACGTACCTTCCATCTGCCAGAGGCATGGCCGTCACCTTTATGGGGACGCGTATCGTCAACATTTACGCTCCGTCAGGCTCCACCCGCAGACGCGACAGGGCCCTCTTCTATTCAGAAGAAATCGCTCCTTTGTTTCTTGGACTCAGCGACCTTTACTTGCTTGGGGGTGATTTTAATTGTGTCTTGCACCCTAAAGATCAAGTGCCCCACTACAACACCTGTCAAGAACTGCGTCTTGTCGTCCGAGATCTGTTGCTCCGCGACACTTGGGAAGTTCAGCACGGCAACGCACCTGGACATACTTACCAGGCGAGTCACTCCGCGAGCCGCCTTGATAGAATTTACGTCTCTCGGGAACTCACACCTGCAGTCCAAGGTGCAGAACTTTGGCCCCTGGCCTTTTCGGACCACTGCGCCTACATCTGCAACATTCTCTTCCCCAAGCAAGTGGTCTGGCGTAGTCGTGCACCGTGGAAGCTAAACACCACCCATCTTCATGATCCCGAATGTCTTCAACGTGTTACCGAGACATGGGCCACCTGTATAGAAAGGAAGTAGCTGCGTGGCGCCGGCACACTATCGACTATTTCTACGCCGTTCTCCGCGACCTGGACGGCCAACCGCCCACCTCCGACACCCAGAGGGAACGCAGCAGGATTAAGGCGCAAATTGTAACGTTGACACGCCGTAGACTGCAGGGGGCTATGGTGCGAACCCGATGTCAAGATTCGGCGGAACAAGAACATCCCACCATGCATCATATCGCCTCCGATAGGCAACATCGACGACAACAACTCATCACCGAGATCAACACCTGTCACGGCCAGCACGTCACTTGCCAGGCCGAAATCGTCAGTGCCATTGTCGACCACTACCGCACAATGTACCAGGAGGAGACCACCGACAACCACGCTTAGGAGTCTGTGTTACCACATGTAACTCGCACCCTCACCAGCGACGAAGCGGACGAGATGATGGAGCCAATTACGTGTGACGAAGTCCGCGATGCCATCAAAAAAGGCGCTCTGAATAAGTCACCTGGTGTCGACGGATTGCCGATAGAATTTTATCGCGCTTTCCTCATACTAATGGCGTCACGGTGGACAATGATGTTCCACGAACTGCTGACGATGGGGAACGCCGTACCGCCGTCCTTCGTCACGGGACTTATTATACCCATCCACAAACCGACACCAGGCGTGACGACAGCACATTACCGTCCCCTGACCTTGCTAAACGCAGACTATAAAATTTTTACACGCCTACTGGCAACGCGATGCCGCAAGGTCCTGCCTAGCATTCTATCCCCGGAACAGACAACTCCAGGTGGCTCAGTTAATATACAAACGGCCACAGGAAAATGTCGCGATTTAATTGCACTGGCAGCGGCGTGCAAACTCCGCGCCGGAGTGGTTGCCATTGATTTTGACGCATTCGACAAAGTGCGGCATCTTTTTCCGTTCTCAGTGATGAACCGTATGGGTTTTCCACCAGCCTTTATCGACGTTATCCGGCGCCTGTACGGCACAGCCGAATCGCTGATTCAGGTTAATGGCCGTGTAGCGGGACCAGTGGCGATCCGGCGTTCCGTACGGCAAGGCTGCCCACTTTCGACCCTACTCTATGCCATGAGCCTGGAGCCACTCATCGGGAGTCTGACTAGCCACCTTTCTGGTCTCACTTTGCGACAGCACAGTTTTCAATGTCGTGCGTATGCGGACGACCTCCTACTCTTGATCCGCTCACGGAGTGAAACACGCACGGTACTTGATTTGATATCAACGTACGGCACTGCAGCGGGCAGTACCATGAATGTGGCTAAATCCGCGGCGATGTCCATTGGATGCGGCCTCTCACACGCCGACTTAGCACCTCTCCCGTGTGTACAAAAACTACGATACCTTGGTATTATTTTCACCTCCACCGTGCGCCGCTCTGCTGCCATCAATTTTCGGAGTGCACTGCAAACTATCCGCACGACGGTGAGACAAAATCTTCTCCGACGACTCGATTCTTTACAACGTGTCCAATACCTCAATCAACATGTGGCGTCCAGAATGGTCCACATCGCACAGGTCCTTCCGCTGCCATCAACAATTGGACGCAGCTTCCAGGCTGCCTTCGGATACTTCCTTACGGCCGGTACGCTCTTTAAGGTCCGCTACGACACTCTCACCCTTCCTACGCGAGCGGGAGGCCTCGGCCTTGTCAATGTGCGACTCCGAGCGGCGTCCTTGTACATGTCCACCATGCACAAGCAGTGGCACGGGGGCACCTCCCTTACGCGCAGCTTGCTGGAAATTCTTGTACCCGCAACCATAACACCACCAGTACCAGTCGGACACATCAAGCACCATCTGGCGCACATTTCTGATTTCCTCGTCGACTTCAGTTACGCTCACACACACTTACCGACCACGCGTTCTCCTCAACCTAAAGATTTTTACACCCCACTGCTTCGTTCCATATCCAGCAACAATATCGAAGTGAGACATCCGTTCAAGCGGTGGCCCACGGTTTGGCGTCATATCCACCAGCCTTTTCTTCCCTCCCACGTCCGGGCAACATGGTACCAAGTCGCAAATGAAAAATTCGCCACAAATCATCGCCTTCACGCCATCGGACTACTGGACTCTCCACTTTGTTCCATTTGCCACCTCGTGGATGACGATGTCCATCAACTGACTTGTGCTGCCACCAGTGACGTCTGGAAACTGTCCCGACAGTTCGTTGCCTGTTACCTCCGCGTTCCGCCGAACTCGATTGACCCATGGACTTTTATCCATCCTGAGAATACTTATTTCCCCGCCGCCAAAAATCATGCGATTGTATGGGTCAAGGGATGGACAATCACCTACATGTATAATGATGGCGACAAATCACGCCTTGATTTCTGGCAGTACTTACAAACCGCCCACAGTCAAGTCGAACACCGACCGCGCTACCGCGCCTTCTTCGCCAATTACCTACATGCGATCTTTACGTCACCCCCGCTCAGTTGGATGGTGCCACACGCCGACAACACTCCCGCCCCCCCTGCTGACATCTGAGACTCCCCACGCTACTTTCTATATTGTAACCCACAGTGGAGTAGGCGCATGGACACACGCCTCCTTTCTTTTATGCACTATACCAGAACACAGTGGTTTTTCCCTCACTCCACTGTATATTGCTTCACAACTCTTGCTTACATCAGGATTATTATTCTTTTTTTCCTACACTTTGTTCATAAAAACAAAAAAATTGCTCGCCTGGCACGAGTATAATGTCTTGTGTTATTTTCGCCGGAAAGATGGCATTTCTGTTGTATTTAATTTGTACCAATAAAGATCTTTTGTTAATTTACCCTGTTCCTGGTAAAAAAAAATCTTAATAATAAAATAAAAATTAAAAAAAAAGTGGTCAAGTTCCAGACTACAAAGCTGAAAGTTAGGAGTTTGTTTCTCCATTACTCCTTCGACTTTTTCTGATACTTATCGCTTCTATCGTCAGTAGCAATGAGAAAAGTGCCAAGTCAAGTTACATCATTTTTCAAGGTACACATTGAAGTGTAAGTCCCTTCTTAATTGGCTGTACAAGTCGGTTCAGAGATGGGAAGAAGTCAACGACAAACCACCGCAGCTAGTAAAACAATGCAGAGCTCAAACCAAACTACAGTTTGAGCGCAGCTTTACTCGCTTTGCAGTTTGACAAATGCAACATGAGAATACCGTACTCTATTGGCGAACGGCCTTAGCAGTTACACAACAGACGCGGCCCCTTGTAACTGGCTATGCACTTCCCAGGGCTTCCCGTTCCCCATGTTCACATGGGAACGACATACTCTACGTAAGTAGTTAAAGATGGGATTGCAGCCACCAGAATTTTTTTATACGCAGTGTCTTCCTCTATTGTACCAAGATTGCTAAGACTAACAAGGGGAGGCCACCAATTGTGAAATTCAGATTCGATTCATACTGCGCATAATAAAAGCTCATGGCCAGAGATATAATGTGGCAAAGCACCAAGATACACTTCTCAGCCGTTGTCGAGAAAATCGACAGTTAAAAGAAACCGTTGCGGTGAAATACTCTCTACGATTTCCGGTTTCTTACGGCGTCGTGGCGCAGCGGTAAGCACTCCGGTTCGTAATCCGAAGGTCGCCGGATAGAATCTCGCTCCATGCAACTTTTTTTTAGTATTTGTTTTTTTTAATTCAAATACATATATATAAAATTCCCGGCAATCAGTTTGCAACAATTATGCATATAATAAGTTGTTAAAAGTCGTTTGTCGTGGAAAAACTGGCGACTTCGAACATGATAATGTTTCCCGCAAACAAAGTTGTATTTCACAAATGTTATTAATTGTCTTCATAATGTTTACACGTGTACTTAACGGAAGACGTAGAAACGATATTCCGAAACGAATACGTATAGTGTAAGTCAAACGTTCGAATTAGAGTAGAGGCCCCACTAATATATATATATATATATATATATATATATATATATATATATATATATATATATTTGAATTACAAAAAACAAATACTAAAAAAAAAGTTGCCTGGCCCGAGATTGCGAACCCGAGCGCTTACCGCTGCGCCACGACGCTGTACGAAATCATAAATCGTAGAGAGTATTTCACGACAACGGTTTCTTTTAACAGTCGATTTTCTCGACAACGGTTGAGAAGTGCATCTTGGTGCTTTGCCACATTACACTTCTAGCCATGAGCTTTTATTATGCGCAGTATGAATCGAATCTGAGTTTCACAATTGGCGGCCTCCCCTTGTAAGCCGGCGCCGGTCATAGTGGCCGAGCTGTTATAGGCGCTACAGTCTGGAACCGCGCGACCACTACGATCGCAGATTCGAATTCTACCTCGGGCATGGATGTGTGTGATGTCCTTAGGTTAGTAAGGTTTAAGTAGTTTTAAGTTCTGAACTCAGAAGTTAAGTCCCATTGTGCTCAGAGCCATTTGAACCATTTTGCTAAGACTATCGCCTATCGCATATGCATGTGTCAGTGATACAATTATGCAATTCGCTCGTGTTTGTAGTGCTGAAAATGAGTGAACAAAGTAACAACTCAGTGGTTACTAATGACTAACTTCAAAAAATGGTTCAAATGGCTCTGAACACTATGGGAAATCTTAAGTACCCTAAAACGTTTGTGGAATACTGTTGGACGTCCAAAGTCGTCAGAAAATGTTTAGGGATAAGCCTAAGTAATCTTTCCATTAGAAGATGGAATAGTTTTTCGATTCAAAAAGCGTCAATGTAGCTATAGAGAGTTTTCAGCGTGAAAAGTTTCGGAAGAGGTAATGAATGTCGATACAAAGAAAGAGATCATAATACTGCTACACACTGGCAACGTTTATACCGTTAAAGTGTCAAGAGACGACTGGAAGACGTTTTTCGCATTCCTACACCAACTGCAATTATTGCACTAACATCTTACCCACGGTTCAAAAACAATTAGTTTACCTGTCTTGCCGTCCACGAACAAGGCAGGCATATAAAGAACTACAATGAGGTGACAAGAGCCACAGGATACCTCCTAATTACATGTGGGATCTCCTTTTGCCCAATATATTCCAACATGTCGTCTTGGCATGAACTCATCAAGTCACTGGAAGTCCTCTGCAGAAATATTGAGCTATGCAGCCGCTATAGCCATTCATAATTGCGAAAGTGTTGCGGGTGCTGGATTTTTTGCACGAACTGACCTCTGGACTATGTCCCATACATGTTCGATGGGTAACCAAATTATTCGCTCGAATTGTCCAGAATGTTCCTGAAACCAGACGTGAACAATGGTTCAGAAACGTTGACTTATAAAGTGTATTTCACCATCGGAATCAACGAAATTAACAGGATATATCAGAATGGGAAGCGTGGAAGTAACAACTCTCTGTTATACACTCCTGGAAATGGAAAAAAGAACACATTGACACCGGTGTGTCAGACCCACCATACTTGCTCCGGACACTGCGAGAGGGCTGTACAAGCAATGATCACACGCACGGCACAGCGGACACACCAGGAACCGCGGTGTTCGCCGTCGAATGGCGCTAGCTGCGCAGCATTTGTGCACCGCCGCCGTCAGTGTCAGCCAGTTTGCCGTGGCATACGGAGCTCCATCGCAGTCTTTAACACTGGTAGCATGCCGCGACAGCGTGGACGTGAACCGTATGTGCAGTTGACGGACTTTGAGCGAGGGCGTATAGTGGGCATGCGGGAGGCCGGGTGGACGTACCGCCGAATTGCTCAACACGTGGGGCGTGAGGTCTCCACAGTACATCGATGTTGTCGCCAGTGGTCGGCGGAAGGTGCACGTGCCCGTCGACCTGCGACCGGACCGCAGCGACGCACGGATGCACGCCAAGACCGTAGGATCTTACGCAGTGCCGTAGGGAACCGCACCGCCACTTCCCAGCAAATTAGGGACACTGTTGCTCCTGGGGTATCGGCGAGGACCATTCGCAACCGTCTCCATGAAGCTGGGCTACGGTCCCGCACACCGTTAGGCCGTCTTCCGCTCACGCCCCAACATCGTGCAGCCCGCCTCCAGTGGTGTCGCGACAGGCGTGAATGGAGGGACAAATGGAGACGTGTCGTCTTCAGCGATGAGAGTCGCTTCTGCCTTGGTGCCAATGATGGTCGTATGCGTGTTTGGCGCCGTGCAGGTGAGCGCCACAATCAGGACTGCATACGACCGAGGCACACAGGGCCAACACCCGGCATCATGGTGTGGGGAGCGATCTCCTACACTGGCCGTACACCACTGGTGATCGTCGAGGGGACACTGAATAATGCACGGTACATCCAAACCGTCATCGAACCCATCGTTCTACCATTCCTAGACCGGCAAGGGAACTTGCTGTTCCAACAGGACAATGCACGTCCGCATGTATCCCGTGCCACCCAACGTGCTCTAGAAGGTGTAAGTCAACTACCCTGGCCAGCAAGATCTCCGGATCTGTCCCCCATTGAGCATGTTTGGGAATGGATGAAGCGTCGTCTCACGCGGTCTGCACGTCCAGCACGAACGCTGGTCCAACTGAGGCGCCAGGTGGAAATGGCATGGCAAGCCGTTCCACAGCACTACATCCAGCATCTCTACGATCGTCTCCATGGGAGAATAGCAACCTGCATTGCTGCGAAAGGTGGATATACACTGTACTAGTGCCGACATTGTGCATGCTCTGTTGCCTGTGTCCATGTGCCTGTGGTTCTGTCAGTGTGATCATGTGATGTATCTGACCCCAGGAATGTGTCAATAAAGTTTCCCCTTCCTGGGACAATGAATTCACGGTGTTCTTATTTCAATTTCCAGGAGTGTATAATCTCTGAACCATTTACGAAAGATTAATTACTATAAATGGGAGGAACTTACGGAGACATCCAAATCCTGCATGATTACAGCGCTAATTACACACAGAAAGATGGGAAACACTTCGGTAAGAATGGCCGAAGTAACTCATGGCCAATCTTCAATTGTACTTTTTACTGTATTATTCCGTTTGATAACACTTGTCTTAAGTTTTTTTTTCCTTTATTATGATTTTAAACACCTTATACAAAGGCGAGCTGTCAGCACAGCAGCAGAGTACACCGCTCTTCAGCCTTGAGTTTGACAATAAGTATTACACAGAGGTGGCACAGAGAATACAGTCAAAATGGCGGGCAAAAAATCTAGACCCTAAAAAACAAAAAAACATGAAGCCGTTCACGCTGGACGTGAAACCTCACTAACACTAGTTGACACGGCGCACATAACATGGATGATGTAGGGGGGGGGGGGGGGGGGAAGAGATCCAGGCCAGATGGGTGTAACAAAGGATAGGGCGGATGAGGGATTTATAGGTGTGGAGGATGGTGGAGGGGTCCAGACCCCACGTACGGCCGGAAAGGAGCTTGAGGAGACGGAGTTGGGAGCGTGCCTTGGCTTGGATTGCCCGGAGATGGGGAGTCCAGGAGAGGCGACGGTCGAGGGTGACGCCAAGGTACTTAAGGGTGGGAGTGAGGGCGATAGGACGGCCATAGACGGTGAGATAGATATCAAGGAGGCGGAAGGAAGGGGTGGTTTTGGCTACAATGATCGCCTGGGTTTTGGAGGGATTGACCTTGAGCAACCACTGGTTGCACCAAGCAGTGAATCGATCAAGATGGGTTTGGAGAAGGTGTTGGGAGCGCTGCAGGGTGGGGGCAAGGGCAAGGAAGGCGGTGTCATCGGCAAACTGGAGAAGATGGACAGGGGGTGACGGTGGTGGCATGTCCGCCGTATACAAAAGGTACAGAAGGGGGGAGAGGACGGAGCCTTGGGGCACACCGGCGGAGGGGAAAAATGTGTAGGAGTCTGTGTTATGGATGGTGACGTAGGAAGGACGGTGGGAGAGAAAGGATCCGATCAGATGGACGTAGTTAATGGGAAGGGCGAAGGTTTGGTGCTTGAAGAGGAGACTGGAATGCCATACGCGGTCATAAGCTCGTTCGAGGTCCAGGGAGAGGAAGATTGCGGAGCGACAGGAATTAAGCTGGTCGGAAAGGAGATGAGTGAGGTGAAGGAGAAGATCGCCGGAAGAGAAGGACGGCCGAAAGCCACACTGGGTAACGGGAAGGAGGCGGTGCTGGCGGAGATGCTGGTGGATGCGGCGGGCGAGGATAGATTCCAGGACCTTGCTGAAGACCGAGGTAAGGCTAATGGGATGGTAGGAGGAGACGGCAGACGGCGGTTTTCCAGGTTTAAGGAACATCAGGAGATGGGAGATTTTACACTGGTCGGGGTAGGAACCGTTGGACAGGACTACATTGTAGAGCCTGGCCAGGGTGGAGAGGAAAGAGACAGGAGCTTCATGAAGGTGACGGTAGGTGACACGATCGTGACCAGGAGCGGTGTTGCGTTTTGTGCGGAGTGTAGCAATGAGATCCTGTGTAGTGATAGGGGCATTGAGTTCCGTGTGTGCAATGTTGTCCAAGTACTGGAAACCAGGTGCGAGGGGAGGGACAGAGGTGTCAGTTCGATCGCGGACATCCGGGAAGAGGGAATAATCGAACTGGGGATCATCGGGGATGGAGAAAACATCGGAGAGGTAGGAAGCAAAGTGATTGGCCTTACTAATGGAGTCAGGGAAGGGGTGATCATCATGGAGAAGAGGATAGTAGGGGGAGGGTTTAGTTCCGGTAAGGCGACAGAAGGTGCACCAGAACTTTTACGAGTTGATAGGTAGGGTAGCATTTGAACGGGTGCATGTCTGCCGCCAGTCCCGACGTTTCTTAGCCGCGAGCAAATTACGAATGTGTCACTGGAGTTGCCGGTGGTGTCGTAGTGTGTCCGGGTCACGCGTGCGGAGGAAGGCACGGTAGAGACGGCGTGATTCAAGGAGGAGGATGATGGCCTGTGGGGGTAAGGTAGGACGGTGGGGGTGGACGGCAACAGTAGGGACGTGGGCCTCCACGGCCTCAGACAAGGTCTGCTGGAGAAAGGAGGCGGCATGGGTTACATCGTCAGGGTGGTGGTAGGTGAAAGGGTGGCTATCGACCTGGGTGGAGAGGGTATCCCGGTAGGCATTCCAGTTGGCACGGGAATAGTCATGGACATACTTAGGGGGAGGGTCATTGCGAGGGTCGGGGCGGGGGCGAAGACCGTCTGAAACGGTGAGGGGGACAGGGAGATGGTCGCTACCAATAGGCTCCAGGACATCCACCGTTATGCAGCCAAGGAGGTTGGGGGAGAAAAGGATAACATCGGGAGTGGAGTTGGATTCGGGACGGGTGTGCTGGCGTATGGGGATGAGGTCGCCTTGAAGGGAGGAGAGGAACCGATGTCACCGCCGCAACTGGGCGGCGGAACGACTATGGATGTTGAGGTCGGCCGCGATCACGTAGGAGGAGAAGGTACGGTCAATGTGGGAGAGGAAGTCGAAGGGAATAGGGGCGTTAGGGCGGACATAGATGGTGGCGCAGGTAACGGCAAGGCCGGGGAAGAAGAGACTAAGGATCAGGTGTTCGGTGGGGTCGGGAAGGAGAGGTTGGAGCCGAACGGGGATCTGGCAGTGGTGACCAATGGCAAATCCTCCTCGCGCAATCGGGAGAGGATTATCGGAGCGGTGGAGGAGGTAGGGCGAAGTGTGGACGGTGTGGTGTTTGTCCTAAGTTCTGACAAGGAACTGATATCGATTAGTATGTAAACTGAAGATGAAGGGCGAGAGAGGTAAGGAAAGGGAAGGAACTATTGATGTCAGCTGCATCATGATTTTTGCGGAATCGATAGCGACAACTGAAAATGTGTGCCGGAGCGGGATTCAAACGCGGGATCTCCTGCTTACTAGGCAGTTCCTACCACCACAGCACATCCAGGCACATCATTTACCGAAGTTGCGCGTACTGTCTCGGCACGTCTCCCAATCGACCCACATTCCCACCTAGCGCCACCCATCAGCAGTCCCCGTCCTTGTCCTTCATTTCGCTAATTTCAGATTCCCAGAGAAGGTCTAACGTAATTGCGCATCCACACTCATAGTGGTGGATACATTGACCATCGAGGCGAATGAATTATATGATTGACTGATGTCTATTCTTTCGCACATGTCTGAAAGAACAGGCGCCACACATTCATACTACATCGATTATGTAGCTGTCGCCTTCCTGGGTACCGTTCCTGATATAGACGTAGTGAGGGTTGGATAGAGTACTTGCCGAAGAGCGGCGTATGTACGTCGCTGCCGGCCCGCCTCAGCTGAAGTATTTTAAAAAAAAATACACCCACCCTCCCCATCTGCCTGTATAGTGCTGTTTTAAGTGAGTGTTAAGTGTTGCAAACAGCCACCGTACTGTCGCTAGTTGTGTTTCTTTTATCTCGTGCGAACAGAAACCCGACTATCGCCGTTTTTTTTAATTGTGCCTGTTTACTTATTGTGTGTCTTCATCCGCATTGCCACCGCAGTTTTTTTATATTTTACATCCCACTACTTTCTTCCATTTTACACTTTTGTTATAACGCCACCGTTTTATTGCCTTTCTCTTGTTTGTTTATATTCTCATAATGTTTTTTACCTTTTCTATAGGCTGTAGAGCAGCATATTACGCTGCTGCCAGCCCGCCAATCGAACTGCAATAAAGGAGGAAAAATACATAAAGCAATAGGTAGAGCAGCTGAATTATCTTGTATATTAGTCTTAGAAACATCATACAAATTTAAACTCAAAATTTATTTTGAACGTGATTTGGGGGTGTAAGCTAACGTGTAGAGCGTGTTTTCTTTAGATTGTCATAGTGTAAAATCTTCAAAAATCAAGTACGCTATCTGATGGGGTGTTTGAATGAAGATTGTTCTGTAAACTATAAACGTACATTTGTTTATTAAATGTCATTTGATTTCAGATTTAGCTACTACTCGGAATGCTTTTTATTCGCAAATGGCAAACTAATGCTTTTATTCGCTTAAATGAATAACGTTTCGAATAAATAGTTTTATTTGTTATTCACTAATAACGAATAATAATTTTATATGTATTATTTATCCGTCATTGTACTAAATTTTGCCCTACTCTGGTGCTAAGGGCACGTATACACATGCGAACTCTACAAATTCGTAGCCAGTACGTGTTAGCATGTGATTTCCACTTGGCTGTGAACAAGCACATGACATTCGCGTGGCCGTTGACAAGCACTCACTAGCTCTGAGGTAGCGTAGGTCGTCTTCGGTAGCTTTCGCCGACGTTTGCGACGTGTATTAGCGCTCTGTCTCGTACACCGCACGTGCGTGCAGACCAAGTGAATGGGACACGCGCTTGCAGGGCTCTAGCGGGCACGTGCCACATGTCACACACGTCTGGAGACGGTCAGGCGCTGATTGCATCAGTCGCAAAGCCGTTGCTGGAACTCTCAGGTTTGACGTTACAACTATTAATATCAGATAAGTATCGGTCCACATTCAAAACTGCGCGAAGTATCTTGTGATCGGTCAGGCACCCAGCGACAATCAGTAGAGGCAGCTGCTGCTACTCTGCGCGTGGCCATCAAGTAAGCCCGACATGTACAGCCTATAGGCATGCACCCTCACCCATCGGAAGCCCTAACAGACCATGCCGATCACGTCCTCACGACTGTTTCAATAAAAATTTCTATCATATCACGGTTGCGATGTTTAAATAAGTAAACGATCCTATCCGACTACACAAATGATGAATCAGCTTTGAATGTGGTGCACGACTTTGCAGTGGACTTTGCGGCTGATGAAATGATCTAGGCATGCGGATTGGCCAGGCGGTGGTGGTAGCACAGTGGGCAAGAAGCTTTTGGTTAAACAGATATGTAATTGTTAAAATAACTAAAACCAATCCCAATCGTATTAAAAACGGTGTGGTAACTACTTAAACAGCACACGAGGACTATGAGGTCTCATAGTTTTAAACTTAGGGTAAGTGGACTTTCGAATTTCATGCTTCCCTTTTTTTTTTTTTTCAACCAATTGAAACTGAACACAAGAGACCTAGGTTCACCATCTTGGACTGTGCCGTCAGAGGGCTGGAGGAGTGGAGGAGGAGCGGAGGAACAGTGACGAGCGAGATCAAGCGATGTTGTATCATGAAATCGGGTGGTATCGGAAATCTGACCACAATACCGGCTATCCCGGTGTCTCCTGTTCCCTAGTACTCACATGTATTCCTTCCCCCCCCCCCCCCCCCTCCCTATTCCAAAAAGAAGAAAGTATGTTGCATAGCAATTTCTTATCATTTACAGCTTCTGTGCCAAATTTATTCTTTTCTTATTCTGTTACCTTACTTTACACGATTTCCCTCACGTTTGCTGAGAAACCAGCTGCAGTCTGTTCGTCATAATGCCAATTTTAATGTTGCATTGAACTTGACTGATATAATTGTCTGAATGAGAGCTTGCCTCTCGATTACATGATACTGATGAAATGCTTTCATAACTATAACCTAGACTTAAAATTAGTGGCCCGGAAGACTATATAAAGAATAACGAGCAGTAATCCTTGTAAGCCGGCCGGCGTGGCCGTGCGGTTAAAGGCGCTTCAGTCTGGAACCGCGTGACCGCTACGGTCGCAGGTTCGAATCCTGCCTCGGGCATGGATGTGTGTGAAGTCCATAGGTAAGTTAGGTTTAATTAGTTCTAAGTTCTAGGGGACTGATGACCACAGATGTTAAGTCCCATAGTGCTCAGAGCCATTTGAACCATTTTAATCCTTGTAAGCGAAACAAAACTGTATTCCAGCGACGTGTTGAATTTGCTGCAATACATCTGTATCAAGAGCGTTTCATGTTATTTTTATTTAGCTTTATACTGTTGATGAAGCGGTGTCAGAGATCACTGTAGTCTGGGCAGTCTGAACGAGCTGCACCGCTAAGTGAAATCTGTTAGTCCTGTCTGAGTAGAACACCATTATGTCATTTGCCAGATGACAACAAAAGGCTATGATGACGACCTGCAATACTTTGGATCAGCAACTACGAAACTGAGGCTTAACAAACAGAGGATCAAAATGCTATTTTTTTTAACCATTCACAAGATTCCAATCATTATTCCTATTGTAGCAAGCAATTTACATTTCGGGCCATAGTTGAGCTAGAATATTTACAGAGGAGTATGTCCGACGCGAGTATAAAGCTCCAGGCTGTGACGTGGGCGGTCTCGCGCTCGTGGTGTGTGAGAGAGGCAAAGCAGACGATTTTGAATCATTACAGATGACTTAGGTTGGTGGCTTCGTTTGCCACAATTTTCTTGTGTTGGTATCGAAACACGAACTTACCATCGGAATTCAAACTTGGCTTATTTGTATAGAAAAAATGTGACATACGTTAATGTAGGTTGGTGCACGTTGGTAAACGGCAGTACACATTAGTACATGTTAGACGACGAACATGGGTCGGTAAGGGGCCGTGGTGGTCGGTAGGGACTTTAACTATTTCTTTCCAAGTCTAGGTGCGGGTGGCACTGGTGAAAATTGATTCCCGGTCTAGGTGGACGTGGAAGTTTTCCGCATCAGAGAGGTTAATTAATTGATCAATTTAATTAAGTAGTCATGGGAACTTTGTTACATTCACATGCGGAGGTACTAAGCTCGGCACGTGCGAGAGCTCACGTGTACAGGCGTGTGTTTTCGCGACGATCTTCGATTAGGTAAGCGCGGAATGTGGATTGAATAATGAGAGTGGGTTGATCAATTAACTTAGCGAGGGACGTCGTGGCGAGCGTATGTGCTGGATCACTTGTTGTGACGTCATGGAGGATTCCACTCTCGAGTAAACTTTGGCGGCAAACGTGCGGCAGGGCATTCTTTGTCAACCACGTGCTGGATCAACCGACCGACCGTTATGAAGGCTGCATCGGCAGGTTCCAACCCGTCCAGCGAGCAGCTTCGGCGCCAACTGGTCGGTGGGGGCGGACTCCACTGTCCGCGAAAACATATTTACATCTCTGGACCAACGCGGGCCTGCGAAGCGAGCCGGCGGCAGTAGGCTGTGACGTGAGCGGCCGCTGGACCTGCAGCGGGCACTGACGTATCCGACGACCGTCACGTGAGGCGACCGCTCGCTTGCCGGTGGAGCGCGATCCGGTGCTGGTGGGCGGCGATCATATGAACTAATTCAGTTGGACTGGGGACCTCGTGGCGGCTGGACAGCGACCTCTTGAATGTGTACTAACTCTGTTGGAGAACAAGTGATGACGGTACTGTTTGAAATAAAGACTTCAGTCCTTTTCTCACGAATTCACAGGAGGTGACTTACGATAGTAAAAGTGCTCTTTATCACTATTTGACGCGATTTTCATAGATTAGGAGTGAAAACGTAAGTGAGGGCGAACAATTCAAACTTCGTAGGATGAGGTGGACTTAGGTTAGTGTACATGGCCCCAAATAATCTCTTTTTTTTTTTTCGTAGGTGTGACAGATTATCGTGTTTGAATTTGAATTTGTGAGAGATTTTTTGTTATGTATGTAACGGAATTGACTTTCTTGCCGCAAAAATCGACCATTTTGAATAAATAATAATAAATCATAATAAATGCTAATAAATAATAGTAAATGATAATAATAATAAATAGAAGTACGGTTTTCCAGAGATTATGGTGCGTGAATTGCCCTTTCTGGTCGGCTGTCATGAGCGAGTGCGGAAGCAAATTGGGTGGAGGCTCTGGAACCCTCTCTCCCGCCTGCCTTGGAGCGTAATCTATGGTGCATAGGCGATATCAATTTCACCGGTGTTAGGCGCGTATGCGACTGTGTTGTGGTCATGTTTGGGGGGGACCGAGCAGAGACTTTTAGTCGGTTTGGCAGCTGGGGGTGTTTGGGCGCGTCTGTTGCACTATTTTGCGAGCATGTCTGTGCACTGTGCTGTGCTTTATTTGGATAGTTTAAGAGTACAGAGCTCGTCTGCGGATATGGTGTACTGCATTATTTAAGAGATGTTTGCTATTGTGTGGTGAAATTAGGAGTTGTTTACGTATTTGTGGCCTGTGTCAGATGACCATAGTCGAATCAGTGCGGGTGTTTTGTGACAAATATACTCCACGACTAAATAAAATGGCTTGAAATAAATAGAGTGCAGTCCTTCCTTACTTCCCCGAGCAGCACAGCGCAGTCTGAGCAGTTTTTGCGCAATAACGGCAATCTGGTCAGACTGTGAGTGAGTCGATAAATGACTGGACAAATTTATCTTTATAGGAGTTACAGGTCTGGATTGGAATGAATATCTTGGTGGGTGTGGTTGTGTTGCCAAGTGTAGTGCACTACTGGAGTTCAGAACATACCTTAGGTCAGCCTCACATATCGAAACGTATGAGAAGCAAAAGTTTCAAAAAGATATGTTCCAAATAAATAAAGTACACTCGTTACTCCTTCCATCAGCCTATGCACTGAAATTATTTGCGAAAATTAGGAGTTGTTTAGCTATTTGGAAGTAAATGTTTTGCATTATTTACGAGCGGTTTGCATGTCTGTAGGCTGTGCTATGCGTTATTTTTAACTGTTTACTGTTAGCAAGCGTGTGTCTAGAGCATTATAAATGAGTTATGTAGGAGTGTTTTGCAGGTGTGTATGGTGTGGAACATGTCGGTGTGATACATATACTCCATTCCTAAATAAAGTAAATTGGTTCCTCCATCCATGGGCCCAGTTCAGGACGAGTCCTTTTACCCGAAACGTGCAGGAAGAGGTTGAGTGCTGGTGGCTTAGTTTAGCGGTGATGAGATTCGTTTGAAACAATTTTCTTAGGTTGGTGGCGGAAGCGCAAGTGAGCTTTGTTTACTGGCAGATTTCAAACTTGGCGCTGGTTCCTAGGGAGAGGTGGATGTCTGGTCCTCGAAAAGTAGTTGAAATTAAGCAGTTGAACACCTTTGCATACGTATATGAAATTGTAAATTGAATTATTTAATATGATTAAAAACGAAATGAATTAAGTACTTAGGTACACTGCTGGCCACCGTAAATGCAACACCAAGAAAGACAAGAGGTAGCACAACAAAATTTATTTTGTAGATAACATGTTGACCAGTATCAAATGATTACGTTTACAGACGTCTGTGACATGTGGTTCCTGCCAGAATCAGTAGCCAGAGTAGCCGCCATTGTTGGAGATCACCGCTGCCACACGTCTCGGCATTGAGTCAAAGAGACGTTGGATGTGTTCCTGGGGTACAGCAGCCCAAGCAGCTTCCACACGTTGCCGAAGATCATCTGGTGTGGCAGCTGGGGATGTAATCTGGGTCACTCGTTGAGCAACAATGGACCACATGTTTTCTATCGGCGAAAGATCCGGAGAGCGAGCCGGCCAGGGAAGCACTTCAATCTGGTTATTGACGAAGAACCTTTGGACAATGCATGTCACGTGTGGTCGCGCATTATCCTGTTGAAATATGGCTGTGGCCGAGCCATGAAGGTAAGGAAGGACAACTGGCTCCAGCACCTCGGATATGTAGCGCCGGCTTTTTAAAGTACCGGCAATGCGTACTAGAGGCGTGCGAGAGTAATATCCAATACCGCCCCATACCATAATACCCGGTGCAAGACCAGTGTGGCGGTGCATAATGAAGCTGTCCAGCATCCTCTCTCCACGGTGTCTCCACACTCGAATCCGACCATCGTGGTGCTGCAGACAGAAGCGTGCCTCGTCAGTAAAGACAACGTCATTCCATTCTGCCGTCCACATCCATCTGTCATCACACCATTGGCGACGGAGACGTCTGTGGTTCTGCGTCAATGGTAGACGAAGCAATGGACGTCTTGCGGACAGACCACTCTGCTGTAAACGGCGTCGAATGGTACGCGCAGACCCTGGATGATGCGTTACAGACGCAATGTGCTGTGCTATGGTTCGGGATGTCACTGAGTGATCTGTCACTGCCATGCGCACAATTTGCCTATCAGCACGTGCAGTGGTGCACCGAGGTGAATGCGATCGACCACGTCGGTCCGTCGTACCCTCCTGCATCCAACGGTCACATATCCGCATTACAGTTGTTTGGTTTCGTCCAACACGACTAGCGATTTCTCTGTATGATAACCCACAATCTCGGTAAGCCACTATCCTTCCTCTGTCGAACTCGGATACTTGATCAAACGATGTTCGCTGTTGTCTACGAGGCATAACTGATCGTCTTGTGAAACAACCACAAGGTAAACACACGTGCCGAACGTACACTCGTCGAAATCGCCAAGCCTTAAATGGCGCTATGAGGTGGCGCCACAGGCGCGCGTGATGTGCGTCTGCGATGAAATTCTAATCAGTTGCATATCTCATCGCTGCAAACCCATGGTGTAAATTTCACCTGATTCGGATGCTTCCTTCAGGGTGTTGCATTTACGGTGGCCAGCAGTGTATTTACAGAAGACCATGTTCGTCGCGTGTATGGAGGATGTGTGATGTACGCGGGGCGGCAGCGCAGCGATTGTACAGTAATTACGCGCGCGAGAGAGAGTCAATTAGCGAGCGTTCTAGTGTGGATCAAGTTGCTGTTATATGGTCATGGCGGATTCCAATGTCGAGCAAACTTTGCCGCCAAAAGTGTAGCACTGCGTTCTCGCTTGCACAAGGACATGTGGTGGACGGTGAGCGGTCGGCATCGACAGGTTTGAACGTGCCCAGGAAAACAACTTTGGCGCCAAAGTGTTGCAGGGAACGGTCGACCGTTGTGTGTTTCAGCTGCGAGGCAAACAATTTTGGCGGGAAACGTGCGGAGGCGACGAATACACGTGGTGAGCGGACAAGGGGCCGCTCTGACGTCAAACTCGGCAAGTTCGAGTGTGTCCAGCGAAAACATGTTTAGGACGTGGGAGTGATCGCTGGGTTCGCCCCCAGCGCGAGTGGCCAGTCGCCTCACGTGACAGGCATCGGCAGTGTCTCCGCGCGCTAGCCAGGGGGTGGCGAGGACTTGAACTAATTCAGTTGGAGCGTGGACGTCATGGTGACTGCACTGCGTTACCAAAGACGTTTGTGCTGAGTATGTTGGAGAACAAGTAATGACTGTTCTGCTTGAAATACAGTCTTCAGTCCCTTCCCCCCTGCAAAATCAAAGGACGTGACTTACGTTACTATAAGTGCAGTTTATTATTTGACGCGATTATGATAGGCTACCAGTGAAAAAAGGTAAGTGACGGAGAAAGCTCGTACGTGTGATCAATTATGGTGTTGGGATTTGAACTTGTGATAGATCATTGTTATGGATGTAAGGAAAATGGCTTTCTCACCGAGAAAATCGGACATCTTGAATAAATACTAAATGATAATAATAAATAGAAGTACAGTGTTCGAGACATTATCATGTTGTAATTTGAATTTGTCGCAATTTTCTAGTGGAGGTAGGCCTATAATAATAAATAATAATAATAATAATAATAATATAAATGATAACGAATGATAATAAATGACAATGAATGATAATGAATGTTAATAAACGATAATCAATAATAATAAAGACAAGTACAGTTTTTGCAACTTCCCGCCATTTCCCTTCTGGAGGCTTAGGTTAATGGGCATAGCACAATTGGGCTATTTTCCCGGCAAAATTCAAACTTCCCGCCATTTTTTCTTGAGGTTAGGTTAGTGGATGTAGCACAATTGGCCTATTCTCCCGCCAAAATCCGCCATCCTGGATGACGTCATGCGATGTTGCCAAGTCTACATGCCGCCATCTTGGATGACGTCATCACCGCCATCTTGAATAAATTTGGCAACAATGCAGAGTGGGCTGGCACATACTTAGTCTTATTACTGGCTGCATGACTCTGTGTCAGAATGTTCGCCTGAAAGTTGGGTGGCTTGAGTTCAACTCCTGGCTGTTGTAAAATTTTAAACAACTGTTCATGTTACACGGGTATTTCTGTATAGCGTAAAATGCATGAAGATGAGAAGACAGGTAGCGCTCGAGCTGGTATTCGCTGTTTCAAGTGTCGCTTCGGTTATTATTTTTTCTGTTCAGACCTAATACCTACGTAATTTAAATATAACATTCGTTAAATACGTGCTAATTAATACATATCTAACTATCGTTTTTATGAAAAATGCAAGTTCTTTATTTTAATTACATATCGCAAACAAAATATAAAATCTTCTTTATCGACTCTTTGTAAAAGATTGTTATTAAATCTAGTTTAAATAAGAAATAGTACTACAAAATATTTTTTCGCCTGTATTTATTTTATGTTTCACGGAAAAGCTCGAAAAACATGCACCTTTGTTTAAAAATTTGCATCGCTCGGGAATCAAACTTGGGCTGCCCACATTGCAGGCAAGTATTCTACCACAGAGCTACGTGGCCCGTTGACCAACAAAGTCAGGCTTAGAATTGCTGTACTGACGACGTTCCGAAAATTTCAAAGTCGATTTTTTCGAGAGTTCTTGAGAGTTGTGTCAAACAGCTTTGACTGACTGATATTTGAGTTCTGAACTTCACGTGCTTAAATATTAAAAATTACAATAATCCCACTTCATGAGGTCTCCTTGTCAGTCGCCATTCAGAGCGTTCAAGGCAGGCTCACAATTCCAGAACAATCCTGTCCGTAATTTTTTGCTGTTGCGACTAAATTGTAACTGTATCATAATACCAATGCGCGGAGAACTTACAGGAACTGCTAGGGGGTGCCAGCAGTCTCGTGTGGAAGTTTCGTTTACGCGCAACGGAAACCTCAGAAAATCGCTTACAAGCACTCTCCAGTGTGAGAAAATTAATCTTGAAAAATAGAAAGACTCGATGAGAGGCAGGAGTGAAACATTTTACGGGGCAAAAAGAAGAAAATTATGTGTACAGTAAAGAAACGAAGTATTCCACGGTCATAATTTCACCTGGTCCCCGTCATTCCTCAATACCCCATCAGTCAACTTTAGCTATAATTATAGCCTGTCGTAAAAGAAGTTTGGCCACAAACTGAGTCACTCGATGATGGGTCCATACCGGTCTAAATATACCGCGATATTTCTGCTTCACTTTCTGAACGAAAGCGACCAATTGTTGATGCACCCACATCACTTATACAGAACAAGTTTCTCTGTCAGTTCGTTGAATTTAAAACTAAATATTAAATTAGAAAACTTTGGTCACATTCTGCAATATTTTTCGCATTAGTGTCGAATGCTAACTACTTACTGATACTCGTTATTTACTGTTGCAGTCTTGAGCTCAAAGTCTGACTTCTTGCTCCTCTCCAGGCTAATCTGTCATCTAAAAGTCCTTCATGTCTACAGAACTATTGCAACTCACAAAATCTTTAACCTGTTACTGCTGCCAAGTCTTACCCTACCTCTACAATTTTCACCATCCTGCACTCCCTTCCATCAGGAAATTAACTACTCCTCGATGACTCTGGATATGTCCGACTGGCCGATCTCTTATTTTAGCCAAGTTCTGCCATATATATTTTTCATCGATTCGATTACGCACCTCTTCACTACTTCTACGATCTACCCATTATTAATCTTCAACATTCTTTCTTGCTACTGCAAGTCTGCATTTTACATCCTCTTGATTTTTGCCATCTGTCATTATTTTAAACGCAAAATAGCAAACTCGTCTGCTGCTTTCAGCGCCTCATTTCGTAATCTACCACACTCAATGTCTCCTAAGTTAAGTCCACTACATTACATTATGAAAATTATTAAGGTCAGGATAGCATCACCAGCAGATTTTCCATTTTTCAGTAAATAGCTCGTGTTAGTATTGTGGAACCATGACTTATTAAGGGAATGTTTCCGAAATATTTACACCTGTTAGCACCAGCCGTTTTTGGAAATGGTGTGATTACACTCTTCTTAAGATCAGCGGATATTTCACCTCTTTTATGTAGTTTGCGTAACAAGCGAATTGGTTTTGTAATGGTGATTCTCACAAATATCTCAGTTGTTCTGAGGGACTGTTGTCTACTCCACGATTCTTGTTTCTAATTGTTTCTTTCCGTGTTATGTCAATTATTGCGCAGTGTCATATCTTCCGGCTCATGTTCCTCTGTTTTCTCTTTCTTTCAGTAATGCAGTTCTTCATATTCGATTTCCTTGCATAGTCATACTATATATTCCTTGCACCTTCCACCATTCTCTATTCCGTTTAATACCGGCTTGCGCTCTAAACTCTTGATATTCATACAACTCTTTCTTCCAAAGGTTTCTTTAATTTTCCAATTGGCGGCATCTGATTTTCCCATCGTCATGTATGTTTCAGAAGCTTCGTATTACTCATGTAGCCACCTCTGCTTTGCCACTTTGCATTTCATAACGATCTCACTTTTAAATGTCCGTATTCCCTTTTTTGTGCATCATTTATTGCATTTTTATACTTCCTCTTTTCATCAATAGAATTCAATATGTCATGTGTTATCCAAGAATTTCTACTGGGCTTTGTGTTTTTGGTCCTCAGCTGCCTACACTATTTAATCTCTCAAAAGCTACCCAAGCGTTTTCTACCGCATTCCTTCTTCTGCTTTAGTAAATCATTGCTTGAACACCCCTTTGAAACTCTTAAAAACTATTGATTCTATTAAATTATCATGGCCTCGTCGCCATAATTTTGATACTTTGTGCCATTTATTTTGTGTTATTTGCAGTTTATAACCAATTAATTACGAAATTGCATGCCTGTGTTGTTCATAAGTACGATGCAATTTTCCTTCGGACATGCATTCAAGACCCAAGCTGCAGGCACTGCAGCGTGTACAGCCGTTATGAAATACATGAAATGTATTCGCAGTTATGAATATGAATAAGTCGTCGCTTTTTTTTTTTAATGGAACTGTCAAGGAGCCCAAAAGGAGGGGTGGCAGAAAAGTGAGCAGGGTTAACAACCTGAGGCCTGGGCCTGGCTACAATGTCCCGTTCCTTAACCCAGGGACCAAGGAAAGTGTGTAAGACAGTAGCAAGATACGTATTACGTATATAGTTAACAGACGTACTAAGGATATCAGTGAGACAAGGTTTTCTTTAATTGCACCACAGGCAGCAGGGAAACGACATCGTGAGGAGGACTGAGCGTCAATTCGCACACTCGGTGGGACTACCGAAGCATTTTTTCTGAAGAATAACATTTCAGCGACCAGAGAATAATCGGTACTAAGTATGAAAAATGGAAAATTTCTGTAACCCCACAAATACTAAAATTACTGAAAATTGCCTCTATTTGGGATTGCGAACAACTGTAAGATGTCGCTCATTAAGAAAGTGCCAAAAATCAAGGACATTTTTCTCATCATCAGCAGACAAGTTGTTAACTGCGAGTCCACAAATTCATTTCACAGAATTCGTCCTCGTTTGTGGGAAGTTTCCCGAGTCCAGAAAGAGGAGCAAGTGAGGAGGTTTCTGTTGAGGAGTCGTACAGGTAATAAAGGCCAGCATCTGTCGTGCCAAAAACCAGACACTTGTCGCCGATCCGAACACCGGGCGATGCTCGTCCGTGTCCAGAACATCACAGGTGACACACATTGTAGTATCTACGAGCTGAATCCCTTCAAGGCGTGACCGAAATACTTGGTTTCCATTGACCGTAAAGTACAATTCAGACTGGACGTCACTGGCAAGGTAAGGAGCACACATCCATCAGCAGACGACACTCGAGTTGACGTGGGGATGCATCCCCTTAACCACCTTCGGTATTATGTTCTGCTTAAAAAACCATAGATCACAGTGGTGGACATGAAGCGCGTTTGCAATAGCTCATAAGGACACATCTCTTAAGGACACATCTCAGTTCCAGGAAAAAGAAAATCGGAAGTAAAAGAAGGGCGGTGGGACAGCTGAAAGCCGGACAGGGGTTGAAAGAGCGGGTAGAGCAAGGGTCTGCTGCGCTCGTGGGACGACGGCGCCACAGAACCATCTGAGAGCTGACGAAAATGGCTGTCGCACTGTAAGGGACGTAATACAGTTCTAAACCACCATTGCACCCCGTGAGGATGAGATTCTCGTACCTTATCTGGAACAGCAAGCTGTGAGGTAAGTACGGATCCAATTCTGCTAGCATGCGGCTGGCCATGCATGGTGGTATGGTGGGTGTCTGTGCCACGTGGGGGATAGGTGACGCCAAATACCGCATTAACGTATTGCGTTCGCTTCAGAAGATCGAGGGCTCGTAAACGATGATATGGGAGCCCAGTTCGTAATAAGGACAGTAGGCACCGGCAGTTAAGGACAGTGGTGCGTCGCAGGTCATCGGTGAAATCGAGTCCTAAGCGTCGGACAGTAGCGGCTACATGCAATGGAGCGGCGTTGTGCTCAGGAAGTCCCACAGCTATAACCACAGCGCTCGATTTGCGGACTTTAAGGCACCTAGCAGCAGCTTCGCCGTAGATAATAACCCATGCCAAGGACTCCCTGACCTCAGCACTGCTACGAAGAACGAAGACGAGATCGTCCGCTTAAGCAGTGCAGCAAAAGACATGGCCACTTAGAGACATCACAGAGAGGCGTTGCCGGAGGCCGCAGAACAACGGTTCCATGTGGAAAGCATACAACACTGCATTTAGCGGGCAGCCTTGATGCACCGAACGACATATCAGGATGGGAGGAGTGAGACGGCCATTGTAGAGTACATGGGACGTAGCTCTAAGAGGGAGACGCATTAGGATGGAAATAGTACTATCACGGTATCCCATACTGTGGAGCATACCTTCTACAAAGTCTTCATCGTCTCAAACGTATGCCTGGCTGCAGTCAAGAGCGGCCAAAAGCCCAGGAACATGAGAACGAGAAGCCAGAACGATTATATTTGGACAGCGACGGACGACAGTGCCAATGTTATTGGTACCACCCAAAGATACCAGGGGTATCACATACTGGGCTGTCCTTTTAAGCCATGCAGCCAATAGCCGAGTAAAGATCTTAGTGTCACTGTTGGGCAACGCCATGGGTGGTAATCGTATATCTGTGATGTACCCCGAGGTTTGTGGATGATAATGAGGAGACCGTCCAGTAAATCGTCGGGATCTACAAAATAGACGACGTAAGGTCCCGAAAAATTTCCGTCCATGCCAGCGCCAGTGGGGGATGAAAGGTCCGATAAAACTCTAGTGGGAGGCCGTCGGGGCCTGGCCTCTAGTTCATAGAACCCACCCTGACAGCATCATGGACTTCATCTTCCGTGACAGCAGATCCCCAGGAACCACAACAAAGGAGAGTTGGCAGACTGGCGCAATGTTGCCAGAGTGATGACGTTGTGCAGAGTACAGTGTAACAAAACATGCGTTCATTATCAGTCATAAGAACATTTAACAATGTCCTCTGATGGTGGCGACGTTCCACTATCTTGTGTTACATAGATGGAGGCTCCTGCTCTAACCCCTCATGCGTGCACACCCTGGTCATATCTCCCTCAAGGAGGTGTCGAGAGAGGGTAGTGACTGTGCCTTGCCATGAATCACCAGTGCCTGATGCTCTGGCAAATACAGCATCATAGTACGTTCCCAGAGAAAAGTGAAGTACAAATCCTGGGCTAGACGCTGCCACGCCGCGACCTCTCCTTTAAGGGGCAGGAGACCTGACTGTGAATGTAGATGAAGAGACGAAGACTGAAGCAGTGGCCAATGACAACCCACAGTCCACAGCCCGGTATCCACCGTGGGAGCGACCGGAAACACCGGCCACAGGGTGCACACCCTCATTCAGGGACGCAGATGCTGTGGTCAGGAGGGCAGCAGGTGGAACTCCAGCGGTGTCGTGACAGTCTTTCTGAGGTGGCACATCAATGAACATGGGATATAGCTTTGGGAATGACGGTGACATCGGCGGCGACACCGTAACGTCGATATACATTGGCACCACACTCTACGGCGCTGTCTGTGAGGACAAAGGGAGCTGTGGCAGATCCCACTGGCGTGCTGTGTCTGTGGACAAAGTTCTGTTGCAGAATCACTGACACAGGAGCTCCAAAGATGATTCTGGTGACGCTGGTACAGCCCAGAGGAACGTAAGACAAACGAATCGATACTCATTTGACGAAACCATGCCCCGAGACCTGTTTCTTGCCAACAAATTTGAATACAACTTCGTCCTGTGGTTGAAACTTTTGCCTGACTGGGCCAAACAAACTGATTCCGTAGTGGCCGTAGGACATACACCATGGTAGGGTGATGATGACCATGTAGTAGTCCTGTCAAAGACTTCACATCACTTGGGAGTGATCGGTAGGAGGGAAGAAAAATCTTTAATGCTTGCTCTCATATGTGAGAGGAACAGTTGCTTCATCTGACTTTTTAACATTTGAATGAACCATTCATCTTCACTGTCAGACTGAGGGTGAAACGGAGCAATAGATACATGTTGTGTGCCATTGTCAGGACGTAACTGTTGAAATTTGGCTGCCGTGAACTGTGATGTCGTACGCGAGACAAGAAACTCAGGAAGACCTTTGAGACAAAAAATAAAGAACAAAGCTGATACAGTACTACCAGTACTTGCCGATGTCATCGAGACGACTAATGAAAATTTACTTTACGTGTCTGCCACCATCAATCATCGTGTGTTCGAAACTGGAGATGCAAAATGAATGTGTAAGCGTTGCCACAGTCAGGACAGACGTGGCCACTGGAAAAATCTTTTCCACAGAACGGACTGATGCTCTCCACATGCTGTGGAATGAGAGTCCACACGCTGAATTTCGGTATCCATGTCCTACCTAGAACAGTGATCCTATGTGCAAACTACACCTCAGTGACGTTGGCATAACAAAGACAAAACTTCCCACTGGAGGAAGTGTGGAATCACAACCCATCCACCGTCCTTCTCTGAGTGCAGAAACAGAACACATGAGACTGCTAAAATGCAACAGAGGCAAAAAGGGGCGACGTACCACTGGGTGGGGAATTTCTTTCAAACTACATGGCCATCCATACTGCAGAACTCCTGAAGAGATCGGTCGGGAGCAATTGCTCCAGCAATACGATGAAAGTCAAAAGGAATATTAAGAAGAATCCCAATATATTAAGTGTCAATTTGATTACATGATTCCTCAGAAGTGTGTCAGTACCCACAGGTAACCGAGACAGCAAATCAGTGTAAGAATGTTGTGCAGTGGGCCTGTAGAATAACTTGTACTGATAATTACACAGTAACAAAGCTCACCAGTTTTGTGCAGTCCATGGTGGGACATTCTTCTCTGGACTAAAAACTGTTAAAGGTCTATGATCCATAATGAAAATGAACCTTTGAGCGCACAAGTATTGGCAGAACTTGATAACACCATAGACAATGGTGAGGGCCTCTTTTTCAAGTTCACTACATCTGCACTGCGCTTCGTTGCGAGTTTTCAAGGCAAGAGCAATGGGCCTACAAGACGGACCAATTCTATGGGAGAGCACTGATTCAATCCCGCGAGAAGATGCATCGACTGCTAACACAACAGGCTTAGTTAGAGCAAAATGAAATAGGCAACGACTACTTAACAAGGCGTCCCATAACTACTGAAATTCGTCCTGACGTTCGTTGGACCATACAAAGGTAACACCTTTATGGCGCAGTTGGTTTAGTGGAGCAGCAATCTGCATAGCGTTAGCAATAAACTTAAGCAATAGATCCATTTTCCCATGATGGCCTGTAACTCCTTGACATTATGAGGCGCTGGTAAATCTTTACTTACAGACAAATGTGAATATGTTGGACGAAAAACATGTGAATTTATGACTTGTCCTCAATATTCAAGTTCTTCATGGCAGAAGGAGTACTTTGCCCTGTTACACTTTAAGACAGAGCCGATGAGAACTTGAAATAAATACTGTAAATTTATCAAACGTTCAGCAGGCATACAACCAGTGACAGTTATATTATACAGACAGTTCATGCACGAATGTACTTTAGCTGCTAATTGTTCCAGGAAACTCTGGAAGATAGAAGGAGCTGAAGCAGTCCCGAATGGTAGTCTTCGAAACTGGAACAACACCAGGTGAGTATTGGCCACAGAATATGGATTGGACTTTTCGTCCATCAGTAGCTGTAAATATGCCTCACATCAGTCAATCTTGGAAAAGAACTTGCTCTGTCCCAACCTGTCCACGAATTCCTCCAATCGTGGGAGAGGGAAAATTCCTCACACTTCGTGGGTTTACCGTCGCTTTGAAATCAGCGCACGGATGTAAACCTTCTGACAACTTTATAAATATTATCAGAAGAGAAGTTCACTGCCTTGCAGAAATCGGTGGCATCACCCCCTTGTCTTCCCATCGTGCAGTTCCTTTGCAACCTGCTCACGTATAGTATGAGACAGGTGTAGAACGAGAAAATCGTGGCTTCACGTTATCGTTAACATTAATGTGTGCCACCAAATTTTTTGCAGCACAAGTCACAAACACGAATATGAGGCACTGAAATACTTGTTGGTAACACTTTATCTTGAATCTACAGTGAACAAACCGCACACGCCTAAGCCAAAAATGTTGGCCCTGTTTCTAGAACATAAGTCATGGAATGAAACCTCTTTTCATACAGTCATGAAAAGTTGCTGTCGAAGAGTACAAAGTTAGTGCTGATCTTTCATGTCCGTTATAATGAGGTAAAATAGAGGTAGGTTTTTGAAGCTGTGGGCTATCGGTTATATCATAGGCGTCCTTGTTGATTAGTGAAATAGACGCGCCTGCGTCTAATTGAAATTTACCTGTTTTATGAGCCTTTGTTAATTGGACAAAATGTTTGTTCTTCTGTCTGCGGATTAGAGCAGAAGAATTCCGCAAAGCCAACAAGCGAGACTTTGTTTGGGTCTGCCACACTGGCTAAGCCCTGACAACATATACTTGCAGATAGCTATATTACTATGTCGTGGCTGTGCGGTAGACTGGTGCCTAGCCTGGAGGCATTGTAAACGTACGGTCTGGACACGAGTTTTCTTGCCACATTTGAGGCTCTTCGCTTCACGACAGGACATGCTTTATCTCATGAGTAAAAAAAATGCTGTGGTCAAGACTTCCAAACATTATTCTAATGTACATGTTGTTTACAATGTCGCCGAAAACATTTACATTTACTTTTAACCTGAGCCCTGTTTTCATTCAGTTTATTATTAACTGTAAACTGAATGCATTGTGCAGAACAAACAAGAGAAATAGACGGAGCTTCAAA
Source organism: Schistocerca serialis cubense (assembly GCF_023864345.2). NCBI lineage: Eukaryota > Metazoa > Arthropoda > Insecta > Orthoptera > Acrididae > Schistocerca > Schistocerca serialis. The sequence goes on from NC_064640.1 coordinate 503,254,274, forward strand.
ATCAGCATCAGTTGTGTCCACAATCCTTTGAGACTTTACAGTTGACAGAGCTGTTTTCAATTTTGGATCCGGAAATTTTAGGATAGCAGTGCGTGTGCGTGCATCTGACACGTTTTTGTGTTGCATCAAGTAGTATAACATCACTATAATTTTGTCCATAAGAACACTTGAACCTGCAATGTCTTTTTAGCCGTGTAAGTTCAGCAGTCCACTGTTTTAATGACTGTCCAGGATGCTTCTTAAGAAAAAAAAATTAATCTCGCCGCAGTAACCTGAATCTGTGCCTCGTAAAGGTCGTCGATTTTCCTAATGAGTTCCTCATACGCAACATCTTCCAGATGGGTGTCGGGAAAAATATAAGGTAAAAATGACAGACGCCGTCTCCAACAGTGGACAGAAACAATGCAATGTGCACCGTACCTTCAATGACCTAGGCTGAGAAATTATCTTCCAGCTAAGCGTAATATTCCCACCAAACCTCTTGCTTGCAGCTAAATGGCTGAAACTGGGTTCACCAATCAGTTGCGGTGCTACTTGTTGCTACAGTAACTTCGGCATCTGTTGAACATTGAGCAACAGTCGTTCAATCTGCTGCACCTGAAAACAAACAACTTCTTCTAATGATTGTTCACGTGGGGGTTAAGACATGGTTAAACACTTTAGACCAGATATAAGAACACACAAAAAATTATTGCCGCTATGACTAGCGGTACGCCAAGCACATCCACATAATTTTGGTATCTGAATCGATTGCGAGCGAGCACCGATGTTGTAAAGCTGTATCGCAGAAGCTACGTTATTGTCTTTGGTGTGCGCAAAGGCGCAGTAGCAGATAGTGGTTAGCTGTGTGAGGAAGCATTTGCAATAATATTATGTTTTAAATGTGTTTAATTACTATTATTATGTAATAGTAACTGACCTGAGAAGGAGGAAGTGTAAAGGAATATTTTATTTACGTGGAAAGGAATTGTAAGGTAATTTTTTGAAGTCACTTTTTTATCATTGCAGCGTCATATTCCACACATTCCACATACCTTTCTCTTACAATTTTTAATTGAACATGGTTTTTTCAAAAGGAAAGGAACCAAGTGTGTTCCGAAAATACTTCTACTGACAACGAACAGGGAACTCATTGCATCTCACGAGTGTCTTTGTGTAGATATAATAATTTGCAGCTTTAGCATAGCGCCGAGCAAGACAGAGGAGTACTGCAACGCGTTATCCAGATTTGCGCGGAACAGAGGTAAGGACTAAATATTTTGATGTTGCTTTTTTCAGTTAGGGCCAACTTATGTCACTGACAAACAGTTAGATTTTTCTGTGTTGTGTGTCAGTTTTAGTTCTGGGATATGTGATCAGTTTTGCAAAACTAATTATCGTAGGTCCCATGTCAAAGTTCATTATTCAGGCAATTTATACTGTTCAAAGTTCTTGCAGTCAGATTGTTGACTTCTATAATATGACGGACTTCCCTTTAAATCACGACAATTGATTCTTGTTACAGTGTAACTTTGCCTTAACATTACGACTATACAGGTTTCATTATGACAGTTCATTTATTATTACAGCTCATACCTTGTCATCAGAAACAGTACTTCAGTCTTATTTTTATTTGTTTGGATAACTTTCAACAGTTCTAAGGTTTTAACTTCTTGCGGAAGTCAAGAAGCTAGTGTAACATATAAATATTATTAGATACGTTTCAGTAAAACACTGTAATAATAAATACGTTAAATATTATTAGATATGTTTCAGTAAAACTCTGTAATAATAAATAAGTTAAAAGAAATTCATGTCCATATGTGGCACGCCAATACGTAATAAAATCTCAGAACACGTTCAAAGGAAAATTGTTCTATACATCAAATAATATTACTGCTATTATCACAGCTGTTTACAGTTCTCGGAAAGAATAATTATTGGGCACAGAAATGTTCTTAGTCTAGCATCATAGTTAAATATCACTTAACTCTTAGCTTTATCACACTGTTGTGACTAACAACACTAACTTGCTCCTGGATCTGAAATACAATGAGGATGCTATCAGACTGGTGAAGCCGTGCTACACTCTGACATAAGATAACTTCAGCAGTGGCGTCGTACGGAAGCTATTGATGGTGTGTTTCATCGACACCCTCATTCATGGCAGCATCTTGCAGTGGCTGTCTTCAGCTTGTGGTTCCTTTATGCGGCTGAAATACGGCACGCAGATTTGCATGCCATTTTCATTAATTTTGATATTGATTTAATAACTTAGGGAATGAGAGTGTATAAATTTATTAGAAGAATGCACTGAGAATATTTATTAAAAGGATCTTGGACCATAATGACTCACAGTACAGTGCCATATGTAATTCCCCTTCTTTAACATGGTGAAGGAGTCTATGGTTTTCGAATGACTTGTGTGCGTGGTGGAGCTGAGACTGGGTGAGGTGAAATGTTACAGAGAAACAACATTTTTGTGGCGACCGGGAGGCCCAGGCATTGAGTTGAGGCGTCCCATCGGCTAGCCAAGGAATTGTCAGGTTGACAATGTCGTGTCGCTTAGTGGGACGCCAGGGGCAGACAGGCGCATTGAGCTGAGGGCACGGCAGTTTTCTCATGTTTTGCAGACTGATTTTGTACATAGCTATCAGCCGTTTTCGAAAACACGAGGTGGACAAAATCATTGGTTAGCCTCACGAACATTATTTCCTAATTCCTCTGGCCCCCAGATGTGAAGCTAGCACCTTGGCAGGAAAACGCGGGGTTGATCTGTTAATGTCTGACCTCCAACGTTACGTTTTTTAGTAATAGACGAGAGTTTTGACATAGAACTGATGCGTTGTTTTTGCGGGATTCTGCATACTGGAGAGATACCTCGCTATCGGACCACAGTGTTTCTAATTTTGCTATTGGCAACAAACACCGTTAGGAAGTAAAAAAACGCGATACTTTAAAGGAAAGTCAAAATATTAAGATTCCGTCAAGGACCCCAGTCGAGAGCAGTTCAGTTTTGATTTTCGTCACAGTCTTCAGCCGAGAGGGAGAGCAGCGCATATTTGGAGACGGCCAGGGGACGGTGTTGCTGATATCATGACACACACTCATTTTTTCTGGGGAGTCATCTCCAAAAGGTAGATATTAAAGAAACTAAAGCACCACTAATAAGGAAAACTGATAAAAACTGGAGGAACAAGAGGTAAATATCAAGGAAATATTTAAAACGTAGGAGGAAAATGTGGATGAGAAAGTAAGGTAAGAAGGGAAGATCAAAAGAAAAGAAACAAAAAGTAAAATCACAGTTAGGGGGACAGGAAACAGAAAGTAAGAAAATAAAGGAATGTCAAAAACAGCGACATGAGAATGTAACGAAAGAAGCAGATGCGATAACGGTACTATCAGATACGGCTTACACACAGTCAGGATGTAAATAGTAAATGTGGATAGCAGCTGGAGGAAAATATAGAAGCTGTGGACCAAGTGGAGAAGTACAGAAAACTACGGAACAGCAGTCAATGACATACTACGCGGTGAAGCAATTTCAGCAAGTGACATAACTACAATAATGGTCAAGAATGATACCCAAGTATAATTTATGCGTAGATGTAAATTCCATCCTAAAGGCAAGTTGGATCCAGTTGTATTAATAAGAAATTTCCATTGGTTATTGCTGAAAATATGGGATGGCAAATCAGAAATTGCTATTGTCATAATTTAAATGAACGCTTAAGCATATAACTGGGATCGCTGGTTAGAAAATTAATGCTGAAAGTGTTATGAATTTGGAAAAAGGTCCATAAACAAATACTGATCCACGAACCAACAAGACAATATTCTAATTTCTATGTGTAGTGTTCCATATAATAGGAGAATGGATGGAACTTACGGTGAGATCTTGGAAAAGAAATTGGAGAGAAACCAACATCTTCAGACACCCTCGATGAGAGGGATGTGGTGCGATCGATGGTACAAAGACTACCACATGAAGTTCGTAATCATTTAATAGGAACAATTATTGACTCAGTGGAGCAGACCACGATCATATTTACGGAATTAGAAGGCGAGGATAGGCCGCCAGAATTTTAAGGAGATAAGTAATGCAGCACCGCAGCGTGGGATGCGCCATTAACAAGACTGGAGAAATGAGTACAGCAAGAGAAGAGGCGGAGGTTGTGCAGCTATCCTTTCAGATAGTATAAAGAGAGAGGAACAGGTGGACGAGAGGAAGATGAGCATGGCTCACGCGAACATAGGTACAAAGGATGGGGAACGAGAAGTGGCATGCAACTGGCAGAGAAGGAGAGTTTGGGGAACTTTTTGAGATTTCAGCATTGACCTGAACTGAATCGTATATGGAGGGTCTCGAACAACTTCAAAAGAACAGAGAAACATTTATGCAATAAAAGCAGAAATTCAGTGACAAACATGGAGACCCGCAACAGGAAGATATTATATTAGAAAATGAATCAGTAATCAGTCCTATAAATGAGTTTAAAATATGTGAGTATGTGACTGAATCATTAGTCGACACAGATAGCCACCTGCATGCGATAGCAAACAACGCGTATAAGCAGTTACCGAAATCAGGAGATGAAATGCCCTGTTTAGCGGTCAATAGATTAAAAAATAAAAGGAGCTGTAGATGAATACGGGAAAACAGGTAGCTGTCAGGTAATGTTGCAGGCTAAAATAGAAAGAGAATCAGACTGAATGGACGATGTAGTCTGCCCAATTTGCAAGCAGAAATCATTATAGGCTTCGACTGATTAATGGAGCACAATACAGACATAAATTATGGGAAAAGCGAAATGAGGGTTTTTGATAGAGAAAAAAGTAACATTTAACGACAAAACGACAGTGTATGGAACGCAAGATTTTTTCTTCATATACCAATTATCAATTTGTGAAAATGATGTAGAAGAGAAAAATGTAATAGATCATAGCCTCAGTGTTATATCTCCGAATAATGATGAAAAAAGGAACTTACATGGGAAGAAATTAACAGCAAAATAAATGGGATTTTTAATGTAGGAAATGTAGAAGCTGGACAGGAAGGTTTTTGGAAAAAGACCAGACATAATGAAACGCCCATCACAACGTATAAAAATAAAGCCTCATAAACCATATTTTAAGCTGACTTATCCAGTGCCTCAGGCCAGGAAACAAACAGTAGAAAAAGAATTGCGAAAAATGCTAAATGTAGGGGTAATAGAGAGGACTTGAAGTTGGTTCAATAGTCCTTTAGTCACTGTTGCAAAGAAAAACATAAATGTGAGGCTTGTGTTCGACACATGGCAAGCCAAAAAAATATTTAAACCAGAAATGGATCGACTAGAAAGCATAGACGAGCTTATACAAAAACTGGAGGGGGCAAGAATATTTACAAGTCTCGATTTAACATTTGTGTATCATCAACTTCTGCTGGACCCAGAATTGAGGCCATATACTGCCTTATTATACAAAGGGAGACGTTATCAATACAGAGTGCTGCCTTTTAGATTGAATCTATCGGTACAGCTGTATCAAGACACTAGACCGAATACTAGGAGAAGGATTGGAGAAAAATGTTACTACTAACGTACATGATATATTGATAGCCAATGACTCATGGGACGAACACATAAAGGCATTAGAAGAAAAATTAGAAAAGTATGCACTTTCAGATGTACTTCATTTTCAAAAATCGGAATTTCGAAGACCGGAAGCATTTCATAGGATACATTATGGGATCATAACGGATAAAATCCGACCTATAAAAGCTGGTAGCCGTAAGAGATTTTCATTATCTAGAAATAGGAAGCAATTAAAAAGTATTTTAGGTCTCTGAGAAATGTAATGAAATATTTTACTAGTGATCTGACATTCCAGAAGAGGAAATTAGGGAGTAACATTAACAACACTGAAGTAATTAAGTGTAATATATGTAACTGTCACTAAGAAAAGTGCCAATAATGTATCGATGTATTCGACTATGCTTCCTTCTATTTAAGTTTATGGGTGTTTATTGTGACTCTTGTGATGAAAAACATCTGTAAATTAGGAGTACATGTAGTCTACTGACTTTTACTAAAATATATTTATTTGAAAGTATTCAGTTACGCAAGCACTCATTTAGACTGTTGCGTTAAAGTGCAGGGATTCAAAAGATGGAAACAGTTGGCCCAGCACTTGCAACACTTGTTGGGTGGTGTGGCAGGTGTGATCGGCCGTAGAGAATTTACGAGGAGCTGTGACTAACACAGCGTAATGTGTGTGTTGTTGCACGTCTCAGAGCGAGGCGCTGGATTTAACTGGCCTTTGACGAGATTTCAGGCACCTCATGAAGCAGCTGGGGGGAGGAAGAAATTCAACATCGATCCCATCAGCTGACAACAGGAGGCGTGGGGGAGCAGTCGGCAGCTCTCTTAGTCGTTGCGTATGTGACGCAGCGCTGTACCACGGTGGCGTGCGAGGAGACAGTTTACGGTACGTCACGATGATTAAGAGTGTGCATGTGCGCGGATCCTGTTTGAAATCCCAATTGTACCTCCCTTTGCGTTTACCTGTGCAGAGTAAAGACGTGCTCATCAGTGCACGAAATCATTATTTCATTTTTCTTCTCTTTGTAACAAACTGATAGTTTCAGTTTATGTCTATTTTAATTGTGTCATTCATATGTATTAGATCTCAAAAGCATTAAGATAAGCAATGGTACCTTTAGGACAAAGGAAAGGTTTCTATGGCATATTTGAACAATTTGGTAAAGTGTACTGTTATCTAGATTTGCTGTCATACAGAACAGTTTTTTTCACTTAAATACTGGCCTGATTTGGAATAACTGATAACAGTAAATAACAAAATTTGGTGTGGAGAATCTTGAGAAATGTGCTTTATTTATTTTCCTTTCAGTATGGATCTCTATATTTAATGAATTTTGAAGTCAACTGAAACGAAATATAAATGTAATCTTCAGTTTGATCTTTTCCTTTCTAAATAATTTTGTAAAATGTAAAATTGACTATATCTTTCTAAACGTCAATAATAATAGGGGTGGTTGGATGTAGTATGTATGAATTATAAATAAAAAAAAAAAGGAAATATGAAAAGGTAATGTCGCCATGAAATCAGAGCATCATCGTCATTTTCGATTATTTTCAGTAAGTAGGGAATTTCTTTTTCAGTATTTGTGAGGAACTTCTTTATTTTACGGAAATACTTGTTTCACAAAGATTTTAAAAACAACTGATAGGGGGAAATACGGGTACAGATATTGATCCTGTACTTGACCCATCGTATCTACTGTTACACTTCAGTACTACAGCACAAAGGCATCGCAGACATGTATACCCGATAGTTCTAGAAGAGACAGTCTGGAGTTCGTTTAGCCCGAAGGAGTGAGTCAGTCGCGCCAGAGCCATCACTCGAGTCCGACGTGTATGTGTGTGGAAAAAGCGACCGTGGTCAAAATAATAATTTACTAGTTGAGGATTTTTTTCATGTGGGGGAAATTCCTACATAATTAAAAGGTGATCATACTGTAAGCAATCGGCAATGGTAAACTCTTACAAGTTCGTGACAGCTGAGAGACTTTAATTGTAGCACGAACGCTATTAGAAGAAATAGATACATAATACTGAAGTTAAAGCGACATAAATTAACTGTATAGTGAAAAACTGTTCACATATTGAAACCTCTTCATTACTAGAACTTACTATGACATACCAGTCTTGTGGTCTCAGGGATTGGAGGCGCTGACAGTGGTATGGATACGGAAACTGTTCCAAAAGCATCTTCCAAAGAAGAGAATGTCTCACGCCTTAAATGGTTCAAATGGCTCTAAGCACTATACGACTTACCATCTGAGGTCATCAATCCCCTAGGCTTAGAACTACACTACTGGCCATTAAAATTGCTACACCAAGAAGAAATACAGATGATAAACGGGTATTCATTGGACAAATATATTATACTAGAACTGTCATGTGATTGCATTTTCACGCAGTTTGGGTGCATAGATCCTGAGAAATCAGTACCCAGAACAACCACCTCTGGCCGTAATAACGGCCTTGATACGCCTGGGCATTGAGTCAAACAGAGATTGGATGGCGTGTACAGGTACAGCTGCCCATGCAGCTTCAACCCGATCCCACAGTTCATCAAGAGTAGTGACTGGCGTATTGTGACGAGCCAGTTGCTCGGCCACCATTGACCAGATGTTTTCAGTTCGTAAGAGATCTGGAGAAAGTGCTGGCCAGGGCAGCAGTCGAACATTTTCTGTATCCAGAAAGGCCCATGCAACATGCCGTCGTGCCTTATCCTGCTGAAATGTAGGGTTTCGCAGGGATCGAATGAAGGGTAGAGCCACAGGTCGTAACACATCTGAAATGTAACGTCCACTGATCAAAGTGCCGTCAATGCGAACAAGAGGTGAACGAGACGCGTAACCAATGGCACCCCATACCATCACGCCGGGTGATACGCCAGTATGGCGCTGACGAATACACGCTTCCAATGTGCGTTCACCGCGATGTCGCCAAACACCGATGCGACCATTATGATGCTGTAAACAGAACCTGGATTTATCGGAAAAAATGACGTTTTGCCATTCGTGCACCCAGGTTCGTCGTTGAGTACACTATCGCAGTCGCTCTAGTCTGTGATGCAGCGTCAAGGGTAACCGCAGCCGTGGTCTCCGAGCTGATAGTCCATGCTGCTGCAGACGTCGTCGAACTGTTCGTGCAGATGATTTTTGTCTTGCAAATGTCCCCATCTGTTGACTGAGGGATTGAGAGGTGGCTGCATTAACCGTTACAGTCATGCGGATAAGATGCCTGTCATCTCGACTGCTAGTGATACGAGGCCGTTGGGATTCAGCACGGCGTTCCGTATTACCCTCCTGAACCCATCGGTTCCATATTCTGCTAACAGCCATTGGATCTCGACCAACGCGAGCAGCAATGTCGCGATACGATAAACCGCAATCGCGATAGGCTACAATCCGACCTTTATCAAAGTCGGAAACGTGATGGTACGCATTTCCCCTCCTTACACGAGGCATCACAACAACGTTCCACGAGGCAACGCCGGTCAACTGCTGTTTGTGTATGAGAAATCGGTTGGAAACTTTCCACGTGTCAGCACGTTGTAGATGTCGCCACCGGCGCCAATCTTGTGTGAATGCTCTGAAAATCTAAGCATTTGCATATCACAGCATCTTCTTCCTGTCGGTTAAATTTCGCGTCTGTAGCACGTCATCTTCGTGGTGTAGCAATTTTAATGGCCAGTAGTGTACTTAAACCTAACTAACCTAAGGACATCATACACTTCCATGCCCGACGCAGGATTCGAACATGCAACGGTAGCAGCCGCGTGGTTCCAGATTGAAGCACCTAGAACCGTTCGGCCACAGCGGCCGGCTCTCACGCTTTCCACATTTGGTAATCTTCGCAGTCCGGTTCCAGCATTTTCGTCCATTCCTCCATATCTCGAATGTGTATAGATTGAGGCCTTCCATCATTAACCTTTTGGGTTGCTAGAGAAACTTTGTCCCTAAAACGCTAGAAAAGTCGACCTGACAGCTTAGGTGGGCTGCATATATTTTTCAACGAAAGGACACAGGGTGCAGGCTACTTTTGTTTCCTAAATCATAGCCTAAGATTAGATCCACCATATCACTTGTGTAGTAGTCGGTGGTTATTGCTAAAATAGTAATGGAGGATTCAGCTGCTGCCACAATGAAGATAGTAGCTAGAGATGGTATGGAACGGAAGGTCGCTGCCGGCCGCGGTGGTCTAGCGGTTCTAGGTGCTCAATCCGGAACCGCGCGACTGCTACGGTCGCAGGTTCGAATCCTGCCTCGGGCATAGATGTGTGTGATGTCCTTAGGTTAGTTAGGTTTAAGTAGTTCTAAGTTCTAGGGGACTGATGACCACAAATGTTAAGTCCCATAGTGCTCAGAGCCATTTGGAAGGTCGCTAACATGCTGTCGCCTGGAAAAAGGGCTATACGAACTTCCTGAAGAAGGCGTGAGGGTCCGCTGCATAGGCTTGCTACCGAGCGGACGGCTCCGTCGTCACTGTCTTCTGATTTCCTTTTGGTGAATCGATGCTATTTACCAAAAAAAACCACACAAAATTAAATACAAAGAACTAAATAAAAAACACCACTTTCACCGTGTCGTTGGAGAAATTAAGAGGATCTTTATGATTGGCGTTATGTAAACCAAACGTGATTTGCATGCTAAAGACATTTTCTTGGATCATGTTTGGCCACGTTCTTGGGAGCCTAATTTCCTCAGAGATAAAATGACAGAGAACGGATTCCATGAACTTATCAGATTTCTCCACTTCGATGAGTAGTCATCCCGAGATCGACGACTCGTCCCCGCTGATAAGATCACTCCAATTTCTGAAGTATAGATTAAGATCACTCAAAACTGCCTCCTCTGTTACCGCACTGGTGAAAATATTACAGATTATGAGCAGTTACTTCCAAGCCACGCAAAATACAGAAATTCCCAGTTTATGCCACGAAACCTGACAAATACAGACACAAGTTCTGGATAGGTGCAAACGCGGCATCCAAGTACAGCTGTAATGTATTCCGTAACTTAGCAAGGAGAAAAGCCGATCAGACAAAAAGCAATTGAGAAACTATGTTGCACTTTACCTCATAGCTCCATTTATAAACCTTCCTCACATGCGACCGTAGCAGCCGCGCGGTTCCAGATTGTAGCACCTAGAACCGTTCACATCTCTTCAGCTTCCCAAAAAACTTAAACAGAAGAAAATGTCGTTATTAGGAAAAATTAACTAGCTTCACCGAGAAATTTCCAACCACGTGAGCTACACTCCACAATCATCTCGAAAAAGGCTGATAATCCAGAATGCACCGTGCCAGGGAACCAAGAGAATAGGATTAATAGTGTCATTATGGTCAGTACACTACATCCCGAAGTAGCCTTACGCGATGAAGGAAAGAAGAAAGCAGAAACAGTTATCTTCTATAACGCCACAAAGTATGATATGGACAACGTTTATCAGACACTTCGTAAATATTCAATTAAGATAGCATGAAGGATGTGGTCGATGCATGCTTTATATTCTAGACATGCTTGTAATATATGCGTGGATCTACTGTAATTAAATAACCAGAAATAGATTGAAGAGGGAAGCGTTCATTCTTCAGCTGGAAAATTAACTCAGGAACGTGGAACACAAACGGTACAAGAACAAAAAAGCTAATCGAACGGAGAAGCGGTGGCAGAGTCGGACAAATAAAAAACGAGAAAACGGTACAAACTCGAGTGTGCAAAGGAAACGAGACCGACATGCAAGAACACCGTCCGCGGCAACAGACAACTGTAGTAAGACAAGGAAAGTTCGGAATTTACGAACTTGGTCACATTTGTGGATAGGCATGCAGCACTGCGGATCCAAATCAGTCATCTAAAAGGTTATAACTTCGGGGAAGATCCTTGCCAGAAGTGTATACACTAAATAACCAAGAATGGAAAAAACAGAGCCGGCCTCTGTGGCCGAGCGGTTCTAGGCGCTTCAGTCCGGAACCGCGCTGCTCCTACGGTCGCAGGTTCCAATCCTGCCTCGGACATGGACGTGTGTGATGTCCTCAGTTCGGTTTAAGTAGTTCTAAGTCTAGGGGACTGATGACCTCAGATGTTAACTCCCATAGTGCTTAGAGCCATTTGAACCATTTTTGAAAAAATAAAAGTCTTACCTTAATCACGTTGTGAATGTTTAATGTAAATCTCATTACGGGTCAAGTGACACCTTCGTGCTATTTTGGGGTTACGCATTTAACGCTATTCTTGCATTCGTGATATGCTGGAATAGAAGTGGAAGAGTTCAGAAAGAACACTTTGTTACAAGTTGAATAATTTGGAAAGAGCGTAACAACTATTAGTCATCTTTTCTTATAGACAAACTATTAATCCAACGAAGGTTCACGTGTCGCAACATTTCTGTTTTACTATTTACTTCCATTTTTATCATGTTTCGTATCAGTAATAATGTGTCACAATGGCTGTGGTACCATTTAGGTAATATTTGGAATTCATCAGAATAGATTTCTGGAAAGGTACTACCGGTGATCTGCAAAAAAAGTGTTAATAAACTCTACGTGTAAGTAGCACAGGAAGGAACTAAGTCTGACTTGAAAATATATCCCGATCATGGGTTCGCTCTTTAAACGGTGGTAAATATTACGAACATCACTATGGATCCATTAGACTGTTCGATGGATTGGAAAGCAGTAACGCCCTTAAAATGGATACAGTAAAAGGTATTTTAACAAAGCTGCGATGAGAAAACTTGAACTGATCTTGTAACTCGGATGATTATAGATTACATTTGGTCAACAGGCGTTTGTATAGTTTCATAAGTTACTCTGAATTCGCATTCTCTGTTTCAGTGGTAGACGCGCCGAGCTTGAGATACATACAGGGGTGGACAAAAACATGAAAACACTGAAAAGACGAGTACAACACATTATCATGCCTAACACGCTGTCAGTCAAAAAGCTAGCAGACGTCTCGAAATGGATAAATATAGATCCTATCTGGTTTTCAAGGGTATGCTACACCATGCTTCCCGCAAAACAGTGGCAAGTTCAGGTAACGATTATGGGGACGGATAAGGTTCATGTACTCTCCTCTCCAAAGTATACTACAGACGCTCAATAATATTGAGGTCTGGTGACTGTGGTGGTCTTCTCAAAACGATTCCTCAACGATGCGAACTGTGTGAACTGTCGTCTTAAAATACAGTATCACCATTGGGGAAGAAACATTGTACCATGGGACGGACCTGATGAGCCAAAATGTTCGCACACTCCTTGGTACTAATGCAACTTTGCATAGTAGCCACGACTATACGGGTCCCCATATAATCACTGAACCTCCGCTGTGTTTCCCTCTTGGGAGGTAAACATGGGTGGAAAACTGGAAACACTGTGAAACAATAGTCATCAGACCAAATGACTTTCTTTCATAGCTCCATATTCCAGGTTTTATGGCATCGGAACCACGATTTTCTATTACAGTCAGTAGCAGCACTGACGACTCGTTTTGGAATTCCAGCTGAACCTGCAATCCCCTACCTATGGCACTCCCTTCGTGTAGCTGTGGTGGTTACTCGGTTACCGAGTGTGATATACAGTTCTTCAGTGACTTTTGCAGCCGTCGTCCTTCTATATTTCACCAGAATCCTCTTCAACGGCCATCTGACACGACCACTTAACACAAACTTATGTCCACTTTGTGGCTCAGCGGATGACGTTTTCCCGCTTTCCCTGTATGCGGTATAAATCTTCGATGCAGTGCCTCTTGCACACTTAATTCTTCGGATATATTGGTTACGGAAGCACCCACCCTACGAGCCCCAACAATTTTCGCATGTTAGGATTCATCTAACTACGACATAGTGCTCTCACAACAGAGAACACTGTTCTGACCACGATTGACCCTTGCAACGTACGGAGGACAGGACATTTCGCAGCTCCTGCTAACCTTTAGAGCCTCAAGCTACTTCTGACTCCCGAAATGAAGTCCAGATTGGTTATCGATTGGTTCAAATGGCTCTGAGCACTATGGGACTCAACTGCTGTGGTCGTAAGTCCCCTAGAACTTAGAACTACTTAAACCTAACTAACCTAAGGACAGCACACAACACCCAGCCATCACGAGGCAGAGAAAATCCCTGACCCCGCCGGGAATCGAACCCGGGAACCCGGGCGTGGGAAGCGAGAACGCTACCGCACGACCACGAGATGCGTTCTGATTGGTTATCGGTTATCATATTAGCGTGACATGAAGAGATTACTGAAACTACTTGAGAGTGGATGTAATAGTTGCTGCAATGACTTTAACAATTTCTATTAGGAAAGTGCACAAGGTTTGGAGGTGAATGGTGCAAGTAGCTACAGCGATTTCACAGTTTCAATAATTTTCCCTTCTAAATTAATGAAGGGTATGAAATAATTATCAACGCCACAAACTGAAGAAAGGACGGCTATAGTTTAACATCTAGTTGACAAATATTCTAGTACAAACAACATCGATCTGTAGATACACCATCAGAGACAAAGGAAGTTAACATTATCGCGGGCAACTTAACGCGTCGTCGATTTTTCAAATCTTCCAGAAAATTCTTTCCTCCTTCAATAACACAGAACTACTAGTTTTCCTGTAATCAAGTGGGTTATTGTTTTCCTGTAATCAACCGCCGGTCATCGTTATTGGGACACTGTACTCTTTCCCCATGAGCTACTGTTTAGGAGTGAATTAGGTCTTAACTCCATTTTTATTTATGACAATGCGCGACTGCAGAGAACAAAGCAGGTGAAGGAGCGACAGGACAGACGGTAAGTGGAGAGGCCTACCCGTCTTCACTACTTGAATCCCAGCGAGCACAAGTGGGATCCTTTGGAGTGCCACATGTCCGCATGTACGAGGGTGTGCCGTAAACATTCTACATCTTCATCCATCGTGTTTAAATGTTTATTTCTCAATGTATTCACCCTCGCTGCGAACACATTTCTCCCAACGAGAGACCAGTTTCCTGATACCATCACCATAGAAAGTTTGACTTTATTTACGGAGCCACAGTCTCACCTATGCTTGCACCGTTTCTTCACTACCAAAGCGAAATTCTGGAATGTGTTCCTTGTTTTAAAAACAAGTGAAAATCGGATGGTACGAAGTAGAGACTGTGTGTAGGATGATCGATGACAGTGAACACAAGGCGTCGGAGGTCACTGCGCTCTTGTATGATCGAGCATTGTCGTGTGGAAGGACAGGATGCTCCCTCTTTGAATTCGAAACTCGATTGCAACACGCTGTTTCTCACACACCAATATAGTTACTGCAACAGTTTTTGAGCCCTCTATCGGTAGAGGGCTGCAAATGAATAAATATGTAGAATGTCAATAACGTATCCTTTATTTAAGAAGCTTTAAGAGTTTTCATATAAAAAATTTGGAGGTGTTACTTTTCAGCACGCTCTCGTAGCAACGACCATCCAACACTTGCCAACCACACTGGTGGAGGGATGGAAGGCCCTACCAAAAGAACTGCTTACCGGCCTTGTGGCCTGAATGGGAGCACGTTGCAGTGTGTGTGCGTGTGTGTGTGTGTGTGTGTATTTGGCGCTAACATGCGCTCAACGG
Organism: Schistocerca serialis cubense; assembly: GCF_023864345.2. NCBI lineage: Eukaryota > Metazoa > Arthropoda > Insecta > Orthoptera > Acrididae > Schistocerca > Schistocerca serialis. Next base: position 503,269,418 of record NC_064640.1, read on the forward strand.
CGCGGATGTCAGCGCCCTTACACCCATTAAAAGAAACTAATGATCACACACGCTAAGACTACGCAAAAGAATAAAAGATGCCATAAGGAGACTAAAACACAAGTAAACGCTAAAGGAGCTACAAGCAAGGCAAAGGGAAATGTCACTGTCTGATCACTTACGTAAAATGTGGGTGATCCAGTCACCCCGTTAACACATTAAAACCATCCTCCTAACTTCTTGGGAAGAATGGCCAATTCGCAAAACTCGCTGGAGTATGAAGCCATGCGTCATAGGGCTGTGGCCTATGCAAAGACGAGTAAGGGGGACCTCGTCCCGCCAACGTGACTGGAAGCAGGTACGCCACAGCCGAGTTGTGGGTTTTCTACACGGAGCTTATTTTCTATCACTTCCATCCACTCGTCTTCCCATCGACGCCTGACCTCGCTCCTCAACAGCGAGGTGATAGCATGCAAGAGGTTGGCACGCTGAAGTAACTGAGTATCACGACACGTCTCCTTGGCTGCTAGATCCGCCCTTTCGTTTCCCGCAATACCTATGTGCCCTGGTACCCAGCAGAATGACACCTCTTTCCCCAGTCGCTGTAGTTGGAGGAGAGCATCCTGGATATTCTGGGCTACTTTATCTGCTGGGTACAGTCGTACAGAGTGAAGGGGACTCAGAAAATTGAAACAGACAAGAAATTTAGCACTGGACGAATGTCTCAACTGCTCCATTGCTCAAAAGATGGCATATGCCTGTAATTCTGCGTCCTAGACAGTAAATTGTTGAGGTATTCGGACCTTGAGGACACGATCTGGGAAAACGACAGAGCAACCAACGGAGTCCCCATTCTTCCCTTCCGTAAAGACAGCTCATAGTTCTGATGGTCATATAAATTGTCAGAAAATATCACATTAAAAACAGAAGCGGGAGTGCAATCTCTACTATACTGCACTAAATCTAAAATGACGCTGGTCCTCTGCAATAACCAGGGTCGGTTGTACCATCACTACGCTCACATTCTTTCAAGTATGAATGAGTATACATGATTGGGGCAGGTGGCAGTAGGTACATTTTATAGCCACTGTCAATCGTAATTAAGGTGAGAATAAAGACACACAAATTAAGGTTCCCAGTGGAATGACTGACGCCTTTCGGCAGCTCTGTCAGCACTTGACGATGATATAGAGGGCCCTCCTTCTCCTCGTTGTGGCTCCATATTCCGAATCATGCAGTATCCAGATTGGTGGGGCATTCGGATTTGACAGGACCCGATGTCGTTTGCATGGCAATATCGGGGCCAGCTTGAACGTGAAGGTTCATGTCGACCACATCTGAGCAAAACAATGGATGATCGCCACATTTGGCGACAAGCATGTTTCCGTCTGCCATCCTAATACAAGTAATTGACTCCCTGCAATATCCTATATCATTCCGCACCATTGGTCTGAGAGTAGCAGTAACTGGACTAGGGAATGACCGCCCAATACATAGGCTCCTGTTAACACCACATTACACAAGACTGCGTTTGGAGTAGTGCAGTGACTGCGAAGCATTGACTACTTATGTATGGCGTTGCATTGCGTTCAGCGATGAATCGTGGCTCTGCACTGCCCAGAGCGACCATCGTCGGCGAGTATTGCGATGACCTGGGGAGAGGTCTCATTCTTTCAGTGTTCTGGTGGGATTCAGTGGGGTTACTACATTGGTCATGGTGCGGCGAACAGTCAGCTGTGACTTGACATTGATTAAGGGCCTCATGGTACAAAGACACATTACAGAAATTGTGCGTCCTTACGTGTTACCTCTCATACACAGTACATGCAGCCATTTTTAGAACAAGACAAGGCACGCTCACATATGACAAGGTCTCTATGAAATACTTGTATGATTCTGACGTATCCCTGTGGCTGTCAATATCTTCACATTTCACCCTGATAGATCATGTGCGCTATGACCTCAACTGCGTTCCTGCGCCAGTATCCAGGATATCAACGGACAATGAGAACAATTCTGGCCATCTTGCCCAAGGATGGGATCGAACAGCTTTATGACACCTATCGCAACCGAACACAGGCCAGAATTGGTGTTACATCGTAGGCTCATACTGTCAAGTAGTTTGCAAATTTGACTCTACTTTCGAATTAGCTAAATAATGTACACTATGTGATCAAAAGTATCGGGACACCTTGTTGAAAACGAATTACAAGTTCATGGCGACCTCCACCGGTAATGCTGGAATTCAATATGGTGTCGGCCCACTCTTAACCTAGATGACAGCTTCCACTCTCGCAGGAACACGTTCAGTCACGTGCTTTAAGGTTTATTGGGGAACGGCAGCCCATTCTTCATGGAATGCTGCACTGAGGAGAAGTATCGATGTTGTCAGTAGAGCCTGACACTAAGTCAGCCTTCGAAATAATCCCAAAGGTGTTCTGTAGTATTCAGGTCAGGACTCTATGCCGGCCAGTCCATTACAGGGATGTTATTGCCGATTACCACTCCACCACTGACCGTGCATTATGAACAGGTGCTCGATCGTGTTGAAAGATGAAATCGCCATCCCCGAATTTCTCTTCAACAATGGGAAGCAAGAAGGTGCTTAAAACATCAATGTAAGCCTGTTCTGTGATACTGGCATGCAAAACAACATAGGGTGCAAGCCCCCTTAATGAAAAACACGACCACATCATAAAACCACCGCCTTCAAATTTTACTGTTGGCAATACACACGCTGGCAGATGACGTTCACCAGGCATTTGCCATACGCACACCCTGACATCGAATCACCACATTGTGTGCCGTGACTCGTCACTCCACACAACGTTTTTCCACTGTTCAATCGTCCAATGTTAACGTTCTTTACACCAAGCGAGGAGTCGTTTGGCGTTTACCGGCGTGATGTGTAGCTTATGAGAGCCGCTCGACCATGAAATCCAAGTTAACTTCTCTCTCTTCCCGCCTAACTGTCATATTACTTGAAGTGGATCCTGATGCAGTTTGGAATTCCTGTATGATGGTCTGGACAGATGTCTGCCTATTACTCATTACGACCCTCTTCAACTGTCGGCGGTCTCTGTCAGTCAACAGACGACGTCGGCCTGTACGCTTTTGTGCTGTACGTGTTCCTTCACGTTTCCATTTCACTATCATATCGCAAACCGTGGACCTAGGGATGCTTAGGAGAATGGAAACCTCGCGTACAGACGTATGACGCAAGTGATACCCAATCGCCTGATCACGTTCGAAGTCCGTGAATTCCGCGGAGCGCCCCATTCTGCTATCTCACGATTTCTAATGAATACTGAGGTGGCTGATATGGAGTACCTGGCAGCAGGTGGCAGCACAACACACCTAATATGAATAACGTATGTTTTGGGGATGTCCGGATACTTTTGATCACATAGTGTACATACCCTCTCAACCCATGAAATTCTGTTTTGTTTCCTACTCTCCTCCTGGGTCGTTTCAGGTTTTTTGCCGGGCAATGTAGATCGAAAATTGGTTGTAAAATTACACGGTGTTATTAACTATCTGTGTTATATTCTTTACCAAACGCCTGCTCTCTGTTATTTGCGCAATCCAGCACCATGTAGAACTATGATACCGTATTGTTCTTGTACCTACGTTTGAAGACAGTTTGAAATATCCAACATCCGGATGTGTCATTTACGCTAACTTGAGGAATGTTGTCTCTGTGTTTTCGTGAGAATCATGGCCACGTGATCATTTTGTTATTGCAGGATCAACTAGTAACCAAAATAATGCCAGGTTTCTTTCGTGATAAGCGCTCTCTGTCGAACAGTAGAAGAACTGCAGTCCGGCGCTGTTCGGCCTTTGTAAAAAGTAGACGCAATTGATTCGGAAGGTGTTGCTTGGTTCGATTTAAGACACCCAGTATCGCTTACTCTGTCACGCGACTTTAATGTCACCCTTAGTTGGATCTGAAAATTTGCTCATGAAACTGATAAAGATGTGTAGACTACTCATCAGGGGCTATTCAGTTCACAAACGCGTGTGGTTTGGTACATTCTGCAACAAAGTTCTCCGAATACGTTGCACTGCATTTTCTTCCCTATATCATAATGTTTTATTTGTTTCTGTTTAACTAACCTCTAATCATTGTAATGTCAGCAGTACTTTTAAAATCTAAACTAAAAGTGAAACAAATGTATAAAAAAAAATTAGCCAGAGCTGAATATATGTCACTGTGAAGAGTTTTGTTTCATCGAACGTAGTTGGCATTCTGTCATTATTTTCTTCTGTTGTAAGATGGAGACGATTATTGAAGTTATCAGTGAGCCGTAATAAAAGTCGTTAGGCTTTGCTTTACCTTTATGCTTCTCTTACTAAGTGACAGGAACACTCTCTTTTATTACCTGTGGCGATAATGGATTCTTACAAAAAAGGCGGTAACTTGAAGTGTGAGTGGCTATCTTTATAGCTCTGCGATAAGATGTCACCTTTCTTGCCACGTCAAGACATTAAAAGCTACTACGCTTTACGCACAGAATTTTCGTGTCAGTTTCAAGTGCTTAATATCCTCTCGTTCACAGCCGCTGTACACGCACAGATGTTTCAAATGAAACATCTACCGTAAAAGCCCGAGACCTTAAGTAAAGTGTTGATGTTTGAACAGCCGTTAACGTCCCGAAAAGATACACACATCAAAAAAAGTTTCACATCACCTCGGTTCCGAGAGTTTCGGAACCTGTACAGAAAATTGGAATAGAGATCAACATAAACATCATTTCCGCATTTCCGCCCTATTTATTGCTCATGAAAACCACACATTGCATGTTGTTTCACCACACAGCGACACTATCAGAGCTGGTGGTCCAGATTGCTGTACACACCGGTACCTCTAATACCCAGTAACACGTCCTCTTGCACTGATGGATGCCTGTATTCGTCGTACCACAGTATCCACAAGTTCATGAAGGCACTGTTGGTCCAGATTGTCCCACTGCTCAACGGCGATTCGGCGTAGATCCCTCAGAGTGATTGGTGGGTCATGTCGTCCATAAACCGCCCTTTTTTATGTATCCCAGGCATGTTCGATAGGGTTCATGTCTGGAGAACATGCTGGCCACTCTAGTCTAGCGATGTCGTTATCCAGAAGGAAGTCATTCACAAGATGTGCACGATGGGGGCGCGAATTGTCGTCCATGAAGGCGAATGCCTCGCCAATATGCTGCCGATATGGTTGCACTATCTGTCGGAGGATGGCATTCACGTATCGTACAGCAGTTACGGTGCCTTCCATGACCACCAGCGGCGTACGTCGGCCCGACATAATGTCATCCCAAAACAGCAGGGAACTTCCACCTTGCTGCACACGCTGGATACTGTGTCTAAGACGTTGCCTCCAAACACGTCTCCGACGTTTGTCTTGTTGAAGCCATGTGCGACACTCATCGGAGAAGAGAACGTGATGCCAGTCCTGAGCGGCCCTTTCGGCATGTTATTGGGCCCGTCTGTACCTCGCTGCATGGTGTCGTGACTGCAAAGATGGACCTCGCCATGGACGTCGGGAGTGAAGTTGCGCATCACGCAGCCTATTGCGTATAGTTTGAGTGGTAAGACGACGTCCTGTGGCTGCACGAAAAGCGTTATTCAACATGGTAGAATTGCTGTCATGCTTCATACGAGCCGTAATCCGTAGGTAGCGGTCATCCACTGCAGTAGTAACCCTTGGGCAGCCTTAGCGAGACATGTCATCGACAGTTCCTCTGTATCTCCTCCATGTCCGAACCACATCGCTTTGGTTCACTCCAGGACTCCTGGACACTTTGCTTGTTCAGAGCCCTTCCTGGCACAAAGTAACATTGCGGACGCGATCTAACCGCGGTATTGACCGTCTAGGCATGGTTGAACTACCGACAACACGAGCCGTGTACCTCCTTCCTGCTGAAATGACTGCCACTGATCGGCTGTCGGAACTCCTCCGTCTAATAGGCGCTCCTCGTGCTTGATTGTTTACATCTTTGGGCGGGCCTAGTGACATCCTTGAACAGTCAAAGGGACTGTGTCTGTGATACAGTATCCACAGTCAACGTCAGTCTTCAGGAGTTCTGGGAAGCGGGGTGATGCAAAACTTTTTTGATGTGTGTATGTTTACTCATATTTATCCTCTTTTCTTACACATTGTTCTTTCCTCACGTAATTTTTCATATGACGTTTTAAATATGAAAACCGCTTTTCTGCTATACGACGAAATTTGAAACGATGTCTTCCTCTTCCAAAGATAAAGTGTGTGAAAGAGCGGTGGTAAAGTACTGTGCCTAGTTATTCCACATTTGTTAGCAAATAATTAATACGATACCATTTCACAGTCCTAAGGTACTCATGAAACGTACAGAAATCACGAAGGCAGCTTCTTTCGTTCTGCTGATGGCGTCCAGCATGTAGTAAAAATGGTATTAGCTTGGAAAATATCTACGAGGGCGTGATGAAGTGTAATACCTCCGAATATTTTATGTGAACTTCGATAGCTTTAAAAAAAAAGAAAAAAAAAGAAAAAACGTTGTTAACATTCAACATCCTTATTATTTATGTGTACATTTTTGCAGCCGTCTACCGCTAGAGAACTTTGACCTATTGTGAGTAACAGCGTGCTTTAATCGAGTACCGAAATCGAAGAGTTAGTAAACACATGGAGCACCTTCTCGTTCAGCATGACAATGCCAGGCCACACACAAGCACTGCGACATCTGCAATAATCCGACGTTCAAATGGTTCAAATGGTTCTGAGCGCTATGTGACATAACTTCTGAGGTCATCAGTCCCCTAGAACTTAGAAATACTTAAACCTAACTAACCTAAGGACATCACACACATCCTTGCCCGAGGCAGGATTCGAACCTGCGACCGCAGCGGTCGTGCGGTTCCAGACTGAAGCGCCTAGAACCGCTCGGCCACTCCTGCCGGCTAATGCGACGTCTTGGGATCTCTGTCATGGCTCATCCTCCATACAGTCCCCTCCATACTTGGCCCCATCCGATTTTCTTCGAGGACTTGACTTTGGTATTGAAGAAGCGGTGCAAGCGGAAGTCAGATTGTGGCTCAGTCAGCAAATATAATCGTCACCAGGGTTACTATTTTGAGAAATAAGTACATATACATGTAGAATAAAAGTCTAGACTGTCAATCACGTTCGTTTTATTCAAAAATCTTTAAGATCTTTTCACACAAACGTTCGGACGCATTGCTTTTTAGCCCACCCTCGTGCTGGTCTGACACGGAATGAGTTAGTCCATTTAATGAAACGGAGAACTGTTCTGTGAGTGCTCATACCCAGCAAGGCGGAACTAGGTCTCATCTGAAGCAATGAGACACGGATGGTCTAAATGTCCCTACAACTCGTCATTCACAAACCACAGAAGAAAGTGAATCATATTTCAAGTAAGCAGTCATTTGTGGTGTTCTACCACGTTGTGGAAGTATGTTCCGTTTGTTGTTCAAACGTGGTTATCATTAAATACCAATAACACTATGAAGAGCAATATAGTACATTTTGAAACCAGTGATAATGAATGTCTGATCGCACACTGCACGACCAGCTTCCTTAGTTGCTTATGACTCTTCCGGGATGTATAATGCTCGTCCATGAATCTTTTTTGCTCCTGAAATATCGTCAAGAGTTGCATTGTACATTTTCAGAGATGCTCGTGTGACCGCCGTGTCGACTCAAAGGACCTAGACCGCCTATGAAGATGTCCAGCATAGCTCTGAACGAAATGTTAGAAACAATAAAGTTTCATGCACCACTGCCATAAATCTCAGAAAATTCATTAGCAAGTTATTAATATTTGACTGTCAAACACCAGCTGTTATCATTTCCTACCACTAGGCCCACTGAATTAATGGAATATTGATATTAGTTAAACACAGTAAAAATGGATCGAATTCCTTCGCACGCAATCTAGAGAAGTGGGAGGTGTTTTCACGTGTGGCCTGAATTATTCGCCTTTTGAAACATCAGTATTTAGTGAATCATTTCAGGTAGAAATAAGGAAACGTTTCTGATGAGAGACTAAAATATTACTACCTCATTTATTTAGAGCATATTTTGTACAAATATTCGTTAATTTTCTCAGAACTGTGGCATCGTTGAAACATGGTATTTCGAAACGTAACCCATCAATCTTAAAAGTTTCGTGCCGGGTGGAGTGGCCGTGCGGTTCTAGGCGCTACAGTCAGGAACCGCGTGGCCGCTACGGTCGCTGGTTCGAATCCTGCCTTCGGCATGGATGTGTATGATGTCCTTAGTTTAGTTAGGTTTAACTAGTTCTAAGTTCTAGGGGACTTATGACCACAGCAGTTGAGTCTCATAGTGCTCAGAGCCATTTTTTTTTAAATTGTAAGGGAAGTTCATCTTTGGGATATTGCTAAATTCGCGCGTCACTTTGGCTAGAATGTGAGTTTTATCATCAAAACGCTGACCCTTCATGTGAATTTCTGCACTTAATAGTTTTGATTTAAGTTCTTATTGATTAGACCAAGTTTCCTTATCTGTGATAATTATTTTCCACAAATAAATTGTCTGAATTTTGCATTTCAATCAAGTTGCGGCAGGCGTACTAGCGTTATCATTTTTGTTCAAGATTCAAGGTTTACTTTGCACACAGGTTCTTCCTCTTCGAAGCATTTTGGAATGTCTTGGACATCTGATTTAGAGATGTTGCTCCACTATGATTTTTTACGAAACAACGTTGACATACTATGAAACGTCCCCTTAGAAAAATTGTACATGACTGTGCTTAAATTGACACCCAATATTTTTAGCGCAACGCAGTTTGACTTTCAATAATCCCTACAAAAGAATGGCCCTGACTAACATTAACCTATACGTTTCACAAATCACTTACCTCACAAAAAATCTTCGTTACTCGAACTACTGCAATACAGCGAGCGCCACTACTGCCAGCTAAATAAAAGATTCAAACTACCGAAGGCACTAACTACTGATAGGTATAGTTAGCAAATGAAAGATTTTGATAGAGAACAAACAATGTATTTACCACAATAGTGTTCAAAAGTCATTATATATATATATATATATATATATATATATATATATATATATATATATCAGTTCATGGCGTCCAGTCTTACAAATTTACTGTCTCTGTCCAAAACTCCGCCATCTCACTCCCCACATCCACCACTACAGGCGGCTCACCTCCAACTGCGCAACGCTACGCGCTGTTAACATCCAGCTGCCCAAAACTACAATGGCAGACAACAATGCAAACTAGCCACAGACTGCACACAGCACAGCCAGTGATTTTCATACAGTGCGCTACGTGGCGTTATCAATATAAAAACCTAAACAGCCTACTTACAATACATCTACATCATACTCCGCAAGCCACCTAACGTTGTGTGGTGGAAGATACTTCTGGTACCACTAACTGATCCCCGTTCCCTGTTCTACACGCAATTGTCAGCAAACCACTGCATTAGCTCAAAATTCTCGAATTTTCTCGTCGTGGTTATTTCGCGAGCTGAATGTGGGAGGAAGAAGTACGTTGCCCCACTCTTCCTGGAAAGTGCTCCCTCGAAATGTCAGTAGTAAACGTCTACGTAATCCACAACACCTCTCTTGTAACGTCTTTCACTGGAGTTTGTTGATCACCTCTGCAACTCTTTCACGCCGACTAAAGAATCCCGTGACAAAACACGCCACTCTTCATTGGATCTTCTGTATCTCATCTGTCAGTTATAACTGGTAAGGATCCCATACCGATGAACAATACTCAAGGATCGGTCTAACAAGCGCCCTGTAAGTCACTTCCTTCGTGAATGAGTTACATTTCCTTAAGATTCTTCCTACGAATCTCAGTTACACACCGGCATGCTAAACGCAACAATTCGTAGCCCTCCAGATTCAGCGGACTGAAAATATGTGGACATGAAAAATAAAAATGTTGAATATTAATAACCTTCATTTTATTTAAAAAGCTTTATGAGTTATGACAACAAAACGTTCAGAAGCACTTCAGCGTAAGTGCAACAACGTGCTTGATTTAAATATTTTAGGAGACTCTTAATGCATTCAGAGAGGACTCACTCAGAGAAAATTAAAGTTCTTCAATCTTGAAATTGCTGAAATTATAAAATTTCAGAATTACAATTTCGGCTGTGAAAACTGCGCAACAGGGAAATCTCTGAAGGCAATCCTCTTAAAAATTCTTCAAAAATCTGCTCAGCCTCCAGTAAAAGCAACTCAGTCACCAAAGTATTCCATTCAAACTCAAAAGTAAAGTCATTGATCTTCTCTATACTGTCTGCAAATTCTTCCACTGATTCTGCGTGATTGTTCGTTGTTGTCAACTGGCCTACCTCTTCCAGTAGCATGTGAACTGTATACAGTTCTGACTCTGCAGAAGCCTTGTCCTTCCTGACACTCATTTTGAAACACAAAGAATCATAGGACACCTGAAATAAAACATATTAACCTAGTTCTTATGTCTGATCACTAACCACTTCGTTCTCAGCACTGCCTAGCCCTATGCCACTAGCGGTTACATATGAAACATACCACTGATACTTATTCTGCTCTCGGTGCTGAATATTCTTCTAAATTATAGTGTGTACATCTAACAGATACTAGCCCATAATGACTCCCATTACTTCTGAATCATGACAGATCTGCTGACACTTCATTTGTAACAACATTCACCTTACAAAATGCATGGCAGTCAAGTTTCTTTTTCATAACCGAACTCCTCAATCAAAATTAACTTTCTACACTCAGCGTATTGTAGGCTACGAGTTCAGACGTTGCTGTAAAAAGGTGACAGTATTCTAACACCAATGGCGATGGCTGGAGTCATAGAGATTGTTTTGTGCTTTTCAGAATACTTTATTACAGCTCTCTGCCCTGATTCACTATAAGCAGCGGTAGTGTAGTTGAAGCATTCAGTTCAGGAGGGACATGCATGGTTGATTGGTCCAGCACTGGCTGACTGACACCAATGAGTAATGCGGTGACCATGAGCCACTGTAGAAGAACTGTGGCTGGCATACAATGTTCCAGGCATGATATGGCTCCACGGTGGCATGGCTGTCATCTCGTGTCAATCGGCGGGCTACCCTGGCGTGGGGCCGACAGCAGACCCTGTACAGCGTTCCAGATGGCGCCTCAAGTGTCGCACCCTGTGATGATAGTGCTGCGATACTAAACCAAGATGATTTCAGTACAAAAATGGCTACATATTTACATACTAATGGGTTGTGCTTGCTTGGGATTTGCTTTGCCTTGCAGCATGTCTACTAAAAACTTGCATGGTTAGTGGTATGAAAGACCTCTGCCTGTGTCAACTATTTCCACACCTCGCCTGTCTGGCTCGCCTCGCAGCCTGCAACGTCTGTGTTTTGTTTAGTAACTCTTAACATCCGCACTTGCCTATGGCTAGCTTTCTTGTAATCCACTTTCTCTCGCTGTGTTTCTGACTGAATGTGATTGGTGCACCACACCGTGATGATGATATTTCAGCAGTATGTAATGTTCCTAAAAATTGAGGGGCATACAGTGTCAGTTTCACCAAGCAAATACAAAAGCCCCAGGGGGTCAAGAAGGCGTGCAAAAACATAATGCCAAGCTGCTTGATTACAATGACATGTAATGGATGATATTGCCCAACAGGTATGTTCTGGAACGAAAGAAAAGAAATTCGTTGCATGACACCAGGGGCCTTACCAGATGCCTGAAATATCTGTTCAGTATAAAGTTACAACTCCAGAAAGAACTGTGGTGGTTGTGGGTAAATTTAGTCTATCTATGGGTACCTCTGAAGCCCCGCCTTAGTTGCCAGTGGTTTCCTCAAAGGGGGTGGGGTAATGGTAGAGAAGATACATAAGACCCAGCATAATGAACGATTTGCCTCAATGGTTGCTCCAGCTTCTCCATACTCCTTAAGTGCATGGGTTAGCCTAGAAAGCTAATTGTGGGTTCCCTCTTCCTTTAGGTTGTGGTGCAGACGCTGTGCAGGATCAAACCTCGGCGTTCAGCAGATGGCAGCACTGCTTCAGGCCACCAGTAACCTGGCAAGGGGAATTGGAAAGCAAGAGGCAGTGAAATAGTGACTATATAGGGCGTGTTTAGCAGCTATGGGATTGCAGGGGACCTGAAGTGCATCCTTTAGAGAGCAGCGTACTGTTCACCCAGCAGTCGGATGTAATATTTTTAAACAGCAATGGACACTAAGGATGGGCATCAATGCCTGAGTAGTGAAAACAAAAATACAGCGTATACGTGGGGTCTGTTCTCTTGGACATGTTCAAAATAACAGACACCATTTTGATCCTGAAGCCACTATGCATAAAGACACAAAGGAATGAAAGACATCAGCTGTTAGTGCGCCTTGATTTGTATCAATAGGGCAAGGTGAAAGTTTGTGCCAGTTTGGGATTCAAATTCGGCGCTGCTGCTTGCATTGGTCGATGCGCTGACCTCTACGCCACCTGGACATGGTGGTCACCACAACTCCGTGTGCTTCCGTAGCATGCTTCCTGTCAGACCCCAATTCTCTTCTTATACCAGACATTACTGATGTAGTGCCCCCATTTTTTAGCCTCATTACTCATAGCATCTCACCAATTCCTGTAAGAGTTCGAGCTCGGTGTGGATCTACACTGAAGGGATCATTGGCCATCATCGCCTTAATTATATATATATATATTTCAGACATGAAAACAAAATGTTTTCAATGAACAACTTCAAACCCGCTTGTTTGCTTTCTGAGTCCACCATGTATACATGTATTAGGCTCACTGACAGTTAAGTGCTGTGATTGTCATCCACTCTATGGAGCAGCATACTCTCCTTTGATGGCGTCCTGATACCGTAGTACAGACTTGCAATGCCACACCTTTATGGTACACTCGTAATCGGTGTCACTGAAGCCACTGATCGTATCAAATTGAACTTGACCTCATTAGTCACAATTACTCCACCAAGCATAAGAGTACATTACCACAATGTACAAGATATTTGTTGCTGCTGCTACCCATGACTTTAGCAGAGGCAGTGCTAAGCTGCTGCACTACGTGCATATTTTTATGACGACAGATTGAAAGTACTATGTTGCATCACTAAACATAGCCAGTTGGTTCTAACAGTCTTTATCGTTATCGCAAGTTACTAGGCGCGAATATAGCGTAGTTGCGACCTACCGAAATATATGGAAGTAGCCAAGTGGGAAACCATTAGTACCTTAACGTAGATCCAGCGACGCTTACTCTGCTAGTACATATTATGCAATGACGCCACTGGTCGCCAGCAGAGGGAAGAACGGTCGTCGAAAAGCACTGTACCACCACTGACCCACAAGAATCTAGGCAGCCGTGGTGTCACTCTTACTTATAGGCTCGTCTTGTCATTTATTTGGTGATGTAATTTCCCTTATGAACACATTACTTGGCTTTCTCCTAATTCATTGTCTGTCTCAGCAGAAAGGAAACAATATTAGTCGTCCAGTTTCTTATGTAAACATGCTTTAAAAACATTTTAAACGCAAGTATTATTTCCTTGTCCATGTCTGGACTGCCTATTCCAAGAGTTGACAGTAATCCCTCACATTTTCTAAGCAGTGCCTTCATCTCGGCAGAAGCATTCCTCTGAAATAACATTGTAGAGGCCGCCAAAATTTGGTTCCACACACTGCTATTTTGCACCTCGTGTTACGAATAGCTGCGTCAGAATTTCACCTCTTGCTATTAATAAAAGAATTAGGAAACTATTATATCGACCAGTATGAAGACACGCTTTCATCTGGCATGGTACTGAATTATACTGGGTCATCCTTGGGTGTGTAGCGACCATTTAAAATGAAAACAGATGGATAAACAGAAATTTAGAGTCAGTTAGTATAAGATGGAAGAGGGAGAAAATTTGTGAGGCTACGTTATCAACATGGCGGTCATTCTGCAAGCAGCCACCGTGGATGCAGTTCGTAATTTTCAAATGGTAGGGTGGTCATACATGTCAAACAGATAGACAATTACACTAAATCATGCCTTTTCTTTGGCCATAGTCTTATTCATTGTCGAAGTATCTGCGTTTCGTTCAAATAATGCAAATATTGATGATACGACATAAAGCCTATAGGATGTGCTCGAAGTTGTGTCAAGAACTCCAGCCATTCCTCATGCACGTTAACCAACGCATTGTGAGGTTATGGCTGAGCCTTCGACATACCCCTGTGGTTGTCAGAATGACGTGACACGGTGGCCCTAGCATTCGTGAGACCAGGGTGCTGGAATTCACACGACATAGCATACAGGGTGTTCATCTAACAAAGAAATGAAACAGTAGTCTACATTTATCCCTGTTTATTACAATAATCTTAGCTGACAAACATGAATTAAAAAATTAATAAGGAATTATTATCCGATCAGTTCGATCACACGCAGTGCAGAGGACGAGAAAATGTTAACTGTTAATGCGGGTCACTACAAATCTTGGCAAATATTGGATATTTCAGATGGATGGAGCAAAGGTGGGATATACTCATGATTTATTGATTGAGAAATCTGCAGCAATTTCTCAGTGATTGCTGGTGTCCATCAAACGACAGAAAGAATTATACATGCGTCTAAAATTTTGGATTGATTCGTGATGAGCCTGCAGACTCTAATAGAAGTGTTGTGTCCTGAAATGTGCCCAGCCCAAACAGTGTGCCAATAAACACAGATGCATTACCGCACCCTGTTCGCCAACGCTGCGATCTGACATCATATTCAGCTTTCTGATTCATGAAGCGAAGTGACCGCTGTAGTCTGTTGCAGACTGTGACACATCAGCTGAAGACTCTAAGTGTTCTCCTTCGTGAACTTAAATAAAGATTGTCCCTATCAAGAACTACAATGAAATGTCATATGTTCTGTCCTGAGTACAACCCTCTCCGCTACCGAAAGCTGATATCAGTGTCTTATCCGTTCTCTCTCGATATATGAATTCGTTCTCCATGTCTCACATTGCAGTGGTGCCAGTTGAGTCTATTAGTAAATCGGGATCCACTAGGCATGGCCTGCATCTCAATAGGTATGGGAAGGGGAGGCTGGCAAAGCTTACAGGTAGCAGTGTAGTGGGTGGTGGTGGGACCACTCATGGAAACATTCCTGTAGTAGTTGGTGTTAGAGCTGTACCTTTTTTAAATTGATGTCAGCTGATAGGTATACCTGATTAAAGGAAGTCCCTGTAAGTCAGGAATCATCTTCAGAGGACGTCATGTTTCCAAGCAGAGGAGGAATTACAATATTTTATCAAAATATAAGAGGTATTAGAGATAAAGTTAGTGAACTGCTTTTAAATGTTGAGTCTGCAATTATTGGTATATCGGAGCACTAATTAAATAATTTGTCGATTCAGAGGTTTCCTTTTGCAGGATACAGATTAGCTGGCTGTTTTTCAAGGAGTTCCTTGCGGAATGGGGGAGTGGTCATGTACGTAAAAAACAGTATTCCGTTTGAGTTCATAGACGTATCACGACACTGCACTGAATAGATACTTGAATGTTGAGCAGGGGCAATTGAATTTAGTGAAACTAAACTTCTAATTGTTGTTGTTCATAGGTCCCCTAACTCTGACTTCAGAGCATTTCACAAAGAGGGTTCTTGAATCACTTTGTAGGAAGAACAAGAAATTAGTTATATGTGGTGACTTCAATATTAGTTTTGTATATGACTGTGCAAGGGAAAGGATGTTGGTAGATCTCCTAAATTCATATGATCTGATGCAGATTCTGTTTTTTCCAACTAGGGTGCAGGGGAACTGTAGCACAGCCATAGACAACATTTTTATTCATTCTTCATTACTAGATGGGCATTCCGTTGGTAAAAGGGTGAATGGCCTTTCATATGATGATGCACAAATTTTAAACACTAAATGGCTTTTGTACTCAAACAAATGTCACATATAATTACAAACTATGTAGGAAAGCTAATCCAGCGGCAATAGAGAGTTTTTAAAACCTCGTCAGGGAACAAGAGTGGCAGGATGTTTATAGTGCCAATAACATAGATGAGAAATGTTATGCTTTTCTTGACACATTTCTCATGCTCTTTGAGAGTTGCTTTCCATTAGAACGTCGTGAACGGGGTACTAGCAGTAAAAGGCAGTCTGGTTGGCTGACTAGTGGGATAAGAGTATCATGTAGAACAAAGCGGGAATTATATCAAAATGCTAGAAGTAGTCACAATCAAGCTACAGTAGCCCATAAAATACAGTATTGTAAGATGCTTAAAAACGTTATTAGGAGGCAAAGAGAAAGTGGTACGCAAATACAATAGCTAATTCTAATAAAATTAAAACCACATGGTCAGTTGTGAAGGAAGTGTCTGGTCAGCAGCAAAAGGCAGACGATATAAAGTCAGTTCGTGGTAAAAATATTTCTATTACTGATAAATCAGATATATGTACAGTATTTTACAATCATTTCTGAGCATTGATAGGGAATTAAATGAAAATTTAGTTTCTACAGGCAATCATATAACTCTCTTGGCAAATGCCTTTCCGTGATTGATGTGTGAAATAATCCTCTGTGATACAGACAAGGGGGACATTGAATCAATAACTAAATCACTGAAGACTAAGGACTCATAGATATGATGGAGTGCCTAGCAGCATATTGGAGTACTGTGCTGCATATGTTAGCCTTGTAATTAGCCATATTTGTAATTTTTCCTTTAGGAATGGCCAGTTTTACTAACGATTAAAGTGCTCAGTAGTAAAGTCGCTTTATAAAAAAGGAGAAACGGATAATGTAGACAATTTTAGACCTACTGCTATGCCATCAGTGTTTGCTAAAGTTATTGAAAAGGCTGTGTATGTAAGGATAATTGACCATTTTATATCACATAATTTGCTATCAAATGTATTGTTAGGTTTTAGAAGTCGTTTAACAAGCGGAAATGCGATAGTCTCTTTTCTCTGTGAGGTACTGGATGGGTTAAACAAAAGGTTTCGAAAGATAGAAGTATTTTTTGATTTAACTAAGGCGTTTGATTGTGGTGTAAGTTCGCAAACCTCTCGTCGACCCCTGTTGACTAGTCTGGGTGTTTTGACACCGGCCTCTCAATATATCAATTCTTTACCGTCGTATCTTGTCAAAAATATCAGCTTACTCCCAAGAAAAATCAACTTTCACTCGGTTAATACTCATCAGAAATCCAACCTGCATTTGTATCGGACTTCCTTAACTCTTGTGCAGATAGGAGTGCAATACACTTCTGCATCCATTTACAATAAGCTACCACAGGAATTCAAAAATATTAGCAGTAATCCACGCGCTTTCAATTCGAAACTGAAGAGTTTCCTCATGGATCACTCCTTTCTATTCTGTTAAGGAGTTCCTTAAAAACTTAAGCTGATTCTTACGCTATGTTGCTGACTGCGTTTATTTAATCTTATGGGTGGACTTTTTTGGGTTCATAAATATTTTAGTTTTGTCTGTTATTACTTTTATGTTGTAATTTCATGTACTGACACATTCCATGACCTTGGAGATTTGCTCCTCAATTTAGTCCTACGGAACTTGACGTGTAAATAAAATAAAATTAGTAAGTCAACAATCTCTCCTCCATGTTTAAAGTTTTATAACATTAAGTGATCGTTACGCACCTGGCCTTTCAGTTCTTACACAACTCTTAGTTTCTCTCCCACTCTCCAGCCTGTTCGATGTCTTAGCCAATGTGGCTTCGCCCACATACACACTTCTCAAAAATAGTTGGTTTGGCTTCCCCCAGTCTGCAGTTTCCTTAGGTTTACCAACGAGGAGGCCTCTTACAAATTTTTAGGTCATGAATCATGTGCCTCGTGTAAGGTGGTTACAGAAAGGTGTCCGAAGGAGAAAAGAATTTCTCTCCACAAAGCTGGGCATCTCATTGCATGGCAAGATGTTTATCTGTCTCTGACTACCACTCACATACTGTTCCTGCAGAGCTAGTCCACGGTGAAAAGTAAAGTTCCTCTGAAGTTTGTTTAACTCTGACACACTTGGTCGTAAAAATCGTGACTTTCTACAGTGTGTAGGTGTTCGTCACGCCTCATTGGGGATTACTGTGCATTGGACACATGTCGCGGCGAGTGCACAGCATTATCTGAAAATGGGAGGTAGGCTCCTGGTCGTTAGCAGCTCTGGAAATAGCAAGGACCGGTGCCCAGTACTTGCTTCCTCGTGGTCACTGTGACTTACACAGTTCTCTGCAAAGACAACCCTCAGCTCCTAGTTGGTCGTTCTAACATTGCGTCACTAGCCTGGTTCAAATGTTCAAATGTGTGTGAAATGTTATGGGACTTAACTGCTAAGGTCATCAGTCCCTAAGCTTACACACTACTTAACCTAAATTATCCTAAGGACAAACACACACACCCATGCCCAAGGACTGGCCTGGTCTGCCTGGCACGGCTAATCACGCACTCAGAAGAACAGCAGAAAAGTTCATGCAAGACCTCCAGCAAGAAAAATAATTAATATAGGGTTAGATGGATCCTTCTAGCAATCATTTACATTATCCATCACAATTGCGAAATATTTATATGAGAATACAAGAATGAAATTCAGATAGTACTGATAATAAACCACATTATGATTAGCATACGAGAAGCGCCAGTCGATCAGTAGACAGTGGCATGTCAAAATGTACCACAATGTGTGCAGAAGCATCGACAATCCGCTCCGTGAAACATTTAATATTTCATATTTGCCGACCGGAGTGTCCGTGCGGTTCTAGGTGCTACAGTCTGGAGCCGAGCGACCGCTGCTGTCGCAGGTTCGAATCCTGCCTCGGGCATGGATGTGTGTGATGTCATTAGGATAGTTAGGTTTAATTAGTTCTAAGGTCTAGGCGACTGATGACCTCAGAAGTTAAGTCGCATAGTGCTCAGAGCCATTTGAACCATTTCATATTTCACGACACACACAACTGCTTTCACATGTATCCAGTGGTATAACTCTAGTGGACCTAAATCTAGGGAAAGTAGCAGAGACTCTGCCACACCTTTACGACCTACTAATCTCTGGGAAACTGTATATCCAGTTACGCATTGACAAGAACCCCTGATGTGGTGGGCATCATAGTGCTGAAAAGAAGTTAGGTGTGTCCCGTCTACAGCACCAGCAGTACGCCTTCGACTAAAGCTCCTGATAATAGGCTGCTGTTCTGTACTTTGAATGAAGAAGTGTCCAACAACACAAGTGCCCCATATTTCACATGAAATCATCACATTCGATGTGCCAGCTGCCTCCATCCAGTGAGGGTTGACATCTGCCCAGTATCTGTGATTCTGCTTATTTGCCGCACTACTTCATCTGTATTGCCTCACCCTTCACGTAGAAATTTACTTCATCTGTGAACAGTACGTCATAGTGAAAATGATTGCAAGCTGAACTTGACGATCTGGATCTTCATCGGTGAGATACTGCAGATGTCTAGCTAACACCAGTTTCCCGTGAGGTGCGGTGAGGACTGCGCACTGGACTCTTACTGAACGACGTCAAAAGACCCTCGCAGTGTTGCTAATGGATATTCGGTATGGGAAACAGACCCGCTGTAATAAAGCGAATGATACTCTCTCGTGATAACGGGACTATATCAATGCATGCGCCTTGTTTTAACGCAATCAGCTTTCACATCATCAATTAGGAAGAAACGTCAGTCATAGCTCGAGACAGAATAACACCGAGCTGAAATGAAAGGCATTATTGTTTTTCTCGTGTAATTATCAATCTGTTTGTAATTTCGCGTGACACCCCTTACATTTGAAAATTATGTATTGCATTCAAGATGGCAGCTTCCAAAGTGGCTGCCATGTTGGTGACATAGCGTTACAAGTTTTTTCCCCTTCCCTACCTTACGCTAATAGACTTTAAATTCGTGTTTATCAATTTATTTCTGCTTTAGAAGGGTCCTCCAACATCTATGGAACAACATGTAGAACGGTTACAGTCTTGAACATAGATTGAAGGTATTAATTTATATTATCATTCAGTACTTTGTATTCTAGAGTAAACTCAAACAAAGTGATACTATAAACGGAATTTTTTTCTTCACAGGAGTGCTTTAGGAACGTGGGTACAGTTTTCATAAACATGTTCAACGATGTTTGGCTTCTCTGTTACCAGTGTCTCTCCATCAGATCAGGCTAAAGCTATCATTAAAAAATAAGTTGAACAACGAATTGTTATCTGATGACTTAACATAAGAATATTTTAGAAATGTATTTGTGAAAACCCCTAAAAGACCAGGGAGGTGTGCAGTCTCCCCGTTTTCTATGAGTGGTATCGTCCTAGCAAGTGTATCATTTTAGTGAAGTCTGTTCTTTATTGTTAACCTCTGCGCACTATGAACGGATCTTTGATATCACCTGTTAATTGTAGTTCTAGAGTCGCATAGTCAAAACCTCGAAAAACATGAGAAATCTCTGTCGTCAGTTCAAGAGAAGTATGTGATACCGACCAACAGTGGGCACTGTGAAAGCATACGGAAATCGAAACTACCGGAATTCGTCAGAGACCTGCAAATCTGTGTACAGTTGTATCACATTACCCAAGATAGGAGGAAGAGAAGCATGTCAGTCAGAATGACAGGATAGATTTAAGACTGTCGTAGCAAGATCAAAGAAACCTAATCACGTCTTAATACACTTAATCTAGGCGGCAACTGCGAAGTAATGAGAGAGGAAGCCGCACCATATCGCCGACACACAAACGTCAATCACAATGACAGGATAGATTTAAGACGGTTGCAGCAGGATTAAATAAGTCTAAACGTACTTGATCTAGACGGCAACGGTGAATAATTGGAGAAGAAGTGATGTGACAGCTGCTGAAGTAGTAGTGTTAGCATCCTCTACATCTGCTCAGAAGTATTCTAACCACAACTGTCTAATCGGTAATCCTCCACTAGATGTCATGAGGGGCGGGCCAGCCAGTATAAAAGAAGGCGGGGCGTATTGTGTTGTCAGTAGAGACGCAATAACAGCAGCATGGGCCCGTCAGGAGAGTTCAGAGACATCGGATAAGGAAACTGGAAATTTTTGGAAGTTCCTATGGTATCAAATTGGTCCCTAGTCTTACACAATACGTAATCTAACTTAAACTAACCTACGATAAGAAATAGACACACACCCATGCCCGAGGCAGGACTCGAACCTCCGACGAGGGGAACCGCGCGAACCGTGGCAAGATGCCACAGACCGCGCGGCATCGGATAAGGGCTACTAACTGAATGTTACCCGAGTAACAAATCCATCGGGGAGAGTTTAGCCGTTCTAAGGCTGCCCAAGTCGAAAGAACGAAGGAATATTGGATTTTATCGTCCCGTCGACATTGAGATCCTTAGAAATGGAACACAAACTCAGATTGTTTCAAGGATGGAGTAGGAAATAGGTCAGGTTTTCTCAAAGGAATCATTACGGCATTTTCTTGGAGTGATTTACGGAAATCATGGAAAATCTAAGTCAGGATGGTCGGACTTGGATCTGAACCGTCGGACCTCCCGAATGCGAGTCCAATGTACTAACCACTGCGCCACTTCGTTCGGTGCCCAAGTTGACTGCTGGTGATGCGATTGGGAAGTAGAAATGCGAAGGAACAATCATAGTGTTATCAGCAGCCCAGCTATCATAATGACTGTGAGCTGGAACATAAAACGAACGGCGCACCGTGGTTCAGCAGCTCCTAATGCATCACACAGTGCTGTAGTCAATGTTAAGCGACGCTTGCGGTGGTGCAGAGTGACACCACTAGGCAGAGGGTGCCTGAAAACGCGTGACTCGGAGTGACGAATCACGCTGTACCCTTTGGCAATCCTCTGGAAGTATTTAGGTTTGGCGAGTGCAACGGAACGCTACTTCGCATTATATGTAGAGACAATAGTGAAGTATAGAGGAGGTGATGTTACGGTATTGGAGTGCTTTCGTGGTTGGCATGTTGTCCCCTCATTGAGCTTAAGAAAACGCCAAATTCGGAACGATATGAACACATTTCATAACATCGTGCACCGAGTACAGTAGAGGAACAGTTCGAAGACAATGATTATTTGTATCAGCATGACAATGCATCCTGCTATAAAATATCTGTGAAGCAATGGTTTGTGAACTGGCCTGCCCTGAGTCCCAAAAAAATGTTCGAATGTGTGTGAAATCTTATCGGACTTAACTGCTAAGGTTATCAGTCCCTAAGCTTACACACTACTTAACCTAAATTATCCTAAGGACAAACACACACACCCATGCCCGAGGGAGGACTCGAACCCTGAGTTCCAACGAGAACCAAATAGAGCATCACCATGATGAGTTCGAACGTCTACTTCACTCCAGACCTTGGCTTACTAGATCACTGTCATCCCTGATTTCGGCTCTTGAGGAAGAATGGCCTTCATTCCTCCACAGAAATTCCGATACCTCATTGAAAGTGTTCCCAGCAGAGTGCAAACCGTAATAAAGACGACACACCCCATATTATTATCCACTAGTAGGTGTCCGGACACTTTTGCTGAAACAGATTATCTTAGCAAGCTATCTTATAGCCTGATACGGAGACTGGTTCTGGCCCTATACACTATCAGTTGCGTCCTTCCTTGATGCATTCATCAAAGGAGCCCCTGGAGGAGCGCTAGGGTCTCTGATTTCCTCGTAGTGATCATTTCGCAAGACATACGTGGTCGGATGCTACATGTTACTCGACTCTACTGTGAACGTACGCTCGGATCTTATGTATCATTTTTAAGAAAGGAAACATTGAAGCTGTAATGTACTTATTGGCCATACTACTAGCTAATCTTGTCCCTCGGTTATTTTCAAGCACTTATCACAAACTTCAAGCTTCACATCACTCAAAAGCCATTACTTTTGTATAGGCGCACGTCGTATTCATGTGCGTGTGTGGCACAAGTACAATCAAATTGATTATACGTGGGTTGGAACTTTAATAGTAGAAACTATTTATTTACGGCTCGTACAAAATAGATACGTGTTTCAAAGTTTTACTGACCTTAAAAGTGTCATCACTTCTGTCTCTATGCCGTTCATTTTTGGAACACAACCTACGACCAGCTTAGAGACAGAAGTGATGACACTTTCTGCAGGATCTGACCATCATTTTACAGGACATTGCTCAAGCATATACAGTGCAAGCTGTTACTGATTTGGTTGACTGATGGTGCTGCTGAGTGCTATACTACCTACTACACTTCCCTGACTTAAGCCCTCGTGAGTTCAACTCGATTTCTAAACTGAAGGAAACACTTCACGGCTTTCACTTCAGAACTGCTACAACTTCGTCGGGCAATAGACCGCGCCGCTCGAACTGTTAACACAACTGGCACTTCTAAGAGTATCCTACGACTTCCACATCACTGGCAACGGGTTATACACAGTGCTGGTGTCTACTCTGAAGGCCAGTAAAACTTTGAAACACGTATGTATTTTGTAGGAGCTGTAAATAAATAGTTACCACTATTAAAGTTCCAACCCTCGTATTTGTGCCACACATGCAGGTGAAAACGATGCGTGCTTTTACATATTTGATGTACTGGCTGTTTTTTGATGTGAAACTTGTGACGTACGATAAGTGCTTGAAAATTACCGATAGACGAAATTAGCTAAAAGCACGGTCAAAAAGTATATAACAGCTTGTTTCGACCATGTTTTCTTTCCTGAAACATGCTGAAGCTGTGGACCCTTACAGGAACAAAACTCTATCTCTTCTGTTAAATCTACATGGTATTAACACCTGGCTAATGGACAGTACTCAAGAACACGTAGAACGGATGTTTTCTAAGCCGTTTCATTCCAAGATGAATTATATTTCCTTAAGACTAATCCAACGAATCGTAGCCTGTCCTCTGCTTATTCTACAACTAATGTTATGTAAATATTCCACTTTTGGTCTCCTCAGCGTGGTTACTACAGAGTAATTTAGTGTTGTTATTATTTGCATTTGTTTACCATCAGTACTGTAATGGAACATTAATTAATCTCTTCGTATATTTATACGCAATACCGTACGATGATCTACTTTCAGGGTCAACTGCCAGTCCTTGTACTAAACCTCGATCCTCTGAAATTGTTCTTCTGTTCTAATGCTGTTATATGACGTTGTGACCTTCCTGCAGACAACAACAGCAACTGTAAACAGCTTCCGACTTTATCAGCTAGACTATTTACATACACTGTAAACCGTAACACGGCTATCTGACCAATAACACAATAGTAGAGAGGAAAGGATCAAAACTAAAACGCAAATTTACAATAGAATTATGGCACCATTTACAGCTATGTACGGAGAGTCTGTCACTACAACAGAATCACCTAAGTAGTATAGGGCCTCAGAAATCAAATTAACGATAAGTGCAGTAGGAAAGGCCAGAAATATAAAGTTACAAATGAAAGAATACGAGAAGAGACTGGCTGAGGAAATCAATGGGTGTGCTGGTTGAGGAGCATCAGTTGGTACGGGCACGTTAAGAGAATGGGAGGGAATAGAAAGCTAGACAAGTGTTCGAAATGTATGTACAGGGAGGAACTGCACGAGAAACCCCTCGCATCGCATGGGAAGACAGGGCGGAGAAATTGGCCAAAGACAAGGAAAAAAGTCATGGAAATGAAGATATGATACCAGAATATAGCGAAATGGAAGGTATTGATAGAGCGAGGCTACTCCGACGCTTGAAAGCATAAGAGAATTGAAGAAGTAAACAGTAACGACCGTATAATTATTCCTTAGATTCATCGCAAAATTACATTTACATCGGTCAATTTCTTCCTGTTTACATCAACTTGTTGAGGCTACCTACTAGCAGCTCTTAAATCCAGTCACAAATCTGGTTCGATATTGGTAAGCTCGAATTTTGTTCACCAAACGACAGAGCAGAAATGTATCGTGTGCCTTCCGGAAGTTAAGGAAAATTTTATCAAATTGAGCATCGTTGTCTACGGCGTTCTGTATCTCACTAACAAAAAATGCGAGCTGTATTTCACATTCTATAAAAGTGGCACTAGTACTATTAGTTACGTCACTAGGTACAGAGCTATTAGTCGTTGTAGTAGTAGTAGAGAGGCAGAATATTCCGACAGTAGTATGTAGTACTGCATTAACTTCTCTGTTTCAGTTATCTTAACTAACATGCTCAAGTCATGAAAGAATAAATAAATAAACAAAAACAATTCATAATGGTCGCTTATTCGAGATATACATTTAAGGTATATCATATTGACTACAAAAATAGGATTAATCTAGTACCATCGCACTAGAGAAAGTGATCCTTTCAACGAGCACCTCGTTGGATGAAGAGCAAGCCCGGTGGCATGGAATTTGCTAGATGAAAACGGCGGTGAGAGAGAGCGGATAGTTGGCGTTCGGGGCGCGGAGCTCGTGGAAATGTCAGCCCAGCAACCGACCGGTCCACCAATCCGACCAACTTGTGGAATGCAGGTATTGCAGCGAGTGTGGCCAGGCGGTCGCCGGCGCCGCGGTACTGCTGGCCAGTCGGCAAACCGCGGCTGCGGCGCCGAACACTGCTCCACCGTCGAGTGCCATACTCAAACCCTCGCTGGGCTGCCTCATGTTACTACACTGCTCACTACGCAAATGAAATCCCGGCCAGTTCGTTTGATACAACTCGATTCTCCATCAAAACTGAACAACTATACACTTTTCGAATCGCTTTATTATGGCGCCTGCAAGATGTGACGTCTAGCAAGAATCGATAATGGCGCACGTCACGTGATGTGTACTGATGAAATAAGCATTCAGGGTAACTTTCCTACCTGTACAGAAAATCAAAAGATATGCAGTAACACTGAAACGAATCGAAAAGTAATGTACCATTTTTCTCGCAGAAAAATATTTACAGAACTATCACTACTTTTCTTTAGCTCTTAAACAACAGATCGGAAGAACGTAAAATTAATTCATATGTAAAATTAACACGTTATAAGGCTTTCATTAATTCGTGATGCTACTTCGTCGAACCATAGCAAGATACGTGAAAAGTTTCAGTTGTGAAGCAAGCAAAACAGAGCAATAAATTTCTAACTACAACGGATTTCTCCAGAAACAGTATGCTTCCCCTTGTACATGAGCTTCCTGCATGTCAATTCAAATATCTTTGCGTACGTAGGGTTTTGTAAGCTACCTGATTTTTGGGTGAACCATACCTCTTGAGAACCATTCTAATCGGTCTTAGTCTGGCATCTGGCTTTCACGCGATTAATTTTATGTTGTAGTTCCACTTTAAATCGCTCCAAGACATTTTGTAGATATGACTGCTTCCAGTGATGGTTCTGCAATCGTGATATCATACAACAAAGGGTCTTTCTGCCTCTTTTTAAGCAATACGTTACATTTTTTTATGTTGATGATTGCTGGCAGGTGTGGCCGTGCGGTTCTAGGCGCTTCAGTCTGGAACCGCGTGACCGCTACGGTCGCAGGTTCGAATCCTGCCTTGGGCATGAATGTTTGTGATGTCCTTAGGTTAGTTAGGTTTAAGTAGTTCTAAGTTCTAGGGGACTACTGACCACAGATGTTAAGTCCCATAGTGCTCAGAGCCATTTGAACCAACCATTTTATTGTTGATGATTAGCTGCCAGTCTCTGCACCAAGCGTCGATCGTCTACAGGCCTTTCTGCATTTGAGTACAGTTTTCTAAGGTTGTGATTTCTCGGTATACAACAGAAGCATCCGTGGAAAGCCGCATAGAACTTCCGCCGTTATTAACGAGGGCATATCAAATTAGTATTGTGAAAAACAACGTCCTATAACAATCCCTTGGGGTACACTCGAAGTTACTTTTACGGCTGAAGAGTTCCCTCCGTTGAGAATCTCTTGAATCCTGTCACACAGCTGGTCTGATGTTCCGTACGTTCTTATTTTATCAATAAGGTGGTAGTGCGAGACTTTATCAAAGCCTACTAAAAGTCAAGATGCACTACATTACCTCACTGCCGGTGTCTACTGCTTTTTCAGTCTCGTGGACGAACAGAGCGAGTTGGACTTCACACGATTGTTGTTTTCAGAACCCGTATTGATTCCTACAGAGGAGATTTTCTGTCTCCAAATACGTCATAATACACGACCATAAAACGTTTCAAAATTCTACAAGAAACGGATGACAAAGATATAGGTCCATAATTTTGTGCGCCTGTACAGTGATCCTTACTGAAATATGGAATGATCTGCACTCTTTTTCAGTCACTAGAAACCTTTCAATCCTTCAGAGAATTAAGTGCAGTGCTGCTAGAAAAGGAGCAACTTCTTTTGCCTACTCTACGTACTGTCCAGTTACATTACTGTGACCAGCTGCCAAAATACTGAATAACCACCATTTGCAGTGCGGACCGCTGCCAGACGTGATGGAACAGAGTGAGTGACGTTCTGGAAGCTGCCAATGAGGATTCTGAGCCATGTGGACTCCAGTGCCCTGGCCAGCTGCGCTGTATTTATCGGTTAAGGATCCATGGCACGAACAGTCCAATCGAGGTGGTCGAACAGATTGTCGACTGGGTTTTAAATCGGGAAGTTTGGTGACCAGAGTAGTACACTAAACTCATCCTGGTGCTCTTCGAACAACGCATGTACACTGTGAGCTGTATGAGACGTTGCATTGTCCTGCTGTTAGATGCCATGCTGGTGAGGAAAAACAAACTGCATGTAGGGATGGACATTGTCCCCAAGGATGGATGTATTCTTGTGTTGATTCACTGTGCCTTCCAGAGTGACAATATCACCGAAGAAATGCCACTAAAACATTTCCGACAACGTACCTGTTACAGGGCATTTGCTTTCAAATGTTTCACACCGTACACGCCAACGGGTATCTGTCTGATGGAGCATTACACGTGTTTCATCTGAAAAGGCCACTACTGGCATGCAAATTCCAGCCTTCATCGTCGATGAACAACAGTCACCATGAGTGTCTGACCAGTTACCTGTTGCGGAGGCCCATACACAGCAACGCTCGCTGAATGGTCGTTAAGGAGAAACCGCTGGAAGGCCCTTGGTTCATCTGGGGAGTAAGTTGCTCAACAGTTGCACATCTATTCGCCCGTATTCATTTACGCAGCCGTCTTTCACTCTTGTCATCTATAGCCTGTGGTGCACCACAGTTGCGTGGACTGTGGTTTTGAATAGCACATTTTTCCATCCATGCTGTATTTTAACCTTGGTGGCTCGTGAACACTTTACAAACTTTGCCGTTTCGGAAATGCTTCCACCCCATCCCCGGCAGCCAATGATCATGCCCATTTGGACGTCAGATAAACCGATCCGATTCCGCATTACGGCAACGACTGTTTTCGGCGTCCCTCCGACAAGCTTTATATACCCTTCACTGCCGTTGCTGCCATCAGCTGTCTATAACTGATTATTGCACGTTGACGTTGAACATAGGCAATGGTCATATTAATGTAGCTGGACAGTGTACAATTATTTTGGTACCCCATTAAGCCCAGTGACCTTTCCTCTGTTAAGTGATTTTAGTTATTTTACTATCCAGTAGTCACGTATATCGATAACTGGTCATTTTGACATTCGTGCGGCGATTTCAAGGAGGAACAACGGTGCGATCTTTCTCAGCGAAACAGTTTTGGAAAAAAGTGTTCAGTATTTCGGCTTTCTCGGCGTCGTGGTAACTCACGTGATTTTGAAACCCACGTTGGGCGACTAAAATATGGTAACTCTGGGCTTTGAGTCCCACACTGGACCCCAAGTACGTACTGCAAGAGAAACTTTTAGCTGAGATAAAGGGAACAGTTGATTGATTTCTTGTTTGGTGGGCGCAATGCATCATCAACAAAAATTAATCAAAAGTTGTCTCTTCACTGGATGTCTGTAGTGTACTGGACTGATTGAAAGCTGAGCACAAATAGTAGTATTAACACAGTTCACTAAACAAAAAGAAAAAAAAGAGACTCACTAAATATAAGTATCAGTATGCTTGCACTCGGCAAACACGGCAGAATCGGGTTCCCTGAGATTCTGCAGATGTGTATGTGTGTGGCTGTCTCTTAGACTATCACCCCCTCCTTCATCTATGAGAACAGGAAGTGCCTTGCTGATGCTTGATAGCTGTCGCCAGTTGAATGGCTTGTTCCCTTTGTGCAGGCCAGGACGATTAGAGCGGCTGTCCGCGGGCGAAGGCTACATGATTGGGCCTATTCTGTTCAGGTAGTTGCGTTATGAGGGGTCGGCTATCTGACCAAGGGCAAATTTAGCATACGGCCGGATTACAAAGGTAATACCTAAGGAGTCAGATTGTAACTGGAAAACGATGGTCGTGAAAATAACTCGCTGGCAGCAGAATCAATTCAGAACGGTATTGAAATCAGACTCCAAAAACAGAATCAGGTAAGAGACGGAAGACCGAATTCAGAAAAGGAAATAGAGTTAAATGCTCAAGAGAATAAACATCTGCTTGAAATGAAATCCAGCAAAGACTGGAGTGGCAGTCAGAACAAAATGGAATACGCTGAAGTCATCACGGGATTGGATCAGCATCAAGGACAACGTGGACTAAGTCCTTATTACCAAATGCTGAGATGAAGTCCTAACAGGAAGTCTCTCAAAAGAACCTTCATGGACTCTCCCTCATAATTCCACCGACAATGAAGTACCTCCACTCTCCAACTCGTCCGTTTCGATCCAGTTATCCAACACCTGCACTCCAGTACGCGGAATTTTTTTTTTATCACATCTTATTTTCACAATATGTGAATACCAACCAAGAGACAATCCTCCTGGACATTTCTCCTCCTCTTAATCCCTCGCTATAGGATGTTGTGGACGGACATTCATGTGCATGCATAAAGCAAGTGTTCTCACGAATGTTACTACAGGATGATGCCTCGCAGAGTGTCGCAAACAAGCTTACCCCTCAAGGAGTCTTCAGGTGACTTTGGGGTGGTCACTCAGCTACAGGGTGGTTAGCTCCCCGTTGTGTTTCTCACAGAGGTGCCGGTTTAACGAAAAGAATGTGTTCTCGAAGGGCAGAATTCCGGCTGGCGACCAATTCCATCCGCCAATCACAAGCCATTCGCAGTAAGATCTCTACAGTGGGGAACAGTTCTCTCCTCTGCACGTCCACATTGATTGTCGCATGTGTTTCGAGGAATAATCCCTATAGAGAACCAATAAGCACTTAGCAGCCCATTTAGCGTGTAAAGCTGGTGCATTCTAGCCACACGCTGTCTGTTATAGCGTCACTATACTGTCACCCTTCGTTACGAAGGAATTGTGGCCATAGAGTGTCTGGGCAGATGGCTTCGATTCGTTCACTTTTCTAAGATAAGTCCAAAATTTCCTAGGATATTACTTCAGTTTCATAATGATAATGTGTGTGGCTAGGCCGGGAGCACAACCTGCAAGAAGCCCGGCTTCCTGGAGCAACTTCGGCGCCTTGCCTGTCGGTAGCGATGAAATGATGACGTCACAGCACCCAGTCGCCGAGCGGAGAAAATCTCCGATCTGTCGGGAATCGAACTCGGGCCACCGCACTGACCGTTCAGTTAGGGACGTAATTGGTAGATACGATTTTAGTTTCGAATTCATTGAATGCTCCATGCATGGATCTCCTTACACTGATTTTGGTTTTGTTCACTTTTTGTTTGTCTGTGAGGCTGTGGTTAAGTTTAAATTTGCAGTGAACCTCTCTTTGCTTTCATAATACCTTTCCACACATTTTTCTCGTTACTGTGATGAGTAATCGAAGCCATTTGTCCCCGTTCAAATGATCGACAATGGGAAACATATTTCTGGAACATACAGTTCTGTGAAGTTTTTGCTAAGCTGTGTGGGGAAAAAGTATCAAAAATTCAAATGGCTCCGAGTACTATGTGACTTAGAACTACTTAAAACTAACTAACCTAAGGACATCACACACATCCATGTCCGAGGCAGGATTCGAACCTGCGACCGTAGCAGCAGCGTGGTTCCGGACTGAAGCACCTAGAACAGCTCGGCCACAGTGGCCTTCGGAAAACGTATCTTGAGAGGACAATATGCACTAGTGTCAATATACGACGTGGGAAATACGCCTCTCCATATGCCACTAATGATGGAGATGAATGACAATTATGGTGGTGAGTGAAGTTCAGCCAACCAGCTGGTCGACTATCTCACATTCCAAACAAGCCAGAGAGCTGACCCGGGCTTGCGGTGACTCATGTCTTTCGCAAGAGTTCGCACATTTGTGCCCCAATCAAAAACAATATGTCCAGATACACGTTGCACTTATGGTGTTAAAAGGTGACCTTATCGTTTAGCCTATTTTATTATAATGCTACGGATTTGGGCAGATATTGAGAATGAACTTCGCGAAACTGTGGGTGTACACGAAGATACACAAAAGAGATTTTTAGGTTTACCCTCGTAACCTAGAATGTATTAATCTTTACAAGTACCCATATAACACAAAATGCGGAAAGCAGATATCCCGCTGAATTTTCGCAACAACATTTATTCTACATCACAATGAGGGTGGAAAGTTGAGATATATTCTTCTTCAGTTACCTTTATTGAGCCTGGTATGTTTGGCAGGAAATGCCTCATGCTTGTGAAAAATACTGAGCTTTTTTCTGCCTCACACTCAGTTACATTTCCTTTATTCATTTCCTCCTCTCCTTTAGGACTGAAATCTAAAATATGTACCATAGTTTCCAAACGGTTTACACGGCGAGAAATATGTCTCTATTAGTTCCAACACTAGATGTGCTCGCACAGCACAATATTGTCACATGCTAGTTGTTATACTGTAGCATTCATGATCTTTTATAGTGTTATTTTGCCGAGCCTCAGACTCGGAACGAACTAGTTCTTCATATGCAAGAAATATGCATAATAGGATGCTGCTAAGTAAGAGTGATCTGTGTATTCCAGTCCAATACTTTCTGCCTGTGTTATCTCATCAAATCTGCTCGGTGCAGGTCTCTTAGTCTACCTCTCTACTGCTCTTATCATCGCTAACTTTGCTCACGGCTTTCTGTCCAATCTACAATGAATATGTAGTTCCTCCGTTTAAGTTTTGCTTCCTAGTCCTACGTAACATCGTTAACCATTTTCATGGACACTGAAGGGATGTTTAATTGTGACAAACTATGAACACAGCTTGCAACAAACGTCAAAGTGAGGTACAGTGTACTAGATGCTTGAACATGGAAATGATTAGGGTTTCGGCGTAACCGCACAATGTAGATAAGAGTAACACCATTTACATTCTGCATTTCAGGATAAATTTTACAGCGTTTTTTTCATTCAAGAAAAACACCTTGTATGTATGTTAAAAAATCGTGCTATTTCTGGTATAAGAATGAGAAACATGCACCAGTACGATTCGGAAATCGGCTGCGGCAGGGTCGTGTCTTACCGAGAATGTGGTTTACAGTATTTCTGTTCGCAGTGGTCGGAACCCAGCGAGTGTCGTTCAGATATGGAATCTATGGGTTCAGGTGAGGCATACTCAACGCCATGCACGACATCAACGAGTCCGAACGAGTAGTGCCAGAGAGTACAGCTGTATTGTTAGATCAGCCATGCGGGATCACACAGCCACGTGGCATACAATGGGTCAAGAAATAGGGTTCTTTGAAGCATGGGAAGTATCCGGGTGGACAATCTGACGGAGTTTTCAGCACAACTGACAGTGCTGTGGCTACTCTTGACGCGGCAGCAGAGGCGTGCCTGCAGTGGGGCATCGAACAATACTGGACACACGAGTGGCATCAGTCGTCGTTTCAGACGAGTCCATGTCCCATGCACAGCACCACCATGGACGTATCTGACTGTGGGTGCTCCGAGGAGACCGAGCGTTGCCAGCACTTGGCATCACGGTTAGTATGGGCGACCACTGAGTACACAACACGGTCATCTTTGGTTCGCAGAGCTATTAATCTGGACAGCAGCGATTACACATCTGCTGTGTTAACAATGGTGGCTGCGCTTTATTTTCAAGGTCTATAGGGCGTTATCTTTCAACAAAATATCAAAAAACACAGGTTATCCGTGTTGTCCTGTCCTACCTCCGTACGGTGGTGTTCGACTGTTGCCATGGTCAGCACGTTTCCCGGATTTCCCCAGCACATTGTCATGGAATGCCGAGAGACGGAAACACCGCCACTCACCAGCCACTACGATTAATGAACTCTGGTATAGAGTTGAAGGAGTATAGGATGACTTACCCGCCTTTGATTTCAAGCTGTATTATAAGCAATGTTGCTGCCTGATGTGGCAGTTTTGTGTAGTAAATTTCATACGCTCTAGAGCAGGGTCGGACACGGCGTGCCAAACTTCACTCGTACAGGGTGTGCGAACATCGTGCTGGTCAAGGCTAGGCCTGTCCCGGCTTTGCTTGGTGCTTCTCGGTACTGTCCGGAACAGCCTGACATTTCATTGAGTACTGCTGTGTGACATTTTACAGTAGGCATTGCTTTCTTCAGTTCGGCAGAGTCGTGGTGCTAGTGCTGTTTACCCTTCGCCATTTGTTCGTGGTAGAAGGGCGTTCACAGGTCCAGTGGCTGGTTCAAAAAGAGGCAGTCTAGCGATCAATCGTCACAAGTCTTTAAAAATGGATAGGAATGACAGAAGACAGGGATGAGAATTCTCAGTACATATTAAGCAGTCGCGTAATCGATGGGTACCGCAAATTTGAATGTTGAACATTTTGGTTCATGTTCACCATAGCCTGAATAAGTGGCCTTTTAGGAGGTACCTGACTCTAAATGACCATTGCATGCAGTCTTTTTCCAAGATTTTTGCTCGGAAACTGATGCACATGGGTCGGTATGCACTGATAGCTGCAATTCCTGTCAGATTTTGACGTATTGTCATTGCCAAGACGTCACATTCGTGTCCGGTGTGTAAATAACTGTTTGACAAAGGCCGAATTTGATCCAATGACTACATTGCTCTCCTACTATTTTCAGATTGTATTTTCCTTATGTCTAAAGTGATACTTCTTGTACATGATTTACATATCCCAAACTATAGTGACGAAAAAGTGGTGATGTTTTTCCTCTCCTTTTCACTTGATAGCTTTTTTCACCAGCTCTGCTTTCACACCACTTTGTCCTCAGTGTTTCAGAGGTATTGTTCTTAAATAGTTAAAATGCTGATTCCCCGTGGAACCGTTGACTGTGGCGTCAGCAAAATCAGTTGATTGTAGGATTATTCTTCTTAGGCAACAATTTATGATTTTATGTAGCCTGTTTCACTCCTTTATCTGAGAACTTAATTTTGGAAGTTTGTATGTTTTTAAGACCTTTCTTGAAATCCAGAATCTGACCTCTGCAATAATAGATGAATTACCAGTACCTTGTAGAATTTCATTTGAGACTCTTATCTAGTTTTCCTTTGGACAGGTTTTGTAATCGTGCTGCATCTCCTCCGCTGGGTGTCAGTGTAAGTAATCATATACTTGTTCTCCTTGCAAACCCATAATACCAGAAATAAGCCAGTTGCGCCAGTATTTATTTTCATAACCGACTAGACTTATACTCTGAAAGATGACCTAACTGTCAAAACTATATGCTAAACCATATGAAGAAAAAGTGAAAAAAACTTTCGCGCACGCACGAACCCAGTTTTCCAAAAAGAGCGTGGTTGACATTCTAGAGTGCCATGGGCTATTTAAGCATCAGTTCGGGAACTTCAATAAAGCTGACCGATGTACGTTGCCTGGAGGAAGTGCTGTCTTCCTGATTGAGTTTCGCTCGCTCGTCGATAACATCGTTTTTCACCCTACCACAAAGTTAACTTGCTAATGGCGCTCTCGGACAGTCCAGAAAGGTAGAGCGTTCACACAGTCTCTCGCGGTTCTCAACTGCAGCGTTCATTCATTTCCTGCCGTAACAATGTTACCCGCATGAGATAGCGCTCGTTCAATACCTATACCGACAGATGTGGAGCATAAACCTAGTTTTCCGTAGACACACATGTTTCTCTGTGCTTGGTGGGTTACGAGTAGAGAATTACTTGCCTTTATATGACTATCTACGAAAAAAAGTCACAGACATTGAAAAGTTTTTTCTAAAAGTAAAACTACTATTATGACGACCCCTAATGTTTCGTGTGAGATATTAGATTTCGAGACAAAATTTTTAACAAATAAAGGTACATGGAAGGGTGAGTACATTACTCGAAAGTTGACACTTGTGACTTATACATCTACCGATATCCTGTGCCAAGCATAGCTTTTGAAGAAAATGATCTCATTTTTAACGGTACTCGACACCTTTTTATAGAAAAATACTGTGACACTACTTACACTATCAAACGGGCTCAAACAATTTTTTGCACCGAATGAAGTCAATGAGAGTAAGTTGGTGTGGACTCAAGATAAGCAGAGAATGAAACAATAAACCTTATGAAACTACTGTGAAATACAACCGCCGGCCGGAGTGGCCGAGCGGTTCTAGGCGCTACAGTCTGGAACCACGTGGCCGCTACGGTAGCAGGTTCGAATCCTGCCTCGGGCATGGGTGTATGTGATGTCCTTAGATTAGTTAGATTTAGGTAGTTCTAAGTTCTAGAACCGCTCGGCTACAACGGCCTGCGTTCAACAAGTGTCAGACGAATATTGCTCTAGTCGTTGAAGAGAAACCGACTTCAGTGTTGCAGGAACCATACGAGGTGTTCCCTTTACCAACTTATTACCGAGCGAGGTAGAGCAGTATTTAGCACGCTGCACTCGCATTCGGGAGGACGACGGTTCAAACCCGCGTCCAGCTATCCTGATTTAGGTTTCCCGTGATTTCCCTAAATCACTTGAGGCGAATTCCGGGATGATTCCTTCGAAAGAGCATGGCTGATTTCCCTATCCTTCCCTAATCTGGGCTTTTGCTCCGTCCATAATGACCTCGTTGTCGACGGGACGTTAAACACTAATCTCCTCCTCCCAACTTGTTCGAAAACCAAGGTGCTTTTTAGTTGCACTGTTGTTGGTATTGGGCCTCAAGAGTCCAAATTGGTTGCCGAGAGACAGTTTCGTACTGTCTGGATCGACATAGTCCTCCCAGTGCCTCCCAAAAGCAAGGCACTTCTGCTGTATTCTCCTCGGGGTACCTAAGATCCAAAATTTGTTGGTAGCAGTCGTCAAGAGGTGATGATAACCGCAGGCAGCCATCACGAGGCAGATCTGCCACGGCTTGTGTCTCATGATAATGGCTGAATTTTGGCGGCCAGCTTTTAGTGTAGTCAACCCTTCTTGCTGAGAAGTGACCATGCGCTGGCTGTCTAAGCTTGAAACGATCCTTCGAGGTCTATTGATAGGCTGGACATTAAACACAAGCCGCATTGTCTCTTTCACGACTGAAGACACAGCACTTCTTACTGAACCGTACTGAGAATGCAAATTTACTTTTATCCCCATTAAACATGTTCTTCTGTAGATAAAAGAGTGTTGAAGAAGAGGTTGGAGATCAGAGAAGCCCAGGTCATAAGGTGATGCAAAACCGTTCCTGAGCAGTTCTTTTCAATGAAACATAACGCAACAGTAATAACGAAATGTGCTGGCAGCGCACATCTTTCCTTCCTCAGTGGTACATAAACATCACTTTATGGACCTCAGTTCGATATTTCTCCCGGTACCTCCCCACACCAATATGTGGAACGTATCATACTTTTCTGAGAAATAGAAGCAAACTTTAGTAATAGTATGTTACCATTATTTTCAAGAGCTATCGAAATACGTTAAAAATATGCACCGTTTCCTCTTCGAAGCATATATTCCACGATGTCTCCGTAGATCAAAAAGCTATGGGTAAGAACCATTTTGGAAGAATCATTTTCTGCAGTACGGATTATGATGAGCTGGAACTCTTGTTTCTGCATCGCTATGCTCATGTGAAATATGAGGGCGTGCTGAAAAGTAATGCTTCCGAAAATTTTATGTGAAACACTTATAGCTTTTTAAATTAAATCTATGTTTTTAACATTAATCTTTGTTCTTCATGTGAATATAGTTGCAATCCTTTGGCTCTAGAGGGCCCGAACTGTGGCGTGTAAACATGGCATTGTATAAAGCCGTCGGCACATTGAAGTGTACGCAAACGGGATACCGAACATCATGAGGCTCAGCGCAGTCGGCATGTAGGACAGTCTCGTTAACGTAATTTTGCGCTCCCAGCAGTCTCCAGCGGCAGTTGTGGGCTTTTTTGGCTCACAAAGAACACACTTCAAAAAAATGGTTCAAATGGCTCTGAGCACTACGAGACTTAACTTCTGAGGTCATCAGTCCCCTAGAACTTAGAACTACTTAAACCTATCTAGCCTAAGGACACCATACACATCCATGCCCGAGGCAGGATACGAACCTGCGACCGTAGCGGTCGCGCGGTTCCAGACTGTAGCGCCTAGATCCGCTCGGCCAGTCCTGCCGGCGAACACACTTCGTCCATGGAAAAGAATGCGCATAAAATGACTACTTTAGCTCTATTGTCCATAAGCTAGTCGGTATGTCCGTGATAAAAATAAATAGAAACTTCAATATTTCGTCGTTTTATTGCAAAAAATTGTACCTATAACATTTCGTTCACAAGACAATCAAGAGCTAGTGTTTAGGAAACAACTCATAGGGTGCAAGGTATA
This sequence comes from Schistocerca serialis cubense, assembly GCF_023864345.2. Taxonomy (NCBI): domain Eukaryota; kingdom Metazoa; phylum Arthropoda; class Insecta; order Orthoptera; family Acrididae; genus Schistocerca; species Schistocerca serialis. The sequence goes on from NC_064640.1 coordinate 503,306,986, forward strand.
ACATAAAATTCTGCTGAACATGACAAATAAAATATGGATTCTCGCTTTCTCTATGTGTTGTAGGAAGCGTACTTACTTGCTCTTGGTTCTATTTTACGTGCGACGTAGCCGAAATATAGCAGAACTTAAATCATGTTTCACATGAACCAATGGCTCCTCAGTGTGAAAATGTAGGAACAGACGCCACGAAGCTCGTAGAGCACCATACCAATGTTAGGTAACTTGTCTGGTGTGCCAGCGGCTTAACATAAGTATACCAGTGCGTGAGAAACAGCGTGCTGTAATCGAGTTTCGAATTTGAAGAGGTCATACACACATGGAGCAGCCCCTCCTTCAGCACGACAATTCCAGACTACATACGTGCGCTGCGACATCTGCAGCAATCTGACGCTTGGGTTCACTGTCACCAATCATTCTCCACAGTGTCCCAACTTAACCTCTCCCGATTTCATCTGTTTCCAAAACTTAAAGAACACTTCACTTTGATAGTGATGAAGCGGTGCAAGCAGAGGTCGCGATGTGGCTCCGTCAACAAAGTTACGTCTTCGATAGTGAAGGTGCCAACAAGCTGGGGTCTCGTTGACAGAAATTTGTTCTTCACTATGTTGAGAAATAAATACGCAGACATGAGAGATACATATGAGGAATGTTAACAACATTTATTTTATTTAAAAATCTTTAAGATTTTTTGCATCCAGAATTCAGAGGAATTACTTTACGACACACCCTCCTATAACATTACGAGATTATACAAAACAAGTAAGAGCATAAAATATTACGAAAATTATCGCCTTACTTTATTACTTTATTTTCACCTCTAATGTCATGCTACATACTATGCACATCGTAAGAGCACTATTAGGTGGCTTTGTTTCCAGCTCAATGTATTTTGAAGGGTCACTCGACGAAATTGTTTATGTCCTATTTCGTGCCTATGATGCTACCCTAATAGTACAACAGGTCCTCCGAGTTGTTCACTTAAATTTCCCAGGTGAATGGCAGGTTTCTAAACTGCTCACGATCTTATTAACTAGCTTTTTAGAAGAAACTGAACTGAAGAAAGTAAGGAAACAAAATTCTTCGTTTCCCTCATCAGAATATGATAAATTGCCTTCCAAATCTGTAAAAGGGGACATTGTTCTTAGCAGTCAGGTAAGAAATTAACTGCTTCCTATTCCTCAACTGATATGTATAGTTCAAGTGATCTTTCAACGTACTTCGTCATTTTGAGAAAAATCATCAGAAACGCTTAACAGTAGGACCATAATTCACCAACTGAAGTTGAATAACGACACAGCACCATTACATGTTAAATTCAGTGCCTGAAAAAAGTGCGTTATACTACAGTACATAGATGGATCAACTGATAAGGCCAATGGATCTATTCTCGTTGGTTTACCTCAGAAGATGAATCAGTTGGAGCAATAAAACCAATGTTACATCCGCATCTTCACCTGTACCCCACAAACCAGCATGCGATAGGTGTATGGTGAAGTGTAGATGGCGTAGAAAAATCATTTTCCCGTCTTGCTGTCCCATTAGTGAATTGTGTATAGGAAGAAAACCGGTCAGTGACGTTCTGAAGATTTAACTTCTTCCTAAGTATAATGCCGGAGTTATTGACAGAGATCATTTGGATGGGTTATTATGTTTCTGGAAACTTTGAAAGTAAGGCTCCTGGCCTACACACAACATCTTTCTTAAATTACCTCTCACTGTTTTAGATATATCGCACCCTAGCAAGAACACTGACACAACACAAAAGGACGGCCGGAGTGGCCGAGCGGTTCTAGGCGCTACAGTCTGGAACCGCGTGACCGCTACGGTCGCAGGTTCGAATCCTGCCTCGGGCATGGATGTGTGTGATGTCCTTAAGTTAGTTAGGTTTAAGTAGTTCTAACTTCTAGGGGACTGATGACCTCAGCAGTTAAGTCCCATAGTGCTCAGAGCCATTTGAACCATTTTTGAACAACACAAAAATACAATACCTGAGAAAAATCGACTTGATACTTTATCTTTTTTTCTACTTACTGTCACATAATACGACATGCGAACAAGTTGAAATTGTTGTATTAGAAAAATACGAAATGCAAAATTGTAATAAAAATTAATACAGTTTAATACGGAACATCAGTTAAGTATGAGTACAATTTAAGGAACACTATTAACGGAAACACGGAATCATAAATGGCTCTAAGCACTATGGGACTTAACATCTGAGGTCATCAGTCCCCTAGACTTAGAACTACTTAAACCTAACTAACCTAAGAACGTCACACACATCCATGCCAGAGGCAGGATTCGAACCTACGACCGTAACAGCCGCGTGGTTCCGGACTGAAGCGCCTAGAACCGCTCGGCCACAGCGGCCGGCCACGAAATCATAAATGAGTTTGTATAATGTAGGAATACTTTTCACCGAGAAAAGGGAATCATTAAAAATTTTCTTTATACCAGACTTTTCCTTGTACGCTGCAACGGACGAAATTTCATAATATTTAAAACAGATGTAATTGCCAAAACAGTGTCTGCATGCATGTCGGAAGGACGTTGTGATGTACGCTACAGACACTGTATCAACACAGACATTGTAATAATCAATGATAACAGAAATTACATTCAACTTACGTTCTACGAGAAACGCATCACAGTTCAGGAGGTGTCGCTCTGCTTGAACGCCTTATGCACACATGCCAGTAGCAATGTTGAAGTGACGCCGTTGTTGCCGTGTCGAATCATGAAGTATTTTGCACAAAAGTGATGCAACTGTCCTGAAATGGACAAACTGCGAGACAGAGACGTGACGTTTTTCATGTACGTTGGAGCACTTCACATGTATTTTTCATTGACAAAAACTAAAAACTGGCGGTTTTTTTGACTTGTCATTTTTCTTGCCGGGGTGCGATATACCTCCATAAATATACCGTCTTCAGATACATTAATTTTTTTTATAGAAAGTCTAATGCCACTCGGAAGGACGTCGTCATCTTCAAGGCCTGCGTGATAATTTAGAGAAATATTACTGTTTCACTTTGTAACCCAAATGTGAAATATCGAATCGCTTATTAATTTTAAACACAATCGACTTAGATGAAATTGTATGTCAATTAGTGATTTTAACAGTGATTGTCTTGTTAAGCTTCAGGTTTTGCGTCTTCTGCATCTGTGAAAAACTCACACTTTAGCATCTCACACTTTTTTAAATATAATAATGCTGACTTACAAACTTGCGTCTCACTATTTCTAATTGTAGTTACTTGTGGATGTGGAGTGAGCGGTAAATGGATGTGGTCTTAGGAGAGAGATGAGTTATTAGAACACTGGGTCTGTTAGTGATCGTATGGAACTAGTGCGCAAGCTATTGTTGGAAAGACACTGATAAACGAGTTGTGTTATTGTTCAACATTTCCTTGGAACACAAGTCCTATATAAACAAGATCTACTGATCTAATAATCTCGTTGTAGATGGGCACGCGGCTAACAGGAAGTATAAATATTTCGCAGACGAAAATGCTCGTTGCATTACTTTTGTTTGGCCACTGATGTAGTCAATAACTGACGTCAAAGCTTATTGTTGATGGGAGTGACCTCCATGTGGGCAGAACAGGCAGCTGCGCGCCGATGACGGAACAAGCAATCGCGAGGAGGAATTCCTGGTTCTTGTTGCCATTACGCTGCAGATATTTACAAGGAAGAGTCTGCCGCATTCACTCGACCACATTCCTCAGGCAGCGTTTCCAGTCAAGCTCGGGGATATACGGCATTCCCTTTCTTTCACTTCGTTCACCACCCGAACTTTTCGTGCATTATGCAACCAACGTGCTCCGTTTAGAGGAACCATCTCGATGAAAGTTTTGGAATGTGGTGATTTTACATATGAATTCGTTAGATTTCTGTTCCTCTGACCTGACTTTTGTGTGTTACAGAAAAGCAACTATCGTTATTGTGATATTCCCTCCACAGACGGGCTTTATACAGCTCTCCACGCTGCTCTGTCTTGTGCCAGACTCTTCATCTCCGAGTAACTACTGCAGCATAGACCCGCTAGAACCTGCATACTGTATTCAACCCTCGGTCTCCCTCTACAGTTTTTACCCTTCATACTTCCCCCTATCAGTGATCTGACGATTCCCTCATGCCTCAGGACGTGTCCCATTAACCAATCCCTTTTTTATTCAAGTTGTGCCATAAATTTCTTTCCTTCCCCACTCGATTGAGTACTTCCTCACTACGTACTCTATCTCCCCAAATGACATTCAGCATTCTTCTGAAGAACGAAGTTTCAAAAGCTTATATTCTCTTCTTGTCGGTAATACTTTACTTTTTTTTCTCCTCCATGAATCATGGAAATTACGGGGCGGCAGGAGGGGGGGGTTGCGGGAAGGGGGGAGGCTTGCGTGATATAGGTCCGACCAGAGTGGAGGGGTATATGTGAAGAGGCCAGATAAACATGTAACAATAACAGACTTGCTATAACAAATCAGCTTCATCTCCAGTAGCAGTGGTTGCATAGAAACTGGTAGATAACTTTCCAGTTCTTTTCAGCATTTGCTGTACGTCATTAATTTTCAGTTCACATCGAAAAGTCGCCTTGTATATTACACTTAGAAGTTATTACATACCATTTCTGTAATTTAATTGGCTAAACCCACCAATTCCATTATTCTAGTACCTGTTGAGTGTTTTTGTGTTGTATACTAATGTGTGTGTGTGTGTGTGTGTGTGATGGAGAGAGAGAAAGATAGAGAGAGAGAGAGAGAGAGAGAGAGAGAGAGAGAGAGAGATGTTTATAAATACAACAGCCGCGAGATGGCAGTAGTACCAAAGCCAACAGTTCTTTCTATGGTAACGTGTTAATGCTTTGCCATGTATTTCAGTATGAAGTCATCACGATCTATATCCTTACTTTACGAAAATAAAAAGAGGTAGAAGTATAGCATTACATACCTTACAAGGTAAAGTTATACAAGCTCTGTCATGTATAATGTCGTAGTAATGCATTAAAAACATAATGAAGCACTTCAGCGAAATATCAAGCAAGGCGGGAAATAATGCCAGCGTGCACTCGGTATGTTTGCCGGGAGGTATCGTCCGTGATATGGAAGAGTCGATGCCCGCAGCTATAGAGAGCACTGGGTGCGACCGGCTGCATATAGTGGCACATGTCGGCACGAATGACGCCTGCCGCTTGGGTTCTGCGGGCATGCTCACTTCCTTTCGGCGGATGACTCATTTGGTGAAGGCAATTAGCATCGCAGCCCGGGTGCAGGCTCAGCTGTCTATTTGTAACATCTTTCCCAGGGCTGATCGCGGTCCTCGGGTTTGGAGCAGAGGCTCAGACGACTCTGCCACGGTATCGGATACGAATTTCTCGACCTCCGCTAACGGGTGCAAAATTTCAGGGCTCCCATTAATAGGTCGGGCGTGCACTACATGCAGGAAGCGGCAACTAGGGTAGCGAAAATTTCAGGGCTCCCATTAATAGGTCGGGCGTGCACTACATGCAGGAAGCGGCAACTAGGGTAGCGGAGTACGTGGGGCGTGCAAATGGGGCTTTGTTTAGGTTAGAGAAACCTTCCCTTGGGATCAAAGACGATTTGCCTGATAAATTACCGACAGTGTTCTCAGAGAACGTTTGTCGTCGCAGATCAGAGGTAAAAAAGGTTAATATAATTTTAGTAAACTGCAGGAGCATCCAAGGTAAGGTACCAGAATTAATATCACTTACTGAAGGTTATAAAGTACAGATAGTATTAGGAACAGAATGGTGGTTGCAACCGGACGTTAATGACAATGAAATCCTAAGTTCAGACTGGAATATTTATCGTAAGGATATATAAGTCACCAATGGTGGCGCTGCGTTTATAACAACAGAAATTCGATAAAATGTAGCGAAGTTATCACGTAATTCGACTGTGAATTAATCTGGGTGAGGTATCAAACATCAGTCAAAAATGGTAATCGGAGGCATTTATAGATCGCCTGGGTCAGGATCTCTAGTGCTAGAGCGCGTCAGACAGAACTTGCAGATTGGGTTCAAATGGTTCAAATGGCTCTGAGCACTATGGGACTCAACTGCTGAGGTCATTAGTCCCCTAGAACTTAGAACTAGTTAAACCTAACTAACCTAAGGACATCACAAACATCCATGCCCGAGGCAGGATTCGAACCTGCGACCGTAGCGGTCTTGCGGTTCCAGACTGCAGCGCCTTTAACCGCACGGCCACTTCGGCCGGCTGCAGATTGGGAATATCATACTATCAAAACTGGTTCCAGAGACGGGGATTCGTGTGACATTGTTCCATATGTCTTGTGTGAAAATTTGTTTGAGGAGATAGATAGAGAACCAACTCATGAGGTTAACGTCTTGGACCTCCTGACAACAAATAGAGCTGAACTCAGTTAACCTAGAGGAATGAATCAGTTATCATTAGGCTGTGATAGCATCTACGACAACGGGTTTGACAAACAATGTCAAGGAAGGTAGAAAGATATTTTTGCTTATCAAGGGTGACAGGATACAAATTTCAGAGAAAAAATTCAAAGGAATCGCGCCACGTAAACAAAGAGAACTTCACCTCAGATTCAATAGAAATAATAAAAAAAAAGACAAACAGAAGCTGAAAGAAGCTAAAATGAGCTTAAGGAGAGCAATGAGAGGAGCCTTCAACGACTTTGAAAGTAAAACTTTGTCAGCGTATCTGAGTAAATACCATAAAAGGTTTTGCTCGTATGTATACTCAGTGAGTAGGTCAAAATCACCTATTCATTCACTCAGCGACCTTACTGGCACCGAAACGGAAGATGACAGAGAGAAGGCCGATATGCTGAATTCGGTCTTTCAGCGTTGAAGATCGTGACGCGGTCCCTCCTTTCAATCGTCGTACGAATGTCAGAATGGTGACTGAGATAACCGATCGTGGAATAGAGAAACGGCTAGAGTCGCTTACTAGTGGAAAGGCCTCAGGACCAGATGAGATACCTATCAGATTCTACAAAGATTAGGGAATAGAACTTGCTCCCCTTCTAGCAATAACTCAGCGTAGGTCGCTTGAGCAACGAAGGGTACCTAGCGACTGGAAGAAAGGAGAGGTCACTCCTGATTTTAAGAAGGGCCATAGGACAGATGCAAACACAACTTCGTTGACGTCCATCTGTTGCGGAATTATGGAACATGGTTTATTCTCGAGAATTATGACGTTCACGGAGAAGGAAAATCTCTTCTATAAAAATCAGCATTGATTCTGCGAACTGAGATCCTGCGAAACTCAGCTCGCTCTGCTCCCCCATGAGGTCCACAGTGCCGTAGACAATGGCGCTCAGGTTGATGCCGTATTCCTTGACTTCAGGGAGACATTTGACACCGTCCCGCACTGCCGTTTACTGAAACAAATACAAGCTTATCGGGTATCGGAGCAAATTTGCGACTGGATTCAAGACTTTCTTGCAGACAGAACACAACACGTCGCTCTTAACGGAACAAAATCGACACATGGAAAGGTAATTTCCGGTGAACCCCAAGGAAGTGTGATAGGACCGTTATTGTTTATAATATATATAAATGATCTAGTATGGTGTGTCGGATGCTGTCTAAGACTGCTCGCAGGCGATGCAATTGCCTGTAACAAAGTAGCATCGTCAGAACATAGTAACGACTTGCAGAATAACTAAGAGTTGATGAACGGTGCAGGCTCTGGCAGTTGACCCTTAAGGTAAATAAGCGTAACATATTGCGCATGCATAGGAAAAGAAACCCACTACTGTATAGCTACGCTATTGGTGACAAACACCTGGAAACAATATTTGCCGTAAAATATCTAGGAGTAAATATCCGGAGCGACCTTAATTGGAATGAGCATATAAAACAAACAGTGAGGAAAGCGGATGCCAGACTGAAATTCACAGGAAGACTCTTAAGGGAATGTAGCTCATCCACGAAGGAAGTGGCTTATAAGACACTTGTTCGAGCCATTTTTGAGTATTGCTCATCTATTTTGGATTCCTACCAGAGAGGACTGATAGAAGAGATAGAGACAAGATCCAACGAAGAGCGGCACGTCCTGTCACGGCAGCGTTGGCGTGAGGGTTTTACGGAGATGCTCAACAAACTCCATTGGCAGACGCTACAAGAGAGGCGTCGTGCATCATGGAGAGTTTTACTACTGAAATTTCGAGAGAGCACTTTCCGGTAAAAGTCGGAGAACGTATCACTGCCCGCCACATACACCTCGCGTAATGGCCATGAGGAGAAAATTCGAGAAATTAGACCCAATGCAGAAGCTTACCGACAGTAATTCTTGCCACGCGCTAGCCGCGAGTGGAACAGGGCTGAAGAACTCAGGTAGTGGTACAAAAAGTACCATCCGCCACACACCATTAGCTGGCTTACGGAGTATGATGTAGATGTAGATCAACGCATTTGTCTATTTTAATTTTTCAGATTAATTTTTACGAAATGCCTCTATGCTTAATATGTGACGTAAATTTGAGTTTTTAACTTGATGAGTCCTGTTCACTATATTTATAGATTATGTTCTATGAAATGGTATTATTTTGAATTTTATCAAGACAATTGCAATTCGTTACGTCTTCTATCTTTATAAAACGACTGTATGCTGAATTTTTATTTAACATTGACACGTCCTGTGTCATTTAACACTATTTAACGGCTACAGAGTGTTATTTAAGGCAGGCTGCCTCATTGAAAAGCACTAGTCATTGTGTGTAAGTGAACATATGAATGATGAGATTCAGTGTATCAAGCTTATTTTAATGTGGTATATTTTCACTTTGTTTTCATACTGTGTATTATTGTAATTATTGTACAAACATTACTTCTCGTTTGTTCTATTCATCGGACTGATTCTGATGATTGCTGTGGCCGAAACGCGTAAAGGCGTATTAAAGAAACTAAGATATAATGGTAAAGAACACGCCCAATTACGCTGACTAGTGATAATGATCGCGGACTCGTACAATTATTTTATGCCATTCATAGGCATTAAGTTGTACATATAAATAGTATGCCACAGCTCACACCGATCAGTTCCCCAATTGGAACTGAAAGGAGGTTAGCGTACAGAAGGGAGATGTTCAAAACACGTATGCCAATAAACAATGCGTTTTTCCCGGTGCTGGAGTAACATACGTTAGACACAATCCTACAGTAACAACGGGCGTTTTCAAAAACGATTTAATGATCCAGAAGGACCCAATGTGAAAACCATTCGCAAACTCTTCGCCAAATTCTAACGGACAGGCAACGTGGCGGATGCTGTAGTGGTAAATGTTGGCCCTAGACGGACTTTAGTTACTCCTGAAAATGTCACCAAGGTTTCTGGAACCCAAGGGAACCTGTCCGCAGAGCTGCAGCACAGACGTTTTTGAAGCGTTCCAGCACGCAGAAAATATTGAGACAGAGCCTATACGTGTTTCCATCCAAAATCCAAAGCCGGCAGGCCATACGTGTACGAGCTGCACGACATAGTGCTGACTTAGTGAACCAGAGACTAGCAATTATTGAAAATGAAGCATTTGATGTGGGTAGCATCTGGTTCACAGATGAAGCACACTTCGACCTAAGCGGAGTCATGAATAAACAAACTGGTGGTTCTGGGGTTCCGAAAATCCTCATTTGTGTGAAGTGAAATTACTGAATCTTCCCTAAGCTACTGTTTGGACTGTGGTATGTATCAGAGGTATTGTTGGCCTTTTTTCATGCGAGAAACGATCACTATGAACGTAACGTTGAATTTTGTAGCACGTTGTCACCATACAGCTAGCGCTCGATGATCGACCAGGCACGGAATGGTTTATGTAAAATGGGGCCAGACCACATCGCACATAACATGGGTTTCGGTTTATTCATGAATACTTCGGGAATAGAGTCATTGTGTTGGATTATTGAAATTTTACTGGAGCAAGAATGGATTGATCGCCGTATTCGCCCGATCTGACTCCTTGTGCTTACTTACTGTTGGGTACATTGAAAGACACTGTGTACCGGAACCATCCACCAGGCTAAACAAACTTGATTTGGTGATCTGTGTGGCATCTGAATACACTACATGATGTGACGGGAAATTTCATTGTTCATTCCCACCAACTCCGTACTGCGAGTGGTGGGTATTTCCTATACATTGTGATGTGCTCGCAAAGACTGCTTTCAGAGGACGAGTTTAGTTATGTACGCTGATTCTGTGCGTGCTGTTGACTGACTTTCGAATTATTTCGGGACTTCTATACAAAATTCTTACAGCTTTCACATTAAACATGACTTTGCGGCACTCGTCTATCGATCTTAGTTTATGAGATATTTAATTTTGCACTCAGGTACTCCTCCACTGGGCATCCTTTAACTTGATCGTGAAGCTGTTGAGACGTTCACAATGTTTACGACTGTCAAAAAAGTTAATATCGTTATGATTAATGTCGCGAAACTACTATTATCAGTGGTGCGGCTATAGCGGAGAGTATCCAAATTGTGCCAAGCACTCACGCCCTGTCGTTGCAAATATTATAAAAGAAGTTCTACATTCTGGCTGTGTGACGAATAAAATGCGCCCAGGGAAAGGAGGAGCAACTGATAAAAGAAATGAAACTTACATTTTAGCAGCAGGTCTCACTAAGAGGCATCTCGAAAGTACAAGAGGGACAAACCTGACTGGTTTTCTGCGAACACTACATTCCATCATATTTCATCACCTTCACATTTCGCTGTATCTTCAGCTTCTTGCTAATGACTTCCAAAATTTGCTACAGTTTAACGGATATTATCTATGAAAAGTGCAAAGTGATGCGGCATAATCATGCACAATTTTAATTAACGAAAAGTCATTGTTTATAAACAATGGACAAGTCAGTCTTCGCATGACGCACTACTCGTCAGTTGAAAATCCATGTTGACTCAAAGAAGTGGATAAACACTACGCTCTTGGCCTGTCAACGTTTGGTGTGCGTTTTTCAAGGCTGACATCGTTGACCTCTGTTTCAGTGACGGGAATCTAAATACACTAAAGTATCTCGAGTTCATAAGACGCTGCTGCCGCAGTTACAGAAAGATATCCTACTGGACATAGGGCAATCAGTATGGTGCCAACATGACGGACATCCGTTCCACATCGCACATTTAGTGGCAGCCCCTCTCAAGAGAACATTTACAGAGCACTGGAAGGGTCGTTCAGTAAAAGCAAACTAAAATTAACACTTTTATATTTCTATTTGTGGCGAAAATTGAAACAAGAAATCTACTAGGAGACACCGATGACTCCTGAAGGCATGTGGCCTTATAACACGGGCCTGTACTGCCGTCATCTTCAAATGAAATTTAACATGCTGTACTGTGTCTCCAGAATCACCTGATACATTGTAGGAATGTTCAAGGCTAACTTTTTGAGCACTTGATATGACAGTGGTGGTAATTAACACCCGAGCCGTACCTCGGTTATGTGCTTGAGAGAGATGAGACAGTGGCTTGCGGAGCTGTTATCTTGGTATTACACTTTAAGACAAAACGAAATCACGCACCACGAAGGAATTATCCGAATTTGACGGAAATCGATAGATGTTATGTACATGTACAGACAAATAAGTGATAAGAATTTCAGAAAAATTGAATGACTTATTCAAGAGAAAGAACGTCACAAATTGAGAAAGTAAACAATGTGTTGGTACAAATCTGACACTTATACAAGCAGTTGTTCGGATTGGCATTGATTGATAGAGTTATTGTATGTCCTGCTGAGGGATATCGTGTCGAATTCTGTACAACTGGTGCGTCACGTCAACAAAATCCCGAGCTTATTAGATGCCCTACCAATAATGCTCCAAACGTTCTCAATTCGGGGGAGATCCGGCGACCTTGGTGGCCAAGGTAGGGTTTGGAAACCACGAAGACAAGCAGCAGAAGCCCTCGCCGTGTGCTGGCGGTCATTATCTTGCTGTAAACTACGCCCAGGATAGCTTGCCATGAAGGACAACAAAACGGGGCGTAGAATACCCTCGAAGTACCGCTCTGCTGTAAGGGTGCCGCGTATGACAACCAAAGAGGTCCTGCTATGAAAAGAAATAGCATCCCAGACCATCACTCCTGGTTGTCGGACCGTATGGCGGGCAACAGTCATGTTAGTATCCCACCGATGTCTGGTGCGTCTGCAGAGACGTCTCCACTGGTCATCGAGGCTCAGTTCGAAGCGGAACTCATCACTGTCTCCAATGTCTTCTCTAGTCAGTGAGATCCTAGGCCAAAGAAAATAAAAAGTGCTAATGAACAATCTCACGCTATAAAAAAAGAATTCCTTCCTTCCTAAGCCTGAGAGACTTCCTCCTTACCTTGAGTAAGATGTCGGTCTCCTGCAATGTGCATGCAACTACGAACTGAGTCACAACTTTTACACAGCTTCCGGATGCTCCTCCAGCGCCGGAGAGAAGTTATGTCCCCATACGATATGTAAAATTTTTGACGAGGGTTTCTAACACTACAGATTACTGTTGATTTTTGGAACCCAACCTACGACCAGCTTGGAGACAGAAGTGATGACACTTTGTGCAGGACCTGACCATCATTTTGCAGAACAATGCTCAAGCACGTACAATGCAAGCTCTTACTGATTTGTTTGACTGATGAGGCTGCTGAGTGCTATACCACCTACTGCACTCCCCTGACTTAAGCCCTCGTAAGTTCAACTCGATTTCTGAACTGAAGGAAACACTTCTCAGCATTCGCTTCAGAACTGCTACAAATTCGCCGGGCAAAAGACCGCGCCGCTCGAACTGTCAACACAACTGTCACTGCTAAGAGTCTCCTACGACTTCCACATAGCTGGCAACGAGTTATACACGATGTTGGTGACTTCTTTGAAGGTCAGTAAAACTTAGAAACAAGTATCTATTTTTTACGAGCTGTAAGTAAATAGTTGCCACTATTAAAGTTCTAACCCTTGTATGTCGTAGAAGACGGAGATGGCACCACTTGTTGTCACTTGATCACGATGTCACTCTTGATTGAGAAATTGCGAGAGTCCTTTCCTACATGCAGCATTAAATCTCCGACTCTCTCTCTCACACACACATACACATATTCCTTTATACTCAGTTGATTGAAGTCGTCCTTTCCATAACAGAATCATGAATAACCAGATAGTATGCTGTCATTTCTTTTTGGGACAGTGTTTTTGTCTGTATTTAGACAATCCTATCGATGACAGATTTCAGTGTTTCTTCATCCTGACGTTGACAATCGATGTAATGTATGGGGCCCATCTGTAAATTTGTACGACTCATGATCGGATTTCTCCTTAGTGCTCTCTCTCCATAATACAGGGACTTAACATTGCCGCACATTTTATACGCCTGCACAGTCTTCTTTGTGCTAAAATCGACGAAATGGTTGTTTTCAGGATATTTAGAGGAATTCAGATATTTTCAAGTCTGTTGCGTCTACTGCATCGAATTTGCTGCAATCTTTGGTAATGGAGTTCCTGTTTGTCTGAAAAGCTAAAATTATGTATTTTGCTGTTTCGAGTGGTGTAATCAATTTAATTTGCCACGTGTATTCACTAATTTCTGGTATAATACATTAAATTAAATCCCAATGAGGGAATGCTACAGTCAGGCTTAAACCATTTCGCTACATTACATTAACTCTTTCTCGGACACTCGTATCTCTGGCGTTCCCCAGAACAGTTTTCAGCGTGGTGTCTGCTTTATCCGAGAAACTACATTCACTGTCTTGTCCGCTGCGAATCCGTACAAGTTCAAGGTGAACGTTTAGAACAATCTTTGCATAATCCTCTGCGACCTCAAGTACCATACGGAGTAGAATATAGAAACCGAATCAACTATCATCAGTAAATTCCTTTAGCTCATTTATCGTTCCCAACAGCATTCTGCAATCAGACTGTGTCATTTGGCGTAAAAGATTCATATCCTTTTATGAAAACAAGTGAAGTGCGCAATTTTTGGCTAACACAATGTCGGCAGCTTTCTGTTGCCCTGATTAGTCGCAAAGTTTTCTTTCAGTATGTGGACGACTCTCGCATGACAGCATATAGGGAATCGTTGTGAACGAAAACTGGTTGACCAGATGATTTATACTTATGGCATTTGAAGGGAGTAATAGACTAGTCAATGAGAATTTTTTCCCTCGAATTCAGTATGTGACTCATCTTCTTCGTCTGCTTTCTTTTCACTCACTACAATGTCGCATGAGAGAGCAAAGAGAATAATGTTATTATTTACAACACTGGGTATACTAGTCATGATAGTATTTATCTATTGCAAGGAGGTAACAGTTTTTTTCACTTTCCTGTTCTTCTTCGCCTTCTTATCCCTCTCATACGTTTTCTTCTCTTCAAACACGACATGCTACCTGTATACGACGCCAATTAAGTCTCCTTAACTGCTATCGTATAAATATTTCTTCACTATCAAAATCCACAAGATTTCTGTCTTGATCTGTAACTAATGATGTAAGTTGTCAGTGGAATGGAAGGTGCTTTGAGTGTTTAATTACATATATATCTGACATAATTAAATCTTTACCCATCAAAACCATGACAAAAGAATTCGTTTTACTATCAGATTAAACAAGAATCCCACCCAACACTAGTTATGACGAAATTGTTTAAGAACCATTGAAAATAATAAGCTAATGCTTTGGCAAATTTCGGCAAGGGATTTGGAATGTATTTAAAATCACCACTCGTCAAGGTAAAGCAATTACGTTCGCAGATGTTGTATTGTGCTTGCCAAAGGTGAGTGCAAAAGGACAGAAAACACTACATAAGGTTATGCATTAGCACCTATGGTCAGAGCTGAAAGCATGTTGAATCTATAACTGCAAACAAGTATTCAGGATGAAGACCGAAATCACTGAACATCGTTAAAAAATGACTCAACTTTCCCTACAGTTCGCTCGCTGTTGCGACTCGATCTCACCATACTTATAGTCTGCAACCGGCGGTTCAAGAGGCTGCATATTCAGTCATAGACTCTGTACCATCAACTTTCAACTGCATGTAAGTTCAGTTCAACCAGATGAGAGCCATACGTCGCTGAAGTAAAGTGCACCCATGGAGAACAGTGCCAGAGAAGTCTGTCCACCGAGATGCTGAAATAAGAAGCGACTGCCTATAAATGTGCCAGTTTGTCAAGACACTGAAACACGCAGCAACTTTCCACAGTCCGCTTCCCACAAGGACGACCTGGTTTCAGCGTTTTCTTGGCGTCACATAATTTTTATTGGGTGAATGTAAATATTATGACTGCTGACCGGTAAGAAGTGGTCTTAAGACACGCCGGTCTCCCTCCTTTATTCTCATTTCAAGTGGTTAACCAGTTACAAAATTCGTTACACACTTTTGTCCGCTGTAGTACTGCAGCTCGACGTAGTAAGAACTCTTCAAGTCGTTGGAAGTCCCCTCTTAACTATCCATAATTGCCAAACTGTAGCCGATGCAGGATTTTGTGCACGAACTGACCTCCCAACTATGTCCAAGAAATGGTCGATGGGATCCATGTTGGGTGATATGGGTTGTCATATCGTTCACTCGAACTGTCCAGAATGTTCTTCAAATCAATCGCAAACCGTTGTGGTTCAGTGACGTGGCGCATTGTCATCTACAAAAAATTCCATCGTTGTTTGGGAACATGAAGTCCATAAGTGGCTGCAAATGCTCTCCAAACAGCCTAATAACCATTTACAATCAATGATCGGTCCAGCTAGACCTGAGGACCCAGTTCATTCCACGTAAACACGGCTCACACTAATACGGAGCTGTCATCAGGCTTCACAGCGCCTTGTTGACAACTTGGGTCTATGGATTCATGGGGTCTGCGCCACAATCGAACCCTACCGTGAGATCTTCCCAACTGAAATCGGGACTCATCTGACCAGACCACGGTTTCTCAGTCGTCTAGGGTCCTACCAATGTGATTATGAACCCAGGACAAGCGCTGCTGTCTATATCGCGCTGTTAGCAAGGCGCTCGCGTCGGTCGTCTGCTGCCATAGCCCATTAACGTCAAATTTGACAGCACTGACTTAACGGATACGTTTGTCCTACGTTCCACGTTGATTTCTGATGTTATTTCATACAGTGTTTCTAATCTGGTAGCACAGACAACTCTACACAAAAGCCACTGCTCTAGGTCGTTAAGCGAAGGCCTTTCGCCACTGTATAGTCCGTTGTGAGAGATAATGCCTGTAATTTGTTATTCTCGGTACACTCTTGACATCGCGGACTTTGGAATATTGAAATTCATAACGATTTCCGAAATGGAGTGTACCGTGCATCTAGCTCCAACAACCATTCCGCTTTCAATGTTTGTTAATTCCCGTCGTGCGGCCATAATCACATCGGAAACGTTTTCACATGAATAACCTGAATACAAGCTACAGCACCGTCAACGCACTGTCCTTTTATATCTTTTTTACGTGATACTACTGCCATCTGTATATTTGCATACCGCTATCCCATGATCTCTTTTGCCTCAGTGTACTTGGCGCTCCAAAACTGTGTCTTACTCTCTCCCTCTCTCTGTCTATGTTTGTGGGACCTCTGTAAGTACAGCCGTGCTTCTTACTCCCACTTCTAAATTATTTAGGTTAACCAATTGCAACTGTTTTTACACTTCCTTGAACATTTAGCCTTCTGAGGGACCTGAGGGCAGTGTCGGTGTCTCATGGTCTTCAGAGGTGCCCTAAACTTTTCTGTTCCCCCTCCACTCACTCAAATATTATCGCAAAGTCCCATGTATTTTGACGAATGCTGACTGCCTTTAGTTCTGTCCACAGTAGTGGCTGTTTTGGGTCTCTTCCAAAACGATATACATTCCCCTGCCACTGCTCTCTAAGGAGAATCTCCATTGTCCGCGCACAGTTTAGAGATACTGTCTGTAATCTACGTAGTTAAGTACTGGCAACCACTGGTACTGATTCACATTTCATTTACAGTTAAGGATTAATTTATCCAAATTTTATTTGACTTTTTCATTTGGGATTTTCATCAATTACAGGACAGTTTGAGAAAAAGGGTCGCGTAAGATTATTCTTACTTCTGAAACGTATCAAATCACAACTGACATGTACATGACTGGGTTTTTTGATTCCAGGATCTTACCTCCAGTTCGCACTGCAGGCCAGAACTGATGTAACATGAGTGTAGGTACAGCACTGTGGAATAGACCTCCAGAAATGTTACAGTTAGTTCGAAGGACTGAATATTTACTTGATGTTCTGCTGCCTTTAACGTTTCTTTTTCAATTACATCTCTCTCAAAACCTAAAACGGAGTATATATTATCATCCAACATCAAATCAACATAAGCATTACTCCTGGTCTCGCATAATGTGAGATTTTTATTGTAATTGATTTTCAATTTGGCAATGATTTTTTTTCTTTTTCTCTGATTTACCTTCTCTGTCACTCCTGATGTGTGATCATCTACCTCAACAAGACGGAAAGTGCGTTATCGATTTCATGTTCCACGTTTTAAGATACCGGGTGATCAAAAAGTCAGTATAAATTTGAAAACTGAATAAATCACAGAATAATGTAGATAGAGCGGTACAAATTGACTCACATGCTTGGAATGACATGGGGTTTTACTAGAAACAAAAAAATACAAAAGTTCAAAAAATGTCCGACAGATGGCGCTTCATCTGATCAGAATAGCAATAAGTAGCATATCAAATTAAGACAAAGCAAAGATGATGTTCTTTACAGGAAATGCTCAATATGTCCACCATCATTCCTCAACAATAGCTGTAGTCGAGGAATAATGTTGTGAAGAGCACTGTAAAGCATGTCCGGAGTTATGGTGAGGCATTGGTGTCGGATGTTGTCTTTCAGCATACCTAGAGATGTCGGTCCATCGAGATACACTTGCGACTTCAGGTAACCCCAAAGCCAATAATCGCACGGACTGAGGTCTGGGGACCTGGGAGGCCAAGCATGACGACAGTGGCGGCTGAGCACACGATCATCACCAAACGAAATCGCAAGGGATCTTTCACGCGTCTAGCAATATGTGGTGGAGCGCCATCCTGCATAAACATCGTACGTTCCAGCAGGTGTTTATCAGCCAGGCTGGGGATGATGCGATTCTGTAACATATCGGCGTACCACTCACCTGTCACGGTAGCAGTTACAAAACCAGAATCAGGCATTTCCTCGAAGAAAAAAGGCCCGATAACGGTAGATGTGGGAAATCCAACCGATACCGTGACTTTCTCGTCGTGCAATGGAGTTTCCACGACAGTTCTAGGATTTTCGGTAGCCCAAATTCTGCAGTTGTGGCCCTTGACAGACCCTCGGAGCGTGAAATGAGCTTCGTCAGTCCACAACACGTTACTCAACCAATCATCATCTTCCGCCATCTTTTGAAACGCCCACACAGCAAATGCCCTCCGCTTCTCTAAATCGCTAGGTAACAGTTCATGATGGCGATGGATTTTGTACGGATAGCATCGGAGGGTACGCCTAAGTGCCAACCAAACAGTAGTTATGGAATGCCGGTGCGACATGCGACTGCACGAGCGCTGACTTCCCCGTGCATAGACGAACCCTCTACAATCTCCATTTCTTCCTGAACTGTGTCAGCAGCATTACGCCTCGTGCTCGGTCGGCCACTACGGGGTCTGTCGTCTAAATAACCCGTGACTTCGAACTTCGAAATCATTCTCGCTACAGCTGCATTTGTTAACGGACCTTTACCCGTTCGAATCCCCTTCCTATAGCGATAGGATCGTAACGCTGAACTAGCACATTCCCCATTCTGATAACAGAGCTTCACTAAAAGCGCCTATTCAGGTAACGTCAACATGCTGCGACTGCTGGCGCATCTGATTTTCTCTCTCGTTACAGCTCATTTTATACACGATTGTCATGCGCAGTCACTGACGTTTTGTTGTCCAGCGCCATCTGTCGGACATTTTGTGAACTTTGTTTTTTTTTTGTTCTAATAAAACCCCATGTCATTCCAAGCATATGTGTCAATTTTTACCTCTCTATCTACATTATTCCGTGGTTTATTAAGTTTTCAAATTTATACTGACTTTTTGATCACCTGGTAATTATGTCCAGAATTTTCTGACGGCCCAACTAATTATGAAAGTTGAAATTACTATTTCTCAGTGTAATATTTGCTATGGAACTATGGTTAAATAAGTTGAGTAATGCAATGACATACCAACGATGATACGAATTTAGCGTGGAGTTAAAGACCACCTATAACTGAGTATTGAACTGACAGGCTAAACGTTAGGCATTTTCGATGACATTCCTTGTGATCTACATCTACATCTATGTGATTACTCTGCTATTCACAATAAAGTACCTGGCAGAGGGTTCAATGAACCATGATCAAGCTATCTCTCTACCGTTCCACTCTCGAACGGCACGCAGGAAAAACGAGCACTTAAATTTTTCTTTGCGAGCCCTGATTTCTCTTATTTTATCGTGATGATCATTTCTCCCTATGTAGGTGGGTGCCAACAGAATGTTTTCGCAATCGGAGGAGAAAACTGGTCATTGAAATTTCATGAGAAGATCCCGTCGTAACGAAAAACGCCTTTGTTTTAATGATTGCCACTCCAATTCACGTACCATGTCTGTGACACTATCTCCCCTATTTCGCGATAATACAAAACGAGCTGCCCTTCTTTGTCATCCGTCAGCCCCACCTGATGCGGATCCCACACCGCACAGCAATACTCCAGAACAGGGTGGACAAGTGTAGTGTAAGCAGTCTCTTTAGTAGACCTGTTGCATCTTCAACTGTTCTGCCAACGAATCGCAGTCTTTGGTTCGCTCTACCCACAATATTATCTGTGTGGTCGTTCCAATTTAAGTTATTTGTAATGGTAATCCCTAAGTATTTAGTTGAATTTGCAGCCTTCAGATTTGTGTAACTTATTGCGTAATCGAAATTTAGCTGACTTCTTTTAGTACTCATGTGAATAACTTCATACTTTTCCTTATTCAGGGTCAACTGCCACTTTTTGCACCATACAGATATCTTAACTAAATCATTTTGCAAGTCGTTTTGATCATCTGATGACTTTACAAGACGGTAAATGACAGCATCATCTACAAACAATCTAAGACGGCTACTCAGATTGTCTCCTATGTCGTTAATATAGATCAGGAACAGTAGAGGGCCTATAACACTTCCGTGGGGAACACCGGATATTACTTCTGTTTTACTTGATAATTTTCCGTCTATTATTACGAACTGTGACCTTTCTGACGGGAAATCATGAATCCAGTCACACAACTGAGGCGATACTCCGTAGGCACGCAGCTTGGTTAGAAGACGCTTGTGAGGAACGGTGTCGAAAGCCTTCTGGAAATATGGAATCAATTTGACATTCCCTGTCGATAGCCCTTGATGAGTATAAAGAGCTAGTTGTGTTTCACAAGAACGATATTTTCTGAAACGGTGCTGACTATGTGTCAGTAAATCGTTGTCTTCGAGGTACTTCATAATGTTCGAATACAGTATATGTTCCAAAACCCCACTGCAAATCGACGTTAGTGATATAGGCCTGTAATTCAGATGATTACTCGTACTTCCCTTTTTGGGTATTGGTGTGACTTGAGCAATTTTCCAGTCTTTAGGTACGGATCTTTCCCTGAGCGAGTGGTTGTATATAATTGCTCAAAACTGATAGTGTTGTTACTTATTGCTGAAAGACTTGCTAATCCATCAAGAGTTCAGAAACATCAAGAAAAGATGTCCACACCTGTTACTTTTAGATTACTAACATATAATGTAGTTAAATTACATTGTGTAATTTCTGAAATACATCACTGTTTTCAGAGGAGGTGGTAAATTGCCGAAACAGTGGAAGTATTACACACCATTAACCGTCTTCTTAAAAGATGTCAAAGAAGAAAAGGTTCACTTTCTGTCTGGAGGTTAACAACCGCAGTTTCATATTCCTATATGTATTGAGTAAAGTATCTCTCATGAACATACCCCGAAAATGTGATTTTTCCTGATTTTTCAATATTACTACGTGACCTTTTCTTTCATCAAATACTGACCAATCCCGTTTTCCCTATACAGTATTAAGCACAGCACATTCCCTTCACGAAGCGCTGTTGCTTCCATTAAGTGCATCTCAGTTAGTTGTTTGTGCGTGGCCTTTGCACAAATAACTGCCTTAGAAATCCTTGCCACGCTACCAGCCCATCCTCCATACGCTGATGAAACAGCAGATGTTGGAACGAGAAGTAATACCCCTCCTCTTTTTTGGGTGGATATTATATGCTGTCTGCAGAGCGATTTTCCTTTTGGAGCAAATTTTGCAGGACTTTTTAGAAGTATTTTCACAGCTACTATGAAATTACAGTCTGGCTTCATACACTTTATACTACCTTGAACTGTTTTAATTATTCTGTTCATTATATTCTCTGTGTTCTTCTCCTGCTTCTTCTTGTCGATTTTTTCATACCCACGCTCATTTTAACTTTAGTTTTCATTGCCCAAGTTATTGTTAACGTAGGTTATTTTTCACTGAGTTTAGCAACTTTTACCTTCATTCTGCACCTTACTTTTTCCGCTAGAAACTGGTCTGCTAGATGTTTGCCTGGGAAACTGTCTGGGTTCATTGCGTAATTGACGTCATGTTCCTTGCATGCTCTATCTAATTTATTGAATTCAGCATCAACTTTATATCTCGGCTGCTGTATGAGTAGTCAGGTATGTGAAGTTATATGGGTAAGTTGTTAATAATGTAATTAAAGAAAGTTACACCTTACTTGTTGCTCTTCTTTTTCTCCTTGTACCTTCCTCAAATCCTCCCTCTCAAGTGATATACTAGTCTAGACAGTGCTCTTAGATATTAGTCGCAGCAAGGCAGAAGAATACATAGTGCGTTTGCAGATAGATGAGATTGAAGAGGCCTGCATTTCGAATTCCAGTAAGTCTTATTTCTGATGAAAGTGAATTACAACCACAAAATCGTAAACATGGCGATCTATTTCCATACACAATCAGATGAATTATATGTGATCCGTCCAACTATGGGAAATATAACGTAATTATTAACCTTTCTTTCATAAAGAAAAATCTCAAATTCAAGAAACTATGTAGTCGGGGTGTCCCAGACAGAATGTTCGTATTCAGGGACGTGATGGGAATGATCATGCGAATCAAAAAAGTCCAGTAAGCATGGACCCTGATATGCATACCGTAACAGCTATGAGCATTTGTTCAGTAGAAGAGATGTGTTTCACATTAGAGGACACCAACAAGTGCTCATAGGTCTTGAGGTATGCACTTTAGAGCTTACATTTACTGAACTTTTTTCCTTGTTTTGGTCCATACTACCATCTCTCAAGATATTGAAAGCAAGGAACTTGGTATAGCCGATATCTATTTCACACTATCTAAAATAAAGACGTGCTCATAGCTCTTAAGGTGTGCAGTTTAAAGCCCATGTTTACAATACTCGTCTACTTTAAATGATCGTATTCTTGCTGTATCCCCGAATAGGCCTCCTAACAATTTCTCCTGGGACTACACGTATATTTCAAATCGATTCCACAAAAAAAGAAGTATAAATTTGTAGGAGAAATGTTTTAAAACTTGAATGAAGTTGGATATTTCATGTTTTCGTGTAAGGACGGTGTAATATCATCTGATCAAACGCTACCGTTTTCCATTTTCATTTATTTTCGATGATATTGTTTGTGATAAGCGACATATACTTACCTATGGCTCGCCATTACAGTGTAAACAGCATTTATCTCTGTCAAGAATACAGCAGAATACTGAAACAGTTAATTACAGGCATCGGTAATGTAATTCTTCTTTCCCAACGAACGTAATTTGAGTCATGTATCCCGCAATCATTTTTAGCCATATATGATTTTTAATGCATTCCTCGAAGTGTGTGAGTAAGTACGGAGTAACCCCTACGATATTCTAGTTATAAACAAAGATGATGATTTAAACAAAGGGCATTACCATCTTAATTTCGGCAATTATATATGTATTTGATATCATGCAACACAACAGCCTATCGCAAAGCGAAGAGACGGTTTGTTCTACCACACACACGCGACCGCGGACGCACAGGTGGCTTCTAAGGGCGGGCCACATTCGTATTGACAGCTGAAATCAACTTGACAGGAGCACCCGGAGGACCAGTGTCACACCATGCTCCACAGATGGTGGTAGTCTCTGGACTTCCACCGGCCGCTAATTTCGTGATCGAGACCACAAACACATTCTCATACAACCCACGGCCGCAATCATCTGCTGAACATGAGTAGTTGCATACTGTGATATAAACTGAGACATTTACTTAAACTCATTTCAGATGTTTTGATTGAGCGTTACATTTGTCACCATGCCTCACAACTGTATTGTATAAAAGATTAGTAATAAGAACAGATGTTGAAATATCGACGAAATATTGGCAAGAAACTGGTGTTGCGGCAAAAACGGAAAGCTGAAGCTAAGCCTGTACTGGAAACAGCATCTAGGTCTGTTTCTCAACCGCTGCAGAGACTGATTAAAGAAATACAGCTATTCTGTGGAAAGACGAAAGCAATAAGTACAATGAAACCAATGTATTTATGAAGGAAGATAACAAGAAGAAGAAAAAGAAAAAGAAGAAGGTAGTGGTGATGATAATGACTATGAATACAGCGAGGAAGATTGTGATGGAGGTTAAGGAATATTAAAGAAAATTATAGCAGAAACATGGCGTAAACTGGTAACATCAGTTTTTAACGAACCAGTAGACAGAACGTGTGATACTGTATACAGCATCAGGTTTGATGTGACAGCAAAGGTCACAGATAGATGTCGATGAAAATGATTTAATAATTCATTACGGAAGAGTTCCGGTAATGTGATATAATATAAATTATTGTTCCAAATTTAATCACCCAAAAGGAGTTACACAGTATGAGACCTTCAAAATTATGATAAATTTCTCAGGGCTGTCAATGCTCATAAACAAAACTAATTCCCTTCCACACGATTAAATGCCAACAGAAGACATAAATACCTTCTGTAGGTAAAACTGGTGGTGAATCATTATTGAGAGGTGATGGCATACGAATCCCCAGCACATATCTATTTTATTCACTGTAGTAATCAAAATGAATTGATGGAGCATTAGATATCTTACTAGATTCAAAAGTGGTGTTCAGTAACAAAGTGTTGAGGAGGAGCTATGCAAAGCATCGATAATTGCTTGTAATTTATGATGCTTGCCAAATTATAAACACGAAGACTCAATTTCAAAATGGGAAGTTGATTATGAGAAGATTCCATCAGTTGATAGACACCCACAAAAAGTGTATTTCACAGATTTGGCAACAGTTTACAAAATTATTTCATGGGATTTCGCATATCGAATAACACCTTTCAAGTGCGGATTGCTCTTGGTGTAACATTTAACAACGACTATAGCTCACGTAAGACAATGAGAGCAAAACATGTGTTAGAAACTATGCTAACAGGAACTGATGCAAAATGTTAGCTTCCTCCTTCTTGACTGACATCGGAGAATGCTTTCTTTTAGAAGAAACAATATAGAACCATGTAAAAAAGGGAATCTTTTTATTTGTATTGGTGATTATAAAAAGCGGCGTCTGTGGTCTTACTGGTGCCGTAAATGGGCGAGACTATCACAAGTAATAATAATGGTATCGTCTTTCCTGCTCTATCACACTGAACTCTTAAATTACTTCATATCACAATGAAGTAATTTGAGAAGTGTGACTGTATTATTAAATTTACGAAACCTTGCATGATCTCACTTCATTCACTTTTCTCAGCAGAAATTACTTGGCATAAATTGTTTTGTTACTTTGCTGTAATCTTCAAGTGGCAATATGTATTTAACAGATTAGTAGGTGCGGTAAACGCTATTTCAAGCGCTATGTGTGTGCTAGGTGTGTCAGCAATATTCTGTGATGAGATATCGCTTTTCACAAGAACAATATAGTACAAATTATTTTGTATCATCCTATGATTTGTACGATATATGTAAGAGAAAATCTTGAGTGTTGTGAAACCGGTTAATCTATTGTTAACACTCCGTACATCTAAATAGGTCAAACAGCGTGAGATTTCCACAAACGCTACAGTGAGCACAGAAAAATCTGTCATCCCAACAATTACTAACAAAGAAAAATATCCATAAAAATGAAGAATTTAGCCATTCATTCCAACACATAAAATTTGATCTTCACGTATTATACAGAATGGACAACGCAATCAGAACAACACGTATGAAAAACTTTAATCGTCATCAGTGTCATCGCTGATTGGAAAATAGCTGCTGAATGACTGAGAAGCAAAGAAAAATTTCAATATTTTCAAAGTAGTTCTTACACTTGAGTGATTGTTTCAGTAATAACGAAAATACCTCTTAAATATTCGATATTTGTTTCGATACTTATTAAAATTATGACATAATGTGAATATATTTGTACAGCAACATCTGTGTCCATAATACAGAACATTAACAGTCTAATATGCTGTGAACAGCACTAGCCAGAGCAATACAAACATACCTGTAAGAAAGAAGTGTGAAATGACGTGTTTTCGATTTTTTATTGTTTGCTGCAAGTCTCCTACTACATATTCACACGAAGTATAAGATGATGAACACGAATTTACTTTGGACATTCCCATTCGGGTGGTAAAACATTTCACCACGTCTCCTAATTGCCACAAATATTAAAACATCAGGACACAGAGACGTGCATACGGAAAACAATAAGGAGCTAACAGCAAATACTCACTTGCAGAAAATTAATGTAACTGAAAAACTAAGCTTATGAATTTTCCCAAGTTCAGATCTATGAGAGCCTCATTTGTGCAGTTTATAATGCTACCGTCACACTACATGTCAAAGCAAAAGCCAACAGGTATTTCCGTAGAATGAAATGTCAGTAGTGCCATAAGTAACACTATTAACGTGAGCGGCATGTGCAAAGCATTAAATGTGCAATTTTGAAAACGATTCTAGTGATAAAAGGGTAGTTTCGTACTGCAGAAATATTACACTAAGTATTTGATTTTATGGATACTTGAACAAGCATGTAACCTCAACATAATGGTTAACAGAAACCTTTCTTGTGACTAATCAAAATCGGCACAAAATCCAAAATTACGTTTCACGTGAAAGACTTTGCGAAGCATTAAGAGAAAAATGTCCATTGACGTAAGTCTTCACATTCTCCTTGTTACAGGTTCTACTCTACTCCTGGACATACGTTACTACAGAATCAACTTAAGCTTCGCACAGTTCCAAGTTATTATTCCATGACAGAGGCAGTCTGATTTCTATGCAGTTTACCAACTCATTCGTCGGTCAGGACACTAGTTTCTTTTGTTGAACTCAACGTTTCCCAGGAATGAAAGTAGCATTTATCCTGTTATTTATCCTGTTATTCCCAGTTGTTCGTTGGAATCAGATATTCCTGGTCTTTATGTCACAAGACACAGATAACCAAATGCCACTTTTACTCGAGTTCTAGAGGAGTAGGTTTCAAACTCTCGTTGCTCATAGTGACTCTTACCAATTCCCTTCACGCTAATGCAGGGACGGAAATTTTGGAAGGGCCTCTGCTGATCATGTTTCTCACAACTATTGAAGTGAGCTAGTGCTACGTAACTAATGAACTTGCCACCGACGGCAGTTTTAATCACAGTTGCCCACCCGTTTACCACAATTAGACTAAATGTGTTATTACAAAGTATTTGCAGCTTTTTGTCCTGATATCATTAATATCATCAGATTCTTAGATTAACTTTCGATATTAACTATTTGGCTTAATTTTATCCAACGAAGCGTTATGTTATGAATGTTGTTTGTCGCAGAAACCTCTCAGACGACGCGAACTTGTGAAATGTAATGCCAGTTTTACCCGAAATTTCCAGTATATTAAAAACATTAATTTCCATGTCCTAGTTTAAGATTTCATGTTAAAAACTTTGCTTCGAGCCTCAAACTGATGAAACTGGATCACGAATTTTAATTTGAAATCTGAATAAGTAATTCGATATAGCAGAGGTCTATTTCGCCTGCGTCGCTTCATTTTCTGCACGCCGCAATTCGCCCCGCGGGTGTCTGCGGTGAAATAAGTTTTCCTTCCCGGCTACCCTAATTCCGTACTCTTGCGCCATAAATATGTATACAGCAACTAGCATATTCCCTGTCTCAGTTACTGTCCCAGCCTCCGTATTTGCAGCAGGGTTACATATTGTTTACTACCGGCCATGCAGTTTCATTCCTCATGAGAACTCAGGCATGAAACTTTTGACTTCATCAGTATAATCAAAGTTCAAGTTTTCATTATGTAATCAGCCAGTTTAAATGAAAATGTGAAGAGGGAATATCGGAAATTTGTCCCTGATCATACGGTATGGTATATGCTGGTTCTGTAAACACGGAATATGCAGTGATATAAGGGTATATATATATATATATATATATATATATATATATATATATATATGTCTCAAGGACGTCAGTTCTAAATACCTGCGCGGTTGTATTTCAACGTGGGGAGACGTGAGATCATTTTTACTCAAAAAAAGAAGAAAAAAGCACCTCCTACACAGACATTGTATTGTCTGAAAAATCACATTCACAGACTTTTAAGGAATCTGACGTATTCCTGCTCCTTCCGAAATAAAAATACATTTCTTGTTACTTTCTGAACTAAGCGGTGAACAGAACATTCAACCACTTATCTGTAATATAGTTTCTAGGTTGTTGTATCAATTACGAAAGCTGTCTACTATGATGGATGGTAACTGACAGAGACGGTACTCATTACCTGGCTCACATAAAATCTATGTTAAGACATTTGCTTGCACTCTTCCCTATTATCACTCTACCGGTAGTTATTGCAACGGCTGATCGTATCTAGGATGTGTGTGTTGCGCTATTCCTTCACGTACATAAAAGTAAATATCGCTCACGAATGTTATGATACATTTTTGTTGCTCTGTATGAATTATGCGTGGAACTAAAGCGGAAACATGTGGCATCGTAGTACAGCACTACTGTTGTGAAAACATACAAGACTTTCATGCAAATTGCTTTCTGCTTCCCAGAATTACTGCTGCTCTTAGTTTCTCCTTAATATAAGGGAAATGTTGAACAATTAAAGGACCCTGCAATCGCTTCTGGACATAATATGTCGTGATGAAATTTTCGGTTCTTATTTAGATCTAGTAATCAAACTATGAACTCTCGCGCTCACGCTAAACTGAGAAATATCATTGAAGTAGGTGTTATCGAAGGGTTGTGGAGCATACGTATGTTGTTGTGATCTTCGCTCCAGGAACTGGTTCGCTGCGGTTTTCCGCGCTAGACCGTCCCCTTCATCTCTGTATAATCTACATACATTTGAATCAACTTGCTATGGTCGAGACTACGTCTCCGTTTACAGTTTTTACCCCCCGTACATCCCTTCATAGTCAAATTAATCTTAGTGCCTCAGGACGCGTCCTATAATAATAATTGCCTGTAGCTCCATAGCTCCATGGTCAAGGCTAAGTCTTTCAATTGGACGTCACTTTAGCGACTTTCGTGTCCCTAATAAACCCCACTTACCTAGCTTCGGAACGATTTGTCATTCCTTGCTACTCTTTGCATCGTTGAGAGGGGAAGACTAGATCACAGACGCCCTAAAAATTTCCGTAGCCAGAACCAGATTCGATCTCACGACCTCTCGGATTCCAGACACATGCTTTACCACTATACCACAAAGCTATAAATCCTATAAATCTAGCCATTCGTTTAGTCGGAATCAGCCAGATACTTCTTCCAAATAGCAAAATCCCTCTACTACAGGGTTATTACAAATGATTGAAGCGATTTCACAGCTCTACAATAACTTTATTATTTGAGATATTTTCACAATGCTTTGCACACACATACAAACACTCAAAAAGTTTTTTTAGGCATTCACAAATGTTCGATATGTGCCCCTTTAGTGACTCGGCAGACATCAAACCGATAATCAAGTTCCTCCCACACTCGGCGCAGCATGTCCCCATCAATGAGTTCGAAAGCATCGTTGATGCGAGCTCGTAGTTCTGGCACGTTTCTTGGTAGAGGAGGTTTAAACACTGAATCTTTCACATAACCCCACAGAAAGAAATCGCATGGGGTTAAGTCGGGAGAGCGTGGAGGCCATGACATGAATTGCTGATCATGATCTCCACCACTACCGATCCATCAGTTTTCCTATCTCCTGTTTAAGAAATGCCGAAAATCATGATGGAAGTGCGGTGGAGCACCATCCTGTTGAAAGATGAAGTCGGCGCTGTCAGTCTTCAGTTGTGGCATGAGCCAATTTTCCAGCATGTCTAGATACACGTGTCCTGTAACGTTTTTTTCGCAGAAGAAAAAGGGGACGTAAGCTTTAAACCGTGAGATTGCACAAAACACGTTAACTTTTGGTGAATTGCGAATTTGCTGCACGAATGCGTGAGGATTCTCTACCGCCCAGATTCGCACATTGTGTCTGTTCACTTCACCATTAAGAAAAAATGTTGCTTCATCACTGAAAACAAGTTTCGCACTGAACGCATCCTCTTCCATGAGCTGTTGCAACCGCGCCGAAAATTCGAAGCGTTTGACTTTGCCATCGGGTGTCAGGGCTTGTAGCAATTGTAAACGGTAAGGCTTCTGCTTTAGCCTTTTCCGTAAGATTTTCCAAACCGTCGGCTGTGGTACGTTTAGCTTCCTGCTTGCTTTATTCGTCGACTTCCGCGGGCTACGCGTGAAACTTGCCCGCACGCGTTCAACCGTTTCTTCGCTCACTGCAGGCCGACCCGTTGATTTCCCCTTACAGAGGCATCCAGAAGCTTTAAACTGCGCATACCATCGCCGAATGGAGTTAGCAGTTGGTGGATCTTTGTTGAACTTCGTCCTGAAGTGTCGTTGCACTGTTATGACTGACTGAGGTGAGTGCATTTCAAGCACGACATACGCTTTCTCGGCTCCTGTCGCCATTTTGTCTCACTGCGCTCTCGAGCGTTCTGGCGGCAGAAACCTGAAGTGCGGCTTCAGCCGAACGTAACTTTATGAGTTTCTCTACGTATCTGTAGTGTGTCGTGGCCATATGTCAATGAATGGAGCTACAGTGAATTTATGAAATCGCTTCAATCATTTGTAATAGCCCTGTACTTGTAATGTATCATTTCCCGATATAATTCCTTCAGCACCGCCCGATTCAACTTAACTACATTCCATTACCCTATTGATGATAATAATCTTGCGACTTCTTTCTTTACAAGGAACTATCCATTTGATTCAGCTGCTCTTCTAAGACCTCAGCTGCCCTTCGATGTCTCTGCAAAGCTTTTATTAATTCTCCCTGAGCTTCAATACCCTTCCTAAAATTCCACTTGTTTTCTTTTCTTTAATTTTTTGGCTTTCGGAACTTCCCCTTACAGCCATATAATCGAAGGAAAAATCATATTACAATTGGTTTTGACCATCCTTGGTTGACATTATTTAAGCAATTTCCTGGTACAATGTAACATATGACTGACAAAGGACTGATTCGACATAAAATAAGATTTACAATAAGATTATAAGAAAACATGTAAACAATACGAAAATGGAACACAGGATACACACTGGTAGCACACTACAAAAATCCTACTATTAACACAAAAAGAAATGATAAATCGTCGTTGTACACATTTACGATTTCAGTCCACTTTAATGACTAAATATCTAAATTAACAATAAAGTGTTCTATGTATGTCTTGTGGGAATTGTTTCGTAATTTGCAGATAGAGAAGTGAATATTCGTGCAGGTCTATAAGTACTATCTACACAAGAACCAGAATCATGTATTACAGCCACACGTATCGTTACACTTGTAGTCAGACTCGTACTCATAGAAGCTGAGCGTCCCATATTCTGCAGAGTATCTCGTAAAATGTAGGGATATAGTCAGTTAATTGCGATTTGGTCTACCCCTGGCATTATAAGTACCAGGAGCATTAGATTAGCATCCCAAGGAACTGTACCTTGATGCTGGCACTGTTGACAAACTCGTACAGCAGTTTATACTTTACAACATCGTTGGATGCTATCAAGGTTTGGCGGTTGCTTGGCAACTGATGGCCAAGAGTCCGAAGATTACTAGCAAGGACGTTTAATGGTGCGTGTTCCGAGAACACTGTAGAATTATAAGGTTGAGTTCTTCTTGCTCTCCGTAAACACGTAGAGGAAGAACGCTCAGGTTGAGCCAATAGAGGTGTTCGTTGAGTTTCCAGTGATTAAATTTCAGCCGTGCTATAACTGTCGTGAAGCTCCTTGATTTTGGTGCCTTATTGTACCACGGTATTCCTGGAATCGTGTAGTGAACTTGTGCGTAGTGATTGCCTTTGGTTTTAGATGTCCGCGACCATTCCTCTTGCCAGTCCGATGACGACTGCTGTCTGAGCATAGGTGTCATATCTGTGAGAGAGACTTTGTGGTATGTAATTAGTCCATGCAGAGATGCCTTCTTTGCTAGGGCACCTACCTGCTCATTACCAGGTATCCCGGAATGGCCTTTCATCCATACTTTCACGATGTTGCGACAGTTTCTATACAATCGAAACACAACTTCGACAATATCTGTAAATGTGGACTTGTGACAGTTGTTACGATGGTTTCTAATCAATTGTAGGGCTTACATAATACGAGAAGTGATAACTACTATGTCTGGTATGTATGTCTGTGTGAATATTGGGGCTTCCATAATGGCAGTCAGCTCGGCTCGGCTGTCATAATAGTGGAGTGTGGATCCAGGTAGTATAGGCCTTGCTGTCCACCATTTTGATCCTGCAGCCATCATAAATCAAGACACAAACGAGTGAGCGTCATTTAGCCACGTAGTGTGCATTAATTTATATCAATGGGGAAGTTGAAAAATTGTGCCAGACCAGGATTCGAACCCAGGTTGTAACACTACGCTACTGCGTACGATACTTATTAAAGCCTGTACTATGGTAAATTGACGGGCATCCCTTTATAAGAAAGGATTTTGGTATATATGTTGACCGCGTGTACCTGAATGGAGGCAAAATCAGACTTTCACCCACTCAGTAACAACAATGATACGTCAAGCAAGTCTGAAGTGCAACTACACGTTAGGACGAACAAGAAACAACACAGCAGATGTTACCAAATTGTTAATAATACGGTCGCCAGCCCAGTTAGGCATTAACTGAGTTTCTTCCCTGTACAAGTTGAAGTATGTGTATGCAAAACCACACGTAATAATACTGCATAATATGGTAAATTTTAGAACCAGAAAATCTACTGAACTAATAATTTCACTTTCTGCACTAATATGAACAAGCCACAAATACACAACAATATACTTTAATGTTTACTACAAACTTCGTACTGTCTATTGATCTGATTAAAATCGGGCATAGGTTACCCTAGAAATAGCACTTTCGAAACACACATACAATGTCAATTTTGAAAAAGGTAAAACATTAATAAATTTTGGTTTTATATTGACTTTAACTTTGCTGGTCAAATCAGTTCAGTACATTTCAGAATTTAAATGAATAGAAAAGAAAAAGGGGGGGGACCCTGAAACTGTTATGATCACTACTGAAATTTTAGTTTATCGAAATCGTTAAGCACTCAAGACTTCCAATATATGAGTTACTTCTCTTTTTGTCTTATTTCTTGCTTATTTAACTACCATTATTTTTGTCTCAAATTGACTAAACTTCATTACTAAACCAACTTTATCAGACCTTCGCTCTTTGCTTATTTATTCATTAACAACAAAGTGCTTTAAACATCATTCTAACATAGATAGGTCTGCAGGTAATTCTTATTAACATAAACTTTAATTCTTCATCTCGGGACACTCGGATTGCACAACATGTGGAAGGGACCCTGTCTAGGTTAGTGATGTGGATAATTAAATGATAGGACAGTTCTGGTAAAAGTTAAGTTGTTATTGAACAGTCAGGAACAAAAGTAACACTGGTCCACACGAATACAGTACTAAAAGTTTCAACCTGTTCGTATCGATGCGGCGGTTGGCGGGCGGCGAGATGACGAGGCACAGAGCACACATATAATCACAGCAATGGATCTTGATGTATCGGCACTTTGCTTCTTCTTAGCGTCGCAATACTTTTCCATTTAGTGCCTATGGAATATTGCCATGCTGTATAGGCGTCGGAAACGGCACATCCGAGGCTCAACGACATCACGTTTTCCAGGAGAGCCTCCTCGCTCCAGAACGTGTTTCTCAGACCGATGCCCAACTCCGACTACTACTGCTGAGCCCGTTATGCCGTGCCGCGCCCGTGTGCATTTTCCCGCGCTCGCCTGCCATCCACCTTTTACCGCTCCCCTACAGACAGGGTATTCACCAAAGGTTTTGCATTCTACATATCCTAATACATTGCCGACGTATGGACCAGACGCACAAGTACAATTTTAACATCTTACAACAGTTTCAACATTTCTTACATTTCCATTTTGTTATAATATTGCTTGCAATTTGACATAAACATTAATATTCGCATCGAAAATTGTTTACAGTTTCTTTAACATAATGACATGAAAAGAAAAAAGAAATGAAATCAGAACATCGCTTACACTAATTTATCGAAAATCAGAAGAAAAAATTATTATATGTACAATAGAATAGCGTTGGTGTTGTTACAAGGTCTGCTGCTTAAAAGCGGACTCTCTGGCCACAAAGTTGTCAGGAAACACTAACCATCACAACTGCACGGACTACCCTAGCACGCCTCCCGTCAGACCCAAAATCTCAACTTATCCACATGTCCGAAAAAACAGGCACCGCATGTGCAGTTGAGGCGAGACTGACCAATGATCCCTAAAGTACAGACGCACATGACGTTCGAACTGTCACGGGAATCGGAGAAACGCCGCGAGCAGTGAGGATAATGGGCAGGAATACTATGTCTTTAATGTGTGGATAAGTTGATAATTTGGGTCTGACGTGCTAGGGTACTCCATGCAGCTGTGATAAGCACTGTGTTCGGAAGGTCTAGTGATCAGAGAATCTGCCTAGTAAGCAGGAAACCCAGGTTGGAATCCCAATCTGTCACAAATTATCAACTTTCCCCAGCAAATCAGTGCCTACTACCCAGCCTAATGTCGTTCATTCCTTTGTGCCTTGCTGTTGTGTTAGTTACATTCTGGTACTGACAAGTTAAACTGGCCCTGGCATCAATCAGCAGAGTCAGTGTTTCGTACGGCCTGTTGTGGTGCAGTAGGACTTTGCCACACTTGGTGCCTTAATGTCTACATCTTCACGTATCCGGCTTTAGCGGTTGGAAGTTGCTTATTTATCTAATATATTCAGCACACACAGTGCGATGTAATTCCCGGTATTTTTGTTGTTTTTGTTTTTGGTCAAGGTGCTCATACTCGTCGAAACAGATTAACAGGAGGGTTTTCTTAGAGGAATATTCGACGCAACCATAACAGTGATTCGTTCGCTTCAGCCAGTAAATCGTCGGTTGCGGTTGACGTGCACGCCCCAGTAACTATACGCATGGCCTTCTATTGCATAGTATCGAGTCTTTGAAGTGCGCTATCTGATGCTGATCTGTAGCATATGCGTCCATAATCAGATTAACTGTAAGTCAGTAACTAACCGTAAAAGGATTTCATCTCTGCCTTTTCCCATGCCCATGTTTTTTCTGGTAATATGTTTCTCGTTTTCACACCAACATTCTAACCGTTGCTTAAAAATTCTTTATATTACCTTTTCCGAACACGGTAGTAAGGATGTATGCCGTATCACTCGGGTTTATCACATGTTTTTCCTCGTTTCTGGATGGGGACGACGTAACATGATTTTGCAGAGTCAACTTTGATATTTCGTGTCCGTACATTATCGAAAAGTTTGAGCAACAGTAGTTGCCCTTTGAGTGGGATGTGTTGCAACATTTTGGAGTCAATAAAATCTGTCAGGTGCAGTACCCGCCCCTTGGGGTAGGTCAATCTGGAGTTCTTCCAGCGGAAAGTGTTGTGTAATGACACTGTTGTCCTCGTCATATCCCGCCTTCTCTTCCTTGTCCTTTACGTCAGGTGGAGCTATCATATACAAGAACGTTTCTGAAAGTTCGTGCGTGTCTATTGTAACACCGATTTTAACCAATCTAGGTACTGGTTAAAAGAATTTCTTTGCAGACTGTGGTGCAGAAAATGTGCTACGATTTTCTCTTTTTTGCGCTTGAATATTTTCTTCGCTGCTCTTGTGTTTTCTTAAGGGCAAGAAAGTTATTGTCATTAGAGAGATTGTTGTATTTTCTTAATGCCTCCCTTTGTTCACTGAGGACTGTATCTCATTCTGAATCCAACCAACAGGGTGATGGGCGATGAACAGTACGCTTATGTCCTTTCTGATGTACTGAGACCTCCACTGCTTCACTGCTAAGCTTTGCCACGACCTCATAGTCTCTTTCGGGATTCCCAGTTTCAACGACTAATTCCAGTTTGTCTTCCAGCAGTGTTTCGTATAGGTTACAATTGGCTTTGTTTGTGTTCCATCTCCGGCTGATGGTGTGTTTGACAGTCTCCCTAGTTTGTGCATTTTTAATATTTAAATTGGTAAGTCATTCAAACGCAGAATATCCGGCATCACCTCCCACGTTGCTCCAGTAGGCAATGCAAGGGATGCTATGCACAAGTCCGCTGCCGTCGGGGCTTCATTTGGTTGGACTATTCGCGTACGCGAGCCATCATTTAATATTGTAAGGTTTGCCGAATCTAATACATTCGCTAGCATTTTCCCACCGTGTTGGCATCCTGCAGCCCCACGGTGCATGGTGGCAACATCACTCTGTAGACTGAGTGTGTGAAACTGTGGTGGATAGGAGCTGGGACTCACTGTAGCAAGAGAAAAGCAGAATTCCGGTTGGTACAGTTGGTCCCATGCGACCACAATTTGATGGTGTCCTCTGTGTTCTACAGAATTTATGGGTTACTGTTGGAGTGATTGGGAATGCTGTATTAGAAGAGGGGCAGTTGTACCGGCAGTGAATCCACTGGAGCCACTGTTCTGAAGCCTGTAGCATTGACATCATGACGTGGGTTGGTTCCTGTGAGTATTGGGACAGAGAGAGCATCACCACATGTCGCATTGTTACCAAATTTACTCAAGATGACAGCGATAGATGTGGCAACGTCACAATGGCGCCATGGTGGGAAGTTAAAATTTTGGGAGGATAATAGGTCACTTGGGCTGCCTCCACTAACCTAACCCCCTACCACCTCCCCTGTCCCCTCCCCTCCACAAGAAAATGGGGTGAAAGAATGGTGGGAAAAAAGTTCACTTGGGCACCGCCACTAACTTAAGAAAATGGCGGGAAAATTTTTACTGGAAAATACATTAATTGGGCTACTTGCACTAATTTAGGTCGTCCAATCACCACCTCTTCCTTGGAATTGGTGGGAAAGGAACTAAGACTGTGCTGAGCTGCTGGATGGCATGGATGTAAGTCTTTATTCTGCATACATTATTTATTTAAACAATTTAGTTCTCATAGGCAGTAGCTCCATCCAGTGTGTTCACCATGAGGTCTAGAGTCCAACTGACCTACTACACACTACCGCCACTAGAGGGTGCTGTCATCCCTCCCTTGATGTAATCCAAGATGGCGGTCTGCGGAAAAGGACTCAGTGTGCGTCCAGTTCCTGGAGAGGAAGGAGGGTCCATTATTTATTTTCAGTGGGAAGTTGGGACAGTTTATTTAGGGATGTATTTCATGTAGTTTATTTATTATGCTGACACAAAACACTCGCCTTGACGTGCTTGGGGTCACAATAAATAGTCTACCTACCTGGAACTTACTCGTAAATTACCGAAATAATGCAGTACGCTGATGTACAGACATGCAAAAAACACTTAAATTATCAAAATAATGCATGTAAAACCATCTGCAAACATGCTCACTAATTGTTAACTGTCGAAATAATGCACTGCAGAGCCAACAGAGGTGTTCACAAAATAATGCAGTACACTGATGTACGGACACCTTCACTATGCGTAAAACTGGCAAAATAATGCATGTATAACGCTCTGCAAACACGCTCACAACGCTTAAACAGCCGAAATATTGCAGTGCACTAACACTCGTAAGGTGATTCTGGTGGCGAAGCGACAATTCTTCATTATCTCTGTGGGGAAATGGCATGATAATGCGGAGCAGGAAGGGGGTTTTTCCATACGAGTATGTGAATAGTATGGCGAAACTCAATGAAACCAGGATACCCGACATAACTGCATTCTCCAGAAACCTTACAGGCGATGCCATAATGGATGCAGAGTATGAGCAGGCCTTGAATGTCTGGTAGGAATTCAACATCTCCACTTTAGGAGAGTACGCACGGCTGTACATGGATCCAGACAGGCACTTGCTTGTGGACGTTTTCGAGAAATTCCGGAGTCTACGAATGACCACATATTCTCTGAATCCTGCCTTTTGTTACACGGCTCCTGGGTTGTCTTGGGACGCAGTTCTCAAGAAAACAAAGTGCAGCACTGAATTATTGACCGATGCTGACATGCTTCTTTTCTTTGAGCGAGGGATCCATGGGGGAATTTGCCAATGTGTCTCTAGGCATGCGAAGGTAAATATCCAGAGGATGGGTCACAGGTTCAATGCATCCCTTGATTCGAGTTACACAGTGTGTCTGGATGTAAATAACTTATACGTTCACATCTTGCAGCAATCACAGTCCGTTGGTGAGTTTCAGTGGGTGCCCCAAGATGAATGCAAGGGATACGGTGGAAAAATCACGGGGAGTTTAGCAGCTAATTCTGATGTAGGGTATGTGGTGGAGGCAGAATTGACGTGCCCTACTAGTTTGCATGACGCGCACTCCGATTTTCAACTGTGTCCAGAACAACTAGTTCCATAAGGAGGCTCCACGCCAAAATTGATGACAACATTGGGGAATAAGCGGAGATACATTATTCTTTATCGTAATCTCCAGCAGCATCTCAGTCTGTGTAAGGAGCTGGTTAGAATCATCCGAACTATCTCCTTCAAGCAGTCCCCATGGTAGAAAGAGTATACCGATTTGAATAGGAGACAGAGAGCTTCCGTGATGTGTTACTTTGAGAAAGATTTTTACAAATTAATGAATAATTCAATTTTCGCTGAAACAATGGAAAATTTGAGGGAATGACATGAAACTTTGATTAGAACTGAATGGGATGGGCGTTACGTCGTAAAAGAATGCATTACCAGACCAAATTTTAAGTTGGTCACCATGTGCAATACGAACTTTGTTGCTGTGGAGAGGGCGAAGACTGCTGTAGAGTTTACGAAACCTATTTATGAGGGGATGTGCGTGATAGACTTATCTAAATTCCACATGTACCACTTTCATTATGAGTTTGCGAAAATTCATTCCGCAGACCCTAAATTGATTTGTAGGGCTACAGATAGCTTCATGTACTGGGTGAAGAACTGCGATCCATATGAAGTAATGGGGTACCTTGGTAATGAATTCGACATGCCCACATACAAGACTGCAAATACTTATGGTATTGTTAGACAGAACAATAAGGTTATCGGCTTATGAAGGACGAGGTGAATGGATTGCAATTGTGGAGTTTTGTACACCATGTGTGTAAAAAAGAGTTTAAAAATATCAACAAAAAATATTAAAAACGCATAAAGAGAAAAAATATTTGTATATTTATTTATTTGTTCATATGCAAGATATGTCTAGCCTGTAAATGTACTCGTATATATACATCTACGCACCATGTGCCTCTTGTAAATAGAATAGTTCCTAAGTTTTTCACCTGCTGCTAGCCATCCAAGTCAGAATAGTTTTTAAGTGCATATATATCTATATAGCACACAGTAAATCAAAATTGTTATTGTAAAAACCTTTGATATTCGGGCTGCTGAAATTAGATTCAAAGCATATACAGTCCGTCAGAATTATTGTAAAAGCTACGTTACTGCGACTGTGGAATTCAGTTGTAGTAAAGAAAGTATCTCCACATTAGTTTTTAGAGTATATTTATAAAAATATCCAGTGTTACTGCGAAAATTTAAAAAAAAAAAAAAAGATTCTCAACCATTGTCACTGTTGTAGCGTGTAAGTTAAAAGTATCTTTGCGTTGGAATACCAGAGTCAATTTGTACCATAAACTACCTTGTACCTCACGAATTATATTGTACCTCAAGAACTATATTATATTTGCGTGAACTGAATAAATGGTAATTGTGTGAAGTGAATAAACGAAGAAGAAAAGTCCGTCACCATACGTCTTTGTTGTCGTTATTTACAAAAAAAAAAAAAAAAAAGAAATCTACCCCATATTGCATTACACACACACACACACAGCATATATATATATATATATATATATATATATATATATATATATATATAGTGTGTGTGCCTGTGTTTGTGTGTGTGCCTGTGTTTGTGTGTGTGCTGTGCAGGTCATAAATGACATTAGTTTTGCTTAAAATGAGTGTTATTAAGGAGGTGAAGTTTAAGATGGAAGATAAAATATACAGAATGGTTGCCGGGAATTACACCTGTCGTGCAGAATGAATTAGGTTATGGGAGCATTAGGCGCGTGACAGTGTCAACTTCCTAAGAGACATAGCAGACATGTATAAATTTATATCCTCTGTGCTTGAAGAAAACCACAGACATAGGATCTGATTAAAACTGTACACTGTCAAAGCGGGAACAGGGTTGAAAACAAACAAAAAAAAAAAAAAAACACAGAGGTTGTGAGGTAAAAATTCATTTTTTTCTGATCCAACTTAAAAGTAGTTTTACACTTTCATAAGCAGACTCAGCAACACTATTTTCACACATCGTCTTCTTCTTCTTATTGAGTTGATGGAGAGCAGGACACCTGTAAAATTACAGGTCTTGAATAGCAGCGAACTTGAAGATTTAAAATGGCTCTGAGCATTATGGAACTTAACATCTGAGGTCATCAGTCCCCTGGAACTTACAACTACTTAAATTTAACTAACCTAAGGACATCATACACATCCATGCCCGAGGCAGGATTCGAATCTGCGACCGTAGCACTCACGCAGTTCTGGACTGAATCGCCTAGAACCACTCGGCCTCAGCAGCCGGCGAACTTGAAGATACGATGCATCCATGAGATCTGCTCCTTCCCCTTCACGTAAATGGTGGTATCCGTGTGGTCGAATAATTGAAGCGACGTCACTACATCTTTATAGGGTACGCCAGGATCATCCCAGTGAATTCCATGGTAGAAATGTGTTAACCACTTTGCACTCTTCCGTGTCTTAGCACACTTCACATACTTGAAAGACCTAGGTGATGCAATATTTGCGGAGAATGTATCTATTATTCCTGCATCTTCTGTGTGCACTATGAACGCAACGTCTTTAAAAATGAACTATCTGCGCTCACCATCATAGAAACCCTGAGCGACTGTAATGATG
Source organism: Schistocerca serialis cubense (assembly GCF_023864345.2). Lineage (NCBI taxonomy): Eukaryota > Metazoa > Arthropoda > Insecta > Orthoptera > Acrididae > Schistocerca > Schistocerca serialis. The sequence continues at coordinate 503,347,457 of NC_064640.1, forward strand.
TTCAAACCTTGAGATGCCATTGTGGAATGCTCTAGATATGACACAGCTCCTCTTCATTTATACAGCTCTTTGCAAAACACCGGTGAGCAGGTAGTAGTTGATCACACGGTCATGTAGACCTAGAGTATACATGGCAGTGTGTTCTGGGAAATTTTTCGAAGAATCAAATTCAGTTCACACATCTATAGGTCCAGATTTAATTATCTCGTTTTGTTTCGAGCAGAGTATTATGATGATCTGTGACAGTTCCTTGAGCTTCGCCGGCCGCTGGTGGCCGAGCGGTTCTAGGCGCTTCAGTCTGGAATCGCGCGACCGCTACGGTCACAGGTTCAAACCCCTCCTCGGGCATGGATGTGTGTGATGTCCTTAGGTTAGTTAGGTTTAAGTAGTTCTTAGTTCTAGGGGACTGATGATCTGAGATGTTCAGTCCCATAGTGCTCAGAGCCATTTGAACCATTTGAACCTTGAGCTTCCGTGGACTGAGTAGACACCCTCCTCATTCTTCTTCAGCACATTCATAGTAAGAAGCACGAAGCCTCACACAATCATATGCTTGACTAAATGCATTTTCATTCCATTTCAGGTCTAAATTGTAATATGGGTAGAAATCTGAATTCAGGTAGACTTTGGCGTTAGTTCACTTGCGGTTGTCAAACACAGTGGAATCATTTGCTGTATTCCCTGTTCTATCGTTTTGAAACGCAGGTATGATGAATCTAGTTGTCTCTAGCAGCGAAGAGGTTTTAATAGCCCACGTTTGTCAGCTTGCAGTTGGTAGCACTGGGTACTCGAAAATTTCCCACTAGCAAAATGTTAGTGACAGAAATTTACCGGAATCCAGGATTTTTAAAAGCTTCAAACACGCCTCGTGTGATACACTGATGTGAGACATTTCCCATATTGTCTTGCTGATTGTGCTCATATTATCCTCTTGAGCTCCTTGAATGTATGCGTTATTATCTGTCACATTCTGTAGCAGAATGAGTTCCTTTTTAGCAGTCGTAATGATCTGCCCCATGTCCTCAAAGTAGCTCACAAGCATTTTTAGAGGTATGCATGCAGTAAATTGCTTGTACTCTGCAACTGTTCAATCCTCCGGATCATGTATGAACCATCCAGCATTTTCTAAACCATTCAGATCCATGGGTGATGCAGAGCTATATGTTTTATGCGATGGTGTTATGCTGACACTGCGTGTATGCCCGATCTCAGACTCACTGAGTTCATACCGTATCTCCTGAAAGAAGAAGCTTGGATCCCACTATATCGCTGCCATCGGTTTTCTTGAATGGCCTCTCAAAATATATGAAACTCTTGCATGGAAGCGTCAGCACGTCTTGGTGCTGGATGACGATCCTAATTTCATCATTCTTGTTAAATGTGGCTGAAGTGTAAGGTTTATGCGAGAAGTATTCTTCATGTGTAATTCGCTCATCATACTCTGATGGACTATTTATATTGAGTGAGGACATCATTGCGAGGTTTCAAGCCAACCGATATAAGAAACTCGTTGTTCGCACGTTTTATCACTTTGCGATTCGGCAGCAGAGTGACGTGCTGTGGATTGCATGCACTGGTTTTATAAGGTACGCCCACCCTGCCTTAGGTGTAATCGTACAATGATTTCTTCACCATGAAAGTCAACAAATTGATTATTCTGGTTCACAATACGCAACTGCAAATCGTCCAGTGTCTGAACTGCCACTGGAAGGTATATTGCATTGGTAGGAGTCTCAACAATCTTATACCCTGTTGCAACCGATGGGAAGAATCCGTAAATAGTATGAATCAGGCTATCGTTGAGATAGGAGATCGTTGCAATGTTACACTCGACTCGGATTGTGCTGAGGGCAGTATGTCCACAGTCTGATCTCACTTGTAGAGTTTACTAGGATCCTGCTTCAAACCCAGAAGGCGCCCTATTGAACCTTGCTGGTTAATGTCAAACGTTGCATTTATGGTTCTTATTTCAGATTTAAGTGTATTGATGTTTGCACGTAGCTCAATACCTTTTCCAGACTGTTTTAAGACTTCTTTTAAATCGTCGATGTCGTATGCACCCTGTTCTATTTTCACAATCTCTTTTTCACCATTAATATCCAGATACAGTTTGTTGTTAGTCTCGGTGATGTTTGGGATGCTGCTGTACGTCTCCAGTTCAATCAATGCAATACTCCATTCACCAATGCTCAAATCAATTGACGGGAAGTAATTTGCACGCGGTACTGATGATCGTTCTTTTAAAGTCGAAGTGTATGACATTGCGTCTGAATCTCAACTGACGAAGGAAAGTGTAAAGGTCCTCCTTATATCTTCTTCTTCTTCTTTGTAAACGTCAAGAGAAACATGATGCATAGATATCCGCAGAAGTGTGTATAAAAGTCCTGATAGCGCCGAAAATTGTAGAACACACGTCTTCTACGAGGGAAGCATCGTTGTAATTCTTCTGGCGGTTGCAGGTCACCAAATGAGTCGAAATATCAGACGCTATCAGCATTTTTGATAACATATGGCACCCAGTGGTTGCTGGGACCTCCAGCAAAATCTAAATTTAGGAATAGGCCAAGCCCTTTCCTGTAAGGTTCAACTGAAGTCCTTTTGCGATGGCTGCGGCTTCCACCATGCGTTTATGTCTTCTTGCCTCTTCTAACTGCGCTTGAGAGATTTGCGCGTTCTCGATAGTTCGTGCAGTAGCTGCAGCACCACCAGCGAGGGACCCTACCGCGGAGAGCGCGGAGAGGGCTGGAATGAGGAATGGATGCAAACCACCAGACGTGTTGGCTATTGGTAGAACTCGAGATGCTTTAACCGATCCTCTTCTCCTTCTTGCCACACTTTTCTGCTTCAGAAAGTTTTTAGCTGCATACATCCCTGTCAGGGTACAGTTCTTCAAACAGCTCTGCTTCCCACCCTTCTCCTTCTTCTTGTTTAGTGCACAACGTGCAGCATTTATAACTCGCTTGAAATTCATCACTCCTAAACTCAACTTAATTTTCCCACACATGGTTTTATCAGCTGCAAATGCTGCAATGCACCGACCTATACCAATATCTTTTCTTCTGCATATCGCCTTAGCCTTATTAGCTAAAATCCTATCTTCAATGTGACGATATGGGAGATCTTTATTTGCAGCGTATGCAATGTCGTCTTCCATACAAACTTCGTCGAGCAAATTAACACCCTATCACCTCGTGCTGAGTGTTTCTCAAGCTTTGTTCCAGGTCCACAGTAGTTATATCCTGGAATGTGTAATTCCACTGGCAGTTTGTCTAGAATACTAACACCTCCTGTAATGTATCTCCTAGCACGCATGTTATGCTACTGCAGTGGGTGTGGACTGTGCGCCCCATTATATAGCAGATCGTTAGCATTAATCCTACTGTTTTGTGCTGCAGGAAAACCAAGCCATTTGACTAGTGCTCTATTTACCCGACGTCTTATGACTCTTTTCACAACAAATACATACGTTTCTAAGCTTTCCTGAGACTCCTCTGTGTAGAAGCAACCTGCAGTTTCTTCATCTTTACTTTCCTTCAAGATGTAAGTTCTAGGATTCGTTCTTTACACCTTTGAAACTGTAAATATCTCTCTTGACCAGTTCAGTAGGTATAATATCTCAAATGTTGTCTTGTGTTTTGAGGTATGTACCAAATTACATACATTAAAATTCTATCTGTGTGGGTCCAGCATTTTAATGCTATAGTACACCGTATCCATGAGGCCATTATCACGAACATCGATTAGTTTCGTTTTTAGTGTGCTATGTTTGGTTCGATTATACTGAGCAATTATTTCTGGTAGGATATCTGTCCATATTTATGAGCCGCGAAGGTTAAAACGCATCCACATTTGAGCTTTTATTATTCTATTCAGACGCTCCACGATACTTGCCTTCAGATGGATGAATGTGAAGTAGTGATGTTCAAATGGTTCAAATGGCTCTGAGCACTATGGGACTTAACATCTGTGGTCATCAGTCCCCTAGAACTTAGAACTACTTAAACCTAACTAACCTAAGGACATCACACACATCCATGCCCGAGGCAGGATTCGAACCGGCGACCGTAGCAGTCGCGCGGTTCCGGACTGAGCGCCTAGAACCGCTAGACCACCGCGGCCGGCAAGTAGTGATGTGTTCCGTACCGCTGCATCACCGTTTTGAAAAACCTATAGCAAAACTCTCCACCGTGATCGGTTTCGAGTTTGTCTGGGCATCGATTCGTCCCTGTCTGTAGCAAACGCTCAAACACATCCGCAACATTTCTACCCTTCTTTGTTTTAACAGGTAATGCACAGGCAAATTTGGAGTATCGATCAGTAACCATTAAAATATATTTGAATCCATTGTTCTCATGTGAATATTCCCTCATGCCTACAAGATCAGCCTGCCATAAGTCATCCAAACCTTTAATCATAATTAGCCTACAAGGGCATGTTTTGTGTGCTGGTTTGTGTAGTTATCGAACTAGTCTCCATACTTGTTCGATGACACCTCTCTCTCTAATCTCACAGATTATTGAAGCAGCCTCATTCGAATGAGCTGTTTTACCTGCAGCAGCTGATGCCATGAGCAGCTGTAGTCGATCTATTAGCTTGTTGGGGTCGTCATAATACAGTATACAAGGGTTGGAACTTTAATAGTAGCAACTATTTATTTACACCTCATACAAAATACATACGTGTTTCAAAGTTTTACTGACCTTCAAAGCAGTCACCAGCATTGTGTATAACCCGTTGCCAGCGATGTGGAAGTCGTAGGATTCTCTTAGCAGTGCCAGTTGTGCTGACAGTTCGAGCGGCGCAGTCTATTGCCCGGCGATTTTGTAGCAGTTCTGAAGCGAATGCTGTGAAGTGTTTCCTTCAGTTTAGAAATCAGACTTTTTCTTTATCTCCCTCTTCGCACCTGTACAGTATTTCCCAAACAAAGATTTTTAATATGCAATTAATTCCACACATCTCTTTCAAGCCAGTGGGGGCCTGACAGTACTCGGGTTTTTCACATGCACATTTAACTTGTTTCTCTTTTGGTTCTGCATGCATTTGCAAACAAAGGTACTGCTTCCTATCATTAACATTTGCACTGTGCACACGTAGGAAATTTACAACATCATTGTATATGAAATGTAAGCTCGGCAACCAGTGACTCAGTCTCTCCAATGCAAGGCGTAGTACAGTATCCAGACCGTATAACTAAGGCGTGCCATAGATAAACACGCTTGTGCTCCAATTTCACACATAGTGGAGAAACATCATACTCTGTTGTAATAGATAGTGTCAACCAGTAAGACAAACATCTAGGGCGGGGGGGGGGGGGGGCACGAGTTGGATAATACTCTTAGTCACCTGCTGATTAATGTAGCGCTCTGCACGACATATTTTGTCCCAGTCGGACTCAGAAACAGGCACATTAACACCCGTCGAGGCATTTTCTGTTTTCTCACATGCAAGCCCCAGTCATAATGTGCTTTTATTCCCACATTTACACGTTTCGTCCCACCAGGAGTTAAATTTTACGAAGAACAGAAAAACAAGGGTACACTTGCTGCCTTCTTATCCACAGCATCTGCACCCTGTGCTTGCACTAACACAGGGATATTCTGCTGGAATCGGTCGTACGTCAGTAACTAGTACCGTCCTCCATCTTGCTGTTGTTTAAGACCACCAGCATCATTCGATGTACTGGGAGCAGACTTTGTGTCCTCATCACGTAACTGATGAGTGGGATAGACAATAACAGCTCCTTGTTCTTCTCCAGCAACTGGGCTATGTGCACCACAGGATCCCACATGATCACTATACGTTCAAACATGCTGGATGTTGTTGCTGCCATAAGTCCAGGGGCCAGTGCAGGTCTCGAGAAGAAGGCAGTTGAGGTTGCTGCAGATCCGGAGGTGGCAGAGGTCAACGTGCGGGCACTCGACCCTGTAGGCTTGGATGTGTCGAGGGCTATTGCTGAACAAAGAGGAGGAATCATTACATATGGACCTAGACCCAAAAAAAACAGTAATAATAATGCTAACTGCAGACAAATATGTGATATGGGGTACATACTTTTCCATTTCTTCCTGTTCTGTAGGACTGTGCTGGATCACTACTGCTGTTAATGCTTCATGGTTCTTATTCTTCTTCTTCTTCTCCTTCTTCTTCTTATGCTGGTGCTTCTGTTGGCTGACCAAGCGAGACGAAGATCACAGAGCTGCTGAGCGTGCCCTATACCCCTCCAATGATGTTAACAGATGCTGTCATCCTACTGGGTGAACTCTAACACTTGATTGGAGTCAGAGTTCCTATTGGTTCCCACTCTTTTTCTCTGGACCACCATCTTGGACTACATCATGGGAGGGGAGAGAGGGGAGGGATGACAGCACCGTCTGGTGGGAGTATCGTGAACTAGGACAGCTGGACTCCGGACCTCATGGTGAACACACTGGATGGAGCTACTGCCTATAATTACTCAATCTGTTTAAATAAACAATGTATGCAAAATAAAGACTTACATCCATCCTATCCAGTATCCCAGCACAGATTGAGTCCTTTTCCTGCCACTTCCAAGGAAAAGGTGGTGACTGGATGACTTAGGTTAGCAGAGGTAGCCCAAGTGACCTATTTTCCCGCCGAAATTAGATCTTCCCGTCATAGCATCATCGCGATGTTGTCACATCTGTCACTGTCATCTTGAATAAATTTGGCAACAATGCAATGCGGGGCGACGCTCTCTTTGTCCCACTACTGCTGTGGATCGTAGGTGTCGGTGCTAACAGATGCAATGAGCTGCTGTTGAGTCAGGAGGGGTGGGAAATCTGTATCCCTTCTCGTGTTTGCTGCACAAGTAATTGCATTCGCGTAAGGCGTATTTTCAAATTCACCTCCTGCTTCTCCAATGGTAATATTATTGACAGACATAATGTTTTAGTTTCCGTGTGTTTAAGATAGATCAGGGAGGTTCGGGATTGGGCACTGTGATTACAGGTACAGCTGATACAGGTTTTTTGATTGGTCCTCTCACAGGCAGCACTTCTGTGTGGCTCTGCACAGCCCCACATCTCTACATCTACATTTATACCCCGTAAGCCACCCAACGCTATGTGGCGGAGTGCACTTTACACGCCTCTGTCATTACCTCCCTTTCCTGTTCCAGTTGCGTATGGTTCGCGAGAAGAACGACTGCCGGAAAGCCTCCGTGCGCGCTCGAATATCTCTAATTTTACATTCGTGATCTCCTCGGGAGGTATAAGTAGGGGAAAGCAATATATTCGATACCTCATCCAGAAACGCACCCTCTCGAAACCTGGACAGCAAGCTACACTGCGATGCAGAGCACCTCTCTTGCAGAGTCTGCCACTTGAGTTTGCTAAACATATCCGTAAAGCTATCACGCTTACCAAATAACCCTGTGACGAAACGTGCCGCTCTTCTTTGGATCTTATCTATCTCCTCTGTCAACCCGACCTGGTACATATCCCACACTGATGAGCCATACTCAAGTGTAGGTCGAACGAGTGTTGTTTAGTGTTAGTTCTGCACTGTTTGTTACCATATCCATACAGCAAACAATTATAACGTTGTAAGCCAGATGGTACATACACGTCCATTCCGCAGTGATCTCCATGAATATAAACAAATGTTGGTGACGCTGTGATCTAAATGTTACAACACAAATTGGAGACGGATTTCTTATCTTTGGTCCATTCAAAATTACAATTTTATTAAATCTGATGATTGTAATAACTTTGCAGCAATACCCTAGTAATTCGTCCTCCGTAAGGGATGTTCCTAAGTTCTTGATAATGCATTTTAAGTAGTGAACAACGTCGAAATGGAAGCACCGAGAGAGGTGACGCAGTGACTAGCACACTGGACTCGCATTTGGTAGGGCGGCGCTTCAAACCCGCGTCCAGCCATCCTGATTTAGGTTTTCCGTGATTGCCCTAAATCGCATCAAGGAAATGCCAGGATGGTTCCTTTGAAAGGGCACGGCAGATTTCTTTTCCCGTCCTTCCCTAAGCCGAGCTTGTGCTCCACTCTAATGACGTCGTTGTCGATGGGACATAAAGCATTAATCTCTTTCTCCTCCTCTTCCTCAGGAATGTAAGCTTCCCAATGTGCTTTGTCTAAGAAAAAGTGTTGAATTAGGTACTGGCAACTAGTCCTGACACATTCTCAATTTTCACACGGTTTTTCCCTGCCGCCGTAATATTGGTTATTTGCTTGAATAATACCTCGCAGACCCGCCAAATGAGTTTGCCTAATCCCACAGGGTGGGACCTGCCTATGTTTTTGTATTTGCACTATGTGATCAAAAGTATTAAGACATTCCATAAAACACACGTTTTTTTCATATTAGATGCATTGTTCTGCCACCAACTGCCAGGTACTCCACATCAGCATCCTCAGTAGTCATTAGACATCGTGAGAGAGCAGAATGGTGCGCCCCGCGGAACTCACGGACTTCGAACGTGGTCAAGTGATTGGGTGTCACTTGTGTCATATGTCTGTACACAAGGCTTCCACACTTGTAAACATACCTAGGTCCACTGTTTCGGATGTGATAGTGAAGTGGAAACGTGAAGGGACACGTACAGCACAAAAGCGTACAGGCCGACCGCGTCTGTTGACCGACAGAAACCGCCGACAGTTGAAGACGATCGTAATGTGTAATAGGCAGACACCCATCCAGACCAACACACAGGAATTCCAAACTGCATCAGCATCCACCGCAAGTACTATGACATTTAGGAGGGAGGTGAGAAAACTTGGATTTCATGGTAGAGTGGCTGCTCATAAGCCACACATCACGCCGGTAAAAGGCAAACGACGCCTCGCTTTCTGTAAGGAACGTAAACATTGGACGACTGGACAGTGAAAAAGGTTGTGTGGAGTGGCGAAACACGGTACACAATGTGGCAATCCGGTGGCAGAGTGTGGGTATGGCGAATGCCCGGTGAACGTCATCTGCCAGCGTGTGTAGTGTCAACTGTAAAACATGCGGGCGGTGGTGTTATGGTGTGGTCATGTTCTTCATGGAAGGGCCACCAGGTGCATATTCCGGTAATTAAAGTATATAAACGGAGCAGAGATGAATTGAAATCGTTCCAGCGACGCCGAGCGAGGTGCACAACGGTTAGCACAGTGGACTCGCATTCGTGAGGACGACGATTCAAACCCTCGTCCGGCTATCCTGGTTTAGGTTTTCCGTCATTTCCCTAAATCACTTCAGGCAAATGCCGGGATGGTTCCTTTGAAAGGGCACGGCAGATCTCTTTCCCCATCCTTCCCTAATCTGAGCTTATGCTCCGTCTCTAATGACCTCAGTGTCGACGGGACGTTAAACTTTACTCTCCTCTTCGTCACTCCAGCGACGATACGGCAGAAAATGGCGAAATTTACTGACATAAGCCACTCTGACGCAGGGCAGATTATTATGGTCCAGCGCCAGGGAACGAGCATCTCGGAAACGACGGATGGTCGGCAGTTCGCTTGTTGCATTCGTGAGTATCTGTGGGAAATGACTGAAAGACGGCGAAACCACGAGTAGGCGATAAGGTATTTGCCGTTCGCACCACATAGCAAGACGTGGAGGTCGGAAGCTTGCTTGCTCTGTAAAGCAGGATAGGTGGCCATCAGTGGGTGGATATGACTACAGGGTACAATCCTGGCTCATGCACATGTGTTTCGAAGCATTTGGTTCAGTGTATATTGTTGATCAATAGGCTCCACAACAGAACATCCCTACCTGTTAGCATGCTGACCCAACAAAATAGTGAATTACAACTGCAGTGGGCACGGCATCATGGAGATTGAACCGTGGATCGATCGAAACGTGTTGCCTGGGCGGATTAATCATGTTACTTGTTACACGAAGTCGATGATCGTGTCTGCATACGACCTCATCAAGGTCAGCGACTGCTCAAAACCTGTACCGTGCCACGGACACATGCCTGTGAGGGCAGTGTTATGCCACAGGTAACATTCACAAAAGCTTTCATAGGACCTGTGGTAGAAACCGAAGGCACCATGATAGCTGTGACCCGTCAACATTATTTCGAACCTTCTGCAGCCAATAAGGCTCTATGTCTTCCCCAACGACGATGGCACCTTCCAGCAGAATAACTACCCGTATCACTAGAGCAGAATCACGATGCAGTGGTTTGGGGAGCATGGTACGGAACTTACGTCGATAAATTCTCCACCAAATTCCCCTAATCTGAACAAGATGGGACAACATCTGGGATGCTACTGGGTGCCAGCTTCACACCTGTAAATCACCGGCCAGTATTTAATGAGAACTGCGTGACCTGTGTGTAGATGTTTGATGCCACATATCTCAGAAATCTACCAAGGAACTAAATTCATGCCACTCAGAATCACAGCCATACTGTGTTCTATAGGTAGACAACACGATATTAAACAGGTGGTCGTAATGTTTTGGCTCATCTACGTATATATTTTAGTGCTAAATTAAACGAGATACAGCCGTATCAAACTAAGAACCAAAAGCTGTGGAAAATTTATTAGGTATTATTTTTACAAAAATCAGCGTCTTTAAATAATACTTCCGAAGGAATATTATAAACTCGTTGTATGTGATGAAATACTGTGGCATAGTATTACAACTTGGACATAGTGAAAGTTGCTGCGTTTGCGATAATCTCAGTAGTGAATTATACAGCGTAGCTAGTTGACAACGCAGACATTCTTCTAGTACACACTGGTTTGACTGTAGGCTGATCTAAAATATAAGACACTCAATCGAACAAAAGTTTGAATCCTTGTCCAGTCAAAAGTCAGCAAGTTTGAAAACCACGTTGTCTGCTGCGGAGTGGAAGATTCACTCTGCAAATAACCCTTACACCTGCTCCTGTGAAACAATGCACTGCACCATTCACGTCATGTCAAGTGGCTACAAAGCAATAGTGATGTTGCAGCAGCATTCTCTATACGCAAGTCATAAGAGCCGATGCAGTTTTCCATTCCATGTCGTAAATGTAAGCTATTGAGCAATAAAAGTGTATATAAGAATTCTTTCTTGAGTTGCTATCACAATAACAGAAAATAAACAACCACATAATAATGTAGATTATTTAAGCATAACAAAGCACACGCATTCGATAATGGAGCAAAGAAATACAGAAATGAAACGTTTTATGGCAACTGATACCGTGAAAACAATACGGTACATACTCTACGTTTTATAATCACAGTGATGCAATAAATAACCGAAATTTATAGCGTTTCACTCATCACTATAGGGAGACAATGGCGCAGCTCCATCCAGCTTCCCATCGTCACTGTTTTAATCACCAACACAGCCTTCATCGTCATCATCACCAAGACACATCATTAGCTGTTCATTGTCTGTGTTGCTTGAGTAATTATTTCGAGGTGCTCGACCTGTTTCCTCCACAAGGCTGCACCCACAGTCGCAAGAGCTTCACGCATCAGCTTTTCTGTAATTGTAAAGGACTTGTTATTGATCCTTATGTACGTCTTCACATCACTTCATACTAACTCAATAAAACTGAAATGGCAGTGATATGGCTACAGCCTTACTACAGTATGATGCTGCTCCTTGGCAATATTGTCTACTACATATGTAGACATCATAGATTTATCTTCTTCAACGACTAAATATAAAAGGAGCTTCGTCCTACTCATATTCCCAGTAATATTTCGCGTCGGGAACCAGTGCACCGTAACTTCTTTGCAATCGTTTGTGGTATGACTTTGTTTACTATCACGGAACGATATTGAGCATTGCCCATTATAGTTTTTGTGGAGACAGGACCCTGTTTTAAAAGGTTCCTAAACGCTCATCAGTTCTTTGGTGGTCCATGTTTTCATATTAAAAATGCATTGATATACACGGCTCGGAACGGTTATACACCTTTCAGCTTCTGCAGTAACACTCGCTTCCTTAGTGCTGCTCCTGCACGAATTCCAACAGATTTTTATGTTTGTTCCATAACTTCAGCGGCAGGAGCTGATGGCTGTCATATTGTTTCTCCTGCTCGTAAATCTCACGAGTTCTCCGCAGTAACACCAGTGCCTAGATGTTTAGCGCCACACGTCGACGCCAAGGATTGTCACTAACGAACTAAGTCATTTTCCAGGTATCAGAACTTTCTAAATCCCAGCGAAACAAAACACATTACTACGCAAGTACGCCGTACAAACAATACACAACGCACACAATGTTCACAGCAAACAAAACTGGCAACGGGGCGGTCGTCAAGGTACGTCACGCGCCTCTCGTTGACCATTACTTATATTGTTACACTACCAACTTGAAATTCGTAAGTCAGGTGCAAAGTTTCAGCGGCTTGGCTATAGACTGTGGCTAAGCCACTTCCTCCGCCACTATCTTTTCTTGCAGGAGTGGTATCCCAACGAAGTCTCCAGGAGAACGTCTGTGAAGATTGGAAAGTTGAAGAAAGACAGTGGCTGAAGTGAAGCTTTGAGGACATGTCATAAGTCATATCTCGACAGCTTTATAGATGTTGAGTTCTCTGTTACTTTTTCTAGTTGTACTAGTATCTAGCGTTGCCTTTGTGACTGGTTCGGCCAACCTACTCAGTGTAACTTTCAACTTATCAAAAACTTTGTAACTGCGTTTGTGGTTTTTTTCCATAATGGGTGAAGGAACACCACGACTGTGTCGTGTATTAATGTAGAAGGTATCTTAGCGTACAGTCACTATTTTTGTAAACAAATTTATTTTATTGCTCTTTACCGGTTTCAGATGATTTCACACGAATATACGGAAGGAGCACGTTTAGATGATTACATAAAACAGATATTACGTCCAACATTTGCTCTTAACACTCGGAATTTTTTCTTCCTGTTCGTAAGTGTGGATACCAAAATATGAGCTCCATGAATCATAAGCACAGTCTGGAGTTTTTTTACACGTGAGGTTACAGCACGTGGTAAATAATGTTGATTTCATCGTCAGTAAAGGGGAGATAAGAATATAAGACTGACACAACATGAAACTCACATCCTTAACACCATGAAAAGATGATCGAAATGCACGAACTTTTTCTAGATAAGATTACAAATATTAAGATAGAGTATTAAATGAAACTGATATTAACGTTCGTAACAAATAAATTAAGTTTTTAAATAAAGATCTGAAACTTATCCTGAACCCATGTGGTCTGCAGAAAACTGCACCTGGAGCTGCTAAACTTAAGCTTTACGACCAAACGTGGCATTGTCCCCTAAGACAAACTACGTTACTGAACGACTGCTAAATTTAATCAATCGTGTGAATACACGGCCGGTCGGTGTGGCCCAGCGGTTCTAGGCGCTTCAGTCTGGAACCGCGCGCCCGCTACGGTCGCAGGTTCGAACCCTGCCTTGGGCATGGATGTGTGTGATGTCCTTAGGTTAGTTAGGTTTAAGTAGTTCTAAGTTCTAGGGTACTGATGACCTCAGATGTTATGTCCCATAGCGCTCAGAGCCATTTGAACCATTTGTGAATACACGTAAGGAGATAAAATTGAAACTCAAAGAGAACAAAGCACTGATACCGAAAACAGACATAGACACTTTTATTGTTATCATGTATGAACAGAAATACCTCGATAAGTACCTAGAATTTTTTAACAGAAATAATATATTATAAATTCAACAAGGTACCACCCTTAAGCACAATCAGAAAATGCTGAAACAGGGTCGCTTTATACAGTAATAATTAGTAGCATTGAACCATAATTTTTGTTCTACACACAACTCAACAATGCGTTGTGAGAGACAATGCACTCATCATCAGCTTGTAAAACTCAGATGCTCATGATGTTAAAACGCTAAAAAGTCTACCGAGTCAACCGCGGAGTTCACAAAATAAAATGGAATAAAAACACACCGGACCATATGACGTCAGCTCACATCCGTAATGGATAATATTAAAGTGTCGTTTTCTCTTGACCTCCCATGAAATTAGTGATTTTATAGTAATGAAACCATCACCACAAGAAATTGAAGTCTCAGCCATGAGAAAAATGATAATTGAAGACTTGCCCTACGTGCCCCCTACATTGATCTTCTTTACCGTTTATTCGTAGCTGAAGTACCTAATCAGCCGATACTGAATACAGAGACTATGAATTATACTTGGTCAAATTAATGAACTGACAATTTATAAACAAAGAAATTAAAACAGAAGGATAGAACACACTACACAGAACAGACATGGACGTAATCAAATATTTACACTACATACAATAGTCATACAAGCTGTGACCAATATATGGCTAGACTGAAGGCATTGCTTTTAGTCAGTGCAATTTCCAACCCTGTACACGAATCCGGACAAAGATGGCACTTCATACGATGATTAGAAATTTGTTCCTCCCCACATTCGCACAGTGAGTCTCCATCTTCCACGAAGCCCCACTTCTTGAGGTTGTCCTTGAAACCTGCAACGCCTTTGCGCAGTCTGTGTAAGGATGTCCACGTACGCCATCCCTCTTCACGACCATATGGTAATTCCTCCTCAATTTTTATCCATTCTGGAGGATCAGGATACTTCTGTTCCCACAGTTCAACCCAAAAAAGAGCCATCTGCACACCACACGTATCCCGTTACCTAAGTAGCCACTTCCTGAGTGTAATGCAAACCTGAACTATTAATGCGACAGTTATAATTCTGCACCCGACCAAGGAGGTCGAGAACTTCGCGTGTGATACCACCGCCGAGTCGTCTGAGCCTCTGGTTTAGACTTTCCACTCAGCTTCAAACCAGAGGACCTCGATCGACCCTAGGTGTGATGCTACATGCTTAGACTGCACCCCACGTGCGATGCTAGTTGCCTTGACCAACTGAGCTATCAGTGGAAACGATCCGAGGATGGCCTCCGAAACCAAGTGTCAGGCGTCATTCGTGCTGGCATGAGCCACTATTTGCAGTTGCTAGCATCAAGTGTGCTAGATAGACGCAAGAATGGTCTCCTCCACGTTATGGACGAGACCCTCCAGCAAACATACCGAGTGCGCACTGGCATTTTTCCCTCCCTGCATACTATGTCCCTAAGGGGCTGCATTACCTGTCTAACGTTGTAGCTCCCAATGACTAGCATACTTGCCCTCAGCACTTGTCTGGGCTGGTCAGAAAAATCGGCCGCTGACCCAACAGGAGAGGCACCTCGAGCTGGTTCGGAAGTATTATCAATACTGGGAAGAGCCTCGTACGTGTTGTTAAGGCGTAAGGAGCCAACCGTGGGGCCGTTCCCTCGTTTGCCTTACGTCCGATGACACGCGAACCCACCATCGTCCGCCACATACTCTAGTTAGCGCCCACAGGTCATGCGTTGCATATCGGAGACCGCGTTGACAACCAGGTGACCAGGAGATTCCAATGGCATCAAGGTGTCGCAGGTATCGTCACCAGCGCCTCGATGTCGCTTCAGCTTTGAGCATTGACCAGAAGCCTGTTGACCATGGCCAGCGCAGCTTCCAGCTGTTTACAGACAACAGCCAGTTCTCCTTGTGTCAGTGCACTTTATTTGGCTTCAAATGGTGGGCACTGCCTATATCAGCTCCCCTTTAATTCATAGCATCTAGCACAGTCGCTATCCTTATTGTACTGAGTAGAAAAATAAAACTGAATAGGATCTCAAGAATACAAAACCAGTAGGGACGAGTAACTGAGGAGTACAAACAGAGGCCCGCAAAGAGAAACCAAACAACTGTGGCGCTACTGAGGTAGGAACGTAGGCAAAATAGAAACGAGAGAATAAAAAACAAAGAAATCTGCTGTGTGGAGCACTCAGTACATCCTAAGATTGGAAGATCCGCTAGCTCTTAAGACAGAAATAAATTTCTCTCCTGAAATTTGTCAACGCAGAGACACTGATCTGAGCTGTATGCTGTATACTAACACGAGATTTAAATGGGAGCACGTGACGTGGCGCTACAGGCGGCGGGAAATGAAATGAAGAAATTTGTGGTAAGTTCCTGTGGGACCAAAGGCTGAGATCATGAATCCCTAGACTTACTCACTACTTAATCTAACTTAAACTAACATACACTAAGGACAACACACACACACCTATGTCCTAGGGGGGCTCGAACCTCCGCCAGCGGGATCCGCACGAACTGTGACAAGGCGCCTCAGATCGCGCGGCTAAATGATGAAATCGCCTCACACATGGATATGCATTAAGATTCCTTCGTCGTCTGCCATTCCATCATGTTTAGTGCTCCATACCTATTTCGCGTTTCTACTTTAAATTCCTGTTTGACTTGAGGGTCCTTTAGCTTTGAGGTATCAAACCACTTGTTGTAAACGTCAAATATTTTCTTTGTAGCTAACATGCTTAAGTGCACTTTATTTGGCATCAAATGGTGGGCACTGCCTATATCAGCTCCCCTTTAATTCATAACATCTAGCAATGATATTTTTCAAAAATGGTCCTGATGGCTCTGAGCACTATGGGACTTAACTGCTAAGGTCATCAGTCCCCTAGAACTTAGAACTACTTAAACCTAACTAACATAAGGACATCACACACATCCATTCCAGAGGCAGGATTCGAACCTGCGACCGTAGCGGTCGCGCGCTTCCAGACTGTAGCGACTAGAGCCGCTCGGCCATCCCGGCCGGCAATCTTTTTCATTTCCAACTTATCAGAAAGTGGTCAATCGGATTCTGCTTACTGTGGGTCGATGACACCACGAGATTTTCCGATATTTTTGTGCGTAAACAGCATTCCTCCTACGGCTAGTTCATTGTCTGCACAAACTCAATAAAGAAATCACCATTTGCGTTAGGTCCTCTAACTCCGTGTCTTCCCACTGTGAGCTCCATCCCGGAATTTTCTACACCCACTTTCTCATTGATGTCTCCCTTCAAACGACAATACCTCGTTTAGCAGCTTTCATTGCTGCTTCTAGTCCATTGAGTTGATCGTCTCTGCTTCTTAAGTTGGAACTTAGTGATGAATAATACCTACATTCCGTACCCGAAATTTAAACAACGTAGTCATAATTATGTCAGATACTGGTTCCCATTCCAGAGGACTGCTCTTCGCCGTTTTGTTTAGCATTATACCAGCACCATTCATATGATCATTATCTACATTCGGTTTACCAACGAGCTCCCTTAAGTCTGGTTTTTAGTTGTTCAATTCTGCTACGGCTTGTTGTAGTTTTTCACTCTCGCAAATGGTCCATACGTTCCAAAATCCCATTCTCGTAGTCAATTCTAATCGAAAACTGGCCACCTAATTGTCCGTCCGGCTCTTTCTTCTTGAAGTTCATTAACAATGTGTTTTATGGGTTGCTGGTTGTCAGTCCGCAGTCGCGGAGTACTTCGATGGGATGCCACCTTTTAGCCTAAGAACATGACATTTTTGCTAGATGGTCAGTAACGTCTCTTCTCCCCTTACCTAGGGCGTGGAACACTATTCGCTCTTCGTCAGGCCCCTGAGCAAAGCCTCTCCGGCTTTGGTGTCCCTACCAGGAGGTACGCTACCTCTCGCATAAGTCCCGGCGTCATGATAGCACGCAAACACTTCAGCCTGGCACTGAAGATACGTACCGTAAGGCGGTGTCCCAAGAGAGTTGTAGAGGGGATATAGTAGATGGAGTTAAGGAATCCATAACCGGAAATGTATCGCTTCGATATAAAATAAGTTTTAAGATCGGATTATCTTCGAGTCTCCCCTTCACGGTACGTACACAAACTGAGAAGAGGGCACCGCATCAGTCCCTGTTGAAGTTATGACATCACATTTTAACCAGACTAAAAAGCTGCTGCGAGAAAATATTAATTTCGCTACTAGCAGGGTTGACCGTGGTGTTCCACGAACGCCCTGCACTCTAAACTTTGAAGAGGACGGTATTCGTTACGCAGAATAGAACCCGACAACGAACACTCGAAACATTGCCAATGTCATTGGTTCCTGCAGAGCACAAAGATCAGTGTGTACATCGTGAGGAGGGAGATTTGAAAGCGATCCAATCTTCAATCTTATTTTACATCAGAAAGGTACACTTCCAGACATTGTTTCCTGTTCAACACTTCATCTACTAAGTCCCGACTGCAATATCTGTAAATTTGTAATAGGAACTGTGAAACACCCTGTGTACAATCTCGATGAATTAGAAAAGTCGTGGGAGTATAGAAAGGAGAAAACGGAACACTACTAGTGGAGCGAGCGTGACATGTAATCACAGGTGGAGTTAGGGCTGCCCGCTTCATCTGTACTAAAACTACGGACAAAGACATAGACTCAGTGGGATAAGTTTGAGAGCCAAATAAAGAAAACCTTACTGACATTATAAACTTTTTAGGAAGAAACTGATGTTAATATGAATGATCAGTGCAAGCAGGACGGTGTTACTGTATAAAATCACTAAGCGCAGCAAAAGCCATTAATATTACAATGAAGTCACTAGATGAAATAGGTAAAAATGTTGACGATATCGTGATGAAAGCAGTAGAACAAAAATTTGAAGGTAGATAAATGGTGGTGAGAATTTATGCCATACAGTGACAAACGCTAGTAACGAAGAGGAAAAGGATTCTTACTGTTGAAGATATGTGATGTGTGTTGAAATGATTAAGGCGAGAAGATTCCAGGAAATTTCACCGACAGTAACGCTTAAAATGCTTTCTTTGACAATAAAAATATTTTTTTCTGGTGACACTAACATATACAAGTATTGATAATCCTGCGCCCGTAAAAATACTGATTTATCAAGTGAACATTGGCAGTGGATCAACTGAATACGCAGCTATCAAAATGCTCACGTCTTCACTGTCCACGACGTAAGACAGAAAATAACGTCTAAGAATTGTTGCGTATATGATAATGAACAGGCCACACGTATTGTACTAATAAAGCGGAAAAGAACCTGCGAGGCAAGCTTGATTTTAACTTTCTCCAACCAGAACATGGAGGTATGGTCGTTGGAGGAAAGTGAGGGGATATTCTTTTACTTTAATTATCAGTGTATTATTGAGTTAGTTGAATATTGTGAAATACGTTGTATTAGTAGATAGAGAAAAAGCTACCACAGGGAGTAAACACAAATCGAGGGAGTTAATACATTTCTACAAACAATTAGAGGAACAAGTGGATAGTAGAAATTTGATCTCTGTATCGGCATGGACCCTTTCAAATACAATATGTAATGTTTTAATAAAAGCAAAACATTCAGTGTGATACTACCTAGGAACTGTCGAAAATTCAAGTGTGTCTGAAAACTTCTTATTTTAAGCAGGTCTTGGTACTATACCCATAATTGTCCTGCACAAGTGCAAAATTACGATCTAAATACAACACGTATGTCCTCGTGCACTTTGTCTTCCCACGATATCTTAGCCGAGTCAGCCAGTCAGCCATTGTCTACCACGAGCAGAATAGCCGGCAAGACGAGAGCGTCGTTTCCGTTCAGTCGACTGAACCCTGTCGGCCTCTCGTTTTTCGCCAGCGAGGACCATGAAGTCCGCTGGGAGTTGTCACTATTGATCCTGCCGCCTGTCGGCGGACGTGGACGGCGGTAACGCGCTGCTGTAAAATCTCCCTGAGATGTCAGTCTCACTTCCGGTACCGTTGGTATCGACCTTTTATTCTACTAAGGAGAGTTTCTCACTGCATCGCAAATCTTTTAGTTTTAATGTCACAAGATGGGTATTCCAAACAGTCCCTTAATGTCATCCTTCTTAATTAAAAATGAACTTTGCATCTGTGAAACATGCTTGCAACAAATCGATAGTAGTTGTACCGTAATCTGTCGGTATGGTGGCAGGCGCCTAAGGTGTAAGGGGCAAACGTTCATTAGACAGTGCAGAGATTGAACTGATGATCTGACAACATTAATTTCTTTTCCCTGTGTTTCACTTGAAAAAGGTGACGGACGATATCGTACTGTTATTGTTGTGAGATTTTAACAGACTGTTGTCTCTAAGGGCAGGACATTAAGGACACATAAAAAGTTTTAAAAATGCGCTAGGGTTTCATACCCCCGGTTGGGTGGCTCTGCAAGGCTAATATGCGTAATTAAATCACAAACAGTCAGGTTAGAGCAAGAAATGTCAACTAAAGGATTACGTTCATCAACCCCAAACCCCCTTCCCTTCCCCCTCCCCTTAACCAAACACTCCCTACCTTATAGGTAGACGAAAGCACTTCTCTATTCCCAAAAACACTTAGATGTTGCAGATGAAGCTATTCTACGACTAAGAAGTACTGGGAAATCCTACGTAATAGAGATCGACACTACATCAATAACAAATTCGTATCAAGTGTGGAATATTTTTAAGTTTATTTATCATTCAAAATAAAGCTGTATTGCTCCTACGTTTTCTACAGCTGGTAGTAAATATCCGTAGCGCAATAACAGGGTCCATTAATGACGTGAGAGGGAGGACGCAAATAAAAAAGGTATGCACATACGAAAACAAATAGATCCACGATGAACAAAGTGCATGTTTCATTTAAACATTCCTGGTTGCAAGCACTTAAAAGTATCAACGTCTACACCGTTTTATTATGACTAAAGCAAGTAGTTTCGAACCTCTTAACCTGACAAATACGATGAGGGCCGCTACTAGACGTAAATCCTGTTTCTCATGCCAAGTGAGGAATTTGAAGCGTATGACGTATCGTTATTCTTCACTAAATCGAAAGCAAATGAATATACCTCGCTCAAAAGCAGTTACCCTAATATAGGTATGAATAATGTCCTTGTACTTCACAAATGTGATGCTTCCATATTTCATTTTACACTTATGAAAAAAAGTTAAGTATAAAATTCGTTCTCGTATCTTGAAATGAGATAGATGTCTTATACTGTATTTTTTTTATAATACAGAGCATTCCGCAGAGAAGAACTACATTATAGTATGTTCCCTTTGAACCGATTGTGGAATGAAAAAGGAATATTATCTGAAAAAACAAAATATTGCAACGTCTCACGACATCAAAAACATAAAATGGTGTCTTCAGTGTACAGTTCAACAGCGTGTAAGACCTCCACGAACCCCCAGGCGCTCTTGAATTCGACGGGGCATGCTCAGTACCAACTCATTGCAGGCGTTTTACGATATATTGTCCCACACCGCAATGGCTGCATTCTTGAGAGATTCAATCGTTAATTGAGGATGTTGACGACTAGAAATCACTCTTTTGAGCAAGCTCCATACATGCTCTGTGCAATTCGTATCCGCTGAGCACGCTGATCAATCCATTCTTCGGATCCCACGTCCTGTCAGATACCAACACACACTGCGAGCACGATGGGGTCGGGCGTTATCATCCTGTAGAGTAGACACTCCCCCTACAGGCTCTGCAAAACCACTGACTATGAATCGGAGAATGTTGTTTTCATACACTGCAGCAGTCATGTTGCCTTCACCTGGAACGAGTGGTGAGCGACGGCCATACATGGAATGGTGTCCAATGTTGTGCTGTAGCCCATCTCACACGAGCCCCCCCGTGATGTGGACGGAGTGGTGGAGTCCTGAGAGGTCTTCGGCTATACAACCTCCCATTATGAGGTCTGCTGTGCACAGTTTGGGTACTTACTGTAATCCCTGTGGCTTCTCCAAGCTCGTGGCGCAGAGTAGTCGCTGTCTTTGTAGGGTGTCTCCGTGCAGATATCGTTATACACTGGTCGTGAGCTGCTGTAGTGTTACATGGACTGAGTTCGCGATGTCGATCTGCAATTGTACGCTGTTCCAGGAAGTTTTTCCACAGTCTGGAGACAACACTTCGATTAACGTGAGCAATACTCTCAACGTCAACTTGTCTCATGTTTTGTCCCATCAGTATGATGATTTTGATACGGCGTGACATGGAGAGCCTGTTCCGAGGCATTGTGCTGCATTACGAAGCACACAGACAGCTTTGCATTAACGAGAACTCAGCTCTGGTGTATTGCGTTTGTTTACGAGCCGTGACTGCATGGCTCCTGATGCGGCAGAGTGACAGCGACGAACGAGTTCGCGTTATGTGCACTACAATCTTCCTAGATATTCACACTAAAGGGACGTCCACAGTGACTGCTGTTGGGTAATTTGGAAGTATTCTTAACTTTTTTTATTAGTGTATTGACTGAAGTGTCTTTCAAGTAAAAAACCCAACATATAAGTGGAGCATTGACTTATTGTTCCGTAGATTCCTGGTGCAACATTTTATACATTATAAATGAAAACTCCCTCAACACTAGTGTAATACTCTGTAATATTTATTATTTATTTCACAAATCGGTTTTCGGCTTTTACGTCACCATCAAGTGCAAAGATAAAAGTGTGTGGCAGTGAAACTGTTGTAATATCAAATATTTTAAACTACAGAGCGTCTCAGTTTCCAAAAAGACAATGTTGGATTTAAGACTAAAACGAGAGGAATTATTTCAGTGAAAATACGATGTAAGATATTTTGCGTAGATAAAATACGTAACACAGTAACTGATGAACTATGTAACCAATTACAACAATTATTCTGAGAAGGAAATGAATTGAACAGTAAACTTTGATCACAGGTTCTAGGGGAAAGGCTGAACAAAATTATCTCGGTTTTAACAGGCACGAAATTACAAACAGATACGGTATACTAGTGAGATTATGTAGCTAAGTGAAGCAGCTACGCGTCTACAAAAAAATTAACCCAGAGCAAATTAAATTATAGTGAATGAATAAAGGAAGAAATGGGGCATGTGAGTAAGGGGGATAATTTACAACATGGCCTGGAAGGGATTATGAGTAGTATTTTCAATTAGAAGTGGGGAGTAAGTGAACAGTGCCTGGACATCGAGTGCTAAGCTTGGGGCAAACGGACTTGTGTTTAAATATGTAATGGAAATTAGTAAACATATGCCCATTTGCCGAAGCTTAGCACTGGATACCTAATACAGTTCACTTATTCACCACTTCTAACTGCAAATACTACTCATAATCCCTTCCACGCCATATTGTAAATTATCCCCCTCACTCACATATCCCATTTCCTCCTTTATTTCAATTACTATAATTTCACTTGCCCTGTTAACCTCTTTTTTCTTTTTATAAGCAGAGCTGCTACACTTACCTGCATAATCTCACCAGTTTACCTTACCTGTTTGTAATTTAGAACCTGTTAAAGACAAGGTAAGTTTGTTCAGCCATTTCCTTGAAACCTGTCACCAAAGTTTATTGTTCAATTAATTTCCTTCTCAGAGCAATTTTTGGAATTGGTTACATAGCTCATTGGTTAATGTGTTACGTATTTTATCTAAGCTAAATAATCTTGCAATGCATTTTCACTGAAATAATTCCTCTCGTTTTAGTCTGAAGTCAAACATTAGGTATTATCTTTTTGGAAACCGAGACGCTCTGTAGTTTAAAATCTTTGATCGTACAACAATTTCACTGCGACGCACTTTCCTCTTTGTAATGGTGGCGTAACAGCCGAAAACCGATTTGTGAAATAAATAACAAACTATTGTAGAATATTATAAGAGCGTCGTGTGCATTTTCAGTCATTTAAAGTAAAGCACCAGTAAGGGGAGGAGGAAACAAAATGAAACTTAACGGGTTGAGATGCTCTGTGATTTACAATATCGAGTCAAACTTACAAAAACGTTGCAGTATGAGCTTACTTATCAGTATGACGTTGTGCAACTTCTGGGCTGGATGCATGTACTGATTCGGTTGACAAGAGTGTTATAAAACTATTCCATCTTATACCGAGGCAAGTTGGACCACAACTGTTGTGACTGGTCCTTGGTATTCTAGATACTTACACAGGGTCTGAGTTGATGTCCCAACTGGTCTCACACTAGTTCTGTAGGGGACAAGTGTGGGGACCTTGACGGCCATGACGGTAACTCAACATCACGCTGACAGTTCGTAGACACCCGTGCTGTGTGCGGACGATCACTGTCATGTTGAAACGTAGCACCAAGACACTGTCGCATGAGACTAACACGAGTGGACGCATCATGTCCACGTAGTATTGCGTATACCTTCAGTCTCTACCAGCCGTGAGCTGCAGTCATACCCGCCGGCTCATCGCACCATAGCGCTAGGAGTAATGGCGCTCTCCCTCTCAAAAACATTGGAAGAAAAAGAACTCTCCCCAGGACGCCGCCAAAGTCGTCGGCGATAGCCGTCCGGGGTAGTATAGAATCACGATTCATCACTTAGCACAGTGCATCGCCATTCATCAACAGTCAATTTTTCTCGGTCACCGCACAACTCCAAACGCCACTGTTTGTGTTGTGGTGCTGATGGGACAATAATAGCCTAGTCCCGCTGCTGCCAATCTCCGGCCAGTAGTGCAGAATGACACGGATGTTCCACGGAGTCCATTACTTGCTCTTGGACGGCATTATCAGATGTCAAGCGACTACTTTGTGCTTGGTTCACAATACGGTGATCGGTCCTGATGGTGGTCAGTTGTAGAAACCGTAACCTTGACGACGAATTTGGGTGCCCTCACTTTCCCAAACAGTCTAACTTCGGGCCACTGACACATCCGTATGCCAAAAAAAACATGGATATTGCATGATCCCCCTTTCCAAACTCTTGTCAGGTGTCGACAACGGTGTCTCACACGAGTACTTGGCATTCTCGGGTCCTTGACTGTTACCACTCAAAATCCGACGCACTTCATCCTCTCTTACAAACACTACCAGTCCTCGTGACAAAAACACACACGAACAACACTAACGCACTCTGGTTGCCTGTCCACTTGTCACAGACAGTTGTGATTCTAAGCATTTAAATAAAAGCCGATGTTGTGTACGTGTACGAAGTTACAATGACATCCGACCATGAATTCTGGGTGCTTCACCTATATTGCCAAGCATTTTATCTCGACATCGGTGTATATTTTCTTACAAAACTATCTACTATATCATTCTATAGCTAACAGACTAAATATATATCGGACAAGTTTGTATAAATAAGAATACCGCGGGTGCTCCCTGTTGACAAATATGTATGTATTTTTTGGTATGTTCTTTTTTTCCAAACTGTCACCTTTATTGTCCTTAAAATTTAATATTTCAGAAGATAAACGTAAATAGTAGATCATTTGTGTAGTACTTACGGAGCAGTAGCGGCCTGCTAAATATATATTTCTCCCTGTAAAAAGGAAATTACAATAATTTACTTATACGTAACTTAATTCGTCTCTCTCTCTCTCTCTCTGTCTCTCTCTCTCTCTCGTGTGTGTGTGTGCGTGCGGCAGAGGAGGAGGAAGAAGAAGGAAGGCAAATGAGGTTTCGGAGGGATGAAAAGTGGAAGAGGGGTACCCTGGGAGTAAGAAGAAGAAATATAACAAGATCAAAGAGGAGGCCTTCCTGTTTCCTGTGACCTCTTGCGTACCGACAAGAGCTTAATACATTATCGACCGTCCGTTCTGGCAACGGAAATTAATCTCCAATATATCAAGCGCAAAGTAGCGCAGTTTGCAGTCTGTACCTCTATGAAACTTCGGAAAGTACTGTGTTACGAAACCAGAAGTTCACAAGCAACTTACTGGAAATCGTGCCTTGTTAGTACTGTTTCATAAATATTATAATCTACGTGAAGAAAATTTTACGATAAATTTGTATACGGCCTGTACAGTGGTCTACTAGATAACAAACATTTAAGATGCCGTCATATAAAATTATAATTCGAAATTGAATGAAGCAGACGTAATTACAGTAAGTAGCCACAGGACGTAACGTTTCATTTGGTGCCCGCGCTTGTGTGCTCTCTTCCTGTGGCTATTTTCTACGAAAGGATAGGTTTCTAGAACGAGGAGCCTGTCTTCAGCCTAGAGCTGTAGGAACGATCTTTCCCTGATCTTCGTAAACGGACAGTGTCCTGGATACAAGAAAAAAGCTCAAGGTCTAGCGATTTCCCCAGTTTAAAGACCATGCTGGCAGCAGCACCTTAAAGAAGTGCATTACGAGAGAGCAAGAAGTGCCCAATGAAAATAGCCACGTCCTGCTCCTGATTCTGATTGATTGGAATGCATATGGGTTAAATAATTTCGCGGAACGTTTGGGAAGCTCATTAAATCGAGAAGCCGGTCTGCAGCCCTCATAATGTGTAGAATTCGTGTGCCCTCTGAGATAGAAGTGATGTTTTTGTAGTGTATTTCAGAAGCCACAAATGATTCTTGGCAACCCCTCGAGATATTCCTTGCGGTACGGAAAACTGAGACGTTTCCCGAGAGTGCGTTCACGTGCGAGGGCGTGGATTTCCGGATAAACTTTTCCAGTTTTCTGGGCGAGAATTCACTTTAAATGATCGTGTACGTCCTCGCTGCACAGAGTTCTCACATTTGATCGCGCAACCAGAAACTAATTGGACGTTAGTGGTTTAGTGAACGAGACGGACTTGGTGAGATTTAGCAGAAGCCAATTAATCACCTTCGTTTCCAAGGAAACTTGAGAGTGATGCTATTATGTACCTCTTCCCCAACTGACCATGTACTGTACACGGTTTCTGCTGTTGTGATGATCATTGTCAGGAGTCTCTAGTAGTCATTTGGAGGTGGTGTACATATTCAATCCAGTTGCCCGATCTCGGAATCTTTGCTGTAAGTAGTCACATAGCTACAATGATATTGATTATTGACTTTGAAGCTGTGAGAAGTTTCAGTGTCACTCGGGTAAAAGCGACGCTGGCGCCCCTTGTTTAGCCAGTTTTTACACGCGTAGCAGTGAAGAAGTTAATCCGACTCTGATAAGAAATGTTTCTGATTAATTGACGGAGAAGTGCGTCGAGTATTTCTCGCTCGCTGCATATCGCCAAGGATGGAAGATACACCACTTGTTGCCGTGACCGCGAGTGTTCTTTCGCCTGACGCTCTTGAAGCTCTGAGTAACGGACGACAGGAACGGTACAACACCTAAAGAAAACATTATGAACAAAGCTGTAGACTTCAGTCTTCATTGTTAATTATACTCACATATCTACCAACCGAGTGTTATTAATAAATTAAAATGGCGCTGCACTACATTTGACTGTCAAATGAAACATGAGCAAAGGAAACACGCTACGCATAAAGATTTTTTTTAACAAAGAAAAATTACTCTCGTATTTGAATGTATACAGGGTGTTACAAAAAGGTACGGCCAAACTTTCAGGAAACATTCCTCACACACAAAGAAAGAAAATATGTTATGTGGACATGTGTCCGGAAACGCTTACTTTCCATATTAGAGCTCATTTTATTACTTCTCTTCAAATCACATTAATCATGGAATGGAAACACACAGCAACAGAACGTTCCAGCGTGACTTCAAACACTTTGTTACAGGAAATGTTCAAAATGTCCTCCGTTAGCAAGGATACATGCATCCACCCTCCGTCGCACGGTATCCCTGATGTGCTGATGCTGCCCTGGAGAATGGCGTATCGTTTCACAGCCGTCCACAATACGAGCACGAAGAGTCTCTATATTTGGTACCGGGGTTGCGTAGACAAGAGGTTTCAAATGCCCCCATAAATGAAAGTCAAGAGGGTTGAGGTCAGGAGAGCGTGGAGGCCATGGAATTGGTCCGCCTCCACCAATCCATCGGTCACCGAATCTGTTGTTGAGAAGGGTACGAACACTTCGACTGAAATGTGCAGGAGCTCCATCGCGCATGAACCACATGTTGTGTCGTACTTGTAAAGGCACATGTTCTAGCAGCACAGGTAGTGTATCCCGTATGAAATCATGATAACGTGCTCCATTGAGTGTAGGTGGACGAAACTAAAATCAGCTCTAACATGGAAATTAAGCGCTTCCGGACACATGTCCACATAACATCTTTTCTTTATTTGTGTGTGAGGAATGTTTCCTGAAAGTTTGGTAGTACTGGATACATTTCGTAAACCACATCAAATCCTGACAAACCGATTCCACAGACCGAACGTGAGGAGAGGGGCTAGTGTAATTGGTTAATACAAACCATAAACAAATGCACGGAAGTATGTTTTTTAACACAAACCTACGTTTTTTTAAATGGAACCCCGTTAGTTTTGTTGGCACATCTGAACATATAAACAAATACGTAATCAGTGCCGTTTGTTGCATTGTAAAATGTTAATTACATTCGGAGATATTGTAACCTAAAGTTGACGCTTGAGTACCACTCCTCCTCTGTTCGATCGTGTGTATCGGAGAGCACCGAATTACGTAGGGACCCAAAGGGAACGGTGATGGACCTTAGGTACAGAAGAGACTGGAACAGCACATTCAGTCGACATGCTAACACCTTTTTATTGGTCTTTTTCACTGACGCACATGTACATTGCCATGAGGGGTGAGGTACACGTACACACGTGATTTCCGTTTTCAATTACGGAGTGGAATAGAGTGTGTCCCGACATGTCAGGCCAATAAATGTTCAATGTGGTGGCCATCATTTGCTGCACACAATTGCAATCTCTGGCGTAATGAATGTCGTGCACGCCGCAGTACATCTGGTGTAATGTCATCGCAGGCTGCCACAATACGTTGTTTCATATCCTCTGGGGTTGTAGGCACATCACGGTACACATTCTCCTTTAACGTACCCCACTGAAAGAAGTCCAGAGGTGTAAGATCAGGAGAACGGGCTGGCCAATTTATGCGTCCTCCGCGTCCTATGAAACGCCCGTCGAACATCCTCTCAAGGGTCAGCCTAGTGTTAATTGCGGAGGAGTGGTACTCAAGCGTCAACTTTAGGTTACAATATCTCCGGATGTAATTAACATTTTACAATGCAATAAACGGCACTGATTACGTATTTGTTTATATGTTCAGATGTGCTAACAAAACTAACGTGATTCCATTTTTAAAAAACGTAGGTTTGTGTTAAAAAACATACTTCCGTGCATTTTTGTATGGTTTGTATTAAAAAATTACACTAGCCCCTCTCCTCACGTTCGGTCTGTGGAATCGGTTCGTCAGTATTTGATGTGGTTTACGAAATATATCCAGCGGTAACGTTAGGTGACTCACCCTGTATATATATAACGTCATTATAAAGTGGTGGTGTTTAATTAGTAGAACATTTTAAAAAAATTATGGCACGCAAATTACAAAGTGATAGTCCCAGCATGAACTGAGGAGCAACATCTGAAGGAAATTGTCAAGCCAATATACGGTAGCCCTGGTCTCTTCCGATCATTTCACATTCAACTTGCTGTTTAAAAGTGTGCTTTCTCAAAGAAGTATATGTAGTTGGAAAGAGTATACCCTTCAGTATAGCCTAGAGTATTATGGAGTGCGACTATTTAACTCTTTTATTATAAAATATTCACACAACTACACAACAACAATCTGAACGAATATGAAAAATCAAGGGACAATTCTGACCACTGCAGTTATTCCGATACGTGTATAAGAGAGTTTTAAATGAAGAAATTAGTGTGTACGTATTATTTAATTACGGGTTTAAAAGAGAATAAGTAGTTTTTATTTGCAACAAAAGCAAGACGCAATGTAAGAAATAGTTTATATTTTAGAACTATTAAAATCTGGAAGAACATACACTCTACACTATCACTATAGGGTAGTTTTCCTTTTACAAATTATCTGCATAGTAATGTACGTTATGGTATCTTCAATGATAACGAGAAGAAAAACCCTTGACTTACTTTATAATAACAGAAGTAATGTTGCTCTTGAAAACAGAACTTCTGTTACATTTTCCACAAATAAAATGTTTGTACCGATAGGTCGTACAGAGATTTGATGAAATCATACATAAAGTCTTTGGCCCCTTATCGCGTCACCCTCAAACAGATTTCAGTCTGAGCACTGCAATACAGTGAAACTATCAAAAGGAACGTTCACTTTATTGTCCGATCTAGTGTCAACAGAAGTGGTCTGATCGTTCTTTTACAATGCAGTAGGTTCCCAGACTTCTTTCGTGGATATAAAACGATTTCAGAGAATGATCATCTGGAGGCAGATACACTAGCAGAATATCTGATTACAAACGACCGATGAAGAGGGACCGACAGTGTTATGAAATGAGCTTTTGCTCTGAAGTCAAACGAATGCCAATCCGTGATGTATGGAGTTGCATTGGGATTATGAGGGTGTATTCTCTTTGAAACTGGTAGAAGACAGTACAAATCTATCAACAGCAGTGCATCAGACTACAGCTGTCACATTATCAACTCTGCCGACACCTGCCATCTTCACAACCTCATGATTCCGTTTCTTAGCTGCAATTTTTGGCCGCTTTTGGTCAAATTGTAAACCACTTTCCAAAATTGAAGATCTCTTCTGTTATCGAATCGAATTTGATAGAGCTACATTTCTGTAGCATATTCCAAAGAATTTTCATGCAATAATTTCGTTTATCCAACACTTCCTCCTCTTGCTTAGCGTCACTGGTTTTGTTAAAGAAATATGAGGGTGCATGTTCGTATCCTGTTCGTCTCCTGAGGTCATTTCTTCCGCAAGATGGTTTCTACTTCTTTCTTGTATCGATACGAAGATGGCTTTGTTTTTTTGTTTCAGAAAGTTTGATTTCGAAACATCTACTCCACTGTTTTTGTCAGTCTTTCAGTAAAATTATACACTCTTATGCTTCCTACTCGAGCAGGTTGTCGCTAACGAGAGAAACAGATATCTCTTAATGTGGTCTGGGCAAGCATATGATCCCGACTTACAGTTGCTCATTTATGGTATCTTACCAGTATATCACACAATATTTCATTTATGTCCTACAGTTTTAATTGATAAATTAACAATATTAAAAAGAAAAGGCATGACACAGAATGCCAGTCGAATATTAAATGATCAGATTTATTTTCCATTTTAACCTTTGTTAAATTAGTTTTCGTTACAAATACTAGATTAAAACTGTAAAGTCATTTTATTGTTCATCGTTTGTTAAATGTATCTCCACACAAAAGTTTTGTTTACGCCCTTTTAGTTAATGTAATTACTGTATTGTTTTCATGGGTAAACACTTTGTCATTTTTGTATCTTCTCTACAAAGAATATCTGTGGAAGTACCACATCATATTTATCTGTGTTTACAACATTCTGTAGTCACCTTCAAATAGCCTGAGAAGCTGAAAGCCGGTTCGAGACCAAATAAATACAAATTTGCGGAACGTTACGAAGTGTTTTCCCTTTCAGTAATATATCACGTCCTGCCAAGCGCCGGCGAAAATTTCAGTTAATGTGAATGTAAGGTCAGAACCAAAACCATAGCAGGTATATTGGTGAATTCATCTAAATTATTCACTTCATATATTTCCTGAACCATTCGATATATCAGAATTCTGTAGTCACTCAAATGAATTAAGAAGGAATCCTTACTAAACAAAGTATCGTTTCTTTTCGTAGCTGTATTAATTGCACAGACACTGATCATTTGATATCCGACAGTGATTCGCATTCCCTGCTGAGTCCAAGTATCAGCAGGGAGAGCAGAAATACTCGTGCTACATACACAGAGGTGACAAAAGTCACGAGATACATCTACATCTACATCTACATGCATACTGGCAAATCACACTAAGAAATAACCCTCGCAGAGGATTCGTGGAACCACCTTCAAAATAATTCTCTATTACTCCACTCTCGAACAGCGCTAGGAAAAAACGAACCCCTATATCTTATTGCGCAAGCTCTGATTTCCCTTATTTTATTATGATGATCGTTTCTCCCTATGTAGCTCGGCGACAATAAAACATTTTCATATTTGGAGGAGAAAGGTGGTCATTGAAGTTCTTGAGAAGATCCCGCGGCGACGAGAAACACTTTCGTTTTAATGATGTCCACCCCAAATCCTATATCATGTCCGTGACATTCCTTTCCCTATTTTTTGATAACACAAAACGTGCTGCCCTCCTCTAAACTTTCTCGATGTACTCGCTTAATCCTGT
This sequence comes from Schistocerca serialis cubense, assembly GCF_023864345.2. Classification (NCBI taxonomy): domain Eukaryota; kingdom Metazoa; phylum Arthropoda; class Insecta; order Orthoptera; family Acrididae; genus Schistocerca; species Schistocerca serialis. The sequence goes on from NC_064640.1 coordinate 503,379,270, forward strand.
CTAGCAGAGATCTCACACCACGCAGCAGTACTCCAAAAGAGGATGGACAAGCGTATTGCAGGCAATCGTTTTATTAGATCTGTTGCAGCTTCTTAATTTTCTGCAATAAATCGCAGTCTTTGGCTCGTCTTCCTCACAATTTCCTCTATGTGTTCTCTCCAATTTAATTCGTTCGTAATTACATTTCCTAGGTATTTTTGTAAGGTATCTATAATTTCGCACCTTATAAACACTCATCTACATACTTTGCGGTGACCTACAACCACAATTAGGTATCATTTGATAGGTTGTACATCGTATAAATGAATATTTAAAGAAGACTGACAGTGTCAGGTACGGCTTGTAATTAATTGTTCACGCTTTTGCACAAAAGGTGACGAAGTGTCTTTATTATTAAAACGGCGTAATGTATGATTGCCTACACTAGTAGAGGTTGGAACGCCAGTGGAGATGAAACGGCAGGCAGAACTCAAGCCGTGTGTGGAAAAAGCCCTCACAGGTGTGTTGGCACTGCCTGACACAGCAAGTGCCAAGACGGACAGTCTGCACACCTGGTCGCGGAAACACAATACAGCGACAGCTGACCGGTATTGTAACTAGGCCGGAAGGATAACCAGGAACTCTGCAAATCTTGGACGCAGCTGAGAGGAACGAATAAGCGTCACCTCGGAGATCACGCAGGCTGGGTTATTTCCAAGGATTTCTACTCAGAAGAAACACTCCTGGAAATGGAAAAAAGAACACACTGACACCGGTGTGTCAGACCCACCATACTTGCTCCGGACACTGCGAGAGGGCTGTACAAGCAATGATCACACGCACGGCACAGCGGACACACCAGGAACCGCGGTGTTGGCCGTCGAATGGCGCTAGCTGCGCAGCATTTGTGCACCGCCGCCGTCAGTGTTTGCCAGTTTGCCGTGGCATACGGAGCTCCATCGCTGTCTTTAACACTGGTAGCATGCCGCGACAGCGTGGACGTGAACCGTATGTGCAGTTGACGGACTTTGAGCGAGCGCGTATAGTGGGCATGCGGGAGGCCGGGTGGACGTACCGCCGAATTGCTCAACACGTGGGGCGTGAGGTCTCCACAGTACATCAATGTTGTCGCCAGTGGTCGGCGGAAGGTGCACGTGCCCGTCGACCTGGGACCAGACCGCAGCGACGCACGGATGCACGCCAAGACCGTAGGATCCTACGCAGTGCCGTAGGGGACCGCACCGCCACTTCCCAGCAAATTAGGGACACTGTTGCTCCTGGGGTATCGGCGAGGACCATTCGCAACCGTCTCCGTGAAGCTGGGCTACGATCCCGCACACCGTTAGGCCGTCTTCCGCTCACGCCCCAACATCGTGCAGCCCGCCTCCAGTGGTGTCGCGACAGGCGTGAATGGAGGGACGAATGGAGACGTGTCGTCTTCAGCGATGAGAGTCGCTTCTGCCTTGGTGCCAATGATGGTCGTATGCGTGTTTGGCGCCGTGCAGGTGAGCGCCACAATCAGGACTGCATACGACCGAGGCACACAGGGCCAACACCCGGCATCATGGTGTGGGGAGCGATCTCCTACAATGGCCGTACACCACTGGTGATCGTCGAGGGGACACTGAATAGTGCACGGTACATCCAAACCGTCATCGAACCCATCGTTCTACCATTCCTAGACCGGCAAGGGAACTTGCTGTTCCAACAGGACAATGCACGTCCGCATGTATCCCGTGCCACCCAACGTGCTCTAGAAGGTGTAAGTCAACTACCCTGGCCAACAAGATCTCCGGATCTGTCCCCCATTGAGCATGTTTGGGACTGGATGAAGCGTCGTCTCACGCGGTCTGCACGTCCAGCACGAACGCTGGTCCAACTGAGGCGCCAGGTGGAAATGGCATGGCAAGCCGTTCCACAGGACTACATCCAGCATCTCTACGATCGTCTCCATGGGAGAATAGCAGCCTGCATTGCTGCGAAAGGTGGATATACACTGTACTAGTGCCGACATTGTGCATGCTCTGTTGCCTGTGTCTATGTGCCTGTGGTTCTGTCAGTGTGATCATGTGATGTATCTGACCCCAGGAATGTGTCAATAAAGTTTCCCCTTCCTGGGACAATGAATTCACGGTGTTCTTATTTCAATTTCCAGGAGTGTATTTCCTCGCAAACTTTACGCGCTGGACGATAAAAGACTAAAATATGGTTGGTCAGCGTTCGGAGGAATCTGCAGAGGGAGAATATTCCGTGGTTTCGTGAAGATGATTCGCCTTCTGCAGTTACGAGGTAGGGGAATCGAATCTTGCTGGGAAGCCAGCGGTTGAGAGGAAGAGGTCTTCCGTTTTGAGCTCCCGTTTGTGACGGTTGCTCAGTATTAGCTCTGTTGGTACAGACGGACTTGGCGTCTTTGCTCTCAGGAGATTTATAGCTAGAACGATTAGGCACTGTACTATTGCGAACCTATACAATTCTGGACTTCGCCTCCGGATTGGAAGTCGTCGTTGAGAGTCGGCCGTTGTGGCCGAGCGGTTCTAGACACTTAGTCCAGAAACGGGCTGCTGCTGCGGTTGCAGGTTCGAATCCTGCCTCGGGCATGGATGTGTGTGGTGTCATTAGGTTAGTTAGGTTTAAGTAGTTCTAAGTCTCGGGGACTGATGACCTCAGATGTTGTGTCCCATAGTGCTTAGAGCTAAAAAATGGTTCAAATGGTTCTGAGCACTATGGGACTTAACTTCTGTGGTCATAAGTCCCCTAGAACGTAGAACTACTTAAACCTAACTAACACACATCCACACATCCATGCCCGAGGCAGAATTCGAACCTGCGACTGTAGCGGTCACGCGGTTCCAAACTGAAGTGCCTAGAACCGCTTGGCCACAACGGCCGGCGCTTAGAGCTATTTGAACCATTGTTCGTTGTTGAGTACGCAGCGTTCAGTGATTGAGAGCACCTCTTCTGCCTACACTTTCGTTGAGACGTTATTTGCAATCCGTCCTTGTGGCTGGGAGTTCGCGTTTCTCGTCTGTAGAACACAGAGAGGGAAAGACAGTATTAGAGTATATTAGTCACATGACCGCCTTCTGCCGTCCTAGTGTTTGAAATAGTTTTATTCTGTAGCGGGAGTTCTTCCATCGTCGCAAACGTGTATGAGAACCATCACTCCGACGCACCGGACGCATTATCTACGGTGATATTGATAATTGCTTCGGCTTATTAAGGTATAAAGCTAAACAGCTGTGATCACGCTAGTTTATTTCCACTGCGGTTCCACACTACCGTAGGTCATCTTTGAAAGTAGTGTCTTCTAATGTTTGGTAAGTAGATGATGCCAGTCATGTCGCGTTATTTGTGTTAAATCGTGTGGCCATAAATAGGGGCAGAGTTGGGCAACTGATCAGCAATTTTTAGTCAGGAAATATAGACAACTGTAATATAAAAGGTTGTTTTTTAATCTACAATACATGTATAATGAGAAACAACGTTTATTGTTTAGTAGTATTAGTTGCTTTAATCATTCATTTATGTTTAGTTTGTGATTTATATGTTAAAGATCATTAAGAAATCCTAAGATATGCTTCAGGGTGTAGTCAGACAGAGCCAAATCATCAGTTTAGCGTTTAATATTTTCCGTTGCGCGCAGGCATTTTACACCCGCCTGGAGTACCTTAATGGGTATGGCTTACCCTACCAGGATCCTACTTAGAGTCATCTGATAGTAGTGAGAAAGTGGTCTGAAACCTCGGAAATTTTAAAAAATATTTTTTCCCGTTTGATGTTCAGATGTTATTGATAGTGGTCACCAGCTTGCGTGTATAGTTTGCAGTGGAAAAGTCACGCGATACCATTAAAAAGTAATATTTGTGTGGATTATTGTATTTCCTTTCAGAGGCGTTGCGCTTCAGCCCGCTGGCTGCAATTTATGGACTTACGTTATTTCATTTGGAGTGTACTTTTTTCTGTATTGTAACGACACTACTCGTTCGTGACGTTGCCATTAGTTTAGCTTCTTTGTTACAGAGATTTTATCTTACGTTCTCGTTACATAATAAATGTGGGTAGTGTAAATTGTGTGTATTTTTGAGAGAGAACTGTTATCATGGATCAGTCCGTGATAACTAGGGCGAAGGAGTGCTAAATAGCAAAATGGATTATTAGTTATAACAATGTAGAAATGGCAGATACATGGGGTAGTCAAGAGAGCCTATGGGATGAGAAAGAGTTAGCTATGAAACTTCCTGGCAGATTAAAACTGTGTGCCGGACCGAGACACGAACTCGGACCCTTGCCTTTCCCAAGCACGACTCATGCCTCGTCCTCACAGCTTTACATCCACTAGTACCTCGTCTCCTACTTTCCCAACTTCAAAGAAGCTCTCCTGCGAACCTCCTGCACACATAATACAGTCAGTTAAGCCTACAGCGCAACTGCTAATAGCTGTACGGAACTGTGAACTATATTTGCTTTTCTTCTGTGGTCCTCTGCCAGACAGAGGCTGATAAACATCACAATCTATACGTGTACGAGAGCCATCACTCCGATGCACCGGACGCAGTTCATACGGTGATACTGATAATTGCTTCGGCTTATTGGGGCTATAAGGCTAAACAGCTGTGATCACGCTAGTTTATTTCCACTGCGGTTCCACACCACCGTAGGTCATCTTTGAAAGTGATGTCTCCTAGTGTTTGGTACGTAAATGATGCCAGTCATTTCACGTTATTTATGTTAGATCGCGTGGACATAAAAAGGGGCAGAGTTGGGCAATTGATCAGCAATTTTTAGTCAGGAAATATAGACAATTGTAGTATAAAGGGTTGTTTTTTAATCTACAATAAATGTATAATGAGAAACAACGTTTATCGTTTACTAATATTAGTTGTCTTAATCATTCATTTATGTTTAGGTTTTAATTTATATGTTAAAGAGCATTAAGAGGTCCTAAGATCTGCTTCAGGGGGTAGTCAGACAGGGCAAAATCATCATTTTAGCGTTCAATATTTTCCGTTGCGCACGTGCATTTTACAGCCGTCTGAAGTATCATCATGGATTCTGTTTAATTTACGGCCTTTAGATTTGACTGATTTATCATGTAACCGAAGTTTAACGGATTCCCTTTAGCCCTCATGTGGATGACATCATACTTTTCATTATTTAAAGTCAACTGACAATTTTCTCACCATACAGATATCCTTTCTATATGGTTTTGTGATTTATTTTGATCTCCTAATGACTTACCAGATGATAAACGACAGCATCATCTGCAAACAACCTAAGACGGCTGTTCAGATGTTCTCCTAAATCGTTTATATAGACAAGGAACAGCAGATGGCTTATAACACTACCTTGAGGAACGCGAGAAGGCACTTCTACTTTAATCGATGACTTTCCGTCAATTACTAAGAACTGTGACCTCTCTGGCACGAAATCATGATTACATGCGGATAACTGAGATGATATTCCATAAGCGCGCAATTTGATTACGAGCTGCTTCAGAGGTACAGAGTCAAAAGCCCGAAATACAAATCAATTTGAAGTCCCTTGATGATAACACTCAACTCTTCGTGTGAGTAAAGAGCTACTTGTGTTTCACAAGAAAGATGTTTTATACAATCCATGCTGACTGTTTGTCAATAAAGCGCTCTCTTCGAGGAAACTCATAATTTTTGGACACAATATATGTTCCAAAATTCTGCTGCATATCGACGTTATTGATATGGATCTGTAATTTAGTGTTTTACTACTGTTGCCTTCCTTGAATATTGGTGTGCTCTGTGCAACTTTCCAGTCTTTGGGTGCGGATCTTTCGTCGATCCAGAGGTTTTACATGATTGTTACGAACGGAGCTTCTGCATCAGCATACTCTGAAAGGAACCTAGCAGGCATACATGGACCAGAAGACTTGCTTCTGTTAAGTGATTAAAGTTGTTTCACTACTCCGAGGATATCTACTTCTGAGTTAGCACATAACATTGTGTCGGAACTCCTTTTGCCCGGCGTAGTGTAGCAACCCGACATGACATGGACTCAACAAGTCGTTGGAAGCCCCCTGCTGAAATACTGAGCCATGCTGCCTCCGTAGCCGTCCATAATTTCGAATATGTTGTCGGTGCAAAATTCTGTGCAGATTGTTTGATCTGATTAATGTCAGGCAACTTTGGGTGACCAAGCCATTCTTTCGAATTGTCCAAAATGTTCGTCAAACAAATCGCAAACATTTGCTTGACATGCCGCATTTCCATCCACAAAAATTCCATCGTTGTTTGGGAACACGAAGTCCATGAACGGCTGCAAATGGTATCCAAACAGCCGAACATAACGATTTTCAATCAGTTACAGGTTAAGTTGGACAAAAGGACATAGTCCATTCCATGTAAACACAGCCCGCACCATTACGGATCCAACGGCAGCTTGCACAGTGCCCAGCAGACAAGTTGAATACATGGCTTCGTGTGGTTTGCGCCACACTCGAACCATACAATCAGCTCTTACCAAGCGAAATTGGGATTCATCTTGCCATCACGGTTTTAGAGTCGTCTAGGTTGCAACCGGCATGGGCACGAGCCCAGGGAAGACGTTGCGGACGATGACGTGCTGTTAGCAAAGGCACTCGCGTCGGTCGTCTGCTGTCATAGCCCATTAACGCCAAATGTCGCCGAGCTATTCTAACGGATATGTTCGTCGTATGTCCCATGCTGATTTCTGCGCTTATTTCAAGCAGTATGGATTGTCTGCTAGCACTAACAACTCTATACAACACCGCTGCTCTCGGTCGCTACGTGAAGACCGCGGCCACATTGCTGTCCGTGATGAGAAGTAAAGCCTGATATTTGGTATTCTCTGCACACCCTTGACGCTGTGGATCTCGGAATACTGAATTCCATAAAGATTTCCAAGATGAAATGTCCAATGCGTCTAGCTCCGACTACTATTCCTAGTTCCAAGTCCGTTAATTCCTATCGTGCGGTCGACACCTTTTCACATGAACTACCTGAGTACAAATGACACCTCCACCCGTTCACTGCCATTTTATACCTTGTGGACGCGATACTACCACCATCGGTACTTGTGCTATCCCATGAATTTTGTATATCACTATATTAAAACCGCAGCCAACGCCCGTACCAAGCGCGCGGCAGCGGCAAGCACGTCACGCGGTGCCGGCCGCTGACGTTCGTGCTCCGATAAACAGTCGCGTCCCGGCTCGTGCTAGTCAGCCCCGTGCTCGTCACTGAAGCTTTAATTACGCGTCATTGAACAGTAATGCCTTGATCTACTTGTCACGATCCGTGCGGCTCCTCCCGCCGGAGGTTCGAGTCCTCCCTCGGGCATTGGTGTATGTGTTTGTTCTCCATCGTGTAAGTTAGTTTAAGTTAGATTAAGTAGTGTGTAGGCTTGGTGACGGATGACCTCTGCAGTTTGTCTCATAATAGGTTACCACAAATTTAAAAAACAAAATTGCCTTGACCTAGCCCAATTTACGTTTGTAATTTCGATTGCTCTTTTTATTGCTCTATACGCTTGAGACGACTTTTCCACACTCCGGAATTACCGCCTCTCACTGCGTTACCGTGAGTGTAAGTGGCAGATGTTCTGCTTGCACAGGGTAGGATGGAAAAGATGGATACCAAATTTGCTTTTTTAAATGGAACCATAGTACACTCCTGGAAATGGAAAAAAGAACACATTGACACCGGTGTGTCAGACCCACCATACTTGCTCCGGACACTGCGAGAGGGCTGTACAAGCAATGATCACACGCACGGCACAGCGGACACACCAGGAACCGCGGTGTTGGCCGTCGAATGGCGCTAGCTGCACAGCATTTGTGCACCGCCGCCGTCAGTGTCAGCCAGTTTGCCGTGGCATACGGAGCTCCATCGCAGTCTTTAACACTGGTAGCATGCCGCGACAGCGTGGACGTGAACCGTATGTGCAGTTGACGGACTTTGAGCGAGCGCGTATAGTGGGCATGCGGGAGGCCGGGTGGACGTACCGCCGAATTGCTCAACACGTGGGGCGTGAGGTCTCCACAGTACATCGATGTTGTCGCCAGTGGTCGGCGGAAGGTGCACGTGCCCGTCGACCTGGGACCGGACCGCAGCGACGCACGGATGCACGCCAAGACCGTAGGATCCTACGCAGTGCCGTAGGGGACCGCACCGCCACTTCCCAGCAAATTAGGGACACTGTTGCTCCTGGGGTATCGGCGAGGACCATTCGCAACCGTCTCCGTGAAGCTGGGCTACGGTCCCGCACACCGTTAGGCCGTCTTCCGCTCACGCCCCAACATCGTGCAGCCCGCCTCCAGTGGTGTCGCGACAGGCGTGAATGGAGGGACGAATGGAGACGTGTCGTCTTCAGCGATGAGAGTCGCTTCTGCCTTGGTGCCAATGATGGTCGTATGCGTGTTTGGCGCCGTGCAGGTGAGCGCCACAATCAGGACTGCATACGACCGAGGCACACAGGGCCAACACCCGGCATCATGGTGTGGGGAGCGATCTCCTACAATGGCCGTACACCACTGGTGATCGTCGAGGGGACACTGAATAGTGCACGGTACATCCAAACCGTCATCGAACCCATCGTTCTACCATTCCTAGACCGGCAAGGGAACTTGCTGTTCCAACAGGACAATGCACGTCCGCATGTATCCCGTGCCACCCAACGTGCTCTAGAAGGTGTAAGTCAACTACCCTGGCCAGCAAGATCTCCGGATCTGTCCCCCATTGAGCATGTTTGGGACAGGATGAAGCGTCGTCTCACGCGGTCTGCACGTCCAGCACGAACGCTGGTCCAACTGAGGCGCCAGGTGGAAATGGCATGGCAAGCCGTTCCACAGGACTACATCCAGCATCTCTACGATCGTCTCCATGGGAGAATAGCAGCCTGCATTGCTGCGAAAGGTGGATATACACTGTACTAGTGCCGACATTGTGCATGCTCTGTTGCCTGTGTCTATGTGCCTGTGGTTCTGTCAGTGTGATCATGTGATGTATCTGACCCCAGGAATGTGTCAATAAAGTTTCCCCTTCCTGGGACAATGAATTCACGGTGTTCTTATTTCAATTTCCAGGAGTGTATTTTCTGGTTCTAGCATCGTAGTTCCAAAACACGAATTCAACGGAGTTTCACTCATCAAAATCCCATGAGTAACTTTGGAGAAATTGCAATATTGAGAACTTAAGATTTATCTATTTGAACATGAAACTTGAAAGCAGCCACAGCTTCTTGAATAATCCACAAGTGTTTGTACCGGAATACGGGCACTGTTCGTGCCCTGATATATACACCTAAACATAAAATATGATTTATAGATGTCGCAATCTGACATTCGACTGATAGTACGGAGATGACAAAGCTTTCTCAACGCCCAACGACGTGGGAAAGTTACTCGTTCGTAATACCACTGGAACATTGAATATGTGGTGGAGGTTGTAAACTCCACTCTGCACAAATTCAGAGTGTGGTAAGGTACTCCTTATAGGTCCAATTAGCGCAAGTAATGTATCTTACTAGCAGCCACTTATCACCGCCTAGTGATGTGAGATCATAATTCTTATTAACCGAAGTTATCAATTACAGATCTGTCGTCTACACATTCGGATAATATCGGGGTGCTGCATCAGCATTGAACTTATCTTGACTGCTGACAATCACTTACAAACAATACACACAAAAAATACGTTGAGACCACGCGAGTGTAGTTTGACGCTTAAGTGAGTGCAGCGTACATTCAGCAATACGTAATTCCATGCAACAGGTTTTGAAATTCCAACATGGTTGGAGCTGACGTGTTAGAACTGGGTAAATTAGGAAAAGTGGTGTAACGTAATCAATTTCTATGGACAAATTAAACTTAATTCCTGTATAATTGACAAGGAAGTTAAATTTACAATTCAGCGCTGATCGTTGCGAATACACTTTCGAAACAGACTATCTTTAAAGTCCTTCAGGGCATTACGTTTGAACCATACCACAAAATTAACACAACCCAGTGCATAAAACGTTATTTAAAGTTCAATGAACTGCCTATAAGTCTCTCGAGGTTACAAACACCTATTGTTCAAATGGGTTCGGATCCCCGCGTGTTATAAAGCAGGCACGAGGGTGAACAAAGACCTATACTTAGCACTCGAAAGTTCCATGCGAGAAGCAACGATAAAGAGCGACGACTTTGTCAGAACTTAGTAGTAATACAACCTCATTCGTATGAAAGCAGCTACAACGCGCGTGGCTGTTTGCATTTCAACATTTATATCGAAATGTGCTGGCCAAAAGCTTCCATCCTGCACACAAAACAAATTTCTGAATTACTACATGTTACCAGCGTGCTGCCCAGGCAGAATAAGGGACGAGATGTGCTGAACGCTTTGTGAGTCAAACAGCAAGCTGAAACCAATCAAACTTACATGCGTCTTGCATTCTCACTGTCAAACTCTGATCAGACCAAGTAAGAGAACCCTAAATATCTGTATTTTACCAAGTTTAATCGCGTGGGCAGGTAAGTCGACATACGATTCGACTTTCTGCTATTACCAAGTGAGTAACACCATGTGTGTTGCCGACCTATGATACATGAAAACCCACTTGTAATGAAACGGCCGTCTTTCAAACCGATTGCTGTAGTGTGTTGAAGTTCATTTTGTTAAATAGAACTGTAGCGTCAGGTTATAGCGTACTCCAGCTCGACTCTGTTAAGAGAGCCTACTTCTGAAATCGGAACAATGGACAAAAGTCTTCTTTAAAACCCATATTAACATGTGATTGGACTGACATACCAACCAGAAGGCAAAGGACGTAGCGTCTAAGCATGATTCACAAGTTAACTGCCTTAAAATTTAAGCTCTTACTCCTTCCATAGCTTTGAAAGAAACGTATACCCTAATAATGTAATACATTTGTGAAATAAGTAAATAAGTTACAAAGAGTGCTAGTAATAACTTCAAGTCGTGAGTTTAATGTCAAGATATACATTTACATTACAAAATTACGTCAGTACAACAAAAATCAAATCGCAGAAGAATGTGATCACAAACACGTCCTCAAAATTCCCTTTATTTCATCGAGTGTTTGAGACTCCACTGCAGAACGCATATGTATTCGCTGGTGCAAAGACATGTGTGCAAATTGAAGAGATTCCCTCGACGGCATGGCATATTTGAACAATACAATGATTTAAATGCTCTTTAATCGTCGTAATATGCGCATAGACTTTATCTTCAGTGTACCCCAGAGAAAAAACTGAAGAGGCGTCAAGTCAGGCGACCAGGAAAGACCTGGGAGAGCGCTTTTCTAACCATGAACGGGTGCTCTACACAGTCTTATGAAAAGTATCTGGACACTTACCAGTAGATATTAGTGCGGGGTATGTCCACATTTCGCCTTTGTAAAGGCTTTAACTCTATTGGGAGGACTTCAAGCGAAGTGCCTGAATATCTGTGAAGGAATAGCAGCCAGTCCTTCCTGAGAGCAAAAACCTGAGGAGGAAGTGATATAGGAAGCTGGGAGTTGTAGCGAAGTCATCTTTCTAGCTCATCCCAAAACCATTGGGTTCCGAACGGGACTCTGAGCAGGCCATTCAATTTCAGGGATATTATGGTTCAAACGGCTCTGAGCCGTCTGAGGTCATCAGTCCCCTAGAACTTAGAACTACTTAAACCTAACTAACCTAAGGACATCACACACATCCATGCCCGAGACAGGATTCAAACCTGCGACCGTAGCAGTTGCGCGGTTCCGGACTGAAGCGCCTAGAACAGCTCGGCCACCGCGGCCGGCTTGGGATATTATGTCCATAGACCAGTGCCTCACAGATGCTGCGTTATGACTGGATGCGTTGTCATGACCATTCAAACAGTCATCTTCTCCGAAATCTTCCTCTTCTGTACGCAGCACACAACCCGCTGTAAACTGTGTTCATATCCTTCCACATCACACTTTAATCACGAAAAACACCCTCATACCGTAACACCATCGTCCCTGTACTTAGCTGTTGGCGCGACAAATGATGACAGGTCCATTCTCCAGGCATTCGCCAAGCACAGATCCTTCCATCGTATTGCCACAGGGTACAGCGTTGTCCACCACTCTGAATCACTCGTCTCGTCATCCACTGTCCAATGGCGTCGCTCTTTACGACACCTTAAGCGTTGCTTTCGTCTGACTACAGAAATGTGTGAGGAGCGGCTCGATCATTTTATCCTATTCTTTTTAACTCCCTATGCACAGTCACTATGCTAGCTGGACTGCCGATACCACTATGAAAGTCAGAAGTGATTCCTTCTGCTGATTTCATGTAATTTTTTTGGAGCAGTTCTCCTCAAAGCTCCACGGTCCCTGCCCGTCGATACATGAGGTCTGCCTGGTCTTGGTTTAGTTGTGATTGTTCCTTCGCATTTCCACTTCACGACCACATCACCAACGGTCGACTAGGGCACGTTTAGAAGGATTGAATTATCGCTAATGAATCGGTTCTCAAGTGACATTCAATGAGCAGCCCACGTTCGACCCCTCTGCGCTCTACGGATCGACAGATTCTGCTGTTGCTGCTTCACTACTGACAACACAGTACTCCCCACCTCCTTTTATACTAGCGTGTCTACCTTTCACGACATTTAAGGGTCAATTCCGTACTGCATACGAGCGTCCGTACACTTTTGATCGCATAGTACAGAGCTACATATTTCAAGTGGCAGTGAAGTGTGTTGAAACTCACTACACTATTCAGGATTTTGTCTCTAGCCAACCATTTACTAGAAGTCCAATATCTTTTCTTGATCCATTTTTAAATTATGCCGCTCTCTTTCTAAGTACTGCAGTTTTTCTTTTTTTAGAAACTGCAAAAATTGTTCCGGAAAATTAAGGTTTTTCAAAATGTGCAAACATGTTCCAAGGTTTAACATGGTCATGCACCTAGGGACAAATATTCTATTGAAGTCTGAAAGTGTTTCCGTCGAGGAACCCTTGTAAGTACTGTTGTTGAACGTCTTTCTGTTACATTGTTAATTTACCACAAACCAATAACCAGTAATTGAAATGAAATGAAGCAGAAGTATTACCAAAAACCATTTACAAGTTAAATACATTTTCAAATGAAAGCTATTGGAACCGAATACAAGTTCCCATTTTCAATACGGGTAAAATTGTTAAGACGTAATATAAGTAAGATATAATGTAGATAAGACATCATATAAGTATTATAAAGAATAAGGAATTTTGACGTTGTGTGAATGTATTTACGACTTTAGGGGACTCAGAAATACTCTGCAATCTTCTAGACACACGGAGCTGAAGAAAATTTCTCATTTACTTCATTCAGAGCAATGTCCTGATGACCATATATTGAAAGTAGTTTGTTGCTTATTATGCTGTATTTTAACTGGCTGTTCATAAGGGACAGGTCGTTGGGTGCCTAGGATTGATATAGTATACTTTCATTTGAGATTTTATTTGCCCTAATACACTGCTTTAAGCATATGTCGGAAAATTAGTTACCATACTTTCATAAGGGAAACTGTGATTAATTACAATTTTAGCCTTACGTTACACTACGTAATAGCTTTAGGTCCGTATTTTGTTGATGCTGGATTCTGCACCTGTTACACATTGTGCCAATGACAAACCGTTTTCCATGATAAAAGACTTTCTTCTGTTACAACGTACAAGATGGTGCACGATCGACGAAGTATGACTTTACCTGTCCACGTGTTACATAAATATTTCTAAAAATGTAAAGCATTTTACTCTCTGTAAATTCCTGTACCTGTAGAATAAACATTATATTCGAAATAGCTTTAATATATATTACAGCACTTAAATGTGTAGAACAGGTCGCTGCAGAAAACAACCTCATCTGTAGCAATTACAAAATAGCCGAAATTGCTTATGGCTGACTTTATTGCACATTTCCCCATGTGATGCTGAAATCAATCACTAGACTCACGTACCAGCCAAAAGACATCATGTGTTCCTATATATACTATCTCCTAGGTAGAACCCTCTCCCCTTCTTCCTCTGGCAGAGTGCGTAGCACTTCGGGGAAGAAGTTTGCATATCTTTCACCGGTTAAAGTTCCTTTAATGTCGAAAGAGTTAATCACCTAGTCTCTAACAGTACTGCAGCAAATTTTCTCATCCCACTGCATCAGATGTTTAACCTGCCCCTGTGCTGATTCTCAGAGGCCCGATCGGAGAACAGCTGCCAGAGTGCATCAGTGTTGTTCGTGTTCACTGTTGTTATGAAAAAATGGTTCAAATGGCTCTGAGCGCTATGGGACTTAACATCTGTGGTTATCAGTCCCCTAGAACTTAGAACTACTTAAACCTAACTAACCTAAGGACAGCACACACATCCATGCCCGAGGCAGGATTCGAACCTGCGACCGTAGCAGTAACGCGGTTCCGGACTGAGCGCTAGAACCGCTAGACCACCGCGGCCGGCTGTTGTTATGATGCTGGGTAGCTTATGAAAGGGCAGTGAACAACATCAGATATTGAGTGATCACTGTGAAAGATAGGAAGATGCCACGTACGCGTATGAGACAGGGTTATCATCACCTGACGGTGTTTGCAAAGGGCCTCATCGTGGGGCTCCATCAGGCCGGCTGATCGAATCGTGCCATATTCGCATTTGTGGGGTATTCAGTTGTGATTGTGGCCCGACGTTGAACTGAATGAGAACAGGAGGGCATACATACTCGTCGTTAAGCTTCCAGTCGACCAAATCCAACCACCACAATGGAGGATCGCCAAATTATGCACCAGGCACGTCGTAATTCCTTCCCCTCTGAGCCTGCCATCCGAGAACAGGTAATGGGCTCCTTGCAAATTCTTTGCCGTCCGGCACCATTGGTCAGAGACTGGCAGCAACTGGTCTAGGGACCTACCGCCCAACACATAGGCTGGCGTTATCAGCACAACACAAACGGCTGCGTTTGGAGTGGTGCCTTGACCCGAAGCATGGTCTGCCAATGAATGGTGTCGTATTCTTGTCAGCGATGAGTCATAGTTCTACACGGTCCCTGATTAATATCGTCTATGCAGGTTTTATTCACATTCGTTTGTTTGAATTAGTGTAAGGGCGCTGATAACCTCACTGTTGACCACCCCACCCATAAGCTCCAAACACACAAACACACACACACACACACACACACACACACACTATAATCAACGCGTATGGCGGCGACCTTGGGAGATGGTCAACGCTTCCAATGTTCTGCTTATTTACTTATTTTACTTTAGCTCCGTAGGAGGAGAAAATCTCCATCGTCTTGGAACGAGTAAGTACACGAAATTAACATAAGAGAGTTAATAATACGTAAGATAAGATTTGCGTGAATCCTACGCAGACGACAAAGTGCTGAGTATGTACCAGCGTAATCAGCAGTATAATACAGGAATCTGCTTAAATTTTTCCAGAAACTCCATACAGGAAGAAGGAGTGATACATGAGGAAATTATTTTGTTTAGAGCTGAAAATGCGTTGATTACTGCCAAGATTGGTTAATTTTAATGGTAGCTTACTGAAAATGTATGCAGCAGAATACTACATGCATTTCTGGACCAGAGTCAAGGAGGTGCGATCCAAATGCAGGCTGGATCTATTGTTGCATCGGACCGGTCTTGTATGAACGTGTGGACTGTGTGGCGCTGCAAGGGCATTGACGGTACTGTAAGCTGAGCTCTGCTAATTTCCTTTTAACAGAGTAAGAGAAAGGAAGTCTCCTATGATATTTAACAGAGGTGATGTAACTGAGAGGAGAAGTTTGTTGGAACTCAAGAAGGGTGCAAACACATCCAAACACAATTTAAGAACATTCTGTAAATATCGTTCTCTGGTGAGACGTCGGATATCGTTCTGAAATTTTCACAGTATTTCGTCGGCATAAGTGAGCGACATCTTCATGTGTGACGAACACACTGGTGAGGCTGTGACCGAAGCCTCCTGTTTATGACAGTCTAAGAAGAAATTGCGCATACATGAACGCGCCAAATTCGGTGACCAATAGCGCAGATAAGCTGATCGGTAGCGAGAGAGAAGCTGCAGTCATACGGTGTGCTGGCATCTGCCGAAATACACGTCCGCGCTGGCGTGTGCCCATCCTCGCCGTTGTCAACCGAATATCTAAGTCGCCACCGAAGCGTCATCCCTTGACGACCAACAGTCCTTCTTTGTGGTCGCTGTGATTTTAACATGGCCAGCGATGGACCCCATGCCGCGCTGAGTTGATATCCTGTTCCCCTGTTGAGCAGAGTAGTCGAGCTGCAAATTCCCACTGCTTCTTTAATTACACTGCCCCAGTACGAAGACGTCGACGGGAATTTTTTAGTTTTCTTTGTATTCCGTGCTATGTCCTGTACTGAGACAACGCTCGGCCACTGCAGATCTCTCTGACTGGTCCACACGTGTGTGTCATCAAGGTTCGACGCATCTGTCCTCCACAGTGCGACAAGTTTGGCCAGTGCACAATGTCCCGTAGTTACAGGGACTCTTATGGACACCAGGCCTTCGTACACCGAGATCAGCCTTCACTGAGACTAAAGGGGATCTAAGTATCGTTGACGGACGAAAGACATCGTCTGCATATGGCAAGACGACCATTCCTCTTTGTTATTCACTTCCTTCCAGCATTTCATTTTCTCTAGCACGCGGCGGACCTAAGGCACAGCGGTTCAGAATATCCGTTCTCTAATAATACGGTACAGAGGTGGCATAGCTCATCAGGTAAACTGTCTGAATTTGATATGGCTCGTGTTCTGTTGACCAACGTCCTAAGTACGCCACTTCGTTGTGCAGGATGGTTACAGCAGGTGTCATGTAAGTATAAGTACATGTGTGTAAGTTTACGGTGCACAGTGTGACCCAAGCTGCCATCCTCATTTCTTCGCACCAGCACATCCAGGAAAGAAAATTCGCTTTTTTCTCCATCTCCATCGTAAAACTGATGTTCGAGTTACTCTACAATTTAGATGTTTCAGAATTGAATCCATTGATGCAGTTTCGTGGGGACAGATTGCGAGGTGCCGGGGCTAGCACTGTATTTAACACTAAATTCTAGAATCTACATATGTAAATGATGCTCTAAGCCCCCCCTATTCTAACTCCGACTTCTGCTGTTGCACAAGGATTAAAAAATATACGCGAACTGACTGTAATCAACCCTGCAAGTGGAGTGGAAAAGAGTTTGGCACCTGCAATAATTTCATTTGATAAATAAGTTAAATAAAGGAAGGTTTCATTAATGTAGTGAGAAATGATGGGTTGGTCTACCGATTAACAGAATGAAAGTTCTGTCCAAAATAACAATATGATTTATTAAGACTAAACACAAAATAATAAACAAAAACACATGAAACATTTATAATACTTCAAATTGGCTCAAATTGGATACTCAAACAAACGCTGTGAAGGTGAAGCTGTCCCTAAACTAGATTGTGAGGTTTATGACGAAGTGGTATGTGGAGCCAATTCCTTGCCACTCAAATCTTAAGAGAGACACACAGCTAACCCAACATTAATTGCTGCTACTCAAGACAGAACAAAGTTAGAAAAAGACGAACAGGTGCGCTCTGCTGAGCTCTGATTATCACCTAGGAAAATCCCTATCTGCCGGTGCTGCGGACATACATTACCAAACTGTCTTCTTAACTGCCAGAACACGATCTGGCGTACCGGAGGCGATGGCTGGTTGCTTTGACGTCCTCGACCGAAAGGCGAGAGCCGACTACTTAGAGCACCCGTACAGGCCGAACACACAACATTCCCGCCCCCATGACAGTGGCCGTGGTTAAACGTTCCAATCAGCAACTCGAAAACCGGCGGAAAATTCCACTCCATTGCCGGAGAACTACCATTCCACCAATGGAGATTCTTGGCGCCAATTTCTGCGCTGATTTTGCTACGTCACGGAGCTATGGCTTGAGCCAGCCAATCACAGTAACTATTTTGCAGAAAGCGCGGGAATTTTCCCGCCACAACTGCCTGGGTACACAAGTCATTCCCACGCCTCGCTGGTAGCCCGCCAGAAAGTGTTTTCGCTAAGATTCTGTGAAGTAACGGAACCTGTAGCCCAGCCACTACTTCAGACCCCTCCGGGCGTGTCTTTTGACAATGTCGGCGTCTGCAAAGCATTCACTCGACTTCCTCACACCCGTCGGCTTAACCCTTTCCAGATCAGGAGAGCCCGCCTGTCACCGGACCACCTGGGTGACGAGAGACGCTGCGTGGGAATTCCGCGTGTGAAGGAATAGCAACTTTTCACCGCATGCAATTAGAGACGAAAATCGTAAGATAGAAATATGAGAGGGGGCTCATGCCACCTCTCATAGCCCCTACGCCATTTTAGATTGTAATTGGTGAGCGGTTGGCTCACTTAGGAGCAAGGTAGTGAGTCAATCGCCCAAGAACAATCTTACAAACTGACTCCACATGCCGCACTCTATAAAAAAAATCACTGCAACTGAAAAATGCAGCTCATAGAGGGAGGATTATTTATGGTGTAGCCAACTTCACCTTCTTAATATGGAACACTAACACTTACATCTCACATCCATACCCAGGGAGCCCCTTCCAAACACCGATTCACACAGACATTCACGCTCTAAATATGGCCCGGGCATGTGAGCCAAATATGGAGCAGTTTATTCTTTACAATCAGAGTTGGACTGCTCCGCAATTAAATTCCCAAGATGTTACAACAATTTGAATCATTAAACTAACCAGAACTCACTCACACATGATACTGTTTAAGTTAACAATCTCTTTTTGTGAGCTTTCAGAATCTAATTACAACCTCCGATTCATTCTGTCTCCCTGCACCAAGAATAACCTTTACAAAATGTTCCCTGAACTGATGGTCCATTCACAATGACAGTGGTGGTATCTGCTTCAGTTTATGGGGACTTCATGCACACTGTTTGGATACACACAACAATAAATACAAAATACAAAAAAAACATGGTGTGGAGAACAATACAGTAATTTGTAATAAGAATTACAGTGTAAAACACAAACACATACAAGGTATAACATACGTTACAAAAACAACACTAGAGAAAATTTAAGAAAGAAAAAAAACAAGGTTCATGGGGCATCAAGTTGTGCGTGCACATTGCACAATGTTCACGACTGTGCTGAGAATGAGGCACTAAATCACATTGTTAGAAATATTCGAAGCACTTCACAAATTCCACAGTACTGACATCACATAGGGCTAAAAGTCAGGTGTTGTTGTTACGTTGTTGCAACGGCAATAGGGTATGCTGGAGCATCTGCAGTACTCTGTTGAGATTGGACCAAGACCCATGCATATGATGACGGCAGTATGGTAGGAAGACACAGTGATAGGCTCTCCTCACGTCGATTAATTGTCTCTGAGGTCTACTTCTTGGGATACATCACTAGTCTAGGTCTCTTCTCTCGCTGGACAGTACTTTTACGTTTCCCAATATTACAGTCCGACGAGGGATGATGGCATGTGGAGTGACTCCACAAGTGTGTGAGGTCATCCATACAGGATCGAACTAGGAGCGACGATTGCTACACCTGCTCTCTAAGAGAGAGGAGAAGTTAGAAATGAGACCATTCATTTGTTAGAGTGTGTGGCACGATACTGCTTTGTGTATGCAGATCGGCCAATGCTAGTGAGTTGTAAAAATCCAAACAGGTGAGTATATAGCGTCCCTTTCTGTCCTGAGGCACATGAGGCGCAGGTTCTGACACGATATGTGATCTTCTTCGTGTACTCACGACAACGTGGTCTGCCGCAGGGAATCCCTCCAAACGGCTGCCACGTCCGGAGAGCTAGCAGGCTGTCGTGTGTGGGTCGCATGTCAGTGTCAACAGCCAGCCTCACTTTCGCTTGTGGCCCGGCGAGGATTGTCTGCCGCCTAATCCCTCAGGTATACGGCCCGGTGACTGTCAGCTTGTAGGACCGGATGCTCTCGCACCCCTCACGTCAGGTGGCACACTGACGCTCTCTTCTTGCAGGTAGCCGATGACCTCTCGCTTTTGCTCCGGCTGGCCTCTGCATTGCCACAATACCCGTCATCTGCACAATTCTTACAAAAATCTTATACCTAACTTTTCCCTATGACCTTCTATGTTATAATAAATTTACATAACGATACATTGATGGTCTGTAATTTCAGACACTCTAATTTTAATTTTATAGTTATTTATCTGTAGCTATCATAACAAAATCATGGAAATAATTTATCTTGATATTTGTGTAGAGACCGATCTCACTATTGTACATGGTGTGTGACGCTATATTGGATGAAGAAATAAATGTGCGGGCCCGCACTAATATTACTATTAATTATATAGATCGACAGTAGACATGCTCAAGAATTAACTACCATTTGCCAACGATCTACATTCTATGTCTTTTAATTAAATTATGTTGTTATGCAGGTCTAAGTTTTACTGTGCTATAAAGAACATGCAACTATGCTACTTTCTCTCGCCCGTCGTCCCTCCATCTCGGGTCTGTGGTTTGGTGACCTGAAAAATAGCATCTCAACAGGCGCGCACCAAACACTTGTGGTAGAAAACCGCCACAATATTAAGGATCTAGTTATTGTAAAATCCTAAAGTTTAATTTATCCTAGTATATGGTACTCTCTCTATTATTATTATTATTATTACTTTTTTTTTACCTTATACAACACTCTTACATAATTCCTGTTACGCTGAGATGTCTCGCTGCTCGCCGCTATTGACGACAGTGATGTGCGCGCCGTACGACATGACCTCCGAGTTTTCATTACGCCTCACTGAAACTCCAGACACTGGGTTAGCCATGGCTATACACAACAATAAATTTATAGTTGCAACTTCCTTCTCTATGTGATGCGGTTTTCGCGATCGAAGAACACCTTTCCAGAGGCAATGTAATATGACCAAGCCAGGACTGGTTCCTGTTGAGGATTCAGTCGCCCAACACACGCCAGCTACACAGTATGTCACGAATATCCAAGTATAAGTCCCTGGTTATTCATCTGTGACAGTCACGAGCAGCACGCTAAATCCCCAACCAGCACATTGGCATGGTAGACTTTATGCCCGCATTTCTCTCGTCTAGGACACCATTGGAGTCAGACGCTCACAGGTTCACCCCGACTTGCAAGACAACGATGCTGGCGCAGCTCGGCAAAAAAACTATACTGCCCATATTCATCCTCGAAATCACGCAATATACCACAATCTTGCAGTGCACTGACGCGTGCCTGCAAGCACTGGTATGAACGTCTCACGAACTGGTTGTGGCCGCTATGGAGCGTATCACGACTTCTCAGAACGCTTCTTACAGCATGTTCTTGTATGCGCCCGTTTGTGCGACATCTCGTCACTCATCTTTATCCCTTAACATGGACACCAGATAGGAAAGGACAAAAACATTGCTCATGGAAAGGTAGTGCCTCTTATCGCAACGACAGAGGAGATCGCGAACATAGATAAAAAAAGTTAACAGCAGTAAATTCTTATTCGAGAAAACGCAGCGTGCTAATAGTTTAACAATCTTAATCTATTAATGCAACGATTATTGTTCCCCGAAGAAAGGTTCATATATTTGCCTATTCTACTATGTACACCACTTAAACTACTATTATTCCACGAACTTCTCTGTTTGAGAGAAGTGGTGGAGTCCTATGGACTAGCGTCAATCCCTTCTTAGACTCCCCCTCCTCTGACGTGCATTAGGATTTGGAGGTATAATTTCAATCCCCTGGTTCTCCTTTTGTCCTTGGTTTCGCTCTCTCAAATTACGGTCCCTTGCCGTTCGTTATTCCTCCTCTCCCAGATTCCTTGTCTAGCATGACCCTGTTCCCTGACGTTCTGGTTTCCGTGTCTCTGGTTTCCATAACATTGAATAGCGTAACCTTGATTTCCGTAACCCTGGTTTCCTAACTGACGAACGCGATTATGCGATCTGTTGTCGTCTGCCCTTGTTGGCCCGTGGTATTTGCTATTTTGCGCCTTCTTCCTGTCCTTTGCGTCTTGTTTATCGAAGACTACTTCGAGTTCGGGCAATAGACTCTTGAATGCTTCTATGTCAGATCCACACTTGCCGACAAGTGTCTGTTGATACCTAACAGGTAATTTGGAAAAAAAAAATTTGATGATTTCTCCCTTGCTATATGGACTATCTAAAAATCGATTCTTCTTGAGTAAATCATCAAAAAATTTGGTTGCGCTCCTTTGCCCGGACACTTCCAGTTCGGGACAAAATATTATTTCCTCTTTAATCCTGTCTTGCGTTTCCTTTGACCGGTAGATCCCCAGGAACGCATCAACAAATTCCTGATAAGTCTGACACGTCGCTGCCACACCCCGCATCTTTTCCGCGGCTTGGCCTTCGATGTGTCCACACATGAATTCTAATTTTGCCAGGGTTGGCCATGATGACGGTAATGAATTTGTAAACTGCATCACCCAGCTCTTGGGATGCATCGACCCTCCATTATCTCTGAACTTTTGGAATTTTAGTATCGACAGGAAGTGATTGTGATCAAAATCCTGTCCGATCCTCGCACTGGTGCTGTCACTCGTTTCCGATACTTGCACGTCTGCTGAGTGTCCTGATCTATCTTGCAGATAACTGTGATGTGCTACATCTGTATCACAGTGGAAGTGGCACTTCGAATTCACTCTCCTAAGTGGGCTACAGTTATTGGAGCTATTACTAGGTGTTTCTGCGTGTGCCTTGTTAGTTCTGCACTCTGTCACTGGGCTAGAGCACGGCGGGCTTTTCCTCGGAGACACAATTCTGTGTACTCCATCATTGGTATCCGAACGCGCAGTGCTCATGTGCCCGTTTCGCTCTAGTTTTGCTATCCGACTCTCTACTTCTTTCATTCGTTTCGTGATGTTCGTAACCGCAATATCACCTTGAGTTTTTAAGAACGCTAGGGATTTTGCGTGGGCTTGTGTCGCACGTCGCAAGCGACCTGCAAGTTGAGAAGTTACTTTTGCGATTTTCATTGCCCCTGTTGCTGCCGTTTTGGCTACGCCTGCTACTTTTTGTGCTACCATTGACATTTGTTTTACTTCTCCACATTCTTTCTTTATTGTTAGTAATTCCCCACGAATTTCTCCTATATGCGAAATTATAGTCTGAGTGTCCATCTTACGCTGTTTCTCATCTTCTTCTTTCATTGATCGTAGGAAGCTCAGTATTGGGTTTACGTCATCTTTTTGATCCTCTTCAAACGTGGGAGATGTAACTCTGGACACCTGGGCGCTAGAGCTCTGACGTGGCCGAGCTGTCTGCTCTCGATCGTTTGATTATAAACTTCTGCTACCGTCTCGACTTGTGTGTCTGTCTCTGTTTCATCCTCTACCTCAATATCATAATCATGGCCGCGACGTTGCTCTAAGATCGCGTCCAAATCACCGTCCTCATCAATGACCCTGTCGTCCTGTCCTGCTAAAAATGTGCCCATCTCATCTCCTAACCTATCCCCGTCAGTAACGTGCCTCTTATCCATTATAGTATCCACCTTTGTTTTAGCTTCGCTCACTAATAGTCGTGCCTTACTTCTCGTGATCATTCATGAGAAACAAAATTTATCTAAAATACACAATAAAAATAATCTACTCCCTGTATTTTTACACATAGACATAAAATTTCAACAACGCCTCTCCAACGCTGTAATTATATGCACGATTTGTTGTGGTACAGAAACCGCACACAAACCCGACAAAGTGCGATGTGATACGGACACACCACCAAAGGAACACAAAAACAATGAACAAAAGAATATACACACTGAAAACAAAAACTGTAATCATGCGCCGCTACTTAAAACTAAATGCGGAACTACCAGAAAACAACTTGGGTATTAATCAATAAAAAATTAAGCAAAAAAAATTCTGAGTGTCCCTACTACTAATAATACTTGCTTATCAGCGATTCACAGGAAAGATCGTGGCAGGGTCGCCATTTTATGCGAGGTGCCGGGGCTAGCAGTGTATTTAACACAAAATTCTAGAATCTGCATATGTAAATGGTGCTTTAAGCCCCCCCCTATTCTAACTCCGACTTTTGCTGTTGCACAAAGATTAAAAAATATACGCGAACTGACTGTAATCAACCCTGCAAGTGGAGTAGAAAAGAGTTTGGCACCAGCAATAATTTAATTTGATAAATAAGTTAAATAAAGGAAGGTTTCATTAACGTAGTGAGAAATGATGGGTTGCTCTACCGATTAACAGAATGAAAGTTCTGTCCAAAATAACAATATGATTTATTAAGACTAAACACAAAATGTTGTTGTTGTTGTTGTGGTCTTCAGTCCTGAGACTGGTTTGATGCAGCTCTCCATGCTACTCTATCCTGTGCAAGCTTCTTCATCTCTCAGTACCTCCTGCAACCTACATCCTTCTGAATCTGCTTAGTGTATTGATCTCTTGGTCTCCTTCTACGATTTTTACCCTCCACGCTGCCCTCCAATGCTAAATTTGTGATCCCTTGATGCCTCAAAACATGTCCTACCAACCGATCCCTTCTTCTAGTCAAGTTGTGCCACAAACTTCTCTTCTCCCCAATCCTATTCAATACCTCCTCATTAGTTACGTGATCTACCCACCTTATCTTCAGCATTCTTCTGTAACAACACATTTCGAAAGCTTCTATTCTCTTCTTGTCCAAACTGGTTATCGTCCATGTTTCACTTCCATATATGGCTACACTCCATACAAATACTTTCAGAAACGACTTCCTGACACTTAAATCTATACTCGATGTTAACAAATTTCTCTTCTTCAGAAACGCTTTCCTTGCCATTGCCAGTCTACATTTTATATCCTCTCTACTTCGACCATCATCAGTTATTTTAATCCCTAAATAGCAAAACTCCTTTACAGCTTTAAGTGTCTCATTTGCTAATCTAATCCCCTCAGCATCACCCGATTTAATTTGACTACATTCCATTATCCTCGTCTTGCTTTTGTTGATGTTCATCTTATATCCTCCTTTCAAGACACTGTCCATTCCGTTCAACTGCTCTTCCAAGTCCTTTGCTGTCTCTGACAGAATTACAATGTCATCGGCGAACCTCAAAGTTTTTACTTCTTCTCCATGAATTTTAATACCTACTCCGAATTTTTCTTTTGTTTCCTTTACTGCTTGCTCAATATACAGATTGAATAACATCGGGGAGAGGCTACAACCCTGTCTCACTCCTTTCCCAACCACTGCTTCCCTTTCATGCCCCTCGACTCTTATAACTGCCATCTGGTTTCTGTACAAATTGTAAATAGCCTTTCGCTCCCTGTATTTTACCCCTACCACCTTCAGAATTTGAAAGAGAGTATTCCAGTTAACGTTGTCAAAAGCTTTCTCTAAGTCTACAAATGCTAGAAACTTAGGTTTGCCTTTTCTTAATCTTTCTTCTAAGATAAGTCGTAAGGTTAGTATTGCCTCACGTGTTCCAACATTTCTACGGAATCCAAACTGATCCTCCCCGACGTCCGCTTCTACCAGTTTTTCCATTCGTCTGTAAAGAATTCGCGTTAGTATTTTGCAGCTGTGACTTATTAAACTGATAGTTCGGTAATTTTCACATCTGTCAACACCTGCTTTCCTTGGGATTGGAATTATTATATTCTTCTTGAAGTCTGTGGGTATTTCGCCTGTAACATACATCTTGCTCACCAGATGGTAGAGTTTTGTCATGACTGGCTCTCCCAAGGCCATCAGTAGTTCTAATGGAATGTTGTCTACTCCCGGGGCCTTGTTTCGACTCAGGTCTTTCAGTGCTCTGTCAAACTCTTCACGCAGTATCTTATCTCCCATTTCATCTTCATCTACATCCTCTTCCAGTTCCATAATATTGTCCTCAAGTACATCGCCCTTATATAAACCCTCTATATACTCCTTCCACCTTTCTGCCTTCCCTTCTTTGCTTAGAACTGGGTTGCTATCTGAGCTCTTGATATTCATACAAGTGGTTCTCTTCTCTCCAAAGGTCTCTTTAATTTTCCTGTAGGCAGTATCTATCTTACCCCTAGTGAGACAAGCCTCTACATCCTTACATTTGTACTCTAGCCATCCCTGCATAGCCATTTTGCACTTCCTGTCGATCTCATATTTGAGACGTTTGTATTCCTTTTTGCCTGCTTCATTTACTGCATTTTTATATTTTCTCCTTTCATCAATTAAATTCAATATTTCTTCTGTTACCCAAGGATTTCTATTAGCCCTCGTCTTTTTACCTACTTGATCCTATGCTGCCTTCACTACTTCATCCCTCAGAGCTACCCATTCTTCTTCTACTGTATTTCTTTCCCCCATTCCTGTCAATTGTTCCCTTATGCTCTCCCTGAAACTCTCTACAACCTCTGGTTCTTTCAGTTTATCCAGGCCCATCTCCTTAAATTCCCGCCTTTTTGCAGTTTCTTCCGTTTCAATCTGCTGTTCATAACCAATAGATTGTGGTCAGAATCCACATCTGCCCCTGGAAATGTCTTACAATTTAAAACTTGGTTCCTAAATCTCTGTCTTACCATTATGTAATCTATCTGATACCTTTTAGTATCTCCAGGATTCTTCCAGGTATACAACCTTCTTTCATGATTCTTGAACCAAGTGTTAGCTATGATTAAGTTATGCTCTGTGCAAAATTCTACAAGGCGGCTTCCTCTTTCATTTCTTCCCCCCAATCCATATTCACCTACTATGTTTCCTTCTATCCCTTTTCCTACTGACGAATTCCAGTCACCCATGACTATTAAATTTTCGTCTCCCTTCACTACCTGAATAATTTCTTTTATCTCGTCATACATTTCATCAATTTCTTCATCATCTGCAGAGCTAGTTGGCATATAAACTTGTACTACTGTAGTAGGTATGGGCTTTGTGTCTATCTTAGCCACAATAATGCGTTCACTATGCTGCTTGTAGTAGCTAACCCGCACTCCTATTTTTTTATTCATTATTAAACATACTCCTGCATTACCCCTATTTGATTTTGTATTTATAACCCTGTAATCACCTGACCAAAAGTCTTGTTCCTCCTGCCACCGAACTTCACTAATTCCCACTATATCTAACTTTAACCTATCCATTTCCCTTTTTAAATTTTCTCACCTACCTGCCCGATTAAGGGATCTGACATTCCACGTTCCAATCCGTAGAATGCCAGTTTTCTTTCTCCTGATAACGACGTCCTCCTGAGTAGTCCCCGCCCGGAGATCCGAATGGGGGACTATTTTACCTCCGGAATATTTTACCCAAGAGGACGCCATCATCATTTAATCATACAGTAAAGCTGCATGTCCTCGGGAAAAATTACGCCTGTAGTTTCCCCTTGCTTTCAGCCGTTCGCAGTACCAGCACAGCAAGGCCGTTTTGGTTAATGTTACAAGGCCAGATCAGTCAATCATCCAGACTGTTGCCCCTGCAACTACTGAAAAGGCTGCTACCCCTCTTCAGGAACCACATGTTTGTCTGGCCTCTCAACAGATACCCCTCCATTGTGGTTGCACCTACGGTACGGCCATCTGTATCACTGAGGCACGCAAGCCTCCCCACCAACGGCAAGGTCCATGGTTCATGGGGGGAGGAAACACAAAATAATAGACAAAAACACATGAAACATTTATAATACATCAAATTGGCTCACATTGGATACTCAAACAAACGCTGTGAAGGTGAAGTTGTCCCTAAACTAGATTGTGAGGTTTATGACGAAGTGGTATGTGGAGCCAATTCCTTGCCACTCAAATCTTAAGAGAGACACACAGCTAACCCAACATTAATTGCTGCTACTCAAGACAGAACAAAGTTAGAAAAAGACGAACAGGCGCGCTCTGCTGAGCTCTGATTATCACCTAGGAAAATCCCTATCTGCCGGTGCTGCGGACATACATTACCAAACTGTCTTCTTAACTGCCAGAACACGATCTGGCGTACCGGAGGCGATGGCTGGTTGCTTCGACGTCCTCGACCGAAAGGCGAGAGCCGACTACTTAGAGCACCCGTACAGGCCGAACACACAACATTCCCGCCCCCACGACAGTGGCCGTGGTTAAACGTTCCAATCAGCAACTCGAAAACCGGCGGAAAATTCCACTCCATTGCCGGAGCACTACCATTCCACCAATGGAGATTCTTGGCGCCAATTTCTGCGCTGATTTTGCTACGTCACGGAGCTATGGCCTGAGCCAGCCAATCACAGTTACTATTTTGCAGAAAGCGCGGGAATTTTCCCGCCACAACTGCCTGGGTACACAAGTCATTCCCACGCCTCGCTGGTAGCTCGCCAGAAAGTGTTTTCGCTAAGATTCTGCGAAGTAACGGAACCTCTAGCCCAGCCGCTACTTCAGACCCCTCCGGGCGTGTCTTTTGACAATGTCGGCGTCTGCAAAGCATTCACTCGACTTCCTCACACCCGTCGGCTTAGCCCTTTCCAGATCAGGAGAGCCCGCCAGCCACCGGACCACCCGGGTGACGAGAGACGCTGCGTGGGAAGTCCGCGTGTGAAGGAATAGCAACTTTTCACCGCATGCAATTAGAGACGAAAATCGTAAGATAGAAATATGAGTGGGGGCTCATGCCACCTCTCAAGATGACAAAGGTTTCATCCAGATATATGTGTAAATTCTTAAAACATACTGCCTTTCTTTCAAGTACGAGTCATCATTTGTGTTTGTATATGATTCTTCAGGGTAAGGGAATCACTGATTGAATTTCATACAATTATTTTGATTGGACGAGTAACTTTCTTTAAAAATTTGATGAAAGAAATTATTAATACCTCACGATTCCCAACCTTGTGTTGAATGTCATAGGGCTAATTTCTTTCTCGCTTTATCCATATCCATTGCATAATTTTGTTATGCATTTAACTTAATGGACGTTGTGTGATGTTTCACATACACGCACATAATTCGAAGTTACTCGAATACAATATATATGAAGGGGAACTTGCAGAGTGGCTTATGTTTTGGTCTTCTTCTATTTGTTCATCGTCTGACCTCTTGTTCAACACTATACTGTTGCAATACAAAATCGATGGTCTGATCATCTTCAAGTTCTTCATTGGTAACAGCAGCAACTTCACTTACTTCTAGCTATTCCTCTACTTTAGCAAGCTGGATATCGATCCGAAGGGCTTGCAAATCAATGACTAAATCCACAGTGTCTGTCAGAGTTTTTCACAGTAATTCGTGCTGTTGGTGTAGACCATGACGAACCTTTTCCCATGATTTTTGTAGAGTGGAATTCTTAATTTCTTCCAAAGCTTGAGTAGCTGTGTAGCTTGCATCTTTTTTGTTGAGACTTTTCGTTGCTTCAAAAATATCACAACCCTCTACCTTCTTCTCTAACAGAACGCTGACATATTTCCCCCAGAGCGTCGTTTTAATTACTCAGCAGCACCCTAGTCCACGGTTGGATTACTGAAGTCACGTGGTGGTTAGGAGAGAGGAATTAGCCTTTATGTCACCTTGTTGAAGAGGGATGGTTTGGAAGTCGAGTGCGCAATGCCGCGACGAGCTGACGGCGGCGCGTGTTCGGCCGATGCAGCTTCCTGTGGCCCTATTCTATATCGTTCATACCTATCGGTGCAGTAGGTTGGTCTCGTTAGTGACGTTATTTTCAGTTCTTTATCCGAATTTACCATTCAGTAAGCTTCTGAGACCTGTTACCGAACGGTCCTCCCGCTGATTTTTCTGTAACTGTACCGAGAGCTTCAGTCCGGAACGGCGCTGCTACGACGGTCGCAGTCCGCAGCTCGTGGTCGTGCGGTAGCGTTCTCGCTTCCCGCGCCCGGGTTCCCGGGTTCGATTCCCGGCGGGGTCAGGGATTTTCTCTGCCTCGTGATGACTGTGTGTTGTGTGATGTCCTTAGGTTAGTTAGGTTTAAGTAGTTCTAAGTTTTAGGGGACTGATGACCATAGATGTTAAGTCCCATAGTGCTCAGAGTCATTTGAACCATTTACTAAAGTCGTAGGTTCAAATCCTGCCTCGGGCATGGATGTGTGTGATGTCCTTAGGTTGGTTATGTTTAAGTAGTTCTAAGTCTAGGGGACTGATGACCTCACATGTTAAGTCCCATAGTGCTTGGAGCTTTTTTTTTTTTACTGAGATGTTTTGGAATTCGGTATGGCCCTGTCGTTAGCTGTGGTTTATTTACACCTATAATTTGTTATTGTAACCCTGTTGAGCGGTTTTAGCTTTGGATTTAGTGATTTTGTTACTAAAGAATCACCACAGGACGTGTCCGGTTGGAAAGTGAGTTCATAATAGGCTATTTTCCTTTGTTAGAAGTATGGTTAGGTTAGGTTGTTACTGTGAATGATTACAACACCCAAAAAAAAAAAAAAAGTTTTCTGTCAATATTCTCTCAAAAAACCTGTTATTTTAAAGATCATAAAATATCAAGATTTCGGCTCTGCTTACGTATATTATTTGAGTGTTAGTTGAAATTACTAGGGATTTCACATACTCTTTTCCACAAATGGTGTACTTAGTAACTATCGAACACGTTTAAAACTTTTAAGTAATAATGCAAAGGAATTTTGTGATGTCTGATAGACGGAACCTTCGAAAATTTCATGCATTCGGCAGTGAAGTCAATCTGCGTCTCTCGCATGGGATTACATAAAATAAAGAGCCGACAGCATGCGAGTTGTAGTAGCGAAGTTGATAAGGCGAAAAACTGCCGTGACTAATATTTTTTTCCTTCTACGTGTTTGCAAGAAATGGCTCAAATGGCTCCGAGCACTATGGGACTTAACATCTGAGGCCATCTGTCCCCTAGAACTTAGAACTACTTAAACCTAACCAACCTAAGGACATCACACATATCCATGCCCGAGGCAGGATTAGAACCTGCGACCGTACCGCTCGCGCAGTTCCAGACTGAAGTGCCTAGAACCGCTCGGTCACACCGGCCGGCGTGTTTGCAACACATTCTGAAACTTCGTTAATCGTCAAAGTTTAGCATTTTTCTGAAATATTCGTTGTAATTAACACGTAAGAGCGCGCTTTCTCCGTAACGAGTATCTCTGATTTCGTGACTTCCATATGTTTAGGAAATAAAGGATGAAATTACTCTCCGTGAAACAACTGACAGTGACATTTCTACTACTTCTTGTCACAAATAATCTATCATTTTTTTCGGAACATATAACTGTTTGCGAGAGTGTGGTCAGACAGGAATCTGAGAGCACAACGTAAATTACTGCAAATGAAACTAGCAGCAATCGTCTTTATACTCTAGCTCGTCGCAAGTATTTATCTGCGATCGAATCCTTAACAACAGCAGACATATGAATGGTTCTCGCCACAATATTTTCAGACTATACCACCATATACCAAATATATTGATTCATCAGATGCATGTTATGAAGTACAGCGAACTTCTATAACTGCACTTATACAGAGAAGTAGGCTACTTCATCATTTGGAACTCTAGAAGCGAGTTATAACCTCATTCTCTGCACCTTCTTATTCTTTGATACTCTCTTAAACAATTTTTCGGATTCGTGGAGATGTGTTTCGTCTATGCAACTAATTTAAGACAGTTTATTGCCATACGCGTTACACTTCTTTTATTTGTGAAGCATCATTGCTAATAAAGGAAGAGAAACGCGTATGGCAATAAACAAACTAACTTCAATTAGTTGCACAGACGGACCGTACCTCCATGAACTTTGAAGCAACTAAGGAACGACGGAAAACAGAAATAATGACGAGTTTTTTGGGTGTTTCTACAGATATATTTGTTCAGTGTGGTACTACACTCCATTCCTAACTCATATTCCGAAACGTAAAATCTAAAACAAGACGTCGATGTGAATGAGAATAAAATGACATAATGTGATATTTACGACAGTTTTCAGAACAAAGTCAACAGTCTATCGTTATCATGCATTCATGGAAGACTGTGGTCAGCGAAATTTGAGCAGTGTTGGGTACTCTGACCACTCTTTTCGGTACTGTGAAGAATGGCTCTGAGCACTATGGTACTTAACATCAGTGGTCATCAGTCCCCTAGAACTTAGAACTACTTAAACCTAACTAACCTAAGGACATCACACACATCCATGCCCGACGCAGGATTCGAACCTGCGACCGTAGCAGTCGCGCGGTTCCGGACTGCGCGCCTAGAACCGCTAGACCACCGCGGCAGGCGCTGTGAAGAATGGCACGCCTGTGTCGGCTGCTAGCCGCTTTGAGTTCGTGAAACTGTGGCGCTGCAGTGCCCATGCGCGGATCTGAGGTAGCTAGCTTTTTATTGTTTGGCGCGAGGAGAACTGACAACAGCGTTTCGGTTGGCTAGGACCGTTCGTTATCGCTTTCTAAATGTTTACTGAATAATGTTGGGGCACTGTTTCCAAAACAGGACCGTACGGTGCGCTCGCGTACCAAACCAATAGGTAAAATGGCGGAAAGATACAGAATAGGGCCCCTGCGCCACGCCAGAGTCGGTCGATCGCCGTTCGGCAAGGCTTGCCCCGCCAAAGGCCCCATCGGCCGTTCCACTTATGGCGACTATGGCATCGGGCAGAAGGGCCTTCAATGCTGACGAGTCAAGCAATGGATTCGGTAAACACAGGAAGTGCAAGAGTAGGGTACGACGGAGGGCCAGGTCCCCACACGAAGGTGGCAAGACCACATCCCGTTCTTCGACAAGGCATCGTTCTGCGGCCAGGACCATAGCTCTCACAACCTATGTGCCATTCTCTGTGGACATCCCACCTTTCACAGACGACAAAACTCATCAAATAACTAATGAATACCGCCCACTTCGTGACAAACTTGCCAGAGACAGGGCCGCCCGATACGAGAAAATTGCACATGAATGTGACGAAGAAGACTCTTCTGGGGAAGAGAAGCTGCAGAACTACGCAACTGTATCGGAATCGGACGCTGCGCAGCAGCCGACGGGCGACTAAGATCACCAGGACACTCAAAATGATGAAAAACTTTTCCAATTCGTCCAACGTAAGAAAGCCGAACGGAAAACGAAAAATCCATTACAACTGGAAGACTTAACTAAGTGACAGAATCCATCGCTAACGTCGAACCATCTCACTCCACATCAGGTGGATACAGAACTAATGGAATTCACTAGCCACCCTAATGGCGATATATCTCGAGAACCCTCACCTCCAACGATACAACAACCAGCTACACCAGCCAATGAAATACTTCCGATCACAATCCAGTACTCAGGGCGTTACCTAACGCTGAAGTCGGTAATACAATCAATCATCATTTTGAATCCTTGTCAGATTAACATGCTGGACTTCGATTCTTTCAGGACTCCAAAATTCGGTTTTCCACTCACCATTCGCCAACAGAGAATACCCTCGAAGTTATTATTAAGTAGTTGCCAGCTGAGATAACCGCTGAGGAAGCTGAAAAGGAACTTTGGTCCATGGGATTCACTGAAACCTCTCTTCATTAATTCAAGTCACGTGATGAATGAACCGACAAGCTAAAGGTGTAACCTGTCCACTGCGTTTCACTTCCACCTGGACCAATTACTGACTCGACTTATGACGCTCGTGACATCATGAACACCAAGATCCAGGTCGAAACGTATCACCAGAAAGATGGACCACCACAGCGGAAGTGTTGCTGATGCTACTTTCATGCAGGCAACTATTGCTCACTACCGCCCAGATGCAACAAATTCACCGGCCACCACCTGTACAAAAAAATAAACTGAACTAAACTAAACTCCACCCCAACAGGCCATGAGGGCCCAACGCTACCGACCGGCCGCCGTGTCATCCTCAGACCAAAGGCGTGTCTGGATGCGGATATGGAGGGGCATGTGCTCAGCACATCGGTCTCCCAGCCATACGTCAGTTTACGAGACCAGACACGCTGCTTCTCAATCAAGTAGTTGACAGACCGGATGCTCACGCACACAAGTGCTAGCGCAGTCCAACAACGCTTAATTTCGGTGATCTGAAGGGAACCAGTGTTACCACTGCAGCAGGTCCATTGGCCCACCCGTCCAAAACCTGCACTAAACCATCAAAGCATAAGCCTAAGTGCGTGAACTGTGAAGGCGACTATCCCACCACTTAGAGGCGGTGTCCCATTTTTCAACAAGCGTTCAAAACGTACACTGCACAAAGACAAGCAGCTCAAGTGCGCCAGCAAGAACCAGCTACTGCTCCTCTGCAACCAAAAGTGGACAACCAGAAGAACTTTCCTACGTTACCGAAGAGGACGACATCAGCACAGCTTCGAAACTTCTATGAAGATATTCGCCACTCAGTAACGGCCCATAGAGTTTCACAGTTACAAGACCCCACACTTTGTATATTTAATGGCAGAGGGTTAGTACTAAGAAGCAGGAACTGGAAGATTTTCACACTCGAGAGAAGGTGGATATCCTGTTCTTAACGAAAACTTGGTTGAGACCAACTCAAACGTTTAAACTTTAGAACATGGTTGCTTATAAGACAGACTGAACCAATGGCTAGGAGTGTGGCACATCCATATTTCTTTACAAAGTCATCACGTGGTATGACTAGTACTTCCCCAGTTCACTTCTCTTGAGGCAACAGCAGTGAATGTCTCCACTTCTCACGTCATTGTCAAGATGATGGTTGTGTAATCAAGCCCGCGTCGACAGTTCGACAAACAGGATCTCACAAGAATGAAATTTTCTCTCTGCAGTGCAGTGTGCACTGATATGAAACTTTCTGGCAAATTACAAGTGTGGGCTGGACAAAGACTCGAACTCGGGACTTTAACCTTTCGCGAGCAAGAACTCTACCAACTGAGCTACCCCAGCACGACTCACGACGTGTCCTTACTGCTTTACTTCCACCAGTACCTTGTCTCCTACCTTCCAAACTTCACAGAAATTCTTTTGCAAGGTTCACAGGAGAGATTCTGTGAAGTTTGAAAGGTAGCAGACGAGGTACTGGCGGAAGTAAAGCAGTGAGGAGGGTCCAGAGTCGTTTTTGGGTGGCTCAATTCGTAGAGCACTTGCCCTCGAAAGGCAAAGGTCCTGAGTTCGAATCTCAGTTCGGCACACAGTATTAATGTGCCAGAAAATTTCAAGATCTCACGCCTCTGTTTGATTGATTTGACAAGATCCTCAAGTGTGGAGTCTGAATGACAAACATTGCGGTTGGAACTCTCTGGGCAACAAACCAAGAGAAATACAACTCCACGGCCTTGAAGAATGGCTAGAAGTCATCATCATATGCACTGAAAAGCTCTCTCCTATATCGGGCAAACAGTAAATATTCGCCGAATACGTCGTATTCATCTAATGTGCCATTGACATGTAAACACCATTCGACAGTTTCGCAATAGAGCACTAAAAGGAGTGGTAATACTAGTATCGCCGAAACAAGCGAATGTGAATGATGTATTGCTTAGAAGAATAAGTCGATATGCTTCTCATTTACGGAGAATGCCAAATAAATTAAGTGAGAGTTAGGGACTTGTACGCTGAAAGATGTCCTCAACGTACTCACCGTACACGTCGTACATTTAAATATGTTTATGATAACCTGAGAACAACTGGAAATTAAACGCATCGGGAACATATCCGGAAAAGGAAAGTTACTAACGAGGAAACGGAAATTGGTACTCCTTCAAGATCCTTGTATTAGTTTGCGGCAAATTGCAAGGGAATCTGGCATGAGACAGAGTAGTGTTATTCATGGTCTGCACCGCCATAAATATCATCCTTACCATATCAGTCTCCACCAGGAATTAACTGGTACGGATTTTATGCGTCGCATTGAATACTGCTGATGGGCTCAACTTCAGATTCAGAGGGATGACACATTTATTAATTTGATTTTATTCACTGACGAGGCTACATTTATGAACCATTGAAATGTTAATTTGCATAGCACAATATATGGCAACTGAAAATGCATGTTGGCTGCCGAAAGTTGCCCACCAAAATCCGTGGTCGGTGAATGTATGATGTGGGATTCTGGAGGACAGAATTACAGGCCACTATTTCATCGAAGGAAATCTTAATGATAGGAAGTACACCACATTCCTGCAAGAAATAATTGGTCTGTTATTAGAAGAAATACCTTTACAAACAAGGAAAAAATGTGTTATCAACACGATGGGAGTCAGGCACATTTTTCGCTGATGGCTAGAAATAAGTTGCAGAGACAATTGCCAAATCGTTGGACTGGACGAGGAGTAGCTGTGTCGTGGCCGGCTCGTTCACCAGACTTGAAGCCTCTGGATTTTTTCTTTTGGGGATACGTAATAGACATTGTTTACAAAGACATTCCAACTGCACCTGAAGATATGCGACAGAGAATTGTCAGAGCATGTGCTTCGATAAGTGACGAAGTGCTAAGGAATACCACTTAATCCGTGATAAGAAGATTGTGGCACTGCATTGATACCAACAGTCATCACTTCGAACACATTCTGTAAATGGATGTTCATGTCACCTTTTTGACCTTCGATGATCTTCAAAGACCTTACTGTTATGTATCATTGGATTCGTCTCGATAGCCACTATCAGAAAATAAAGTAACAAACCACAGCATCCCATTTAAAAAAAACTAAGTTGATCTTCATATCTCTGAAGCGACCCCACCTAGCAACAAAAAGCCAACGTCGTACTATGGCCCCCGTTGTCCCATGCAACCTGTGTCCCACACATTTTTCAGCTCCTATCACACTTTCGGAGTTATTCTTGGTGGCAACAGTTAGTGACTCACCCTGTAGATACGACTTCAGATTAGTGCAGTTGATAAAATACCGATATACAGATACTTTTCCAAAATTATATCGAAATATGTCGACGATATATTCTCCCCGATATATCGATGTATCGATTTCACATCGGTAATATTAAGTGCCGATATTATTATTTTATATTATATTTTTTTGCAATTTTTGGTAAACATTTGAGAGAGTTCTTTTGAAATTGTAATAGAACTTAATTTTACTGTCACTTTCTGAAGGAGTCTTACTGCTTTTTGAGTTCTCATCACGTCCAGTCTTTCTCTCTGACTGTATGAAGCAAGTATAAGTGGCACAAAGAAGAAGTCTGTTGGCACTGGGGAGCGGCGGTGTGAATGGAATAACATTTCCGACGTGAAGAAATAGCACCGGCCGTGAGTCGTGCTTCGGGAGCTCAGTTGGTAGAGCACTTGCCCGCGAAAGGCAAAGGTCCCGAGTTCGAGTCTCGGTCGAGCACACAGTTTTAATCTGCCAGGAAGTTTCATATCAGCGCACACTCCGCTGCAGAGTGAAATTCTCATTCGGGAAGGGCAGTAATGTTTGCTCGTAAGGGTCCACTACCACGCGCCAGACTGATCCTCATCAACCGAGAAATC
Source organism: Schistocerca serialis cubense (assembly GCF_023864345.2). Lineage (NCBI taxonomy): Eukaryota > Metazoa > Arthropoda > Insecta > Orthoptera > Acrididae > Schistocerca > Schistocerca serialis. The sequence goes on from NC_064640.1 coordinate 503,416,562, forward strand.
CGTTTACCAGCCATGTCGAGTGTCATACTGGGTGCTCAGCTACTGTTTAACCTTCACTTCCAGAACAACCAACATAAGATTTAACAGCGTATCGTCCAACTCTGAAGACAGGCACCGAGTCCAAGTACCTCGTGCCACCATAGAAGTTCTGCAATGACATGACACCTACAGAAGAATCAGCATAATATAAGGGCTCAAGGACAAACAGCCCATAGTTCTTATGATGAGTAAATAAAGTTGGTATTTCTCGTCTGCCTCACCCACAGAAGTACATTCACGAAGTCGGTTACACTTCACAGACACCACACCCACGAACACACAGACACACAAAAGATATTTTTCGGTTACAGACAACCGCAATTTATGGTAATCACTTATGTTGCTGCATGTCGCAATGGTCAGCGTGTCCTTTGCTAGTTTCGTGCCTGTGTCAGTTTCATTCTTTGGGCAAAAGTTTTTTGAGGGATCATTTTATAATTTAACCCCATGTCGTCAGTGTCGTGTAACTGATCAGCTACTAATTTATTTCATTAGACTACTTTTTTCAAATTTTGGATAAAAATCTCTACCTGCATTACCATCAGCAGAAAGTTTTCTCCTGAAATAGCAACATGCTTAACGCCATGACGATTTTTCCATCGGTGAAACCAACCTTCACTTTTTCACTTGCTCGGGATTTGTCTTCTTCAGCTCTCCAGTTTTTGATGCAAGTGAAAAGCTCTTTCTTTTATGACTGGGCCTGAGAGTGAAGTCTTTCGTGAAAAAACCAAACCCACACAAGTTATCCAAGAACTCAAGTTTCGATTTATTCCTATGCTTTTCTAGTTTTTAAGGCATTTTTCTCCGTCTCCAGTTCGCGAAAAAGCTTCAAGATCTTTTGAGTTATGTCTCCAATCTTTAATGGTTGTCACTCCAGTACCCATTTCAGAGACTAATTTAGTTACTTACAACGCCCTCAGTGGCACTGTAGCGAGAAGGAAGCGACTCTGCCTTACTTCTCTGGTTTCTGTATCACTAACCTGGTGTCTTGCTGGTTAGGTAGTCCGTCCCTCGTCGCACAGTAGTAGCGCTCAGGTGCCAGGTTCAATGTAGGTGATCCTGCTAATGTGGAGTGTTTCGGGATGCCAGTTGTTAAATGTCAGCCATGATTTGTACTTTACTCGTTTCAATAAAGAAAATACTTCGACACACACTTCACAGAATTTCAGATATGGCGGCTCTTGGCTACGCCGTTATTCAACCCTTTACAACACATTAACACCTTTCTGACTTTCCATAATCGTGATACACACTGCCCACGACACGTGGCGTTCACTGGTAACTAACATTCACTTTATCTCATGTTTCACAGCTGGAATTTTTACTCGTGACCGTTCTTTTAGTGCCTCCCCCAGTTACTCGACCTTGCTTTTTGAGTGGCGCCTCGCTACTAACTCGCCCTATCTCCCCGACGGACAAGAGAAACCCCACCTTTCTCCCTCAGCGAATAAGGACACTTCTCTCGTTTCACACACATCGCTGTTGCTAGGCAGATCTGACGTCACGTTTGCGGAGATTGTCACGGAAGTTTGTCTCGGAAACTGTCTCAGATTGTAATATCCTACTCCCGAATTGTCGGATTTGTCCCTACTAAGGTTGCACAACATTGCCTCCTATGATTTCAGCACTAATGCTCCTTGCTGACGCTTAATTGTCAAATGCACTTGTAGCCTGGCAGCTACTGAGCATTCCCGATCGCATAAATGTGCGTAATACTTGGCTTAAGCACGTGAAGGGAACGCATGTATGCATTACAGACTGATTCGAGCTTGTCAAGTCTTTGTAGAACTGTTAGTTTGTGTTCGATCGTACACACAACACGTTTCCTTTTCTGATTTATAGTGATTTTTAGTTTTTCTGAAACCCTTATACCTCTTCATCACAAGTTAATGAACTGTATAAAAATACACTATAACTTAAATAATAGAAGGTGCAAAGATAAAACAACATTTGAAAGAATACAGTACAGCGAAAGAGTCGGGCAGTAAAGCAGCGTGTCAGCTGCGCACGCGTGAGGAGCGTGACTCATACGGACACCTGTTGTGACGCGAGTAAAACCGATCGATAACGCTGGCACCAGAGTTAATGGCACGCTGTTCCGCGCCGGGCGCAGACGGATGGTCGGACAAATGGTCGAATAATCTGAGGAGTCAGTAAATCGAGGTTCTGTGGTACATTCTCTTTCCCTTCAAGTTCTTTTTCAGTATTATTCTTTTCATGTCTCTTATCCCCAATAGCGTCTTCAGATAATGGCAAAGGTCCTTAAAGTTTAAAATATACCGCTCAACTCCAAGCCTTCGAACATCCCCCATTTTCTAATAAATATTATGATGTTGCTGAGGAGTTAATATTTCAGTCTGTTACAGAAAATTCTTCTCCGCTGTACCGAAAAAGCGATCAGCAGGCAAGTATGTGTTACATGCATTAAAAATAAGAGGGCTATTAGGAAAGTAAGGTCCGATCGAAATGGACAGTACTGTGAAAATCAGAAATGTTTCATTTACAACAGTCAGCTACACCTTCCAGCTACTTCTCTACATAGTCGGTGCTCCTATTTAAGACATTGTCGTAGCGCTGTACCATCTTTCCAGTACCCTCGTCATATAAGGCACCTGTCTGTGCTTTGCGCCAATTCTCTACGCTGCTCTACAGCTTGTTGTCTGTGCCAAGATGTTGTTTTCATAGCCAGCAGAGATGAACTCATGGGGAGCCAATTACGGGCTCTACTGCGGGTGATCAAACCCTTCATATCGAAAACGCTACAGGAGCATCATCACTGCCTTTGCAAAGTGCGGCCCAGAGTTGTCATGATGAAGGAAACTCACGACAGTTATGTTATGTGGTCTCGACGACATCAGGCGAAATATCTCGCCTGGCCCTCATCCTTGGGGGGTGGGGGAGTGGGGAGGGGGGTGGGGGGGGAAGACAGAGCTTTCTAGGCATCTTCAAGCGTTCATTGTGCGCTCAGAACTAAAAAGAGCGTCGCGACGTCATCATGTCAAAGAGAGACCGCCCAGTATAGCTGTGCAAAGTTTCATCGGTTTTTTTACTGTGGTTTTCATTTCGCGCCCTGTCGGACTTTACTTATGGAATACCTCTCAGGTGTAGTTCTTTCACTCAGTCTGGAGATTTTTTTAAAGCCACCAGTAGAGACAATGAACTACATTGGCATTCGTGTTGTGCCCCTGACAGCCATTAAAAATGCCCTTATATTTTAGTGTATTCGTCATATGTATGGTTATTTAGAGCGTCTATCAAGGCTGAAGCTATTTCACTTGATCCACGACCAGCCTGGTCTGCAGCCCAACAGGGTAAGTTTGGAGACTCATTTTTAGTGTTGCTAAAGCAGAGTGCATACTACGACAGTTGGCGCACGTAATAGGCTTTAGCGATAGTAAGTCTCGGTAAGGATTGTTCTTATTGTACATCAAAGCAGAGAGAGAAACTGTTGAGAAATTTCTGTTTCATATTTTTTTTTTTAATTTTTGCCCTCATTTTATGACCACAAATCTCTCCTCAAATTCTTTGTCTTTTGATCAAGTCTTTAGTGAGTGTCATTTCCCGTTTCATTCTAGAGCCGTAGCTTCAGGATCCTCTACAGGACGACCAAACACCACATTAAAGTTTTAGAAAAAAGTGTTATTGAACAACCACTTTTTTTAAAATTAAAGAGCCGGGAACGCTCCCTTTCTACATGGCTAAGTGCTTTGTAATGCTTAATTCTGAGAATGGATACAGCCTTTTACTTTTTGTCTGCTAAAATGACTTTCCCTAGCCTTTAAATTCAAGATGAAATCAGTCACGCTCCATTTCTTTGGAATGTTTAGGATTGTTCTGTAGTTCCCACCACTTGTTTCGTGAATGGCATTAAGTCTAGTTGTTCTCATAGAGAATGCAACTCAAAAACTTGGAACGTACAGGGACTAGTTCATCGTTTACTCCGATCTGAAACTTTGTAACTAGATAATTCAGTTTTCCACAATCGTTCGTAGGGTGCCGTCGTTTTGGCCAGGACACAGCCATAAATCAATACAAAATCCTGTCTTGCTGTTTGATGAAGGATATGCGGACATTCTTCCTATTATAAATTGCAGTTGTTTCAAAGAAAATGCCTTTTTTGCGTGCTGCACATCGAATTTTTTATTTTTATTTATGCACCCAGACGCGTTCCGCCTTTTTTACAAGGCATCTTCAGTGGGTTTCCTGAAATATTACATGATTTGTCCATTTTTACACATAGGTTACGGTTTCACTTCTAGGTTATAGATTTAAAAACAGTTCAGGCGAAACGCGTCTGGGCCGGCCGAAGTGGCCGTGCGGTTAAAGGCGCTGCAGTCTGGAACCGCAAACTGCTACGGTCGCAGGTTCGAATCCTGCCTCGGGCATGGATGTTTGATGTCCTTAGGTTAGTTAGGTTTAACTAGTTCTAAGTAGGGGATTAATGACCTCAGAAGTTGAGTCCCATAGTGCTCAGAGCCATTTGAACCATTTGAAACGCGTCTGGGTGCATAAATAAAAATAAAAATTTCGATGTGCAGCATGCTAAAAAGGCATTTTCTTTGAAACAACTGCAATTTATATACAGCTGCTGCGAAAATGGTCACTACAAGAAACGTGTTATTGTTCCTATTCATGATGAGACAGTAGGCAGTGACGGTGCAGCAATTAAGTCTTTCCCCTTTGTGTCCACAAGTCGGTTCAGACTAAATCGTTTCACGGTCCTTATCGCGGTATCTGAAACTGTTAATAATTAACGGTCGGTTTCAAGCTAGAAACTGATGTTGCAATACATAACTAGTAACCTAATGAAGTACGATGATTGTACTTTTGCAGCCATTCGCAACTTAGCCTCGTTGATTATGTCTTGTTTATTAAACGCTCCAGTTGCTACATTTACAGGACTTAGTTGGTCCTTACGGTACTAGTATGTATGCTTTACCTCATTTTCAAGTCACCTGAAAGCGTAAGCTGTAAAGCATCGGCACGCTAGAGTACATTACAATTATATAAAAAATAAGGGGTCGTCATTTGATAATACTATACATTTACGGTTTCTTCGCGCGCAAGTGCTCCTTTAACTGAAGCCAGAATGTATCATCGAGCGACGTGGCGCAGTTGTTAGCACGCTGGACTCGCATTCGGGAGGACGACGGTTCAAACCCGCGGCCGGCCATACTGATTTAGATTCTCCGTGATTTACCTAAATCGCTTCAGGCAAATGACAAGATGGTTTCTTGGAAAGGGCACGGCCGACTTCCTTCCCTAATCCGATGGGACACATGACCTGGCTGTTTGGTCCCCTTCCCCAACTCAACCAGTATGTATCGAAAACTAACATGTGTCTTTCTGACCGCCAAAACGTAACTAAAACGAAAATTAGTTTTGTTTTGACTGTCAGTAAGACCTATTAGTTTTTGAAACATTCTGTCTGCAGTCAAAAGAGCGCTTATTCGCGATAATGAGTAGTTTAATATTAACCATGAATATGCTAGGGTCGTCCAATGAGTACTGCAAGTCATTTTTCCCTCAGCCAATATCAGTTGAAAAATTGCGGAATTTGCTGTGGGACATCGTGGAATATTCCCACTTCAGCCCCTATTGATTCATAAAATTCCAATTGGAAGCGGCGCTATACGTAGCCTTCAAAATGGCGTCTGTAAAGGACGTGCCTTCCAGTCAGAGAGCTATCATTCAGTTTCTTTTGGAGGAAAACCAGAGCATCGAAGATATTCATAGGCGCTTGCACAATGTATACAGAGACCTGGCAGTGAACAATAGCACGATGAGTCGTCGGTCGAGACGTCTGTCATCATCATAATAAGGTCGTGCAAGCCCATCAAGTCTCACGCGTGCCGGCAGACAGCTGTGACTCCAGCAATATTACAGCGTGCGGACACTTTCGTGCGAGGTGATACACGGATCACCATGACAAAGCAAGGCCTCACACAATTCTGCGCACCCGAGTGGAGCTCGAAACTTCATTGGACCGTTTTTTGTCATCCACCCTACAGCCCGAATCTCGCACCTTCCGATTTCCATCTCTTTCACCCAATGAAGGATGCTCTCCACGGGAAGCAGTACGTGGATGATACAGAGGTTATTGATGCAGCAAGATGTTGGCTCCGACGTCGACCAGTATAGTGGTACCATGAGGGCATACAGGCATTCCCAGAGTGGTGGCGTAAGGTCGTTGCATTGAACGGACTTTATGTGCAAAAATAAAGTTTTGTAGATAAAAGAGTGGGGAATAATATTGTGTACTGGAATTCTGAATAAAATCAACCTGCTTTCAGAAGAAAATGTGTTGCATTGGTTACTGAACGCTCACTGTATAACAAAATGGCGACGTCTTATGGCTTAGATGATTTTCATGGGCTCAAGGGTTTAGATGCTTCACTGTTTATGTTTTAAGTGACTTCAAATTGGGATAAGGACTCCCAAAACGTATCGGAAGAATCAAATAAATACTTTAAATATAGCAAAAAAATGGTTCAAATGGCTCTGAGCTCTATGGGACTTAACATCTTGTATACTGGCAATTTCGGTCTCCTACTATATCTTCTCCTCCTGTACGGCATGGCTGTGTGTATCGTGCGGCTGCCTCGAGTCGAATGAGCATGCTGTTGCCTCACGAGCGAGACTGGGCCCCGAGCGGATGTGGCCCCTGATAAGAGCGCAGCAACCTAACCAACCTAAGGTCATCACACACATCCATGCCCGAGGCAGGATTCGAACCTGCGACCGTAGCAGTCCCGCGGTTCCGGACTGCAGCGCCTAGAACCGCACGGCCATAAATATAGCAAATGAAACGTTTAATATTCAAAAAAGAACATCCACTGAGTAGTCAACTTCATAAAAAAATTTCCATTTATAATCACCTATCTTTCCATCTAGTCCACTTTTCTTTTCACTACGACACTCTACCACTTCCTAGATCCAAAAGAGTAGTTCCCTACACGTAGACGTTCTTCCATGTCCGTCATATTTCACATGAACTGCAATCTCCCTCAAAAACACAATGCTAGGACAGCATACCCGTTGATCGCAACAATGCATTGGCCACAACAATAAGCAGAATACAACGGAAACATTGCTGTGAGCTTCCTGCTTAGACGTCACAGATTTTATTGGACATCAGGTGTTACTTACATTAGCAGTTGGGACATTAGTTACATTAGCAGCGATTGGAACCAAAATTTTAGGTTGGGCATGATGTGTTATGCAACAAAGGCCTAATTTTACACCGGATTTAAAAGGTTAAAACTGAGTTTTGAATTAAAACGACATCGTAACTTGATGCAGCCCTTCTTCTAGAGTAGCATCCAATTTTACGGTAGCGAGTGGACTTACCGCATTTTGAAATGTCGCTGTCGTTATTCTCCATTAGTCTCTAGTAGTTCTACAACATAAAGTACCTCCTGTGGTAACGCGGTATCTGCAGGAATCCTAATAATTTCCCTGTACGTGAAGGTACGTTATCATGATGGAAACCAATCCTCAGTGTTTGCAGTTCAGTTGTAAACACCTTCCTGATTGGTTTACCTTCGAACATTGTCTCGCTTTCAGATGACGTCTTCAGTGAAAACTAAGTTCCACTGAGTTCAGGTGGGCGTTTATCGAGGAAGACCAGGTCCGAGAATTGCAGAATACCCTTCATCAACATGTGGCAAACTTCCATGTGCTTACGAAAATTCTCAGCTCCAAATCTATAGCAGAACAGTGTAGTCCCTAATGACATCGTGTCATTGTCACCTACCATATGTATCTTACACTGAAGAGCGAAAGAAACTGGTACACCTGCCTAATATCGTGAGGGGCCCTGCGAGCAAGCAGAAGTGCCGTAACCGGACGTAACATGGACTCGACTAATGACTGAAGTGGTGCTGGAGGGAACTGACACCATGAATCGTCCAGGGCTGTACATAAATCCGTAAGAGTACGATGGGGTGGTGATCTCTTCTGAACAGCACGTTGCAGGGCATCTCACATGTGCTCAATAATGTTCATGTCTGGGGAATTTGGTGGCCAGGGGAAGTGTTAAAACTCAGAACAATGTTCCTGGAGCCACATTGTAGCTATTCTGGACGAGTGGTGTGTCGCATTGTCCCGCTGGAATTGCCCAAGTCCGCCTGAATGCATAATGGACATGAATAGATGCAGGTGATCACACAGAATGCTTACGCACGTGTCACCTGTCAGAGTCGTTTCTAAACGTATAAGGGGTCCAAGATCACTCCAACTGCACATGCCCCACACCATTACAGAGCCTCCGCCAGCCTGAACAGTCCCCTCCAGTTATGCAGGATCCACGGATTCGTGAGGTTGTCTCCATACCCGCACACATAAATCCGCTCGATACAATTTGAAACGCGACTCGTCCGACCAGGCAACATGTTTCCAGTCATCAACAGTCCATTGTCGGTGTTGACGGGCCCAGGAGAAACGTAAAGCTTTGTACCGTGCAGTCATCAAGGGTACACGAATGGGTCTTCAGCTCTGTAAGCCCATATCGATGATGCTTCGTTGAATGGTTCGCACATTGACACTTGTTGATGGCAACAATTTGCGGAAGGACTGCACTTCTGTCGTGTTGAACGGTTCTCTTCAGTCGTCGTTGGCCCCGTTGTTGCAGGATCTTATTCCGCTCACAGCGATGTCGAATATTTGATGTTTTACAGGTTGCCTGATACGGTACACTCGTGAAGTGGTCGTACGGGAAAATCCCCACTTCATAGCTACCTCGAAGATGCAGTGTCCCATCGCTCGTGCTGGACTGAAGAGTTTTTAGCAAACAGAACACAGCATGTTGTTCTTAAGGGAGAGACTTCTACAGACGGCTTTTCGCGGGTGATTCTGTAGTATACAGAGAAGTTGCAGCATTAGAATATTGCAGCGAAATGCAGGAACATCTGCAGCGGATAGGCACTTGCTGCAGGGTGTGGCAACTGACCCTTAACATAGACAAATTTAATGTATTGCGAATACATAGAAAGAAGGATCCTTTATTGTATGACTGTATGATGGCGGAACAAACACTGGCAGCAGTTACTTCTGTAAAATATCTGGGAGTATGCGTACGGAACGATTTCAAAAATGGCTCTGAGCACTATGGGACTCAACTGCTGAGGTCATTAGTCCCCTAGAACCTAGAACTAGTTAAACCTAACTAACCTAAGGACATCACACACGTCCATGCCCGAGGCAGGATTCGAACCTGCGACCGTAGCGGTCTCGCGGTTCCAGACTGCAGCGCCAGAACCGCGCTGCCACTTCGGCCTGCGGAACGATTTCAAGTGGAACGATTACATAAAATTAATTGTTGGTAAGGCGGGTGCCAGGTTGAGATTCATTGGGAGAATCCTTAGAAAATGTAGTCCATCAACAAAGGAGGTGGCTTACAAAACACTCGTTCGACCTATACTTGAGTATTCCTCATCAGTGTGGGATCCGAACCAGGTCGGGTTGACAGAGGAGATAGAGAAGATCCAAAGAAGAGCGGCGCATTTTGTCACAGGGTTATTTGGTAAGCGTGATAGCGTTACGGTGATGTTTAGCAAACTCAAGTGGCAGACTCTGCAAGAGAGGCGCTCTGCATCGCGGTGTAGCTTGCTGTAAAGGTTTCGATAGGGGGCGTTTCTGGATTAGGTATCGAATATATTGCTTCCCCCTACTTATACTTCCAGAGAAGATCGCGAATGTAAAATTAGAGAGATTCGAGAGTGCACGGAGGCTTTCCGGCAGTCGTTCTTCCCGCGAACCATACGCAACTGGAACAGAAAAGGGAGGTTATAACAGTGGCACATAAAGTGCCCTTCGCCACACACCGTTGGGTGATTTGCGGAGTATAAATGTAGATGTATATGCACATGTGGCTGTAGATGTACATGTACACGTAGATGTAGGCTATAACACCACGTTCAAGCTCACTTAAATCTTGATAACCTGCCATTGTAGCAGCAGTAACCGATCTAACAACTGCGCCAGTCACTTGTTGTCAGCCGGCCGCTGTGGTCGAACCGTTCTGGGAGCTTCAATCCGGAAGCACGCCGCTGCTACGGTCACAGGTCCGAATCCTGTCTCGGGCATGGGTGTGTGTCTGGTGTGCGGATATATGCCACCACGGACATTTGCCACGCCGGACATCTCGTTGTGTTGGCAGAAGAGCCAACACCGTGTTACGAGCGGAGGCCGAAATGCACACGTTTTAGCTCACGCAGGCTGGTGTGAGGAGGGAAGAACAATACTGAAGTGAGGTCTGGAATAGAGTCCTGCACGACCGAGTAAGTGAGCACAAAATACGAGATGGGGCGAGCACACCCTAACTGGATAGGCTGCCCGCACTAGTCCTAGTGACCGAGCATAGAAGCCGTGACCGAATACGTAGCACGTAACTTCAAACACATTACACGTGTCATTAACCGTGTGAGACTGCAGTCAGTACGGGCTTCTCATTTGTGGTGTGTCTCTCTCTGTAATCATGCAATGCGAGGAAGCCAGTGCAGTAAGACGTAAGATTGAAACCAATGTTTACACATTGAAGAAACGGGAAGGTCTAAAAACCAAGTATGGCGTACATTTCTGTTGGTTGTAGACGAAAACAGTACGTCTACTGGGTACGTATCGTGCATAATTTACTCCACATTATTGTGTTTCCAGTCGGGAACCACTCATTTAAAGAAACACAGTTGCAACAAAACCTCACGAAGATAGAGCTCCTTCAGGGATACCGGCAGTAATAAAAAATAGTATTACAGCCAAGTGTGTTGCAATGTGTGCTAAAGATATGAGACCTTTTAATGTTGTTTCCGGTGAAGGTTTCAGAGAACTAGGCCAAGAATTAATAGATCTAGGTGGGCATTATGGAGAAGTTAACGTGGCAGATGTCATGCCACGTCCCTCTACTATAAAAGAAATGGCTCTGAGCACTATGGGACTTAACATCTGAAGTCATGAGTCCCCTATAACTCAGAACTACTTAAACCTAACTAACCTAAGGACATCACACACATCCACGCCCAAGGCAAGATTCGAACCTGCGGCCGTAGCGGTCGCGCGGTTCCATACTGTAGCGCCTAGAACCGCTCGGCCACACTGGCCGGCCCTCTACTATAAGCAAACATGTCAAAGGCCAAGCTGATGCAATACGAAACAGCATAATGCCTTCTGTTATTGCGGAAGTTATTAATAAAGCATGTGCTGCGACAGCTGATATGTGGACTGATTCGCATAATCAGGTGCACTATTTGACGCTTACAATACGTTACATTAACACAGATTGGTCTCTGGTGAACAATGTTTTATTCCCGGACGTTAAGAAGAGCGGAGTAAATATTATGAAAGAAATTGAAGAGAGGAAGGCTGATTGGGACATTTCGCCGCACATGTTGCACAGTTTTGTTTTTGTTTTCGACCAGAGTGCCAATGTAATAAAGGCTTTGGAAAATCACGAAAGGATTGCTTGTGCTGCTCATTGTATAAACACAGCACTTAGCCAAACTTTCGATGAAGATAACTTCTTGTTAAATCATGCCCCGAACATCGCATCAGCATTAAATACTGCAAAATGCATTGTAAGGTACATTAAGAAAAGTAGCCTCTGCCTGTCTTTGAAATCATCGTTGAAACAAGAGGTCTGCACACGCTGGAACAGCTTGTAGACTATGCTGGAATCCTTACACACTCAGTATAACGAAGTTGCTGCTTTGCTGATGGAAAAGGATTCCGCTTACAGATTGCAAGGATATGATAATGAGCTAGCAGGACAAAGTGCGCATTTTCTGAGACCATTTAAAGAGGCCACAGATGAATTAGAAGGCGAAAAAGAACCGACAGTCCAGTTAGTTCTTCTTTGATTTCACAAACTGCAACAAATTTGCAGTGTCAATGACACTGACTGTCAGGTGAGTAATTACTGCAGTTAGAAGCCCTGTTTCATTATGATACGCGATAGATTTATAATCAACTAGCGTAATTGATGTGTACTAACAAATATGTATTTTTAACAGGAGGTAGAAAGAATTAAAAATCGAGCCTTTGTGAGAAAATTGTGATCACTTCCAGACATAAAAGTGCTACGTTTCTTTGGCCGTCTTTCCGTGATCTTAATAAGCTTGAAATAAATTAAAAGCAGAAAATTCTTAACAATGTACGACAAATGTGTGCTACTTATGCAGGTACAACATGCAATCATTAACATAGTTAGTGGATAGTGTATTATAGAGAAACGGGAATTTATAATTCGTACGTATAATATTTCACTAACGTAAAACACCTAGTATTTACGGGAACGTTTCGATGATTTCCACATCAGTTCTTTATTACTTGTCTCTTATGTTTATTATCATAGATCCTGCAAGTACTGTGTCATCACCACCCAGAAAGAGAGATCGTTTCAAGGAATGGAGGAACAACAGATCATAAGCAGCAAATGAAGTAGATCTCTACATTCGAATGCACCCCGGAGATGATGATGACGTCTTAAAGTGGTGGAGCAGACATGTAATAGATCTGCCAGGCCTGGCTGCAGTTGCAAGACGTATTTTATGTATCCCAGCAACAAGCACACCTAGTGTAACATGCTTTAGTGAAGCCGGCATGTTACTAACAATTCGCCGCAGCCAATTAAATCCGGAACGCATTAGTGATTTACTGCTTATCAACAATAACTATAATTTTGTTTCTGTTTGCAAAGAAGTGAAAAGTATGACAAATTACGTGTGTAAATGTTGAATGTTCTTTGTATGCTTTCTTTATGAAGATGGTTGTCTTCTAGATTACAGGGACAGCACTTATTTAATGTTTCCTATTAATGAAAGGAAACATATATCTTCTGTTTGGAAATGAGACTCGTCTTGTATCCGCGATTGTATTGAAATATCATGTTACTTTCCAAGTGCTTTATGAATTTAGCTGTGTCACGTACCCATTCTTGGAAACTTTACTTTTGTATTAAAAGAGGCAGAGATAAATACATTGTGTGTGTGTGTGTGTGTGTGTGTGTGAGAGAGAGAGAGAGAGACAGAGAGAGAGAGAGAGAGAGAGAGAGGCGTTGGATTTGTACAGTACAGTGCAGCGAGCCGGGGCGAGGCGAGGTGAGACATCAGCGGTGACCGGTCATGCTCGGTTATCCGTGTGTCCGGAATCCGGACCACAGACATGGGGCGAGTACGTGACCGAGCCGAGCCGTATGGGGCCGGACACGAGCTGCTCGGTCCCCCCGTCAACAGGCGAGCCGTGGCCGGTCAAACATTGAGCGTTGCTGCACTTTAGTCTGGAACATGACATGGAATTAGAATTCAGAAAGCGGACGCAATTAGTTCGATACTTAACTTTAATCCATTAATGATGAACGTCGCTCTTGAAGGTACATGAGTCACAATATTATCTGTTCAGAAGACATGGTAACTGAGTATGGCGCCTTGCTAGGTCGTAGCACATGACGTAGCTGAAGGCTATGCTAAACTGTCGTCTCTGCAAATGAGAACGTATGTAGACAGTGAACCATCGCTAGCAAAGTGGGCTGTACAACTGGGGTGAGTGCTAGGGAGTCTCTCTAGACTAGACCTGCCGTGTGGCGGCGCTCGGTCTGCAATCACTGATAGTGGCGACACGCGGGTCCGACGTATACTAACGGACCGCAGCCGATTTAAAGAGTACCACCTAGCAAGTGTGGTGTCTGACGGTGACACCACACATCTGCCACGATTTTACTTGCTCCGAAGGGTTGCGTCCCTTGTCTCCCCATCCTCCTCCTCCTCACCTGTCGCCCGACCCCTAGAACTGCATTTAGTAATTCTACTTAGTGGCACTGTCGTCAGTAACATTACCGATACTGTAGCGCAGTGAACGTACTTACTGAGGCTTTCCGCCGGTTTACTTAACATAGGTCCAGAGTCTCTTTGGATTTTCCGCCACATTTCTATAGAGAAACTATTAAATGCATCTCGCATTGAAATCCGCACCAAATTTCGAGTCTCAGTAAAACTTCGCCAATGTTGTAGTATTTGCGTTCATCTAAATTATACGTGCCTTTTTCGGTACTCTTGCAGCAGCTTTCTGTCTTGTTTTGTGTATCATATGGAATCAGTTCCGTATCTTATTAATTTATTTGGCATGAATTTCTCGAGTGCTGTTGATACTATTTCTATGGATTTAAGCCACATATGGTCTTCACTTACATAGTTTGGAAGGATTGGAGACTGTCTCTTAGAAAGAAGTCAACCGAATTTTTAGCTGTTTTTATAAACAGATGTATTTCGCGTTTAGTTTTGGTGAATTTCTTTGTTACGGAATTGAGCCTCTCTACGACTGTGTGTTCACTACTCCCTGTGTCCGTCGTGATGCTCAGGTTTATTTGTGGATATGAGGTCAAGTGTGTTTTCGTAACCATTTACAATTTGAATGGCCTCGTGGACTAATTGTTCAAAATAATTTTAAAAAACTCATTTAGAATAATTACGGAAGTTGTTTTCTATCTACAATAGGGTCTGAAAATGTATTTTTGTCAACATACGGAAGGTAGATTGAAGTCACTGCCAATCATTTCCTCATTTCTAACATTTTAAAATTGTGCGTCGAGTTTAGATGACATGTCAATCATAGATGTTCTTATCTCTATTTAGTGAACGTATTTTCGGTCATGGTTTCAACATTGTCCCCCTACACTTTATTAACTAATTCGCCGCAAGGGATATCGAATTTTAGAAAAAATGGTTCAAATGGCTCTGAGCACTATGGAACTCAACTTCTGAGGTCATCAGTCCCCTAGAACTTAGAACTACATAAACCTACTAACCTAAGGACACCACACACATCCATGCCCGAGGCAGGATTCGAACCTGCGACCGTAGCGGTCGCGCGGTTCCAGACTGTAGCGCCTAGAACCGCTCGGCCACTCCGGCCGGCTCGAATTTTAGAGAGTAAATTAATATGGAGTATGTTATTCTTCTTTTCAAACATTCACACACCCATTTCTTCTTTCGTTATTGTCTTTTGGGCATGCAGTTGTAGTAATTAAAGTAGGCACAAATGCAGTGATCAAAAAGAAATGATTAGCGTACATTCGCATTCTCTTTACATCGTTCCTTTCTTGTTGCTCCCATGGCGATGGACTGTTTATATCGCAATCAGTAAGCGTGAAAGGAAGCTACCGTACAGACAGAAGGATCCATATTTATACTTGGCAGAACTAATTACATACAGACATAATCGTCGGCATTGCTTTCGTTTCCCAACAATTAAAAATATTGCGATTTCGAAAAAGAAGCTCTGTATTTCACCAAGATGTCGAAGAAGAAGGTCTGTTACGTACTGGTTGTATCGAGTAAGATGTGGAGACGGCGGTTTGAAAGCGGACAGAAGAAGTACGAGGAGGGGCGTCCCTTACCTGAGGGATCGCTACTCAAGCTACCTGCCGAAGGGGCAAGTGTGGCAAATGTCCGGCGTGGCAAATGTCCGGAATTCGTGTGTGATGTCCTTAGGTTAGTTAGGTTTAAGTAGTTCTAAGTCTAGGGGACTGATGACCTCAGATGTTAAGTCCCATAGTTGTTACAGCCATTTGAACCATCTGTACTTGTTGTCTTATGCAGGTGTTGCCGACCGCAGCGCCGTATCCTGCCTGTTTACATATCTCTGTATTTGAATATGCATGCCTATACCAGTTTCTTTGGCGTTTTACTGTATAACGTGGAGACCTGTGTTTGTTCCTGCCCAAGAGTTTTAGACTAACGACTAACAAGCGCGCAGCTGCGTCCACTAAAAATTTGTGTTCATTTGCCCTATAATAAGTCTAATAAGCAGAATTCCGTCTGTGCATGCTTCTGTGCACTATTATGTTCTACCGAGAAACCTTTCCGAAGGGCCATTCATTCCCGTTTCTGTTTAACGGATGCTTTTTCGGTTGTTGGTTTCCTTGCTTCTTACTCCTGCACTCTAGTGTCTTATGACCAATTCATGGCACTCCGGTTAAGTCGCTGGTTTAGTAGATGAGCCTTATGTCCACGTCTGTAACACTTCAGAGGTGAAGACCTGATGGTCGTTATATCATTTTGTAGCAATATCAATTTCTTCCAACTGAGTGGCGATTCTAACAGCTGCCTTCAGATCAGATCGATTCTCCATACTGACTCTGCGTGGCACGTCAATGGGGATATCCCGCAAGAAGACATTAAGAGACTTGTTCTGAGCTTATGTAAGGTGTCTGCATCAGCTTCTGAATTTCACATCAAAACATACGTGTGTGCATTTATTTTTCAGTTGTATCCTTGGAAGATTCCACCTATTAGTAGTGCTTCTGTGCTAGACAGTTTAGTTCTTCCCTAATAAATCTCATGCTATTCTATTTACCGTAGCGCTGGCGAAGGTGTTCATCTAGCTCTTGGAATGATTCTACCTTGCTAAGTGCTCCATGATTCATCACAACCATTTTAGCCTAGCCCACTAACCCTAAGTTAGCCACATGTAAACAGGTTTCATCTGTCCAATTACTCAGTTTAGTGGTAGTTATGACATCGTTAATGAGTACAGCAACATCCTCTGCTGTTTTTCAGGAGAAAATGCGTTATCGGCTTGGGTGCTGACAGATCATTTTACTTCCCTTGATACTGACAGTTGGAAGGCTTTCAATACTACTTGCCTACATAATTCTTCATTGTATTCTTTCTGCTGAGCATTTACTGCCTACAACTAAGTCATTCGTTCCGATAAAGCGACAACACTGTCACCCATGGTAGGTGAACCTGTTTCAGGCATTTTTTATCCTACAAATTCCTTTACAATGTCAGAAACAATGGGAAAAAGACACACACACACACACACACACATGCACGCGCGCAAAAATGAACTCAATTAGCTTTATTCCAGATAATGGCCCAACGAGGCTCAAAACAGTCCTGCGAAGATGACCCAATCGTATACAAATGTCACTGACTTAGTTCATGGTAACTCATGTCCTGATAAGCTGCGAAGTGTACACGCCACTGGCATTAAATACTCTCTCATTCAATTTCCCATAAATAGCGACATGTCTGCACGCTCCCGCGCTTTAACTAAAGTAACTTTGAGCGTAATGTTGAGATGTGGCACGCCACTCTCTCACTCTAATAACATTGTCACGCAGATGAACAATCATATTTTAGGACCTAATCTCGGTGTTACCCAGTACTACATTTTCTAAATGTGGTTAATGACTTTTTCTACACAAGGAAATTGTGGGTTGAATGTTCTTGTAACTGCATGTGTAGCCTCTAGAGAGCTTGTGCCGGGGGGCCACAGCAGAGGCGATCGAGAACAGGGAGCAAGATGAACTGGGAGCCATAAATGCTGAGCGCAGCAGCCTGGCAATGCGTGCGATTCTGGGAAACGGTGGTCAGTGGTTCCTACCAGCAGAGGGACTTCTGGCTGAAGCCCTCTTCTCCTTCTGCTTAGTGTCAGGCAGAAGGGTGATAGTTCACAAAATATTTTACCTGGGCCATGCGCCAGTCCATCATAAGAGATGGCCAGATGGCTGAAAGTGTGTGGAGGAAGCCATTCAAGAGTGACCTCTGTAAGCTGAGCTTTTGTCCAAAAGGTGGGAAGGTCATAAAACTCTGTTCATTTTCATGTTATAAACTCAGATGATATGGACAGGGCAACTGGCGTACGTCTCTAGTGGATGTAGGACTTCACCCCAACTGATGCCAGTAAGTCGACAGGTTCTTTTAGTGAGAGGCAAAAAAAAATATTTCATGGGCATGACTGTCTGGGAAACTTAACAGCTATCTTTCAGAAATTGGAAATGGTTGGCCTGGGAAAATTAGATCACTCCTTAAATCTAGGTGGACGTTGTTTTCCCAAAACATGGCCATTCTTACCATGAGAACGACGCATCCCTAGCCTAAAATCTTTTTTTCGGACAAGACAGATTCGGAGTCACTGATTGGCTCCTCTCAGTATATGCAAAGAGGAGACTTGCTACCCCAGCATGGGAACCATGGTGCTGTGTCCGGATTGGTTACCAGGCCAACAGAACGGCCAGGAGAGGAGATTCAATGAGTAGAATACAGTTTGATTGGTTTGTGCAATGTGGGGGCTGTTTTAGTTCTGCTAAAGAAGCTCCTGTACCGAGGCTTGATGGAAAGTGACTGTGATTCTTTGGCGTCTTTTTCTTACAGTCCTCCTCTGGTGGAGAACTTCAGGTATTTCCTTAGTGGGTGAAACTTGTGGTCTGTATCTTGTGAGGGACTAAGAGCCTGTGGCAGTTTCCAACTGTACCAATAGTGGAACTGCATACCATCTGTGACTTGCCGCGTGTCACGAGGATGAACTTATTCGTCCTTAGCCGGCCGTCTGACGTTTGATAATTCCAACATGGACCCTCGTTTCCGTGAGTCAAATTAGTTTGGACAAACCAGCGAATAGGTGCACCTAACATTGAAATCTGCGACGATTTCAGGGCACTGGTAGGGAAGTTCATCGTATTCTGATAATCAGAAGCCAGCCGCTGTGGCCGAGCGGTTCTAGGCGCTTCAGTCTGGAACCACGCTGCTGCTACGGTCGCAGGTTCGAATCCTGCCTCGGGCATGGATGTGTGTGATGTCCTTAGGTTAGTTAGGTTTAAGTAGTTCTAAGTCTAGGGGACTGATGACCTCAGATGTTAAGTCCCATAGTGCTTAGAGCCATTTGAACCACTCGATAATCAGAACGCGGGACCGCATAGTTCGCCTATTTTTGTGGACGCGTAGGAACATTACAGCTGCCGCAGCGCGCCGATCCTCGCCCACGGCGCGCCATTTTCTGCTACCACCTGAATCAAGGCGAAAGGGTTAATTACTGCCGCACTGGTGTTAAGTTGTTAAGTGATATTCGCAGCTTCCTGTTCTCAGGAGAACCACAGTTTGTGCTATAGCTGATCGTAATTGATTCCATTTGAACAGAGTTGAGCCGCACAGTGGATTTGTGTAAACAAAGCCAGATTGCGTTGTAAAAGGGATTAATTCAGGGGAGAATTCGGATAGCTATGCATTGCCTATCAGACACCATTCCTTATATGATGCATGTTTGTCATTTCTATGTAAGATTTATCAGGTAATTGTATTTGCTAAAGGTTTAATAAAATTTTTCATTTTTTGTAAACTTAAATAGGCCACTGTTCTCATTCATACTTCCTCTGCTATTCACTGTTACTATTTTATTGTGGTGGTACATGAGTAGCTTCACTCATACATATGTTTATGATTATATCGAGTGACGACTTGCACTGTTAATGTTACTATGACCCAGCATAGACACACAAAAATAAACACAACCACAAAAGGCCAATAGAGAAATGCTCACTCACCACATTGCATTGTGTTTGGCTGGAAGTACAGACAGCAACAAAGACGGATGCTGTATATGTGGTTCGAGTGTCCCTGAAATCTTGGACTGATAACCAAATATTACACCAGTATAAAAGGGTTGGTGGACTGCGACACTTGCAGATGCAGGATTGCAAGCATGGTGGTGAAGGCCTGTCGGGCACCGTGCATGCTATGAAACTGCATTAACGAATTATACGTTTACCAACTATGTTTTACAACTGAATTGTCTTCTCAGCGGAAGCACAGTGGCACAGAAGGCAGAATGGAACGCGTTGACGCGCAATGTCAGCAGTCAGTCGAGGCCGTATGTGAGAACACGGCAGCTCACACAGCAGAGCGGCCCGTGGAGTGCAGCCCGCCCAACTAGCTGCAGGCGTTGCTCCCATGACTGCAGACGTTGCTCATGTGGAGTCAATGTCCGACAGCTCACGACTCTTTTGACTAGAGCACACTCTAGGACCTCGTAGGGAGTTCCCCATTATGCACAGGATGGCGATGGTGGTGCAGAGCTACAGCATGTCCTCTCCACCCTAGGAAGACTTTGGACGCTAGTGTCAGCTCATAGATGCGAAACAGGGGCAACAGTAGCTAACGTGCCTCCTGAGTACAGCGACAGTGTGACAGTGCGTCAAGCACCATCAGTCCGGTCCCAGAGAGCCAGTGCTTGATGGTTCCAAGTCTTTATATCAGCAAATGAGAGATTGGCATCTCGCAGCAGCTATGGTCAGTAGACCAGGCTGGCTACAATTCTGAAGGTTGTAGTCATCCGTCAAACGGTAGACAGTACATCATAGACACTACCTCGATGCTGACCCACTGCAACTGCGAGACAGAGGGGCTCGGGAGGCCGAATATTTGCAATCGTCTCATGGAGGCAACGACATTATGTGTTGGTAAGGATGACTGAACGTTTCCTGTTTCTCTTAGTTCGTCAGCGATTTTCACTGCACTTTGCTGTCCCAATAGTGGATTTGAGCTCATTAGCACGGTGCATTTCACCAGTATCGGCAGGCTGAAAGGCGTTGTTACGGCATTTTGTAGTGCTGTCAAAATGACGTTATGTTCCTTTCACATCGAGGTCATCTTGTTGAACTGCTGTTCATAGCTCTCACGCAAGCAGTGTTAGGTAATTACCTCGGTTATGTGCACCAGTATTACAGTATCGACACTCCTGACATTCTGGTTGCTACTGCACTCGAGACTGCCTTGTCATCGCTTGGTGCTGGCTGGGAAAATCTTAAAAAAATTTTATATTCGCCCATATATCTTCCTTTGGTGCAACACATATTTGATCCTCTGCTACCTTTGCTATTTCATCTCTTAAAGCTAACCCTTGGGTCAGCTATTGTATTCCCTTCCTCTTAGACAGTAAATCGTTAGCTAGTGGTCCTTTTAAAACATTCAGCAACATCTGACTGTTTCACTTTATATTAGTTCCATCTCTTTGATTTCCTATCTTTCTAAAATGTCTTTAGTTAATTATGTTATAGACATCTGCACCTGGAAATGTTTCAAAGTTTCTAATCTAGTTTACAAAGCCATACCTTGCTGTTATATAATCCATCTGAATTCTTTCAATGTTACCAGATCTCTTCCACATGTAATGTGCAACAGTCTTATATGACTCTTTTACCAAGTGTCATCAAGGATTAAATTACGCTCTCAACAAAATTCTATGTTATTCACGTTCTCCTACCATTTTAAATTCTCTTTCATTTCCTACTACAAAATTCCAGTCCCCTATCACAAGCAAATTTACGTGTCCCTTAGCTAACTAAATAATTTGTTTTGTCGCATTATAAGTTGTTTCAATTTCTTCATCATCTCCAAAATTAGTACTCATATAAACTTGTAATATTGTGGTGTGTGGTGTTTGCGTATGTGTTCTGTTACAGTAATACGTTCACTGTGTTCTTCATAGCATGGCCGCCAATGTAATCAGCACTCGCTTTGTAAAAGGGAAGGATCATCGACTGTCATCCGGAGTCTTGAAACCATTGGTAAACAGCTATTCATGGGCGTGTTCTCCTATGAAAAGTAATTCCGTTTTTGCGCGAAGATACGAGTCTGTAGTTGAACAAACACACACATCGTCTGCATACTGTAATATTTTTGTGGATGTAGTTAGTGTTCATTCCAGATCATGAGTATTCAGAGCATACAAGAGGGGACTTAAAATTATCAGCTGGGGCAAGCCCTGGGAGACGAGGACAGGTACGAGCATGACTCCTTTGGATCTGATACAGATCGTTCTTTGAGCGACCTGGATGCTGATACCACATATCATTTTCGAAGGAATTCCGAATTCCGTCAGCTTGCTCACGAGAATTGCTATCTAAACGAGATTATAAGCCCCCTTAACGTCAAGAAAAGCAGCGACGACCGTTTTTATCTTTTGAAAGTCTGAGATGATATCCATGACAAGCGAACACAGAGTGTCCACAGTCTGTTTGCCTTTTCTCATTCCGCATTAACTGTGAGGTACCAAATTACTATTTTCAAGTCATCGTTTGATTTTCATTTTTACCATTTGCTCCAGCGTCTTTTCTACACAAGACAACAACGCGCTCGGTCTATAATTAAAGGCAATATTTTATTTTTCCCACTTTTCAAAACTGGAATTAAAACTTACATCTTCCATGTTTCCATTAGGTCCTGATTCACTCAGTTCTTACTAAAAATGAACAAGAGCAAATCTTTCCCTTTCATGCCCGAATTCTCAAGCATATAATGGTGAATGAAATCAATACCAGGACAGCACTCACTCGATGATTTAATAGCATAATTTAGTCCTTCTTCAGAGAAAGGACAAAACGGGATATAATAAGAGTCACCTGAAAGAGGAAATGGATGATTTAGGAATGGGACCGTGAAGGGAGCGAGCGTATCGATAAATTCCTCTATCCAGGCATTTGTGACAGGAAGAGTGGAGGGCAGTGGTCTGTTCATAAAAGCCTCTGTTTTATACCAAATACTTCTCATAATTATTGCTTTACTGAGGAACAAACTTTAATACAAATTTCTTTAAAAAAAGGAAAAAGGAAAATAAAAACACACGCGCATTTACTTTTTTCATCTCCAAGAAGTGCCAGTTGGTTTCTGAAATTTTCCACTTACTATTAGCGAGATGTATTTGTTTAGTATCAATGGTAATGTTAATATTAATGTTAATGTACAGCTCAGTTGGGAGATGATCTGGTCCCACTGAAATTGTTTTAACTTGTATATTAAAAAGTTCAGTAAAATAAGTGTATGTAGCGTTTCATCTATTACAGAACTACTGAGAGGCGAAGATACCATAGTAAGAGTTCCATCGTTGGCTATCACTAAGTTACTGTCTTCAAGAACATTTATCAAAGCCCTGCCGTTCCTCTATCTCCTCCCAATGCTACGTAATAGGAATTCAGGTCACCATCTGATACAAAGGGTGTCTTTAGTCATCTTTCACGATGCTATAGTAGGGATCACTATTCTCTGAGACAACTGTAAAAGCTTTGAGAGCATATTTAATTTGCACTGTGACTACTTCGATTCCGTTCTTTCTTACACTGAGCGGGTATATTCTGTGCGGCAGAGATTTTTTTAGAAATGTAACAACGTCACCTTTCCCACTGAGGGGGTCCTCCCTTATTCCGAAATAATTTTTAAAGCGAACAGTCTGGTGATACTTGAATGAGTTATCAATATTTCTCTTTGCAAGCTTTCCCTGTTCTAGCGCCCCACTGCAATACTTTTATAGGCTTCATATCGATCCGTTCAACTTTAACTAGAAGCTGTCGTTTATTTTGTATTTGCGAAGTTGCTGACAGGTGGGCACCAGACAGAAAGAGATTCTGATTTATAGCTGTTGCTGCATGTTGCGTGGGTGTAGCAGGTCTAGGTCTGAATCTACACATGTATGCTACGGTGTTCGCTCACTTCCGTTAGTAGCTAATAACGTCGATGAGCTATGTTTGTCCGCAGAGGCACATCCACGTAATAAGTTCCTTTCCTATTTACGCGCTGTTGACTGTATGCTTGGGGCGGACAGAGGAGGGAAAATTTGTGTATTTTGGAAATCCGGAGCACTGTCGTTCGTTCGAGCAGTAATGACCGGCGCTGGCAGGAAATGTTGTCCACCGGCCACAAACACGTTGATTGGCATACGAGTAATGTTCAGTGCATCCCTGAGGTCAACGTTATTATACGTAAGTAGTTCTTGAGTTATTCGACGTCATAAATAAATAATTAGAACATTTTACATGTGTACTCTTTGCCCAAAAAGGAAAAGCTCTAAAAGAGAGTCGCTCTTATGTCCATACAACAACAAAAAAAAAAGAAAAATCCTGTCTACGTTAGGCAGGGCAGGAGAGATCCATGGATGGGTGTTGTCCCCCAAGAAAGAGCACAAATGGCAATAGCTAATGCGCGGGATTCCATAGAATGAGGCCCAATACATTTGATACATCCCATCTGATGTCTCTATGGATTGCTAAAGTGCATGAATCTGAGGAAATTAAAGCACTGCCGGCAGACGTCACGTAAGGATCTAGAGGGCACGTAGTTCTACGAATAGACACAGCCTCCGATAAAGTTTGAGAATCGGAGGTTAACAAGCAAGTCTGCAGTTTGATAATTTGTGCTTCACCGTCCCTTACATATATATTAGTATAAAATCTAACACCTATAGCAGGGAGTACAGATTGCAGGACTCACAAAATTTCCACTTCTTCAACTTCAGTTTCAAATTTATTTATTGCTCCTTGTTTGTGGACAATGAAGAGTTTAATACTTCACTGTTTACAAGGAAATCACCTTTTGTGTGGTTTTTAGTTCAAACCTTGGTTTATCCGAAAGAATATATATTAATTAAACCATTCTTGAATTCTAGTAAGAAAAGACAGAAGAGTATAACTGGAGCCATAGGATACAGACGGCCTTCTTTTTATCCAAACTCTCCATATAAATTATACAAAGGTCTATGTCTGCACGTTTGTAGAAGTTAATAGACAATTGAGTAGTTATGAGTTTCCTCCGCAAAAATGTTTATAATACCGGTTGATCAAAAAGTCAGTATAAATTTGAAAACTTAATAAGCCACGGAATAGTGTAGATAGGGAGGTAAAAATTGACACACATGCTTGGAATGACATGGGGTTTTATTAAAACAAAAAAGAAAAAAAGTATTGCTAGACGCGTGAAGGATCTCTGGCGCGCGTCGTTTGGTGATGATCGTGTGCTCAGCCGCCACTTTCGTCGTGCTTGGCCTCCCAGGTCCCCAGACCTCCCTCCGTGCGATTATTGGCTTTGGGGTTACCTGAAGTCGCAAGTGTATCATGATCGACCGACATCTCTAGGGATGCTGAAAAACAACATCAGACGCCAATGGCTCACCATAACTCCGGACATGCTTTACAGTGCTGGTCACAACATTATTCCTCGACTACAGCAATTGTTGAGGAATGATGGATGACTTATTGAGCATTTGCTGTAAAGAACATCATCTTTGCTTTGTCTTACTTTGTTATGCTAATTATTGCTATTCTGATCAGATAAAGCGCCATCTGTCGGACATTTTTTGAACGTTTGTATTTTTTTGGTTCTAATAAAACCCCATATCATTCCAAACATGTGTGTCAATCTGTACCTCTCTATCTACATTATTCCACGATTTACTCAGTTTTCAAATTTATACTGACTTTTTGATCACCCGGTATTTTATTGGTAGAGACCGGTATCGGAAGCTACATTTACAGAATATTAGTTACATTTAAAACATTTGTAAAATGATGCGTTGTTAGCCTCTGCATTGAAGTTTATAGAATTTTTTTGTACCATGTTGATGTGTCTTCGTTGCCACTGTAGTGTCCTTGTCGCCACTGTAGAGTCTTGTACCACAGGAATCAAGTGAGAGGATGTTGTTTGGTGGCCGGTATCCTCTTTCTACAACACAACTGCACACATGGATTAACAGAGTTCCTTATTTACATAAACAGGAAGCTAGTTATCTTTAAGAGAGTCCATGTGTTTTGATACAAGCTCTTCCATAATAGTCCACGTTAGCCTCACTGCTGGTGAAGTACAAGTTCCACGATGCAATGAATCACAGACGCCAAACTGGAGTGCGAGTTGGTGCGTTAGAGACTGAGATAGTGATGGAGTGACTGTGGTAGAGCCTGAGACTGATCCCTCCAGTCAGCGGCGGCGATCTAAATACTTGCGGTTGAGAGTGCGTTGGCGGCGTGTTGCTTGCCAGACTGCCTATAGTCTCTCTCCCGATAGGCGAGCTTGATCCAGCGCCTATTATCGATCTTCTTGCGACATCTTTGCCTACTGGTGTGCTGGCGACAGCTTATGCCAGCACATTCCTCCTCTCCCCCCTCATTACGCCACACCCTTGCCTTGTAGGGAAGATGTGAACAACAACACGGAGGGAGGCAGGACGCTGGGTGCAGAGATGAGATGGGAGGCATGACTCTCGAGGACGGCTTACTCCCAACCGTCACTGCCATCTGGCTTGCGAGGGCCGGCTGGGGTGGCCGTGCGGTTCTAGTCGCTGCGGTCTCGTACCACGCGATCGCTACGGTCGCAGGTTCGAATCCTGCCTTGGGCATGTACGAGTGTGATGTCCTTAGGTTAGTTAGGTTTAAGTAGTTCTAAGTTCTAGGGGACTGATGACCTCAGAAGTTAAGTCCCATAGCGCTCAGAGCCATTTGAACCATTTGATGGCTCAAACGGCTCTGAGCACTATGGGACTCAACTGCTGTGGTCATAAGTCCCCTAGAACTTAGAACTACTGAAACCTAACTAACCTAAGGACAGCACACAACACCCAGCCACCACGAGGCAGAGAAAATCCCTGACCCCGCCGGGAATCGAACCCGGGAACCCGGGCGTGGGAAGCGAGAACGCTACCGCACGACCACGAGATGCGGGCAAACCATTTGATTTTGGCTTGCGAGGCAACAGGAACATCCTCCAGAAAACTGCTGCCAGGGCGCATGTCCAGGCCTGAGATCGTGTGCTGAGGTGATGACGGCAAAGGTGGCGGCGACGGTGACGGCGACGGCGACAATTGGTCCACATACATTGGGTCGGCGAGTGGGGATGGCGGGGGGGGGGGGGGGGGTTGTAGGGAGGGCGCATAGTCCATCTGCTCCTCCTGGGATGCTGGGATGCCCTGGTGGCACCAGCGGGCGGCTGCGAAGGCCGTAGGGTCTCGTGAGGCCGTGAATCTCGGGCAAGAATAGAGGCAGAATTATGGGGCAAATGATACGCACAAATTGGGTTCTGATGGCGGCGCTGCAAACCATTGGGACCTGCAATCATGTACGTAAACGAGACAATGCGTTCCTGGATCACGCCTCATTCCCAGCGCCCACGGTTGCCATAAAACCTGAGAAGAAGGAGATCGCGTGACGCAAAGCGATACTTGCGGTCCACTGACGGCGCTGAATGCTGCGGTGGGAGTAGGAAGTGCAGCAGCGTCCGATGGTGGCGGCCATGCAGAAGGTGCTCCGATGATGGTCGGTCTCGTGAGTGGGAGCGATAGGAGGCAAGAAAGAGTTGCAGCGCCTGTTCCTGTGTGGGTGGTGCTAATCTTGGCCATCTGTTGCTTAAAAGTGCGTATGAAGCGCTCTGCATCTCCGTTGGACTGTGGGTGAAACGGAGCGCTTATTAGATGACGAAAGCCATTTCGCTCACAAAACTTTTCAAAGTCGCTAAAGTGAACTGTGGTCCGTAGTACAACACGAGTACTTCTGGCAATCCTTCTATGCAAAATATGGAGGACAACGCTTGAATGGTGCCACGTGATGTGGTAGAGTTAATAGGTACCGCAAATGGAAACTTGCTAAAAGAGTCTATCACTATGAGCCAACGAGTGTTACGAAATTGTCCTGAAAAGTCTATGTGCACAAGTTGCCATGGCGATACAATCTTAGGCCAAGCTGCGAATGTCTGTGGCGTAGCGGACTGGTTTCCCGAGCATGCGCGAAACTGTGACCTCATCTGTTCAATATGGGAGTCCATGCCCTGCCAAGTACAGTGCCGTCGCGCTAACTGTATAGCGCGAATCATTCCCCAATGCCCGTGGTGGAGCAATTACAATACTTCCTTTTGCAACACTTGGGTAATAAGCACACGCGACTGTCCACTTTCATTTTGAATTAGAATCACAACTTGTTGAATTGTAAGGTTATGTCGACGTGCAAAATATAGGCTTACAACTAAGTTCTGGATACTGTTCAATGAACGAGACCAAGACATGCCAATGTAATGCAACAAAATCTTGAGATCTGGGTCTGCTTCCGTGGCCTCCGCAATTGGTCTGTAGTGCAAGGGAAACGTTTGCAGCAATTCAGAGCCCTGCCCATCGATTTGGCAACCAGATGCGGCAGATGCATCAAAATCAGAGTCTGGGCCAATCGGATGGCGAGATAGGGCGTCTCCACTTCCATGCTTTGCCGTAGGTTTGTACACAATTTCATACTGATATTTCGAAAGCAACGAAGTCCAGCGTTGCAATTTCTGAACAGTGCGTATAGGAATCGTCTTTGACGGATGAAACAAGGACTACAAAGGCTTGTGATCTGTCACTAAAATGAACATGCGACCATACAAATAGAGATGGATTTTTGTCACGTCATACACAACAGCGAGAGCTTCTTTTTAAATTTTAGAATAACTGCTCTGAGTTTGAGTTAACAACTTTTGAGGCAAAACCAGTGGGTCTGTCTTGTGCACCAATTCTGTACGAAAGCACAGAGGCGATTCCGTAGAAAGAAGCGTCGACTTGCAAAACTACTGGCTTGGCAGGATCAAAATGCACTAAAGATCTGTCACAGAGCAAAGCATTTTTGAGTTTCTGAAATGCGTTTTGACAGTCTTACGTCCACACAAAAGACACATTTTTCTGACGCAAGCGATGCAATGCAGCCATGACCTGAGCGGTATTAGGTATGAACCGAGTGTAGTATGTCATCTTGCCTAGTACTGACTGCAGTTCAGAGACATTGCGAGGAACAGGCAGGTCACGGATTGTAAGCAAATGAGATTGGAGGGGTCGTACATCCTGTTTATCACCTGACCTAAGTACTGTGGTTCCGCTTGAAAAAGTCACACTTTTCGGGACGACATTTGAGTGCTGCTTCTGTCAACACTCGAAAAAAAGTACGCAAATTGGCAATGTGTTCCTCTGGTGTACGACCGGAGACGACAATATCGTCGAGGTAGTTTGAACAAAATGGCACTTTTGCAGTCAGCTGGTTCAAGAAACGTTGAAAAATGGCGGGTGCGAAAGCACTGCCGAAAGGCAAACGATAATGGTCGAATAGTCCTAAGTGTGTGTTTACCGCAAACACTTCCTGTGATGCTTAATCCAACGGAATTGGCAAGTAGGCTTCACGCAAATTTGTCTTAGAAAAGTAACGTCCTGCACCAAGCCTGTCCGTGAGTTTCTCAGGGCGAAGTAATGGGTAACTGTCAACTACTGTCTGTGAGTGGATTTTATACTTGAAGTCAACAGAAACGCGATTGAGACCAGAAGGCTCAGGCAGAAAAACGAGAGGAACTGACCATTTACTAGCTTGAATGGGAGCAATTACACCGCTATCTCGCAATTCTTTCAATTCACTAGCTACTTTGTGTCTTAAAGCCCTTGGAACGGGGCGGGCCCGGAAAAACTTACGCTGTGCATTTTCTTTCAATGTAACATGGGCTACAAAGTTTTCAGCTTTTCCCATTCCTTCTGAAAATAGTTCAGGAACTTCTTTAAGCAAGCTACCGACACTGTCTTTCGGTGTAAAAGCCGATACTGAAAGTACACATTGTCTTGGATGCCAAGGCCAAACAAATCAAAAGCATCTAAACAGAATATGTTCTCACTGTCTCTTGATTTCAGCACACTAAAATTCACCATCCTAGTGTGAGTGTCAGACAAACTACACTGTCCAAACACTGGAATTTCCTGTCCGTTGTAAGAAGTGAGGTGCCTGCTAGAGAAAGGCGTGGTAAGTCAAACTGTTCGTAAGTGGCAAGATTAAGCAAAGTTACTGAGGCACCTGTTGAAAGGTGGCTACACTGAGCCACAGCGCCAGAGATTGCGCCAAAGAGTTTTATTCCGCCGCCTCCACTGGCAGTGCTTGTCGAGATGTGGCAGTAGTGAGTGCTTGTTGAGAAGTAGTAGGAGTCAAGTCGTTGTTGAGATGTCGTCGTAGTGAGTGCTTGTGCAGATCTTGCTGAGAGGATATTGATAGCTGTGCTATTTGTGGCCATGTTGTATGCAGTTGTTTGATGGGCTAGACAGCAGATGTTGTTCGAGTGGAGATATTGTAATGATCAGAGTGCTTTTCGTCAATATATATGAAGGTAAAAAAAAAATCCTTTTTTTTCATTATGTCTTAAACAATGCCTCGTCACAGGTTCAGTCAACAAAGCATCTGGCTTGTGTTCTTGTATTAGAATGTAATTCTGGTTTTCTTGCGCAATTATAGTATTTCTATTTTTTTTAATTACTTCAGTATAAATGGTATTTAAAATTTCTTGTTTTATTGAAGAAGAAACGTGCCAGATGTGTACGCTGAATCACACTTCCACACACAGAACAGTTACACTTGTGCTTTGGTTTCGTACGTTTTATAGTTGCTGGGAACTTAATTAATTAATTGTGTTAACGGAAATTTTCTTTCATTCTTTGTTGCTATTCTATGCAGTCAGATTGCATACTAAAACTAGTTAGGGCTAACCGTTTACGAGACTTCGTAACCGAACATACAGCTACGAAAAATAAAAATTATTTTCATTTATATACACTCCTGGAAATTGAAATAAGAACACCGTGAATTCATTGTCCCAGGAAGGGGAAACTTTATTGACACATTCCTGGGGTCAGATACATCACATGATCACACTGACAGAACCACAGGCACATAGACACAGGCAACAGAGCATGCACAATCTCGGCACTAGTACAGTGTATATCCACCTTTCGCAGCAATGCAGGCTGCTATTCTCCCATGGAGACGATCGTAGAGATGCTGGATGTAGTCCTGTGGAACGGCTTGCCATGCCATTTCCACCTGGGGCCTCAGTTGGACCAGCGTTCGTGCTGGACGTGCAGACCGCGTGAGATGACGCTTCATCCGGTCCCAAACATGCTCAATGGGGGACAGATCCGGAGATCTTGCTGGCCAGGGTAGTTGACTTACACCTTCTAGAGCACGTTGGGTGGCGCGGGATACATGCGGACGTGCATTGTCCTGTTGGAACAGCAAGTTCTCTTGCCGGTCTAGGAATGGTAGAACGATGGGTTCGCTGACGGTTTGGATGTACCGTGCACTATTCAGTGTCCCCTCGACGATCACCAGTGGTGTACGGCCAGTGTAGGAGATCGCTCCCCACACCATGATGCCGGGTGTTGGCCCTGTGTGCCTCGGTCGTATGCAGTCCTGATTGTGGCGCTCACCTGCACGGCGCCAAACACGCATACGACCATCATTGGCACCAAGGCAGAAGCGACTCTCATCGCTGAAGACGACACGTCTCCATTCGTCCCTCCATTCACGCCTGTCGCGACACCACTGGAGGCGGGCTGCACGATGTTGGGGCGTGAGCGGAAAACGGCCTAACGGCGTGCGGGACCGTAGCCCAGCTTCATGGAGACGGTTGCGAATGGTCCTCGCCGATACCCCAGGAGCAACAGTGTCCCTAATTTGCTGGGAAGTGGCGGTGCGGTCCCCTACGGCACTGCGTAGGATCCTACGGTCTTGGCGTGCATCCGTGCGTCGCTGCGGTCCGGTCCCAGGTCGACGGGCACGTGCACCTTCCGCCGACCACTGGCGACAACATCGATGTACTGTGGAGACCTCACGCCCCACGTGTTGAGCAATTCGGCGGTTCGTCCACCCGGCCTCCCGCATGCCCACTATATGCCCTCGCTCAAAGTCCGTCAACTGCACATACGGTTCACGTCCACGCTGTCGCGGCATGCTACCAGTGTTAAAGACTGCGATGGAGCTCCGTATGCCACGGCAAACTGGCTGACACTGACGGCGGCGGTGCACAAATGCTGCGCAGCTAGCGCCATTCGACGGCCAACACCGCGGTTCCTGGTGTGTCCGCTGTGCCGTGCGTGTGATCATTGCTTGTACAGCCCTCTCGCAGTGTCCGGAGCAAGTATGGTGGGTCTGACACATCGGTGTCAATGTGTTCTTTTTTCCATTTCCAGGAGTGTAATTAAGCCCCCATGCACTGTGTCTAACTGAAAGTTCACACAACGGCCAGCAATTCGAATTGAGACACATAGTTTGTTAGAGTATCGTTGCACTAGGGTGAAAAGGAGGCACAAACTTAATCTTACTTTTGTCAGAAACTGTTGTAGGTTTGGAAAACATAGCGTTCAGTGCATGTGCACGAGCCTGTTTTTTCTAGGAGCGGGCTAAATTGGCGTTTTTGTGCCGTTGCAAACTGTTTGGACATAGCCTTTTTTTCCACACGTGCAACACGTTGCGTTACGTGATGGTCAGTTCTGCATTTTATGTCGAGCAAAATATCTAGGGCAACACTTCCCTAAATTCACAGGCCTGTTTACCTGTCTACGTGGCTGTCCGCGCGGCTGTGTACGCGCTCGTTGGTGTGGCTGCTTGGGGCGGGCGCTACCAAGGGGCAACTCGACCCAACAAATCGGAGCCTAGTCAGATTTATTGGCCGCTATGGCACCCGAATCATATTGCTCTAAGATTTACAATACCTAGGAAAGTGATGGATCTGAGTACCTTAACATCTGTTCCCGTATTCTAGTATCTGGGACATTGAATGCTGTTGCACCCCTTATCATTAAATCACTGTAGAATTTGCCACAGCTACACGTAAAATTATACTTCCTAGTCATGCCCTTTAATTCTGTGTACCACTGACAGTACGACTGTTCCCACTTTTTCTGCAAGCGAAAGAACTGATATCTAGGCTGCAGCTACTTGGATTTGCTGGTCAAAGTATTGAGTTAATGAAGAGATTACTTGGTCATAGCTGAGTCCGTCGGGAGATGCGGTTGGGAACAGTTTTTGTATTTACCTGAACACTGGGGATCCCGCAGTCGAAAGGAGGTTTTGTAACTTTACAGTATGTGGAACACGATGAACTTGACAATGTGCTTGGAACTGAATCAGGTATTCGAGCCTTTCCCCTTCTGTGTCGTTAAATTGCCGGAACGTTGGTGCGCTGGTCGACGGCACTTGTTGGGCTGGTTGGTTGGTTGGTGTTGCAGCCGACGCAGCCTGCAGCTTGTGTTGTACCATTGTCGATAGGATAGCAATTTGTTGGTTCTGAAACTGAAAACTTGTGTTAGATCCATCACATTGGCCGTCTGCGGCTGAGGCGCGGGGGCAGGGGGAGATTGAGGCGGTGTATCTAGCCATGATTTACATACATACGTTACTGTAAATAGTAAGCAAAGCCTCTGAAAAGGGATATTTGATTAGTTCTGCGTTTGTCCTCCTGGAATACGTGCAAGAACACAGCGACAATCGAGCAAATAGAAATGAACACCCCTGCAAGCAAAAACACCAGAGAAGTAAGCAAAATCTTCGGCCACGTTGATTATCTTCGATCTGCACTGAATTATCCTCGTCGTCACTGATGTGTCTTCATTGTCACTGTAGTGTCATCGTCGCCACTGCAGAGTCTTGTACCACAGGAATCAAGCGAGAGGATGTTGTTTGGTGGCCGGTATCCTCTTCCTACAACACAACTGCAGACATGGATTAACAGGTTTCTTTATTTACATGAACAGGAAGCTACTTGTGATTCTTGAGTTTCTCCCGGCGTATTTGATAATCAAAATATTCACGGGTGTACTGCCGGTCTACAGTGTCTCGTTGGACACCTGCAGTAGACCTGCAGTACACTCGTGGATATTTAGATTAGGAAGCTACTTGTCTTTAAGAGAGTCCATGTATTGTGGTACAAGCTCTTCTGTAATAGTCCACGTTAGCCTGACTGCTTGTGAAGTACAAGTCCCGCTATGCAATGAATCACAGACGCCAAACTGGAGTGCGAGTTGGTGAGTCAGAGACTGAACTAGTGACTGAGTGATTGCGCTAGAGCCTGAGACTAAGCCCTTCGTTCAGCGGCGGCGATCTAAATACTTGCGGTCGAGAGGGCACTGGCGCCGTCGGTGAGCTGGCGACAACTTACCCCAGTATACATACTAGCCACTTTTTCCCGCTCATTTTCCATGCTGGGGAAGCTGGAGAGTCCATGTCCTGTCATCGCTATCTTCTCCTCCCCTTCAGGGTGTATTTGAGACTGACTCGGAGAGACTACTAGCGAGTGGCCGATTTCTTCCAGCGTGTTGTCTTACGTAGTTCCTGAAAAAGCCGGAATGGGAATTGTATCTTAATGTAGCCACTGAAAAGCTGGTTGTTGTCAGTGATGGCCAGCAGATGCGTCGAAATCACTGCCCACTTCACCACATACTTCACCAAAGGTGGTGGTGTTTGTCTACACCGAGAGAAAATTTAAATACTTTGTTACAGCAAACTGTGCCAAACGTAGAACCACTCTTCTTCGTTTTCTTGTAGCTTTGTCCGGCATCGGCACCGGGTCGCCATAGATATAAACATATTTAAGGGGCGGCCGGATACTCCTCTTGTTCTCCGGCGGTAATTCAGTTGAATAACGCCCTTCGATTGTGCTATTCTGGTACCAATCGAAGCGATAGGTGTTGCAGGTTCCAGCCAGCCAGCCAGCCCGTCGGCGTGCAGCAGTCCAGCCAGCAGCCAGCAGCGATCCTTGCCAGCAGCAGTCCCCGCCGGCAGCCAACAGCGGTCCTCGCCAGCAGCGGTCCCCGCCAGCAGCGGTCCCCGCCAGCAGCCAGCAGCGGTCCCCGCCAGCAGCCAGCAGCGGTCTACGCCAGCAGCCAGCAGCGTCCCCGCCAGCAGCATGCAGCGGTCCTCGCCTGCGCCGGCCCCAGCCAGCAACCAGCAGCCACCAGCCAGCATCCAGCGGCCAGCAGCGGTCCCCGCCACCAGTGGTCGCAGCCACCAGCGGTCGCAGCCTGCGGCCAGCAGTGGTCCTAGGCTGACCCCGCCATCCGCCAGCAGCAGCAGCAGCAGCAGCAGCAGAGGTGTCCCCACGAGCCAGCCAGCCGGGTCCCCCACCCCCCCAGCGGCAGCAGAGTGGGGCTTAGGCCCCTGTCTCCTTCGTCATTCTCCGTTCCCTTCTCCTCTGTGTCTCTCGTCGCCCTGCCCGTCTCTCGTTTGCTCCTTTGTCTATTACTGTGTTTTTTTACCCCTTATCATAATGCCAACCCCCACCACCTCTTCTACAGCCACCACCACTGCCATTATGTACACCTCCCCCTCCGCTGCTGCCACCACTATCACGTGGTGTGCCGCTTCACTCCACCCTCAGTCCATCCCCCCACTCCTCACTCTCTCATCTCCCTCCCAACTTGTCGCCCCGTCCCCGGCTCCTCCCTCCTGCACCTCCTCTGATCCTTTCCCTCCACTCCCTCTCTCTGCTCCTTCCGTTTCTGCGGCCCCCGCCAGGGTGGTCGCCCGGCGGGCTACGGCCCACGCTCCACTCTCCCTTTCACCTTCATCGTCCTCGTCATCGTCTTCACCGTCGCCTTCGCCATCGCCCTCACCATCTCCGGCGCCTACACCAGCCCCGGGACCTGCCATTCCCCGCCACATTCCAGTTGTTCCCATCCCCCACACCTCCTCCGCCGCCGTCAAGCGCTCCAGTGGCACCCCTGCCTCCTCTGCTCCCAAAAAGGCTCCGCCTCGTCCCCCTTCCCCAACCCATGATGCCATAGATGTCTCCCTGCCCGTCCCTGCCCCCTCCTGCCCCTCCTCTACCCCCTCCTCCTACCGCTACCTCCTCTCCCGTCCTGATCCCTCCCTCCTTGAAGCCCAGAACCTCACCCTCTTCCTTCGCCAGAATTGTCCTGGTGCCCTCATCTCCCTCCTCACTCTTCGCCGTGATTCGGTGCTCATCTCCTCCCCCAGCCCTACCCTCCACACAGACCTCCTTTCCCGCATCCCTGTCACCCGCTTTGGCCCTCATGCCTCCCTCATCCCTGCTCCTCCCCCACCTCCCTCCCGCCAACCCCAACCCCCGCGTCGCCCACCGACCCTCACCGCCGTGATCACTCGGCTCAGTCCGGCGATCACAGAGGAGGAGGTATTGGTGGAGCTTCAGGCCCATCCCCATCTGGAGGTGCGTGCGGTTCGTCGCATCCACAATGCTGCCGGCCCCACCTGCCTTATGCAGGTTTTTTCTGAGCACGCCCCCTCCATAGACCGTCTCCTGTAGGAGGGTGCCCTCCTTTTTAACCAACATCATAAAGTTGACCCCTCCTGTTCCCCCCCTCAATCCCTCCGCTGCCAAAGCTGCTTGCAGTATAATGCGCACCCAACATCTGAGTGCCGCGAGGCCCCCACCTGCCCGTACTGTAGGCTAACCCACTTTTTATGGCACTGCCCCAATCTCCAGTCCCCCCCCCCCCTCCTGTAATACCTGTAACCTCCCTCATCCTACCTACTCCCAGAAGTGTAAGGCCCGACCCCCTCCTACCACTCCTGAACTCACCATTCCTGTCTGCCCTCTAGCCGCCCCCACCCCTCCCGGCAACTCCCTTCGCCCACCCCCTACCGCTGAGGACATCATCAGATTCCTCACCATCGTCCTTCAGAATGTTCATCCTTTTCAGAACCCACACACCCTCCAACAGATCTCCCTCGCCGCCTGTTCCATTTTCCAACTCAAAATGTACGCCACCTACTCCAACAACCAGGCCCATTTCACCTTCTCCCTTCTTGACACCCTCATTTAAATCCCTGTCATGGCGCGGCAGCACCGTATGCTTTTCAACAACATCCGCTCCCTTCCCGCCAACAAGAACCTCTTCCTGCACACCCTTGCCACCCACCATGTGGATGCCTTCCTCCTCAATGAAACCTTCCTGCAACCCCACCACACCGTCCACACTTCGCCCTACCTCCTCCACCACTCCGATAATCCCCTCCCGATTGCGCGTGGCGGAGTTGCCATTGGGCACCAACGCCAGATCCCCGTTCGGCTCCAACCTCTCCTTCCCAACCCCACAGAACACCTGATCCTTAGTCTCTTCTTCCCCGGCCTTACCGTTACCTGCGCCACCATCTATGTCCGCCCCAACGCCCCTATTCCCTTCGACTTCCTCTCCCACATCGACCATACCTTCTCCTCCTACATGATCGCTGCCAACCTCAACATCCATAGTCATACCGCTGCCCAGTTACGGCGGTGGCATCAGTTCCTCTCCTCCCTTCAAGGCGACCTCATCCCCATCCGCCAGCACACCCGTCCCGAATCCAACTCCACTCCCGATGTTATCCTCTCCTCCCCCAACCTCCTTGGCCACATAACGGTGGATGTCCTCGAGCCTGTTGGTATCGACCATCTCCCTGTCCTCCTCACCGTTTCAGACGGTCGTCGCCCCCGCCCCGACCCTCGTAATGACCCTCCCCCTAAGTATGTCCATGACTATTCCCATGCCAACTGGAATGCCTACCAAGATACCCTCTCCACCCAGGTCAATAGCCACCCCTTCACCTACCACCACCCCGATGATGTCACCCATGCTGCCTCCTTTCTCCAGCAGACCTTGTCTGAGGCCGTGGAGGCCCAGGTCCCTACTGTCGCCATCCACCCCCACCATCCTACCTTACCCCCACAGGCCGTCCTCCTCCTCCATGAAACCCGCCGTCTCTACCGTACCTTCCTCCGCATGCGTGACCTGGACACACTACGATGCCACCGGCCACTCCAGCGACACATTCGTAATTTGCTCGCGGCTAAGAAACGCCGGGACTGGCGACAGACATGCACCCGTTTAAATGCTACCCTACCTATCAACTCGTCCAAGCTCTGGTCAGCCTTCCGTCACCTTACCGGAACTAAACCCTCCCCCTACTATCCTCTTCTCAAGGTCAATCCCTCCAAAACCCAGGCGATCATTGTAGGCAAAACCACCCCTTCCTTCCGCCTCCTTGATTTCTATCTCACCATCTATGGCCGTCCTATCGCCATCACTCCCACCCTTAAGTACCTTGGCGTCACCCTCGACTGTCGCCTCTCCAGGACTCCCCACCTCCGGACAATCCAAGCCAAGGCACACTCCCGACTCAGTCTCCTCAAGCTCCTTTCCGGCCGTACGTGGGGTCTGGACCCCTCCACCATCCTCCACACCTATAAATCCCTCTTGGATCTCTGCCCCCCCCCTACCTTTCACAAATCCCTCCAAATCCTTGAACGCCATGCTCTCCGCCTCGCCTATCGCATCCGTCTCCCCTCCCCCACGTGGATCCTGCACGATCTCATCCCCTTCCCCCACCTCCTCCTTTTCCTTGAAAGGATACGGATCCTGTACACCTCCCGTAAGCTCGATCCTCGTCACCCGCTGGTCTCCCCGATCCTCTCCCACCCCCGCCCACTGCCGCACCTGTATTCCCACGTTCCACGCGGTCTCCATCTCTCAACCCTCCTTACCCTCTCCCAAGGTGGCTTCCACCAGCTCCCACTCCCTGATGATGTCCTCCTCCCCTTCATCTACCCCTCCTATCAACTTTGACCCAGCCCCACCCCCCACTCCCGGTGTCCTTTCCTTTAGGCACCCTCCCTCCCTTCCCTTCCCTTCCCTTCTCTTTCCTTTTCCCCCGTCCCCTCCCTCCACCCCTCTTCCCCTGGGCTTCCCCTCCCCCTTCCTCCCTCCCCCTATCTTCCCTGCCCGTGGCATCTCTGCTCTCCCCTCTCGCTCTCCCACTCCCCTTCCTCCTCCTCCTCCTCCTCCTCTCTTGGCAGGTCCCCGGACTCGCACACCCACAGTGAACATTCGCGCGCCGGAGGTCATCGCCATCAGTGTCTCGTGTGTGTGCCTTCGTTTGTGTTTAGTGTTTGTTCGCCGTCACGCCGCCACTGTTCACGTGTACCGTCGCCATCATCTATGATTTGTGCGCCGTGTCACCTAGTGTCAGTGATGTTTTCTCGTCCAGCGTGAACTGCTCCATGTTTTTTTGTTTTTTAGTGTCTACATTGTTTTGCCCGCCGTTTTGATTGTATTCTCTGTGCCCCCTCTATGTATTACTTATTGTAAACCTCAAGGCTGAAGAGCGGCGTACTCACCTGCTGACAGCCCGCCTTGTGTAAGGTGATAAAAATCACAATAAAGAAAAAAAAACTCCTCTTGTCGCCACCCTTTACATACTGGGGTGGTATATGCGTACCACAACCGTCTGCGCGTAGCGTTAGGCATGTGAAAATGAGCGAAAGATTTCGAAATAATTTGCGAATCGTTACCTCAGACTGTTGACGAAGGTACAAGCACACGGAATAAGTTCCCATATATGTGAATGGCTCGAAAACTTCGTAAGTAACAGATACCAATATGTTGTCCTCGATGGCGAGTGTTTATGAGAGACAAGGGTATCCTCATGAGTGCGCCAGGGAAGTGTGATAGGATCGCTGTTATTTTCTGCATACATAAATGATGTGGCGGGCCGGCCGCGGTGGTCTCGCGGTTAAGGCGCTCAGTCCGGAACCGCGCGACTGCTACGGTCGCAGGTTCGAATCCTGCCTCGGGCATGGATGTATGTGATGTCCTTAGGTTAGTTAGGTTTAAGTAGTTCTAAGTTCTAGGGGACTGATGACCACAGAAGTTAAGTCCCGTAGTGCTCAGAGCCATTTGAACCATTTTTTTGATGTGGCGGATAGCGTAAGCCGCAGTCGGCGGCTCTTTGCTGATGATGTTGTGGAGTATGGGAAGGTGTCGTCCTGAGTGACTGTAGGAGGATACAACATGCCTTAGAAAAAATTTCGAGTTAATGTGATGAATGAGGGATAGCTCAAAAAGTGGAAGAACATAAGTTAATGCAGAAGAGTAGGAAAAACAAAGCCATAATATTCGAATACAGTTTCACTAGTGTGCTGCTTCACACTGTCACGTCGATTAAATATCTAGGCGTAACGTGGCAAAGCAATATGGAATGGAATGAGCATGTAAGGACTGTAATACGAAAGGCGAATAGTCGACTTGGGTTTATTGCGACAGTTGTTGGAAAGTGTGGTCCATTTGTATAAGGAACTGCATCTACCTCTACAACGACATCTACATGGTTACTCTGCAACTCACACTTAAGTGCCCGGCACAGAGTTCATCGATCCAATTTCATACTACTTCTCTACTATTCCAACCTCGAATGGTGCGTGGAAAAAAGGAACACCTAAATCCTTGCGTTCAAGCTCTGATTTCTCTTATTTTATTATTATGATTATTTCTCCCTACGTAGTTGGATGTCAACAAAATATTTTCGCATTCGGAAGAGAAAGTTGGTGATTGAAATTTCGTAAATAGATCTCGCCGTAAAGAAAGCCGCCTTTGTTTCAGTGACTGTCAGCCAAACTCGCGTATCATATCACTGACACTCTCACCTCTATTGCGCGATAACACGAAACGAGTTGCCCTTCCTTGCACTTTTTTGATGTCCTCCGTCAATCCTACCTGGTAAGGATCCCACACCGCGCAGCAGTATTCCAGCAGAGGACGGACAAGTGTAATGTAGGTTGTCTTTTCAGTGGGTCTGTCGCATCTTCTAAGTGTTCTGCCAACAAAGCGCAGTCTTTGTTTCGCCTTCCCACAATATTATATATGTGGTCTTTCCTATTTAAGTGGCTCGTAATTGTAATTCCTAGGTATTTAGTCGAATTGACAGCCCTTAGATTTGTGCGATTTTTCGTATACCCAAAATTTATCGGATTTCTTTTATTACCCATGTGGATGTCCTCGCACGTTTCTTTGTTTCGTGCCAATTGCCACTTTTAGCACCATACACAAATTCTCTCTAAATCATTTTTTAACTGGAATTGATCGCCTGATGATTTTAATAGACGGTAAATTACTGTGTATCAGCAAACAATCCAAGGGGGCTGTTCAGATTATCATCTAGATCATTTATGTAAATCAGGAACACTACCTTGCGGAACGCCAAATATCACTTCTGTTCTACCCGATGATTTACCGTTTATCACTACGAACTGTGACCTCTCTGAGGGGAAATCACGAATCCAGTCACACAACTGAGACGATACTCCATATGCACGCAATTTGATTAATTGTCTCTTATGCGGAACGGTATCAAAAGCCTCCTGGAAATCTAGGAATATGAAATCGATCTGACATCTCTTGTCGACAGCGCTCATTACTTCATGGTAATAAAGAACTAGTTGTGTTGCACAAATACTATATTTTCTGAATCCTTGTTAGTTATGTATCAATAAGTCAGTTTCTTCAAGGTGATTCATAATGTTCGAGTACATATATGATCCAAAATAATACTGCAAATTGAGGTCAGTGATATGAGTCTGTAATTTAATGGGTTACTCCTATTTCCTTTCTTGAATATTGGTGTGACCTGTGCTACTTTCCAGTCTTAGGAACAGACCTTTCGTCAAGTCAGTGGTTGTATAGAACACTAGTGAGACTCCTTGTTGAGTAACGCTCGAGTGTCTGGGATCGACACCAGGTCGGATTAAAGGAAGGCATTGAAGCATTTCAGAGGGGGTTGCTAGATTTGTTACCAATATATTAGAACAACACGCAACTATTACGGGGATGCTCCCGGAACTGAAATGGGAATCGATGGAGGGAGGGAGACGTTCTTTTCGGTAGCACGATTGAGAAAATTTAGAGAACCAGAATGGGAAGGAAGGAATATTGAGTTTAACATCCCGTCGACATCGAGGTCATTAGACACGGAGCACAAGCTTGGACTGTGTCGAGGATGGGGAAGGAAATCGGGCATGGCCTTTGAAGGGAACCATCCAGGCATTTGACTGGAGCGATTTAGAGAAAACACGGGAAACCTAAATCAAGATGGCGAGACTCGAATTTGAACCGTGGTCCTCCCGAAAGCTAGTCCAGTGCAGTAACCACTGCGAGAAACGGCATTTGAGGCTGGCTGCAGTGCGATTTTACTGCTGCCATCGTACATTTCTCGTGAGGACTGTGAAAATAAGTTTAAAGAGAGTAGTGATGGTACGAAGGCATACAGACAGTCGTCCTCCCTCGCTCTATTTGCGAATGGAGCAGGAAAGGAAACGACTAATAGTGGTACAGTTTACCCTCTGCCACACACCATACGGTGGATTACAGAGTATATATGTAGATGTAGAATTTGGACACATGCCGTTAGTCACCTAGAGGGATAAGGGAAATACCCTAAAGACCATATCCAAGCTTGTCGGTACAATCATCCTCGTTTATCCGCCGGGTAGATTCTATCCGGGGCCGGTGCACCTACCCCTGCCGGAAGCGGTTTCGTTAACACGCTCCGCTGTTCGGACGAGTAAACGTAAAACCGGTACCACACACTATTTTACAAGGGAAACTCAGGGGTCACATGGAGGAGCGACCTTGGAGCAAGCGTATACTCTTCCGCATCAGCGAGCGTTGTACTGCAGATGTATCTTTGTCTGTACATACAGTTCGCCTACGTCAGTTGTTACGTGAACTGCGACCTTTGCACAGTATAACTGTAGCGCCAAACCAAATGTCACACCACAGCTGTGGGTACAATGAACACTTCCACGCCGATGTCAGAGTGCCCGTTTGTTGATAAACAAGCTTTCCTGATTAGTCTCTGTTCAGTCTTGTATACGGTGATAACTACGAGCTTCCGAGACGGCATAAAAACGAATGCTGCCCAGTTTCGAGCGTTACCAGGGCGTTGCCCTAACGTGTAGCCTAGGACATCTGCTGTTTCAAGTGTGCGTATTGTCAGCAACGCTCGTTACATAATAGAAATTGTAGAAACCGAAATGGCTTACCTAAATGCATTACAGAAGCTATGTTCTAACGAGAAAGTACTTATTCTACAGCGTCTACTCGGATCTCCCCCTTCTAGAGTTGCGCTATACCGAAACACACGGTTCGGTAGTTTTGGTGCACTACATAAAAGACGTAGTAAATGGTACGACTACCGGTAGCACTGATAGAATTGGTAGGGAAGATATATAAAAGAATGTGTAAGACAAAAAGTGGGAGTTGATGATTTCTCTTTCTTAACTTTTTTGGCACATAATTAGAACCGCAAGTCTTTCAGTGTTAGCCCAGTGTGTATTTTACATTCATACAGAATACAAATTGCATTTCACAAGTAATAAATATTAGCTGATCGTGTATAACCAAAATAACTACTTTTGACGCAATTATAGATTACTTCCACAAACACAACAAGCTGAATATTAATAAAACCGACATCAGGGACGGATTCCTGATTGGAAATGAAGGAAAAAAGGGCCTATAAACATGCGTCCGTAAACGGACGACAACAAATCGTCCCGGAACACAGTGCAAAGCTACATTGCATCCAAGTTACAACAGCTGCTCAAAGTGGTCTCCATGGGATTGCAGGTGATAAGGATAGCAGCGGTTCTCGCGCAGGATACACGTAATCGTACTTTGGCTTAAACCATGTTGGCGGTAACTTGCCTGGAGTTTCTTCTAGGTTTCGTCTCAAAATCTTGTAGAACCCGGAACCCGGTCGTCCAAATATGGCGTACGCACAGTCTGCAGCTTCCCTGCACGTTCGTCTGTCTAAAAGGACCCATGATCACATACGCGCCCACAAAGGGTGAAGTGGTTGGTGTCTGTGAGGGTACTTGTTCTGGTACATCCGTGCTGCCTCTTGGCCGTTTCCATCTGCTTGACCATACACAAACACCGTTTCGGCGAGTTCCCGGCATAAATAAAGGACCACTCTGCTGCTTACAGTAACCTGCGTCAATCACACAGCCTGAAACACACAAGGAACACACAGCACGTTGCCAGAAGAACTGTCATTCGTCAACGTCATCAACTGTGGCAACGATGCATTTCCGGACACATGTTCACAGGACCTTTTTTCCTCCATTCCCAGTCACGATTCAGTTCCTGCAGTTTTTCGGTTTTCTTAATGTTCACCCTGTATAATTATTGTTGTTATTTTTTTAATCAGTGGTATGTTTCTTATAATGATCAAAGGCAGTCAATAGGCAGTCTACAGGTAATCTACGCTTACTTGCGGAAGTCAACGGAAGCTTACGGTAGCTTTACAACTCTGCCCCCTTCACATGATGTATTACCCACGGAGCAAGTCTGGGATTTTCACGGGGAACTATTAACTCACGGTAGCTCATTAAATACCGTTTCATTATTCTAACACACTACAGGTCGAATTTATACTAAATCCCAGTCACTTCTTATCGATGTTCATGGAATTAAAGTTCTCACATATTAAGGACACACCCTTGTAAATAAATCCACCGAACTAATTAAAAGGCGCATGGCGAAAAGCCTTTAGAATTCTTCAGATGATGATACCTTCACAGCATACGTAAACATCACGATGTCATGTTGCACGTAAGGGCTTTATATTCGTGCAGTGATAAATAGATTATTTTTCAAAATATAGATATGTGATACCTAGCATACAAAACTAAAAAGTGACCATTTAGATACAAAACAGTTTACAGAGTAACCAATGAAACATTTTTAAAAGCTTAGTATGATTATTTTACACAGCTTGGTACGATTATTTTACAAGAAATTTTCATATATGTTAACTGACAGCCGGCCGCGGTGGCCGTGCGGTTCTAGGCGCTTCAGTCCGGAATCCTGTGACTGCTACGGTCGCAGGTACGAATCTTGCCTCGGGCATGGATGTGTGTGATGCCCTTAGGTTAGTTAGGTTTAAGTAGTTTTAAGTTCTAGAAACTGATGACCTCAAATGTTAAGTCCCATAGTGCTCAGAGCCATTTGAACCATTTGTTAACTGACATCCAAGAAAATTCC
Organism: Schistocerca serialis cubense; assembly: GCF_023864345.2. NCBI lineage: Eukaryota > Metazoa > Arthropoda > Insecta > Orthoptera > Acrididae > Schistocerca > Schistocerca serialis. The sequence continues at coordinate 503,460,788 of NC_064640.1, forward strand.
TTTAAAAAATGGAACGATAACTTCTTAAAGAAGAACACGCCTCTACTTCTAATGATCTCGACGTTGGTGGAACATTAAAGTATAATCTTCCATCCCTAAATAAATGGAAACATATTTGTTTATTCGTCATTGTCTGTTAAAATTTGTAGTCTTTGCGGCCCATGCCTATGTAAAACAGTATCAGCGGCTATCGTTACCGATCTTGTTCGGAACATCTCTTATAACTGGTGTTGTAAAATTAAATATGTTTTGGACGATTGTGAAGATTATAACTTGTAAGACGTCTAAAACGAGTAAAATATAATCTCGTAGCGCAGCGACATGTACTAGTACAGCACGTAAGTGTACTGATCAAACTGTGTGCCAGAAAAATAACAACGCCTAAAGGGTCTCGCGTGGATGTATACTGACCTGTATTACTAATAATAAACTGCATTTTAATGGTAGATACTGCACTGTAATGAACAGCACTTTCCAGCAGTGCATGTGACTCCTCACTCACTTGTGTGTGTGTGTGTGTGTGTGTGTGTGTGTGTGTGTGTGTGTGTGTGTTTGCGGTCTAGAAAGAGGATGAAATGGAGAGAAATACCGAGGTAAACCTTCATGTGGTAGATCTCGCGAAGTACCGAGTGGTTATAATTAAAGTGCAGCTACTCACAGAGGTTCGGTATGGGCTTTATTTATCGTGTGGCAGCGAAACTCGGTAAATGCTCTACCGCGTTAATGCGGAATTAATTTGCGTTGGAGAAAATTATTTACAGTTGTGGCCACCAGGTGCCAATCTGGCACTTAAAATACAAGAAAGATGTATGGACATGTTTCCATATGTAATGGGGCAGAGAAAGCCAAACAAGTGAGAAAAGCATAATGTTGACTGTATGATTAATCGCAGCTTACACAATTTGTTAGTATGAGCACCAAGGACGTTGACAAAATGTTGCACCCGTCAAATGACGTGATCAATAGTTTGTAGCAACAGCTCCGGTGGAGTCGAGCATTGTGTTCCCTTATACTGGCCTTCGGATCAGGCAGAGACAGGACGTGTCCGTAGTAAATGTGTTCTTTTAGATATTCTGAGAGCCATAAGTCACATGAATTCTGATTAGGTCATCATGCACGCCATGCATCTGAAAAACCTCTGGAAATAACATCTTCGTGGAAGGTAGGATTAAATGGATATTTCACTGGGCGAGCGACATCTTGCATGAAAATAGTGGTTTACACACAGTTGCGCTCTTCGAAAGCGGGAATCACAGGCTGTACAAGGAGGTCTCGACAACATTCGGACGTCATGGTAGACGTAACAGATCCTCTGGCTGTGTTCTCTTCAAAGAAGAACGGACTGGGAATTAATGTGTTTGTGAATCCACACCACACAGACGCACACGGTGAGTACAATGAATCTTTATGCACAATAGGCAGTTTAGCAGTATCCCAAATGCGGCACTTCCGTGTAACTACTCGCTGTAGTGTAAAATGAGGCTCGTTATTCCACAGAATATCTTTCCTCAGACCTTTCGCGCTCAATGCAGTACTACAGTTGCTGCCGTTCACTTGAAACAATATCGCTAATAGTACAAGGCCTCTCTTCTCAATAGCCATACTTCTCACTCAAGTTATGGCTTCTCAAATGACAGTATTGATATCATAACCATCATACAAACAGTGTACACCACCAGATTTGCACCTGGTGGCCAGAATTGGAACTAACTTTTTCCACTGTAAATCGGTTCCGCATTAGCATGTCTACCAGGTTTCGCTACAATACGATAATTGTAGCCCCACCGGACCTCCTTGAATGACATCACTTTAATTATAACCACACGGTATTTATCAAATCTACAAAAATTATTTGCTTTCTTGCTGTTTTTTTTCTTGCAGGCCCTTACTGAAATATTTTGTTTAGTAGTTCTCAGTGTATTGAGAAGACAAACAGAAGTACCATGCGCCTTCCGCGAACATTTCATCAGCGAAGAATGAATGAAGAAAGGAGGTTCGAGAGGGCTGTAGTAAGAGAGGGCTGTAGTAAGTTACACATTTCGTCCCAACCTAAGACCACTGCATAACTAGAGCAGTGCATCGTCAGAAGAGATTACATTTTGTGGTTTTTCTACAGACACAGTTCCGCTGCAGTATGGAAAACAGGAGCATCACAGTGTGCGAGTAAAAAGGTGCGACAAACCGAAACGTACTCCAGAGTTGAACTATGCAGGACATTTCGATTCTTATTGGCAAAACGTCTAAATTGCACACAGATTCACCGTGAAATTGTGGTCTTATATGCACCAAACTCAACGTCGCGGCCAGCCGTAGTGAACTAGTGCTAACAGTATGACTAAGGTTGCACTGCTGTGAGTGATGCTGATCGGAAGAAATGCCATCACCATCGTACACAGAACACAATTTCCAGGCATTCGAGTAACTGATTAGCACCAGTCGCAGATTATCCAACGACGATGACGTTCACACTGGGGTTCTCGAATTGTTCCGTAACCAAGGAGCGGATATCTGTCGAGGGGGAATTGAGCGATTGGTAGAAATTTCTGACATTTTTTACAGAAACTTGGTGACTATTTTGAGAAATCGTGTCATGTATGTGTGCCTCTCTGAAAAGTAGTGCAGTGTTCAATAAAACTTAATTAGCCTACGATAATAAAATATAACTTACTTTTTGAAGTCCCATGGTAGCACACAAAGAAACTAAGATTCACGTAGTATTCCAAATCAGTCTTCCTACATACGTTCCTTAAAATAACGTAAATATGTGTAAACCATTTAGGCATTGAATATATTCAATAGTTCCTCTATTTATTTATTTATTGCTTATTTAGCCTGAACATATTAGGGCCTTAAAGCCGTCACTTCCAACTGACCAGAAGGAACACATAACAAAAATATTAGACACCACCCCAGTAATAGTAATAATACTAATATAAAAATAATCATAGTAATAATAACTGACACTAATAACAAGAACAATAACAGTAAATGGCATTTACAATCATATAGATTAGCTTAGAACATTTGAAGCCATATTTAGTATTATCAGAAGTGGAGTGGATAAATAAAGAGAAGAAGATTGAAATGACAGTGACAGAGGCTGTTAGGAAATAACAGAATATAAATAGAGGATTATGCCGTCAAGGAGTCGGGAAAGGTTCTTTGGGACGGAGACTGACGAGAGTGAGCTGCGCAGAACGTTGGAGAGATAACTATTGTGAAGAAGATGGACAATGAACACCCTTTAGGAGTTTAGAACAAGTTTAATTTATCTAATACTTTGAGAAAGGTAGTTCCAAAGTCGACTTCCGCATACAAAAATGATTTAGAGAATACGGTAATGCTATGTGATGGTATAGGAGGAATTTTTCTTTGTAGGGAACGAGTATTTCTGGTGTGCTGTAGAGATAGTGGAGTAAGAGGTGAAGACGAATAAGAGGGAGTGCAATGATTAAGGCGATAGAGCAACTACGGAGTATGATAGTTTCCACCCTTATCCACACGTAATCAGGATAATTGTTAATAAGTTGGTGTGATATGGTCGAAATCGTGTATGTCACAAATGTATCGTACACAAGAATCATCGCAAGTTCCAGCCTGCGTGACCTTTCGTACGAAAGTCCTTGGACAATAGCATCACTATAGTCAAGTGTGGGGAGTACTAGTGTCTCTACCTCCTTCTTTTTAAGCGCTAAAGGAAATAAGTTTTTTTATACTTCTGTAGTGAGTGAACTGACGCTGACACGTTCTTACCGGCTACAGTTGTGTGTTCAGTCAGTCTAACTGATGATCCAAAATTATCCCTAAATTCTTTGCAGAGACAGACTGGGTAATTTCTGTAACGTTTAAGATTAATGATGGAAGAGATTCTCTGAACTGAGGGCTAACAAGTCTTTGGTGAACGACAAAGGTTGCTTTTGTTTTAGATGGGTAAAGTTTCACATCTATGCTCTCTGCTCCCACTTACGTGGCAACTACATCGGCATTAGGTACAACTGAATGTCGTCAGTATATAGGTGATATCTGCAATAGGAGAGAATAGCTGACACATGATTAACATACACTGAAGCGTCATAGAAACTGATATAGGCATGCGTATTCAAATACAGAGATATGTAAACAGGCAGGATACGGTGCTGCTGTCGGCAACGCCTTTATGAGACAACAAGTGTCTGGCGCAGTTGTTAGATGCGTTACTACTGCTGCAATGGCAGGTTATCAAGATTTAAGTGAGCTTGAACGTGGTGTTATAGTCGGCGCACGAGCGAAGAGCGCTGCGTCTCCGAGGTAGCAATGAAGTGGGGATTTTTCCCCTACGACCATTTCACGGGTGTACCGTCGTGAATATCAATAATCCGGTAAAACATCAAATCTCCAACATCGCTGCGGCCGGAAAAAGATCCTGCAACAAAGGGACCAACGACGACTAAAGAGATTCGTTCAACGTGATAGAAGTGCAGCCCTTCCGCAAATTGCAGCAGATTTCAGTGCCGGGCCATCAACAAGCGTCAGCGTGCAAATCATTCAACGAGGCATCATCGATATGGGCTTTCGGAACCGAAAGCCTACTTTTGTACCCTTGATGACTGCATGACACAAAGCTTTACGCCTCACCTGGGACCATCAACACCGACATTCGACTGTTGATGACTGGAAACATGTTGCCTGGTCGGACGAGTCTCGTTTCAGATTGTATCGAGCGAATGGACGTGTACGGATATGGAGACAACCACATGACTCCACGGACGCTGCATGTCAGTAGGTGAGTGTTGAAGCAGGTTAAGGCTTGTGCTGGTGTGGGGCAATTGCCGTGGAAGTGATATGGAACCCATGATACGTCTAGATACGACTCTGACAGGTGACACGTACATAAGTATCCCGTCTGATCACTTGCATCCATTCATGTCCATTGTGCATTCCGACGGACATAGGCAATTCCAACAGAACAACGGGACACCCCACTCGTCCAGAATTGCTACAGAGTGGCTAAAGGAACACTCTTCTGAGTTTAAACACTTCCGCTGGCCACTAGACTCCCCAGATATGAACATTATTGAGCATGCCTTGCAACGTGCTGTTCAGAAATGATCTCCATCCTCTCGTTCTCTTAGGTATTTATGTACAGCCCTGTAGGATACATCTTATCAATTCCCCCCAGCACTAGTCATTAGTCGAGTCCATGCCATGTCGTGTTGCGGTTCATCTGCGTGCTCACGGGGGCCCTACACGATATTAGGCAGGTATAACAGTTTCTTTGGCTCTTCAGTGTATAATGAGAATTATATTGGTCTCAATACTGTTCCTTGTGAGACCCGTGATAGCACATTCCTCCATTGTGACAATTTGCTTCCAATCATTACTGAATGTTGGGGATATGTAGGATATGAGTGGAGTGGTATGGCAAAGGGGGTTCAAGTGCATTTTGTTTGTATTGATTGCATACATTTATGGCAAGTTGAAAAGAAAGGGAGGGAGAAATATACTAGCGTATTCTAAACTCTTTCCCTCGAAAATTTCTCTCTTTCATACCTCCTCTGTGCTACCACAAATGACACGTCAGTGATCTCATTTGTATTAAGACTGCAGTAAATGTGAATTGTGTATTTGATTTCACCGCCCTGAGTGAAATGCATAAGTTCTAAGAATGTTCACCAATGTTCTAAAGTTGTTGTCCCCTGCACAGAAAACAGCACGTAGGTCGTGAATCCATTGTCTTGCTGCTGCAATAAATTCTTAGTGAGGAAATAATACTGTTTGAATAATAAAATTTTCAATAAGTTTGTTTATATGGTATGCCAATCACTTTTTATTAGCAGAATACGAGAAACTGCAAAATTATATTCCACTTTATGAATCACAAATCATTTCAATTCTTGACACGTCCACAAAACTGAACAAAACAATGAATTGCATATTTGCATAGTTCCCATCAAATTATTTTCAGTTACATGTCCAAACAAACAGACATTGTTAATTAAGTCTGAGCTGATACAGACCACAGCAGACAACATGTCTGTCCTCAGAGAGTGCTAAACTAGCTCTGATCTTATAGTCAAACCATTTCACCAGCCATCCAAGTTAAGAGCAATCCGAAAATCTTCAAAGTTCTTCGTCTGCCTTTTTGTTCAGCAGTTGTTTATTATACTGCCAGTAATTAACACTTTGGAAATAACGGAATGATAGCCTGCTACTGAGAGATGCTTTTATATGAAATACAATTGCCACGCGGGATTAGCCGAGCGGTGAAAGGCGCTGCAGTCATGGACTGTGCGGCTGATCCCGGCGGAGGTTCGAGTCCTCCCTCGGGCATGGGTGTGTATGTTTGTCCTTAGGATAATTTAGGTTAAATAGTGTGTCAGCTTAGGGACTGATGACCTTAGCAGTTAAGTCCCTTAAGATTTCACGGACATTTGAACATTTGAAATACAATTAAACTCAGTTTTAAATTTTTCTAAAATTAGTAACAGGAGATTATCATTTTGCCCACAACTTCTGAACACTGGTCACAGAGAAGGTCCACAATTTAGGTGGTCTCACTTAAGGTACCTGAACTGAACAAACCCAATGTCATCGCTGCTTTACATCACATTATGTCATCTTCCTACTGCTGTATTCTCAACTGGTCTGAGAAGTGATTCTAGTAGCTGAATATGATGGCTACAAAGCCAGAAATATTATACACACCGATCGTTCTGAGGTTTGCAAACATGGGATATTCTTGCAGATAACAATCTATTTTTGAAACAAGCAAATTTTTATAAATTTTTCAGTTATCGTCTCTCAACAGCAATACCATTCCGCTACTCTTGTGATTCGTTATTGTTTTTTAAAACTTGAATCTGCTTTATATTTTTCATTCTGAAATTACAAATTAATTTATATAATCATAGGCTTAATTATTTTGTGATTTAAAAAACCTGTTAGTTACCCTCAATGTGTTCCTTTAAAACGTTATCCCAAAATCACTAATCTTTAGTTACACTTTCTCTACTACTTACATTACTCTTTTAATAGTAAAGGTTTTCAAACTATCATTATTCTGCACTTATGTTGCTGGCAGCCTTTTGATAACTTACCATATATCATTTGTGCCACAGTACTCTACAGCAGTCCGCTATCTCCTAGCGAAATTTCAATCACAACAATTCATACTGCTGCTAAACTACTATCAGTGGCATTGCCATCCATTAAATTCAGTGAACTACTTCTCACAAAATTTAAGTTGTTAGACCACTACTATCGGCGAATTTACACATATACACTTTTGGCACATTCCGTTCTTTTAAACTGATCGATTATTCGCCATAAAATGTCACACTGCTATACAACTACTATCGGCACATTGCCATCCTTTCAGTTCAATGAGACACTCTCTACTTTACACTTTTCCTTATTGTTATGTCAGCATCATGCTGTTCTGCATTTATTTATGTTTGAACGCGTCATAGAGACATCCATTTTGCATGTTTGAAAATAGAATAAACATAGCACCTAAACTTTTCTCAAATACTTGAACACAGAAGAACTTCACACTCACACATTTTACCAGAACATACGCAATCAGCCCACAGCAGCAACCCATCTTGATGCTTCTCTTGTCCATGATATGGTCTTGCGTTGTGAGATTCCACTTTCCCAACTGGTGCTGATATCAACAACAGCAAGTCCCTTCTCCCATCTCCAACCTCAACATACAGCTCTAGTACAATTCCACGAAAGAATTCAAAATGCTTTAAATTAGTTTCCTAATAATGTTAAACAAATTTTAAATACACATATTGTCATACACTATTACAATATAAATACGTAATACATAATGTTTTATTTTGATTTTGGGTATTTAAAAACAATGTCACTGTTTACATCGAATTACGACAATGGTCCCTCAATGTTTCTGTTTTGGTCACAGCTGCAGCTACATACAGTGGGGCATTGCCCTTCGCAGTCTTTAAGTGCTCTGTGCATGCTTGCCCCGTCTGTTGATTACTGACAAGCTCCGGCAATGACTGACGCCACTAGTAGCATCAGCTTCTTTGCTTTTTAAATCTTACCTATGGAGGTTCACAATTTCGATTCACACATACACCGAGAGAACGTTTTAGAATCTTGTTTCCAACATAATGCATAAACACTCATTTATCAAATCGCTGCTTCACTCCACAATATGAGGTATCATTCATTCTGCATTTGAAAGACATTGTTGCTAAAAAAAAAAGAGGTACTAGTGGAACTCTATTGCCAGCCGGAGTGGCCGAGCGGTTCTAGGCGCTACAATCAGGAACTACGCGACTACAACGGTCGCAGGTTCGAATCTTGCCTCGGGCTTGTATGTGTGTGATGTCCTTAGGTTAGTTAGGTTTAAGTAGTTCTAAGTTCTATGGGACTGATGACCTCAGAAGTTAAGTCCCATAGTGCTCAGAGCCATTTGAACTCTATTCGTGTACACTGGGTATTTTCTACTGACTTTCACATACGAACCTTACGTGACTTTGTAATATGTAGGGGCTAATTACCTCATTCTTCGATAGGCCTTCATTCCAAATTCGTTTCATATTTAAAACCAGTGTGTAGCATTGCCCTCTCTCTATCCTTCATATTACATAACCTTCTATTTAAACCTTATGTACTCCGTTTATGTCTTTTATGAGATTTCTACGTCTGCTCCCTTAGACTTCATAAGATAATTGGCGGAAGCCACTTTGTCTGTAAATGCTAATTAACGGCTGCCTTAAGTGTCGCCTTTTGCCTTTCCTCCCTCAATCTGCATAAATGATTGGCCGACTTCCCTGTCACCTAATAATAATACTTCACCTTTCTCTATGAACATATTTTCTATTGTGCGATCTATAACTCCTCTGTGTACATAATTTGCCTATTTTTCAATTGCCCAGTCTATAACTCTCCATTTCCCTATTTTCTCTCTTCGTAAATAATTGCCCAACTTTTCTGTTACCTAATAACCATTATTCTCCACTTACCATGAACTGCTTTGGTAGGACTATTCCAAGCCTATCAGTGTATCATTATTCATTAGAGCGGAAACCACTTTGCCGTTTGCCGGCCGCGGTGGTCTAGCGGTTCTAGGCGCTCAGTCCGGAGCGGTGCGACTGCTACGGTCGCAGGTTCGAATCTTGCCTCGGGCATGGATGTGTGTGATGTCCTTAGGTTAGTTAGGTTTAAGTAGTTCTAAGTTCTAGGGGAATGATGACCATAGATGTTAAGTCCCATAGTGCTCAGAGCCATTTGAACTTCGCCGTTTCTATTCATACTAAGGAGTAACAGTATGTCCATGTTGATACAATCTGTGCATCATCGGAAGACAACATTTATTCTATTATTTATGCCACCAGAATTTCCGCTGTTGTACGTTGTCATTTTCACGTACCTGGTTTAGCATCATCCTCTTCTTCTGCAGTCTTCAGCTTATTTTCATGAATTATTTCATCTGTGTTATATATAATAGCTCTCGTCTTGCTTTCCTATTCTTAAAGTATTTTCAAACATGAGGGTTTGTTTATCATTGCTGTTAATATTTAAAAACTGTTCCTCTACTTTTGTCATGTGCATTAATATGGTACTAATATCTTGTTGTAACTATATACTGTGTTCTATTGCTGGTGTATCTGTAATCGTATAAGTTGAATATACTGCCCTGTCCACATATATGTATCTGTTTTTAACCCATGCTGTGCATGTGTTTAGGCTGCTGGGTTACTTTGTTTGTGTCATAGCTTCTTTCTTTGTTGTCACATTCAGTGTACGAAAATTTCCTCATCTTAACATTAACAGTGAAGAATATTGAAGAAAACAGATCATAGTTCTGAATGAAAGAAGAGGAAGAAGTAACGGCAACAATAGAAAATGAAGTATGCAGTTGGTTAACTCTGACACCTGGTAAGCGTCAATTACCTAGCAATACAGAGAACATTATTGCTCCCTTAGGTTACAATTCATAATATGTTTTCCTGTCACTGACATAGATATCATCTAGTAATTGTTGTAGCGGTATTTCTGTGGTAGAAAGAGGCACTTTATTCACAACTTTCTAACATTCAACCCCGTACCTACCCCATATGATGCTTCTTAGAACTGAACTGATAACTTTGTCTGCCATAGACGGATGTAATATACATTGGCCCATTTTTTGCTAACGGCCTCTGGCAAACTGGCTGTCAAATCTATGTTTATTGACATCCTGACGCCACTGAACTTCGGTACAAGACCTTCTACTATCTTACTCCCATCCATTCATGGTATGATGGCATTTCCACCATCATACCTTCTGTTCACAGCTACTTCACCTCTCGCTCTGTTGTGTGTGCTGTAAGACCAGTTTTGATTCATGAATGCTTCAACAAATTCTTTATATCTGTTACATGTGTTACTAACCCTTGTTCCCCATGACAATGCTTTTGCTTCTAACCAGCTGGCCACGAATTAGATTTTTTGTTATTCACTCATGTTTAGCAGGAATGACCCCCTCAAACTACTTAATGACGGCTACTGTGTAGTAGTTCTGTTACTAGAGAAATGATGGAATTTTTACGCATTAGCGTGATTTTCTACGTCACCTACATGGACAATAACTTTCTTTCTTTCTCGTATTTCGTTTAACTTCATTTCCTGTTTTGTCTTGCATCTCAGAGAGTATTTTTACTCAGTTTCTCTCAATATTCCCTGAGTTGCACCTGTGTTGCATTTACAAGAGGCTTCTACATGTGCAATACTACGACTTCAAGTTCACTCCCTCATAGCTATGCTTTTCTTGTCTTAGATTACTTATTTCATTAATTGTTGTTACTACCATCCCATTCTGATCCTGCAAATTCTTATTTAACTTTTTGATTTCATGGTCAACGTTTTGATTTATTTCTGAGTTACAAACTTCTAATTTTTTACCGCATTCTTCTGTTTCATACTCGATTGTCCTGCAACTTCACTCAATTTTAGCTTCAAGATCTGCAACCTTTTGTTTCAAAGCATTGGACTTACTGTTAATTGAGCTGTTCCTACACTGACTTCCTGTAACCACTGATCTATTTTATTTTGAGTTTTTCTTAACTCCTCCTTATTTTCTTTTCGTACTTTACTTAATTCCTCCTTATTTTCATTTCGTTCTTCCAATATTAACTTGAGCATAGACCTTATATCCTGATCATCATGTCGACATCAGAGTCATTTTGTCTGGTATCATCATTCCAATCAATCATTTCATTTTGACTGGGAACCACGCATCCTGCGTTTACATTATCATTGTTGGCCAGTAAATCTGATTTTTCACTGTCTTCATTATTACCTATCTCTACATTTCTATGGAATTCATTCATGGCTGCTTCAGAATTCTCAATGAGATTATTAGTTATTGAATCCGCTTTTTCAGATTCATCACCAAGTTTGAATTTACATTTTAACTTGGCTTATTTGTGACGAAATTTGGCATTTCTTTGAACTCATTTGTGACTTCACTACCATTTATTTGTATCTGGCACACCGGATTGGCACAACAACTACTGTGAGACTGAACACCTCTACTTCTGAGAGCATATCTTACTTCCCTTTCTCCAGACATTTAACTCATACTAATGTTCTAATTACAGAGGTTAGACTACTGTATGCAAGTGCAACCCTTACACTACTTTTCTTCATCGACGTACTGCCGCAGATTCTCTGAAGTAGTGGGACACACCACTGGCTGCAGTACTACTGTCGTGGGGTGCAGAAGTTGACACATCAAGTGTACCCTGTACTACGAACTGCGCCGGTCGCTGCTTGCTGGCGCCAAATCTATCGTGTGTGGTTGCGTCACATTGCTCTGCTCCCTGCAACATCTCGTAACACGAAGAATGTCGAAGTAATGATTTGTAATGTACTCCAGTGAACCACGCACACAAAATTAACTTTTATTCTCGTTTCATTTCCGCACATCCAATTCCTACTGTACACCTTGTAATACCCCACCTGTCTCTTATATGGTTATGGCGTGTGTTCACCCCAGCTAATTGACTAACATATCAACAGAGAGTGCAAAACTGCCGCAATATCAGATAACTCAAAGAAAGTAATAAGGCCCTGTGACTCTTGATTGAACTGCGGTGGCAGTGTTGACATTAATTGATTCAGAATTGATCCCTTTTTAATTAAAAGGGTGCACATTGATGTTATATTCAGCTATTGAACACCAGATGCAAATGTTGAACATGAAATTAGTTAAGAAAGTGATTTGGTATTTCAACTACTTGATTGAAAACAGATGCAGTCCATTAGCACAAATATATTTTAAGTCACGACCTTCAATCATCACATTACATGACTCTCCTAACAGGCAATTGGAATAAATTGCCTTTGCGTGGAGTAAACCGCGATAAATCAAAATTAATTCCTTTTGACTGACCCAGGCGTAATGTGAAATCCAAGAAGAATTCTACAATACATGGGCCCTGAAACCCTCGTGGAAACTTTGCCGGCATGATCCAACAAATTAATCAGTGGCCTAACTCAGGCCGGAGCGGACTCAATATCACCAAATTCAGCGTGGCGGGGTGGTGTCGTTGTGTGGACGTCGGCCAGCCTCGTGGTACTACAAGGCTGCGCTCGTCGATTCAGTCCTAGCTATCTTCCTCAGTACATAGTTGAAAGAAAACTTTCTATTTCCAAGCTCAATCATTCTGTTTGCTAAGTCATAAACTGCAGAGATGCTCACTGTCTCTCAGGAAAGCTGAGTAAAGAACGCCACGTCCGCACTCTAGGCAAGCTGGGAATGGAAGACAACTACGGAGACTTCTCCCAGTCCACTCTTCGCCTCGGTTTCCCGTCCAGCAAAATCACTTACGCCAATTGCAGCGCCAGTCGCGTTAATTATGCATTGCTTCCCAGTGCCGACCAATGCCTTCTCTGGGAAGTGAATAAATTCCCACAAAATTTCCCTTCCTCTCAACTTCAGCTATTTAGCTCCTCCCAGGCCACCCATCAAGGTTAGCGGCTGCATAAAACACCAAATTATCCGAACTTCTGACTCCCAGGAGAGTACTTCAAATTCGTTGGTCCTATGTTCCCATTGGAGGCCGGAGTATTTCATTCTGTCGCTCTTCACCTGATTTACTTCAGAGTCTGCGGACCGTGAATTCCATGTGAAGTTGCTATCGTCATGAACATGCATATTTTGGCGTCTGTTGACCACTCCACCATAGATTTGCGTGGCTTTCTCGCATGTTTCACTGAAAACGGGACGACAGACATTTATCAACAGGCATACCGTTTTCCGTCTGCTTCCCGGTACACCAGCATGGGGTCAAGCACCCCCTCACTGCCACTCATCTTAAAGTAGCTGGAGGCCACGCCCTGTTGCTGCTTTCTCAGAGTTTGAGCCATTCTAAGCTGACTATTGTCACTTCCCTTCGTGCACTGCCACCCGGCCGCAGGCAACTCTGAATACTTCCTTGGGATAAACTAGCCTCTTGTAAATCAACGCTTTTCCACAAAGTTTTCACGTCGCGTGAATAACTTTAAAACCATCACCCAACATTAATTATTCCAATACGTCCATACTATACATTCTACACGATGCATTGTGCCTTGTCAGTCATTTTTGTTCAACCCTACTGTTCACTCAATTTGAGTTTGGTGATCTTTAATTACTTCATGTAAGGGACATAGTTCTTGCCATCTTACAACCTATATTACTTTCATTGTAAAAGAAAATTTGATTTTGTGGCATTAATTTTTATAGTTCAGCTGAAGTTCAAGAAAACAGCTCAAACACAGTTCCAAGCCTAATTTATATCGTAATAGTGTCTGAAAATTATTTAAAATTTGTCTAAAGTTATTAGGAAACTAATTTGAGGCATTTTGTATTTTTACATGGAATTGTAATCGAGCTGCACTCTGATACTAGAGATGGGAAAATGGTGATTTGTTATTGAACTCAACACCAGTGGAGTGGACTGGCATTTCATGATGCAAGACCACATCTTGGACAACCAGATCACCAATATAGGTTGCTGTTGGGGGTTGTTAGCATATGTTCTCATTAAAGGTGTGAGTGTAATGTTCCTCCAGCTCCACGTATTTGTGAAATGCATAGGTATTGTGTATGTTTTATTTGTAACCACATAAGTGGACATCTTTATGATGCATTCAAACATAAATAAGTGCAGAACGGCATGATGTCGACATAATGGTGAGGAAAACTGTGAAGTGTAAAGAATGTTTCATTGAACTGAAAGGATGGCAATGCGCTGATATTAGTTGTATATCATTGTAACTCTTATGACAAATAATTGGCCATTTTAAAAAGACAGCAATGCTCCAAAAGTATGTAGCCATTTCACTTCTTGTGAGGAATAATTCGTTGAATTTAATGGACGGCATTGCGCCGATATTTGCTAAAAGCAGTATAAAAGGTTGTAACTGAAACTTGGCTAGGAGATAGTGGACTGCTATATAGTATTCTAGCAGAGAAGATATATTACAAATTAGCAAAAGACTACCGACAACATAAACGTGCCGAATAATGATACTTCGAAAAATCTTTGCTGTTAAAAGGACAATGTAAAGATTATAGAAAGTGTAACTAAAAATTAATGATATAACCCTACAGATGATTTTCATTTAGGGTAACAATTAGTTTTATGCTAATCACACAATAATTAAGTCTATGATTATGTAAATTAATTTTTAATTTGAGAATGAAAAATACAAGACATGCGAATTTGAAAAACTATAACGAATCACAGTTATAGTGGAGTAGTGTTTTAGACTCCTTTGCTTGTTCCTGTTTCAATGTTTGCTACTACCGTGAGGCTGTAATAAATTCTTAGCGAGAATCTGTCTGTTGTGTGAGAGTGCCGAACCAGCCCTCAATTTACTGTCGAACCACTTCCCCTGCCATCCAAGGTAGGCATGTTACAAAAATCTCCGAAGTGCTTTGCCTGCCTTATCCCCTCCATCTCTGAGAAATCACCCAACTCTCCCTTCCTCCCCTTCCCCCCTCCCCATCTCCATCAGGAAATTGGTGGGATAAAGCACATAGTCTGTGATCAAGAGGAAGGATCTCATGACAGAAAATTCATATCAGTGTCAATAATAATACACTAATGTCTATTCTTTATTTAATTAGTTTGTGGGAGGCAGGGCCTCATCACTCGGATAGAGCTCACGTCTCGCCTCACCCCCCTCTCCCCATTTTCCTTCGTATAATAACTGTAAGCACTGAGCAACGGATTGAAATTTAGTATGTCAGCCACCATTTGAGGTCACCTGCGTGTGAAATTGTCGTCCAGGCACCGTATGCCTATCTGCATCCTGTGGATGTCAGCCAGGGAGTTTGGTATTTCTGAATATATCGGGAAACTGATATATCGACATTTAAAAAGATTTCAACATGGTCCTCGAAGTATCGAGGAAACTTATTGATATACTGGTGGAAAAAGAATCGATGTACCAGCCCATACAAATATTAGCTTTACATTGTAACTATACTGCTGGTTTTCGAGCTCTATATTTAACCATTGGTTTATTAGTAGATATTCTGTGTGTCAACAAACTAGCATCCTCTTTAAAACAAGAATTGAAAGGAAAACGATACATACTGACACTTGGCCATAACCACTCTACTAACGATGGTAATTGCATGTAAGTGGCGCAACAAAAGTCTGTCGCACGGTTTCGTCACATATCGGATTTATCTGGAACACTTTTTTTTTTTTGCGTTTCTGCCAACACCAGCGGCCAGGCAGTGGTAGTGTCAAAACTGCGTGGTGAAGCTATTGTTTGCAGTTTCTGTTGGTAGCGGCAAGCACCGATTACGTCAGCATTTCCTGCCAAATGTCTCTACTCACCACAAAGAGCAATTTTGTCATTTAGCACACCTAGTGTGCTATTTCTTCACATCAGCACTCTTCAAAAACAGTTGCTGAAAATGATGAAGAGAAACCTAAATGACAAAATTAGTGTCAATAATAATACACTAATGTGTATTCTTTACTTAATTAGTTTGTGGGAGGCAGGGCCCCATCACTCGGATAGAGCACACGTCTCGCCCCATCCCCCTCTCCTAGATGTGCTATTTCTTCATATCAGGAATCTAATTATTCCATTCACACTGTCATCCCCAACAAAATGCAATCAGACTTCTTCTTTTGTGCCACATTTACTTGCTTCATACAGACAAAGAGAAAGACTGTATGTGTTGAAAGTCCAAAAAGTAAAAAGACACATTCACATAGTGAAAGTAATATAATCTTATATTACACTTTCAAAGGAACAACTTCAAACAGTAGTTATATCATGCCAATTCTAGCACGAAGAGTATTTCTGAGTCAAATTTACAGGATGCAAACCAAGAATACAATTTCCCAGTTCCCCCCCAACCAAGGAATCCCATTTCCCTATTCCAAAAAATTTAATTCTGCATAAATACAATGAAAAAATTGTGAACATACTTGAGTCATTTAAAAACTTTGAAAATTGTAGTAAAGGAAATCTTAATATAATTAAAAGAAAAATACAAAATTTGTAAAAATCTCATTTGCCTATATCGAGAAACCAAATTCCCATTCACTCATTTGAAAAATTTCAAGTCTAATAAATTTTATTCTTAATAAATAAGAACCAAAATATACCATTTGCCTATATCAAAAAATCCAATTTATCAATTTCTTATTTAAAAATTTCCAAATCTAATAAATTTCATTCTCTATATATAAGAACCTAAAACCTAGAATCTCAACGGTACAATACAACACAAAATGATTTAATAAAAAAACGAAATTTCCCTCTATATAAGCACAACAAGTAAGGGCAAAGAAAGTTCTGCTATTTAAAAGCTTACAAATTTATTGCAAAGGGAAGTATTGATTGAGTTATAAAGCATTAGAAAATTATTGTAAAGAAAATGGTTACTCAAATATAACTAGAGAATATCTGTTACAATTTATTGATTATCTTAACAGGAAATAAATAAATAAATAAAACAGACAAATTGTAGAATTATTTTAAACTTCGAAAAATCAGTTAATTGATCTTTTGCAAATTCTGTCGATCATATTAATAACACTGATACTGCTAATGAATTGAATAAAAGAACTTTATAAGTAATCCATCAAATTTGTAAAGCAAAAAATATAAAATATTTTGCTAAAATTGGAAAAGTTTGCGAAAAACTACTACTAACAGTAATAAGAATTATTTTCATAAACTTCTAGCAGATATATATTAAGAAATTAAACGAAAATGTTGTCAGAAAAATTTACCAAGTTTCAATTCTCTTGATGATGAAGATCTTTTCAAATCAAGTAAACGAATTTATAGAAAAGCTCCTGCCTTAGCAACAAGAATAATAACTTATAGAAATAACAATAGTGATGCTATTGTGGGACCACAAGAACTTTTTTAATCACAGTAAAAAGAAATAATCACCAAAATTAAGAATGTTTTTATTCAAATATGAACAATTAAAGTAGGCATCAAATATTATAGTAATCTTAAATGACAAAAGGAGATACAAGAATTTCTTTTTAAAACAACTAATCAAGTATTGTTAAGAACAACTGATCAGTAATCAATGAGTAAACTATTAATTGAAATGGAAGAAATGCAAAGGAAAAAATTTGGTTGGTCTTTATTTTATATAGACAGCTTAGACTTAAATATTAATAGATACATCCAATTTTCCATTCTTCTTACATAATTTATAAGAAGTAATTAAAGATAAAAAAGCTGTAGTTAATGAAAGAAACAAAGAGACAAAATATTTTCTGTGGGCAATAAAATCTGCATTATATCCTGTACATAAAAATTTAGAAAGAGTAAATAATTTAAAAAATATTGGATAGAATTATATAAAATTTTTGCATATGAGAAAACTAAGTTTCCTCCTCAGTTAACAGACATTCCAAAATTTGAAGAGCTTTCAAATATTTCAGTTAATTTTTCACATATGGAGGCACTAAGGAAGTTTAAATTATACTGTCTTTACTGTACACGAAATAGAGAATAAAAACATGTTAACGATCTTTTGTTCTGAAATGAAATTAATTTACACTATTGTAGGATAAAACATTTATCTAGATTAATTAGTAAACAAACATGATCAACAAATTTATCTGTGTGATCCATCTTTAAGATATTTTTATTGAAAAAAATTAGGTGTGCATGAAAGCAATTGTAAAGAATATAAAGAAGTAAGAATACATATTTCTTCTAGAAATCAAAAAATTGAATTTCAAGATAGTTACCATTTATTAAGAGTTCCTTTTGTAATTTATGCAGATTTCAAATGTTTATTAAAAGATATTCTAACTTGTAAACCAAACCATGAAAATTCTTCTGTTCATAGTTTAACCAATTAAGATATTCATTTGTTTACCAAAGAATTTGCAACAGATATTAAATATATTGATACAATTGCAAATAATGAACAAAAATGTATCCCCTTTAGCAAACAGGTTAAAGATAGATTAACGTTAAGGTTTCTAGACACATTTAAATTTATAGCTTCAAGTACTGATAAATTATGTTCTAATCTTACAACAGATCAGATTAGAAAAACAGTAAATGAACAACTTGGAGAAACAGCAAAAGATTTTATAAGGGAAGAAATAGATTGATTAATTAAAAATTGTGTTGCACCAAAGGAACTATTTCGAAACATAAAAGAAGGAAAGAAAGAGAAATAACAAAAAACAGTTTAGGGAAATAACAAAACAACAATTTAGAGAAATTTAAAGGTTGAAAATTAGATTCAATAACCAAGAAAGGTGTTTACCCTTATGAATATATGAGTTCTGAAGAAAAATTTAAAGAAACAAAATTACCCAAACTGGAATGTATTTATTTCAGACATAATGAATCAGATATTTCTGATGAAGAATATAATTGTGTAAAATAAGTTTGGGTCAAATTTAATGTTAAAAATTTAGATGAATGTATAATATTATATAGTACATTTGATGTTTTTTTATTTTAGCAGATATTTTCGAATATTTTAGAGATTCATGTATTTAATCTTATAAATCTGATTCATCTTGTCATTTCACTGCACCAGGATTATTTGAGATGCTATTTTAGAAATGACAAAAACTTAATTAGATTTATGGCATGATACATATATGATCTTATTTATTGAAGAATGAAATTGAGGTGGAAATATAGAAAATCTTATAAGATATGCTAAATCGAACAGCAAATAAATGAAATATTTTGAACAAAAGAACAATTAAACTATATTACATATTTAGATGCAAATAATTTATATGGTTGGGAAATGTCTCAGTTTTTACCATTTCAAAAACTGGAGTGGACAGATGATTACAAATATGGTTATTTTTCGAAGTTGATTTAGAATATCAAAGAAAATTATAAGAGTTACATAAAAATTTACCTTTAGCAGCACAATAGAGGACAGAAATTATTAACAACATTAAATGATAAAGAAAAATGCTTTACATTATAGAAATCTTAACAAATGTTTACATCATAGATTAAAATTAATGAAGGTTCATAGCATCTTAGCATTTGAACAATCAGATTGGTTGAAGAAATACATTGATTTTAATACAGAAATGAGAAAAAAGGCAAATAACGATTTCTACAAGATGATGAAGAACTCAGTGTTAGGAAAAACAATCGAAAATATTAGAAATGGACAAAAAATTAGGATCTTAACAGATCCAGGAAAATATACTTATTATATTTCAAAATCAGATGATGAAAATACTACAGAATTTCACAAAATTTGGTAGCTGTTCATATGAAGAAAATTAATATAATGTTAAATAAACCAATTTATTTAGGAATGAGTGTTCTAGTTCTTTGGAAAATAGAAATGTATTATTTTCATTACAGTGTTATGAAACCAAAATATGGTAAAAATATTGATTATTGTTATATGGATACTTACTCTTTCATTTATGATATAAGAAGAGAAGATGTCTATAAAAGATATGAAATCGAAGACTGATAAATTTGATACTAGTGATTATTCTGAAAATAATATTTATGGTTTTCATAAGTAAATGAGAAGGTTGTAGAAAAAGGAAACATGAAAACTGTGGAAAACCATGTGAGAGCACAGTGGTTTAAGAGTGAAAATTTATGCTTGTAAAGTAGAAGATAAAGAAAATAAAAATCTAGAGGAGGGAACGCTGTTCATGTTCCTGGACTGCACCTTGTATCTTGTCTGTAGTTGACTTCCAATAAAATGTAGCCATCTAGAGTGGAGGACGATCAATTATGACTCCCAAGGATTTGCGCCTATCGACCACCGTCGCCCACGAAATGACAACATTATCAAAACCCCTCAGTTTCATCAACCAACATTTGGCTTCGTTAATGTGGGCGCCAAATATTGGGCAAAAGGCAGCCAACGTAGCCTTGAGCAATGGAATCTTAGCAGAAGAATGGAGTAACACTACTCCCATATGCACGCACCGAGATCGTCTCGCCCATGTGTGTCCATCTTTGTAACCGAGACACGAACCTTCGAAGAAGGGGTTCAAATCATAGAACAAACAATGACTCTGAAAGCAGACATTCCCGAGAAAATCCCTTCGGATTTTAATCATGGGTGTCAGTTGAACATTGACAGCCAACGAAACTGTGACACAAGTAAACAAATTATATAAGACCCTGTGCGCATTAATTGTGAATCCAACGGTTTCCACGACCTGCAACAGGCAGCCATGGCTGACCTGGTGGAACGCCTTCTCAAACAGAACAGAAATAACAGCAACCACCAGCATGACGTAATGACATTCAGCCACCTGGGTCAGAATAGTACGACCAAGAATATAACTTTGATGGTTAGCAACAACTTCCTCCAGCAAATCTATCATCCGGCTAGTCACTGTCTTCGCCACAGTCATTTTTTATAATCAAAATTTTATCAGGTAATTGAGCGAAATTTATCAGTTGCTGCCTGACCATAAGTTTTAGGAATTAACAGAATTTTACCGACTTTAAACGAGTATTGCACGAACCTCCCTCTCAACACTTCTGTCAAAAAGCAATGTGAAAGTAGTATCCAACAAACGCCAAAAAGGCACATAAAATTCCTTAGGCAACCCATCCAACGCCGGCGCCTTACGAGAAGCCGATCTGACAATTAGGTCATAGACATAGTCACATTGAAAAGCATCTAAAAATGCAGCATTATGAGGACGTACAACGATCTAGAGCCCAAACAAACAAACCTGATGGCATATCGACAGGAACGGGTGCCTCAAACAGCCCAACATAGAACTGCTGCAGAGCATGGCATATATCCTTCTGTGCCGTCACAGCTCCACCGTCATCTTGAGAGAAGTGATACACTCACGTCGACAACGCGTCTGATGTCGAAAAAGATGATATAGAGAAGTCAATTCATTGCTACCATGGAACGTGGTTTTCGTTGCATCCTTGGCCCTTCCATTTGACGCTGCTTCAACTGCAACGACTGAGATTTTACATACATGACGTCCGCAATCCGTGCTCTACCAAGCACTTGTCCGCGAAAGGCAAAGGTCCCGAGTTCGAGTCTCGGTCGGTCACACAGTTTTAATCTGCCAGGAAGTTTCATATCAACGCACACTCCGCTGCAGAGTGAAAATCTCATTCTATAACGAAAGTAGGTAGCAAACAAGGAGCCTCAGAAGTCCAGTGCGCAGGATGGGATCCTTGTAGTTCGTGTCGAAGCACAAGAGAGGAACAATCTGCGTCGACAGGTAGTTTTTCCTGACCACTAATTGCCTCCACAGGAGTAACAACAGTTTTCGTTCCAACTTCACCTCAATGGGTGACAGCAAGACAACAGTTAATTTTAGAAACGCCTCAATTTGCTGCTGTTGAATATCAAAAGGCTTATCGACCTCCCCTCCCTTGGCTGATTCTGGAGGAGTTACCTCATCCGCCGGAGGATTACTAGGAGAAACACTAGAGACCTCAGCAGCTGTTTTCGCACCATTCACCCCATCATGGATGCAGAACTCAGCACTACAAGATACGTCAACCGACAAAGTTACTTCAGGAAGGGGTGGGTGAGTAGTAGACGTAACAGACTCCTCAATTTCTCACCTTATTGCGCAGTCTCTTATGTTGCATTGCAGGGTAAAGGTGGAATGTCGGGAGCAGTAAGCTGTGCGTCCCCCTGTTGTGCCACTGCAGCCGGGGAAGGCATGGCACCAACCACGGGAGCAGTAGAAACGAGATCAGCTAAATTCAGTTTCGACTCTGTTAAAATGAGGGCTTCAATGTGAATACCCGCCGTGGGCAGTTAGGTCTAACGTGGCCACTTTCATTACAGAGAAAGCACGCCCCCACTTTCTCACTGTACGTTATATTAATGTGGTAACCACAGACTTGCAGATGAGAAGGAATGTTACGTCTCACTACCATCTCGACTGAACGGATTCCGCTATTACAGTGGAACCGGTGTAGAGAGAACCAACGGTTACCTCGTATATCCTTCACATCGCCATGTGGAAGTAAAACCCGCTTAAGTAAAATGTCATCAACTTCCGGCGGGAAACTGAACATCGAACATTGATATAATCCTGTTTCGGGTTAGCAAGAAGCACCATACTTATGGGACCATAACGATGCTTGAAGGGAACTTGAGAAACATGATGCCAAAGTACCCTTTCTACTTGTAATGGTCCAAAAACTTAACGAAAAATACATAGTTATCACAGGCCAAATAGGCAGTATGAAACTGCTCAGATGTTACATGAACGGTGGCAACGAGTCAGTCAGAAATCTCCAAAGATCCGGGCTACACGGAAAACGTGGATCTTTTGAAACTAAAACTGACTCTACCTTCACTTGGAATACACTTAGAACCCATCGGGAACATTACGAGCGGACACGCACAACAATTAACGTTGCGGACCAAACGACTATGTGACACGAAGCCATAAAAAAGATTGAGGAAAAGCCGTCCAGGAGTATGTGACGTTATGGTGAGGCAGTAAACTAACAACCTTCCGCTCGGCGCTCGAGGCGAAATATTCCACTTCGGCTATCCTAGCACCACCCACAACCCGATCGAAACTTCCATATGTCGCCGTCCATGTGCAATATCTGTACTCGTACATCCCATTAATGTTATTCCTATTCAGTGGAACCGTTTTATGTGTAAGTCGCAGGCCCGTTTTTGGCCAGTAAGAATGAAAGTGCAGTGACTGTGTTTGAAAAAGTACGATGCAATGTTCCTTCTGACATACAAACATGAACCTCTCACACTGGCTGCTGCAATTTTGCCAACGCAACTGATCTCGTAAGCGCGTTCCTCCCACAGGAGCTACAAAATAATTTGTCACTGTTAAGTTTTATGGTAAGGTCCATTTCTCGTGAGGTATGTGGCTGACATCACCTTCGTCATCGCATAGTTTGAACTTAAAGGCCTAGCACCCTCTTGCTGCCCCAAGAGGCGACCATTGCACGAAATTTCCCCAGGGCGCGACCAAGAGCTAAGAGCAGCCAAATTTTGGTTGGTTGAAAAATGGGGAAAGGGATAAAATTGCTTGGTCATCGGTCCCCCGCCAAATGTACATTACATCGTTCCTCTGTTATCTTTCTTTTTAGCGTCAGGGACTGTTTTGAAATATATATCTGTAATGCATAATACTGCCTCATTATCACACATTCATCTGCGCCATGGCAAATCCAAATTTTCGAATCATTTCACGGTCAGGTCCATTTGTTGCTATTCGGTCTAACTTCCATCTCGAGGGTGTTCCCGAAATAACTGTTCTGAACAGTTTTCAGAGAAGACATTTAGTAAAGTTTTGCTGCGTGTCTTGACACATCCACCACTTACAAAACTATAACTATCCCAATTTGGAATATCGAAAGATCGGTGCTTACAATGTCAGTGTAGATTTTTACACAGAGTTTTCGAATTCCCAAAGGATATTAATACATGAGAACAACACATATAACATAATTGTAACACAATTTGTTGTCAATGATAAAGTTCTCTAGCACAGCACATCTCTGCTGTCACTCTTCTTAAAACTTTGAACGACACTGTTACTTTCCTCCGTCACATGGACGGCAAAGTTGCTCCAGTTCCATCGCGTAATCAGTATGGATTCAAACATTGGCCAATCGTGGCGTGTGACTTTACGTCTGATGCATGTCAGATACTCAGTAAGCTACAAGGAAGAGATAACTGCCGACGTCTGTTTCTGAGATACGTAAATCTAATGAGATTTCTGCAAACACACATAAAAACAGACCAAAGACTTGTCTCGATATCTTAATTCTGCAAGTGAGTTATTTGAAGATGCATGTCAGTTTACTTTCTTGCCTTGGTTCCTTTTCGATCTGTTTCATCAAGTATCCTTTCTATTTATGTAGTTTGTCCTAAATGTATGTTTTCGACGTATCATAGTGTCGCCATTCTGGCTGTAGTGTTTCTTACATATACATCTGCATCTACACAGATACATCGTAAGTCGCTGTATAAGAGATGACGGAAAATAAATCGTTCCTATATTGGCCACTGCCTCTCACACTACACTGACGGGAGAAAGGAAAATCGTAGCACCAATAAATAAATAATGTAGAGCAATGAAATTTTAAGAATATATTTGTCCAGGTAACATATTTAACTGATTAACATTGCAAGATCAAAAGTTAATATAAGCCCGAGATAAACCATTGCAAATTTGAAATGCTGGTACATTAATATCTGGTGTAACCACCGGAATGTTTAACGCAAGCATGCAAACGTGCATGCATTGTGTTGTACAGGTCCCGGATGTCAATTTGTGGTTGACATTCCACGCCTGTTGCACTTGGTCGGTCAGTACAGAGACGGTCAATGCTTTTTGCGGATGACGCTGGAGTTGTCGTCCGATTATGTACGTTAAGCAAACGTAAAATATGTGGTAAATTAGTGTTACACTACAATATCTGAGTAAATCAGTGTTAGAATACAACTTCTGAGCCCTTCTTACATACTGTTTAGTTAGCAGAAAGCTAAAACTCATCTCGCTGGTGCTTAAATTACTTAGTTTGTTGTGGGCCTTAGTGATCGTGTACTGTAGGCCCATCGGTTCCCAGAAAGTATAGTTCGTATTTGTGCTGTACAATGAACTCTTATTGTTAACTAAAGATTTTGTTTTGTATCTGCATCTGTCAGTGTACAATACTCAGTATTTACGTTTATTAGTGTCATTTACACTCGGTGCATTTAAGGTAGCAGTTTTTATAGTTTTAATACGTCATTTTCGCGTGTACGTAAACGCTTGTTTACATTATAAATATGGGGGGATAATCAGTAGGTGTAGCTGCTTAATTCGTCAATAACATTCACTAGATAGCCCCAAGCAGTTTACTGTAAGTCACTGTCTTATTCTGTAGTATTAATTAGACAGCCCCTAGCAGGCAAATAAGCGCCCCAGATCTAGCTTCTACCATATATTTTTATTGTTTTTCATTGTTGAGTGATCTTTCTGCCAACTAGGGTGTAGCTGTTAACCTTTTGTGGTCGTGGGTTTCCTTAAGTTTCTTATAGTAAATCAGTTATTAGCTAGATGAATAGGGACTGTCAGTTGTGTGCGGATGCAGGAGGGGTTGGCCACAGTCCAAACGCAGCTGGAAGCTTTGTTGGCCACAGTAAACAAGCTCCAGAGTACCAGCTTGAGGTGCAGTGGGGATGGGGTGCCTGGAGCAGCCTCTGCTGTACTAGCTGTGCAGGAGGGGATGTCACAGCTCTCTGTCACGGAGCCGACCTCAGGTGCGACTGAGCTGGCCAGCCCATTCTCTCACCTCAGTGTGGGTGACGGACTGTGTAGAGGTCTCGAGCCTCAAGGTGAAGGCTGCATGGGAAACACAGGCTCCTGGCAAATCCCATGCACTTTGCTAATAGATTCAGTGTGCTATCTGATGCTGGGGAGAAGGCTGAGCCGGATCAGAATGCACCTTGTGCCAGGATAGTGGCCGCTCCTTCAGCATGGTCTGGACAGGCACGTGGAGGCAAGGGTTTGTTAGTTATTGGGAGCTCCAATGTCAGGCGGGTCATGGAGCCCCTCAGGAACATAGCGGCTAGGGCAGGGATGGAGTCCAACGTTCACTCGGTGTGCTTGCCAGGGGGCCTTGTCCGGGATGTGGAAGAGGCTCTTCAGGCGGCTATCCAGCGTGCGGGGTGCAGTCGGCTGCAGATTGTTGCACATGTCGGCACCAACGATGCCTGTCGTCGGGGTTCCGAGGAAATCCTTGGGTCCTCTCGATGGCTCGCTAAATTGGCGAAGGCGGCCTCCATCTCTCGATGAGTGGAAGCCAAGCTGATGATCTGCAGCATCGTACCCAGGGTGGGTTGAGGTCCTCTGGTTTGGAATCAAGTGGAGAATCTGCACCAGAGGCTACGTCGACTCTGTGACGGAAATGGTTGTAGATTTCTCGATCTACGCTATGGGGTGGAAAGTTGTAGGACGCCCCTCGATAGATCAGAGGTGCACTACACACAGGAAGCAGCTACATGGGTAGCACAGTACTTGTGGCGTGAACATGTTTTTTTTTTTTTTTTTTTTTTTTTTTAGATTAGGTTCCTCCCCATGGAAAACAAACCGTTGACCTGAAAAATTACCAGTTCATGACACTGATGTGTGTGTGCCAACTGTGAAAATTGTTACTTCGCCTAAACAGGTCATTCCCAAGGATTTAAATATGCTTAATCTCATGTAAGTAAATTGTCGAAGTGTGTGTAGCAAGATCCCCGAGTTACTCTCCGAAATAAACGGTAGCAATGCCAATATTGTATTAGGTACCGAAAGCTGGTTGAAACCAGACGTAAAGAGCAGTGAAATTTTGAACTCGGATTGGATAACGTTTAAGAAGGATAGAACTGGGAGATGGTGTGTTCATTGCAGTTAAAAGCTGTTTAAACGCAGTTGAGATCGATACTGGGTCGGACTGTGAAATAGTCTGGGTAAAGCTGTCAGTCAGACAAGGATTGGCCATTGTATTAAGATGTTTTATAGACCACCAGCATCCGCAACAAACGTCGCAGAACGTTTCAGGTAAAGTCATGAGTACATAGGAAATAAATATCCAAATTATCCATTAGTTACAGGTGGAGACTTTAATCTGGCATCCATTGACTGGGAAAACTATACGTTTATCACAGAGGGCCGGCCGCGGTGGCCGAGCGGTTCTAGGCGCTCATTCCGGAACCGCGCGACTGCTACGGTCGCTGGTTCGAATCCTGCCTCGGGCATGGATGTGTGTGATGTCTTTAGGTTAGTTAGGTTTAAGTAGTTCTAAGTTCTGGGGGACTGATGACCACAGATGTTACGTTCCATAGTGCTCAGAGCCATTTGAACCATATCACAGAGGGCAGAAACAAAGACTCGTGTGAAGTTATTCTAGGAACATTCTCAACATACAACTTTGAGCAATTGGCTAGAAAATCAACCCAAGATGGGAACATATTAGATAACTTGGCGATAAACAGACGCGATCTTTTTGAGGAAGTTAATCTAGAAGAAGGTATTAGCGACAATAATGTCATTGTGGTTTCTATGTCAGTAGAAGTTGCAAAAAAACCGAAGAAACCAGCGTAGAGTTTTCTTGTTTGGGAAAGCAAATAAAAGTGTCATTAATAAATATCTTCATAGTCAGTTCCAAGTATTCACCGAGGGACACAAAGATATTGAGCATCTTTGGCCGGAATTTAAAGGTATTGTCCACCACGCACTAGAGAAGTATGTGCCTAGCAAAAGTATAGGGGAGGGAAAGGATCGACCATGGTGCAACAAACGTATTAGGAAGTTGCTGAGAAAGCAGAGAATTTTGTACAGTCGTTTTAAACTTAGTCACTATCCCGCTGACAAACAGAAATTATGCGAAATGAAAGCAGCTGTGAAAAGGCCAATGAGGGATTCCTTTAACGAATTTGAAAGCAATATTTTTTTTCTGCAGATTCTAAAGATAACTTCAAAAAATTCTGGTCGTACGTAAAATCTATAAACGCTACAAATAATTCAATACCTTCTCTTGCTGACAGTACCGGTAATGTAACGGATGATGATAAACATAGGGCCGAAATTTTAAACGTAGCTTTCAAAAACTCGTTTACGGTAGAGGACTGCAGCACCATTCGCCCTTTCATTTGTCGAACAAACACAAGGATGGCTGACATAGTGTATTTGGGATTGGAAGACAGTTAACATCCTGAGACGCCAGGAAGGCATCTGGAGCCGGCCGAAGTGGCCGTGCGGTTAAAGGCGCTGCAGTCTGGAACCGCAAGACCGCTACGGTCGCAGGTTCGAATCCTGCCTCGGGCATGGATGTTTGTGATGTCCTTAGGTTAGTTAGGTTTAACTAGTTCTAAGTTCTAGGGGACTAATGACCTCAGCAGTTGAGTCCCATAGTGCTCAGAGCCATTTGAACCATTTGAAGGCATCTGGCCCAGACGGTATCCCCGTAAGATCATATGTTGACTATGCTACAAGTATAGCACTATTCTTATCCATCATCTATCAGAGATCATTGGAACAGCGGGAAGTTCCACGGGACTGGAAGAAGGCCCAGGTCATAGCAATCTACAAAAAGGGGAGAAAACCGGATGCACATAATTACCGGCCAATTTCACTGACATCGATTTGTTGTAGAATCATGAAACATATTTCGTGTTCAGACATAATGACCTTTCTAGATTCTGAGAAGCTCATCTGCAGAAACCAGCACGGTTTTAGGAAACAGCGGTCATGCGAGACACAGCTGGCCCTCTATGTGAATGATATACAACAGGCTCTAGATACCGGCTCCCAGGTTGATACCATATTTCTCGACTTTCGAAAGGCGTTCGACTCAGTTCCGCACTGTCGCTTGCTCCAAAAAGTGTGTGCTTTCGGTTTGTCCGATGATATATGCGGTTGGATAGACAGTTTTCTAACAGACAGGGAGCAGTATGTCGTCCTGAACAGGGTGACCTCAACAGAAACAAGCCTAACTTCAGGTGTGCCCGAGGACAGCGCAATAGGTCCGTTGTTTTTTATGATTTACATAAACGATCTGGTTGATAGTATTGAGAGCGGCATTAGACTGTTTGCCGATGATGCTGTAGTCTAGAGGAAAGTAGTATCACACGAAAATTGTGAACAAATCAATGAAGATTTGAAGAAAATAAATGCGTGGTGTAATGATTGGCAGCTATCTCTCAATAACAGTAAGAGCAACAAACTACTGTGTATAACAAGGCGAAAATCCCCATTAATGTATGAATACAAAATAAATGCCCAGTCTTTGGGAGCGGTAACATCCGCCAAGAATCTGGGTGTGACTATTCGAAATGATCTCAAATGGAATGATCAGATTACACAAGTAACGGACAGGACGAACTCTAGATTGCGTTTTATTGGTAGAATCCTGAGGCGATGCAGTCCTTCAATAAAGGAAATTGCTTACAATACTTTAGTTCTTCCAGTCTTAGAGAATTGTTCGTCTGTATGGGACCCTTACCAGTTGGTCTGATTCAAGAGATTGAGAAGGTCCAAAGAAGAGCGGCAAGATTCGTAACTGTTACATTTAGCCATCGAGAGAGCGTTACAAATCTCATACAAAGTTGGAAGTGGGACACACTTGCAGATAGACGACGCGCTAAACGGAAGGGGCTGCTCACTAAATTTCGAAATCCGATCTTGGCCGAGGATGTAGAGCATATATTATTACCACCAACTTTCAAATTGGGCAATGATCACCACTCAAAGATAAGGGAAATTAGAGCTCGTACTGAGGCGTTCAGACAGTCGTTTTTCCCTCCCACGATCCGCGAGTGGAAAAGAAGGGGGAAACACGACTTTGGCGCGAATTGTGCCCTCTACCAGACACTGCTTTGTGGCCAGGGGAGAATACAGGATATTACAAAAAGGTACGGCCAAACTTTCAGGAAACATTCCTCACACACAAAGAAAGAAAATATGTTATGTGGACATGTGTCCGGAAACGCTTACTTTCCATGTTAGAGCTCATTTTATTACTTACATTCAAATTACATTAATCATGGAATGGAAACACACAGCAACAGAACGTACCAGCGTGACTTCAAACACTTTGTTACAGGAAATGTTCAAAATGTCCTCCGTTAGCGAGGATACATGCATCCACCCTCCGTCGCATGGAATCCATGATGCGCAGATGCAGCCCTGGACAATGGCGTATTGTATCACAGCCGTCCACAATAAGAGCACGAAGAGTCTCTACATTTGGTACCGGGGTTGCGTAGACAAGAGCTTTCAAATGCCCCCATAAATGAAAGTCAAGAGGGTTGAGGTCAGGAGAGCGTGGAGGCCATAGAATTGGTCAGCCTCTACCAATCCATCCGTCACCGAATCTGTTGTTGAGAAGCGTACGAACAGTTCGACTGAAATGTGCAGGAGCTCCATCGTGCATGAACCACATGCTATGTCGTACTTGTAAAGGCACATGTTCTAGCAGCACAGGTAGAGTATCCCGTATAAAATCATGATAACGTGCTCCATTGAGCGTAGGTGGTAGACCATGGCGCCCATTCAAGACATCAGCAACAATGCCTGCCCAAACATTCACAAAAAATCTGTGTTGATGACGTGATTGCACAATTGCTTGCGGATTCTCGTCAGCCCACACATGTTGATTGTGAAAATTTACAATTTGATCACGTTGGAATAAAGTCTCGTCCGTAAATAGAACATTTGCACTGAAATGAGGATTGACACATTGTTGGATGAACCATTCGCAGAAGTGTACCCGTGGAGGCCAATCAGCTGCTGATAGTGCCTGCACACGCTGTACATGGTACGAAAACAACTGGTTCTCCCGTAGCACTCTCCATACAGTGACGTGGTCAACGTTACCTTGTACAGCAGCAACTTCTCTGACGCTGACATTAGGGTTATCGTCAACTGCACGAAGAATTGCCTCGTCCATTGCAGGTGTCCTCGTCGTTCTAGGTCTTCCCCAGTCGCGAGTCATAGGCTGGAATGTTCCGTGCTCCCTAAGACGCCTATCAATTGCTTGGAACGTCTTCCTGTCGGGACACCTTCGTTCTGGAAATCTGTCTCGATACAAACGTACCGCGCCACGGCTATTTCCCCGTGCTAATCCATACATCAAATGGGCATCTGCCAACTCCGCATTTGTAAACATTGCACTGACTGCAAAACCACTTTCGTGATTAACACTAACCTGTTGATGCTACGTACTGATGTGCTTGATGCTAGTACTGTAGAGCAATGAGTCGCATGTCAACACAAGCACCGAAGTCAACATTACCTTCCTTCAATTGGGCCAACTGGCGGTGAATCGAGGAAGTACAGTACATACTGACGAAACTAAAAGGAGCTCTAACACGGAAATTAAGCGTTTCCGGACACATGTCCACATAACATCTTTTCTTTATTTGTGTGTGAGGGATGTTTCCTGAAAGTTTGGCCGTACCTTTTTGTAACACCCTGTATATGTATATGTAGATGTAGATACGAGTTGGATTGGAGACAGATCTGGTGATCAAGCCTCCCCAGCCAACATGTCGACATTCCGTAGAGCATGTTCGGTTACAACAGCGTCATGTGGGTGAGCGTTATCCTGTTGGAAAACACCCCCTAGAATGCTGTTCAAGAATGACGTTACAATAGGTTGAATCACGAGAATGACGTAAAGTTTTGCAGTTATGGTGTGTGGGATAACCACAAGAGTGCACCTGCTGTCATACGATATCTCATCCCATAACATAAGTACAAGTCCAGTGCGTATAGCACGCAGACAGGTTGGCTGCAGGCCGTCAACTGGCCTCCTTCGAATCAACTCACGGCCATCACTAGTTCCAATGCGGAGTCACCTTTGATCACAAAGCACATCAGACCTCCACCCTGCCCTTCAACGAGCTCTCGCTTGACTCCACTGAAGTCACAAATGACGGTGGCTTGGGGTCAGTGGAATGCTTTCCTCGAAGTAACCGGTTTGTAGCAGTTCGTTGGTGTCACTGCGGTGCCAACTGCTACTCAAATAGCTGCTGCAAATGCAGTACGATGCGCCAGAGTCAGACGATGCGTCTTTGTCACCTTAAAGGTGTTCTTGACTAACATCAACTCCGCACGTCCAATCTCAAAGGTAACTAAGCTCACGACCGTTACAGCGTATATTTAAAGGAAACCTGATCTGCATCATCATAGTGACGCTACTACCGCCACTCTCATGTGATTGGCACGTAATTTGAGCAGACATCATCTTTCAGATATAGAAACAGGCCTACCAACTTTCGTTTATGTCGCCACAACTCCTTCTTGGTGATGCGATTTTTTTATCCGCCACTGTATATTCAAAAAGGTAAATTAGAGTTTAACGTCCCGTCAACAGCGCTGCTGTTAGGGGCGGAGCACAAGTTCGGATAAGTAAAGGATGGGGAAGAATATTAGCAGTGCCCTTTTCAAAGAACCCATTCCGATATTTGTCTGGAGCGATTTAGGGAAGCTACGGAAAACCTACATCTTAAAGACTGGACAGGGATTTGAACCGTCGTTCTCCTGAATGCGGTCCAGTTGCTAACCACTGCTCCACCTGGCTCGGCATTATTATATTCTAGTCTAGAACGAGGAAATATTGGCTGATTGTACACCTACATACACTCTTATAAACTCTCTATTCTTTTTATCATGGACTGAGTGAGGTGATGCAGTGATTCTGGACTTGTATTCGAGAGTACGCTGGATCCTTTGAAGTAGCTCTGCCAAACGTCTACAGTGTCTTACTCGTCTATGAAACGTCAGACTTTTATATTCCCTCCTTTTTATTCTCAGAACAGCTGCGGGGTTATACGATGGAGGCCGAAGAATAGTATCACAGTTTATCTCTCATACCAGTTCTCTAAATTTATCCAATAGAGATTGGAGAGAATACCACCACCTGTCCTACAAAGATTCCTCTATAAGTTTCCAGAATATCTCTGATACAATTTCATATTAGCTGCGAGTTGCCTATTCTGCTGTTATGATGCTACTCTGATGTCTCTTTTATCTTCTAACATGCTGACTTCACCTATAAGTCGGATTCACAAGTAATACTCTGTAACAAGTTGCACCAGTACGATTTCCCAAACTGCCTACAAGTAAAAAAATTCTTCCCTTCACCTTCTTGATACTGATTTCAGGCCTTTCTTCCCTTTACTATCGATTCACAGTATAGGCAGAGGCTCTGGGCGTCTATCAAAAAGCAGTAGGCAGATTACGGAATGGATTCGAATTTTCTGTATCTGGACTGACGTGAGCTGTTTTTGATTTGTGCTGGACCGGGTTTCGAACCCGGATTTCCCCCTTATCGCGAGCGTTTGTCTTAACCACTTCGGTTATCCGAGCATGCCTCCAGGCCCTACACAAACTTCCATATGTTATAGAGTCGACAGAGCCTACACTCGCACATTTCGTGATTCCCGCATGGGTAGATACAAACATTTTATCTTCATTTTAGCTCGTCGAGGCCTGGATATATCACTAATGGTGGCAATGTCTGTGCTTACAGTGTCTGTATCTTCACAATAAAATGTTCTTCTGAGATGCGTGCATGTGTGAAGGAACAATCACAGGGGTAGAATTCCAGATCGGCTGAAATTTTCATTTATCACAAACAGCTGACGTCAATCCGGATTCGCAAAAGAGGAATATACTTCGTAATGTTTGCCACATCTGTAGCCGTCAGGACGTTCTGTATGCAGTATCTTCCTTTCTCATATTGAAGGACAGCTGTCGTAGAGTACACTAAGTGCAAATGCTGCCAAAGACCTCTTCATCTGTTACTATGATCGATTTTCAGTTCTCATATTGACTGTCTCAGTATTACTTTCTTTAAAGACCTTTTTCTTATTGGCACCAGTCATTTTAAAAAGTACGCAGTGCAGTAAGTATTTTTTAAGGGAGACATCCTATAATAGTGAGACGTTAGTGTTCAGAGACACGGAGCGGCAGTCGGATTTTTCGTGCGTCGCCCACGTTGTTCGTTGGACTACGTCACTGTGCGTGGTATACGCAGCAGACCAACGGCTTACTCGTCGTGTAGCTTCATCGATTACCCATAACGCCCACAGCCAGCGCATTCTGCTCATCGTCTGCCAGATCGTAAAGCACAGCTAATTTTCCGTTTCGCACTCTCCCTTGCTTGGGCTTCCACTTCCTTCCGCATCGGCTCCCCTTCTTTTCATCATATGGAGTTATGATTACATCTTGTCGACTATCTTACACTTACTGCGGAGGAAAATTTACCTTGATTATTTCTTCAAAAGTGTGCTGCTAAATTCTCGCCAAACAAAAATCTTAGGATCTCAAGCAGAATATCGTACTGGAAAGCAAACGATAGTTCCTAGGGTGGAGAAAGGTTTCGAAAAGGTGAGAAACATATGATCGTGTTTAAGCTTACGAAAAATTACACCTACAAAATTTGTCCTGCCTGTTCTCGCGAGAGGCACAAAATCGTCGAAATACTACTAATTCAGATAACAATAAAATGGCGTGTGTTGTTCTTAAGTCACTAGACTCGACCTAATTCTACACAAAACAATTCATGGTACAACATACTTTCACTCATATCAGAATATCTTTCGTACACTAACGGAAAAGCCACGAAATAACAACAGATCTGCATCTAAATCTACGTCCACACACATATCCAGCAAGCCACCGTATGCTGCGTGGCGAAGGGTACTTTTTATCACTACTAGTCATTTCCTTTCCAGTTACACTCGCAAATACAGAAACAGCAAGACGCATTTCTATATCTTCCGTACGAGCCCTAATTTCTCCTTACTTACCTCTGTGGCCCTTAAGTGAAATATACGTTGGAAGCAGTAGAATCATTCTTCAGTCAGCTTGAAATCAAGATCCTCTAAGTTTTCTCAACAGTGTTCCTCGAAAAGAGCGTCGCCTTTCCTCCAAGGATTCTCATCTGAATTCCCGAAGAACCTCCGTAATAATTCGGTGTTGATCGAACCTACCGGTAACAGATCTAACAGCCCGCCTCTCGGTTGCCTCGATGTTTTCCTTAAAATGACCACGTGGTAGTCACAACTCGAACAGTACTCAACAATGTGTCGCCCTAGTGCTCTAAACGCGGTCTCCTTCTCAGATGATCCACACTTTCCTAAAATTCTCCCAGTAAACCGAAGTCAACCATTCACCTTCCCTGCTACAGTCGTTCCATTTCATATCAGTTTGCAATGTTTCGCCCAAATGTTTCATCGATGTGTCTGTGCCAAGCAGCCAGTAAGTAAAGCTGTATTCGAACATTACGGACTTGTTTCTCCTACTCATCTGCATTAACTCATAATTTTCTATACTTCGAGCTAGCTGCCATTCATCACACCAACTAGAAATTTTGTCTAAGTCATCTTTTATCCTTGTACACTCACTCAACGACGACACTTCCCCGTTTCCCATCCAACACGACACCACCAGGATGCAGCCGCAGAGTGCTGCTCATCTTGTCCATGTGCTCATTTATATATATAGAGAGAGAGAATAATAGCGGTCCTATGACAGTTCTCTTGGGCACTTCCAACGAACCCTTGTCTCTGATGAACACTTGTCGTTGAGGACAAAGTACTGGGTTCTATTATTCAACAAGTCTTCGTGCCACTCACATACCTGGAATGCTACTCAGTTGGCTTGTACTTCTTTTGGAAATTTGTGGTAAGATCTTATGGAACCAAACTACTAAGGTCATCGGTCCCTGAGCTTACCCATTACTTAACCGAAGTTAAACTAACTTACGCTAAGGACAACACACCCACCAATGCCCGAGGGAGGACTCGAACCTCCGAAGGGAGGAGCTGCGTGAACCGTGACAGGACGTACGAGACCGCGCAGCTACCCTGCGCGGCGCTTGCACTTCCGTGAACAGTATGCAGTGGAGTAGAACACTTAAATGCTTTTCGGCAATCTCTAAATATGAAATCTACCTGTTGCCCTTCAACCATAGTTCGCAAGATACCGTGTATGGAAAGAGCGACCTAAGTTTCACACGAACGATATATTCCAAGTCCACGCTGATTTGCAGACAAAAGCTTTTACGTCTCAAGCTAATTTACTATATTTCAGATGAGAATATGTTCAACAATGCTACAGAATATCGATGTTAAGGATATTAGCCTGTAATTTTGCATGTCCGTTCTTTTACCATTCCTATATACAGGAGTCGCCTGCTCTTTTTTTCCAGTCGGTTGGGACTTATTTCAGTGTCGTAGGCTACTATTCGTACAACCAAACTGGACTTTCATCCGTTCCTGGCGACGTATTTGTTTTCAGCTCTTCCAGCTGTGTGTCTACACCGCTCGCACCGATCTTTTTACAGACGCACAAATCTGTGCGAACTTTTCCCTATTGCCATAGTGTGCGTTTTCTTTTGAACCGAGAGTCCAACAGTCTCTGCTTTCTCAGCAATTTTCCGAATTCTTTTGAAGGGATAATCGAGGTAAATTTTCCTCCGTAGTAAGTGTAATACAGTCGACATGATTAATTGTAACTCTATATGACGAAAAGAAGGGAGAGACGAAGTGGAAGGAAGTGGAAGCCCAAGCACGGGAGGGTGCGAAACAGGCTCAAATGGCTCTGAGCACTATGGGACTTAACATCTGAGGTCATCAGTCCCCTAGAACTCAGAACTACTTAAACCTAACTAACCTAAGGACATCACACACATCCATGCCCGAGGCAGGATTCGAACCTGCGACCGTAGCAGTCCCGCGGTTCCGGACTGAGCGCCTAGAACCGCTAGACCACCGCGGCCGGCAATTAGCAGTGCTTTATGATCTTAATCCACTTACTCAGCACGTACTTATCCAAAGCTCGATTAACAATCTGTTTAATACTTGCCCATAATTCCTGTACGTCTACCGTAAAGGAACTAAATGATGCCCATTCATGGGATGCTAGCAACGGCCTATCTGCTCTTTCTAGCAAAAGTACTCTTCTAGGTTTCTGATTTATTTATTAACTATCATCGCTATGATGGTATCGTGATTACTAATCCCTTTCTCTATACTGACACCGTCGATAAGGTACGGCCTGTTTGTGGCTACAAGGTCTAATTCTGTTTCATTACGTTTCTCAGCTTTTACAACAAGGCAGTTGTCGTGATAACAACACCGTTCAACATGACTGTTTTATAAATTAATGTTACATAGTTTGATAGCATGGATGGTTTCTTTGTTTTTGGTCTTCACCAGTCACTTCTGAGACAAGTGTGATTCGAATATTTAAGCTGAAAACATTGATCTCATTAACTGTTTACAAAACTTACGCTTACTCCCTCCCACACTCGCTTATGTTCACCCTCAATCAACCTCCAGCGTGAAAAATTTGAAATTTCAATATGGTCGTTGCCTTAAGTAAATAGTTCTATTAAAATAGGAATGCACAACTTGAATAAGAATCCGAAACGGCATTGTGGATGTCTGGCATTATTAGTGGATGATTCAGCAATCCTAAGAGTATCCTACTGCCTCCTACATAACTATACAGATTGGACACGAGATGCAGTACTGATTCTTAAAACGTATTTCATCTTCGTATATAATTAAAGTCATATAAATTTAAAACTGTTCGTTGCTGTATTTTCCACACACAGTTTGTTCTCCATAAGTATCTGAAACTGGAATCCGTTCACGTCGCAGAAGGAAATTATGTGTAATAGTTATGTTGACAGGCGTCAGTCACTCCGCCTCGCCGACCGTTGTGGACGAGCGGTTCTAGGCACTTCAGTCTGGAACCGCGTGACCGCTACAGTCACAGATTCGAATCTGGCCTCGGGCATGGATGTGTGTGATGTCCTTAGATTAGTTAGGTATAAGTAGTTCTAAGTTCTAGGGGACTGATGAACTCAGATGTTAAGTATCATAATGCTCAGAGCCATTTGAACCAATCACTTCGCCTCTCATATAACTTTTGGTGGTTTTGCCTTATCGATTTGTTCTGCCTGCATTTACTAGTACTTTCCGTGCTCGTATTTTCCGTGCCATCCGTGCCAGGAAGGAGGACCACGCTGGGAACCTCAGTTTATCAGGATGGCCGAACGCGAATTTGAACCGTCGTCCTCCCGAATGGGTGTTCAGTGTGCTAAGCACTGCGCCACCTCGTGCAGTCCCTCCGCCTGTCACTCTGCTCGGCTGGTCCCTCACGTGACCATGGTACGAGGTTTGTTTTTTATTTCTAGTTTTTATTTTTTATTTTCTTTATTTTCTACTTTTTTATCAAAATAAAACTTGATATACATAAATTCCACAATTCCGAGAGTCAAAAGGAAACAATTTTTTTCTCTACCCTCTAGAACTTAAAAAAAAACAATGCTATGCAATACCCGGACGATGAAGGACACAGTGCCACATGGTTCAAACTACTTAAACCTTACTAACCTAAGCACATCACACACATCCATGCTCGAGGCAGGATTCGAACCTGCGACCGTAGCGGTCACGCAGTTCCAGACTGTAGCGCCTAGAACCGCACGGCCACACCGGCCGGCCAGTGCCACATATTTGCAAATAAAGCACGATAACGTGGAAGCTTGTACCACATCCAATGAGCGTTCACTATATATTGGCGAAAATCACGGGGATCCGAGTCGTTGTCACACCCGACTACATAGTGGGCGTGGTATCCGAGGAGCCGGCCGATGTGGTCGTGCGGTTCTAAGCGCTTCAGTTTAAAACCGCGTGACCGCTACGGTCGCAGGTTCGAATCCTGCCTTGGGCATGGATGTGTGTGATGTCCTTAGGTTAGTTAGGTTTAAGTAGTTCTGAGTTCTAGGGGACTGATGACCTCCGATGTTAAGTCCCATAGTGCTCAGAGCCATTTGAACCATTTTTTGAACCAAGGTATCTGAGGAGCCATACGATCGAATTAGCCTTCGGTCCGAGGGAAAACGGAAAAGTCCGAATACAGAAATTCAACCGAAAAAGCAGCTTCAGCTGATAGGGTAAAGAAAACTGCCAGTGTTCTAGTTTGCAAGGGACAAGCATGTGTGGTAATGTATCAGATTGATGATATGTATTGCAAAGGCAGTCGGACTAAGACCAATGCGATGGATGCTTTTGTTGGTCGGGATCAGATTGTGAATGATCCTATATCACGATGAGGTGACTTCCGTCAGGAGGATACGAATACTAACGTGAAACCACACTGTTTTCCAGGATCTCAATGGCGCGGCCACTTCAGCCAGGAAGAGTGATGATTGCACTTCTCAACGAGAAAGCAAAGATCTGGTGCTAAGGTGTGTCACTGATAAAATGTCGGCTCCCCGAAAACATATTACAACATAAAACTCTCGTATGTGCAACAATTTATAGTTGATCCGGCCAACATCGGCAGAGGGTGTCAGTTTGGCCTGTCGAAGACACGTAAATAAGTGAAATTTAGTGGAATGGATAGTTCGAGTACATATTAAAACGTTACGCTGCATAAACAATACTGAAGCCTTCACTTTCGTATCGGGAGGCCTCAACCCCCAAGGGGATGAGGCGTCGCTACCACTTCATACCAAAGTCGAAAGTTTCCAAAGGAAACGACCGGATAATTGCATCAACTTGCGCGCCATCATCGCAGGTAGCGGGAACATTTGTGGAGTATAGTACACATTACTGAAAATATAGGCATCTGAGATCCCTACTTTGTGGAGAAGACTAACGGAACGACGTTCGTGTTCACGAATTGCTCCTTGAATTCGATTTGTTAGCTCCCGCTAACTGATTGCAGCCATTTTCATCGGGCAGCGATACACGGTAATCCCCAACGATTTGTGGTGAGTAACCACTGTTGCCCAGGGACTGACAACTTGATGAAAATCCCACAATGCTAACAGGTACACTTCCGTTCATTAATGCGGTCCCCACAGCCAGAATAAAAGAAATTCAATACGTCATTGAGCAATACCACATCATCATCCGTGTAGGCTGGTACCGAGAAGGATTCTCCTAATCTCTTCCAGCCACAAAACTGAGCAGCAATACGGCGAAGCAACTGTCCTAGGAACAAGACAAAAAGCAACATGGAGAGGGGCTCCCCTGCGGTAAGTTCCACCGAATTCTAAACTGGGGAGTAAGTCGTCCATTCACCAAGAGAGACGAAAGACTGGATAATACCTGACGCGCAGTATGTTTGAGACCTCTCGCCTCGAACACCTGCATCAAGAAACTTTGATTGATCTGGTCAAATGCCTTATTAACATCAATAAAAAGTAAGGTTCTAGAAATAGAAGTAGCTGCCGCTACTGAAACGACGTCACGGCATTAGGCTACAGAAGTCAGGATAGTGAGCCCAGGCACACTGCCTCTGTAAACTGCAAGAATTTTCTCTAGTAGTACTGACATACAGTGATTAACCACCCCCACGACACCTTTGTAATCGAAATTAAGGAGTGTGATGGGACGGAATTTATCAATGACAGAACCTCCGGTTGTCTTCGAAATTAGAACGATTTTACCTACCTTGAAAGCGGCAAGAATAAAGCCCGCCCATATCCCCTCAGTTACCAGTGACGTAATGGTATCACCCATAAGAGGACAAAAATGTACATAAAATCCCATAGCAATACCGTCAAGCCGCGGTGATTTTTGCGATGGTGAACCAACAACAAGGCACTTTCAGTGAAGTAATTATAGATTTCTGGTTTTTCGATGTCAGTACGTGAGTATCAGTGCGAGTGAGGGACGCGATACATACTCTTTTTCGACGCGTCAGCAACCGGATAAGGTGAATAAGGAGTTCAGTTCATCCTGTAGGAATGAGCGGGATTTTGATCACCCCCAGAGTCCTTCCGCTTGTGGTCTCTTTAATTGAAGAAGTTTCGCCTTAACTGGCGAACATCTGTAATCCGTAAGAGAGCTTGTCTGGCACCTTCATAAAGTTGTTACAAGACAGAATAACAAAATTCCTGAGTCCGACGGGGATACCTCGATCTCTCAGTGCCGTAACGCCTTAACGCTTTCCGGAGTAATGGTTTACATGTCTTGACCACCACTCCATAAGAGAAGGATAACGGTGCTGAGAACGCAAACTACGGGAACCAACCTGTCGAATGATAATCTCGAGGGGAGGATCCTTTAAGAGAGACGTGGTCAACATCCAGG
This sequence comes from Schistocerca serialis cubense, assembly GCF_023864345.2. Classification (NCBI taxonomy): domain Eukaryota; kingdom Metazoa; phylum Arthropoda; class Insecta; order Orthoptera; family Acrididae; genus Schistocerca; species Schistocerca serialis. The sequence goes on from NC_064640.1 coordinate 503,501,856, forward strand.
GGAGGCGACACAGTCTTACTGGTCAGAGCACATGATTTAAGGTTACGACTACGGCTCAGTGATCAGTGAAACAAGTGGGTATCACATCCATTGCAAATATTTGTGTACCTAAGAAATCAGAAAGATAAAAACGATTGAGTCTGCTAATGAAAGCAGCTCTAAAATGTGTATACCCGACGAGAGCGGGATAGCAACAGGTCTAAGCATCGCTTATTTGCGAAGTGTGCACCAAAACCTCTAGTTAATTACTGAAATTAAAACTAGGGGTCTTAACCACAAGACGCAAAACACAATTAAAATCTCCGCCTAACAGAAGTTTCTGGGGAGTTTTACGAATTAAATAAACTATATCTTTATCAAAACGCGCGCGATCTGTGGAACGGTCAGACTTGAAGGGCAGTAGAGGACTCTGGATTTTGTCAAAGTCACTTAAGTCAGCGGGTTTCCACATTTGCTCCACTTATCGTACCTAAAATGATTCCCCATTCGTCTCTGCTCTGCTCGTACACTTCTCTAACCGCGTCATGTGCCCTCAGCATCACCAGGCAGCACCCAACCTCGCGGGAGGTAGTGGTCATAATGTTTCGGCTCATCACTGTACATTTCTCCTTTGCTGCGGTGCCTGTTATGTGATACACACTGACACACAAATTCCTCAGTGTAGAGCACAATGACATGGGAGCAACACTTCGTTTCCCAATCGCAGCACCTAGAAACAATTTATTTAGAGTAACGAAATTTCAGGATCACATTTGCCTGGGTAACATATTTAAGTGATTAACATGCGATGTCGCAGGTAAATGGAAGAGCGAGATAAGCCACTGAAAATGTAAAATTCTAGTACATTACTAATAGGTGTGACTTCCAGAATGTTGAATACAAGCACGCAAACGTGCATGCATTGTGATGTACATGTGCCGGATGGAGTTCTACGCCTGTTCCACTCTATCGGTCAGTACAGGGACGGTCTATGCTGTTAGAGGATGACGCTGGAGTTGTCGTCCAATGATGTCCAATAAGTAATCGATTGGAGACAAATCTGGTGATCGAGCAGGCCAAATAAAAACGTCTGCAATCTATACAGCATGATGGGTTAATGTTCACATGTGTGTGAATTCATAATGGACTAAACTGCTGAAGTGATCGGTCATTAGACGTATACACTACTTAAAACTAACTTACGCTGCCGGCCGGAGTGGCCGAGCGGTTCTATGCGCTACAGTCTGGAACCACACGGCCGTTACAGTCGCAGGTTCGAATCCTGCCTCGGGCATGGATGTGTGTAATGTCCTTAGGTTAGTTAGGTTTAAGTAGTTCTAAGTTCTAGGGGACTGGTGACCTCAGAAGTTAAGTCCCATAGTGCTCAGAGCCATTTGAACCATTTTTAACTTACGCTAAGAACAACACACACCACACATGCCCGAGGGGGGGAAACGAACCTCCAGCGGAGGGGCCGCGCAATTCGTGACATGGCGCCCTAGACCGCACGGCCACTCCACGAGGCCATGGTTCGTTACAGCAGCGTTAGGTGGACAAACGTTATTCCGCTGCAAAGCACCCCTAGAATGCTGTTCATGAATGACAGCACAACAGGTAGAATAACGTACAATTTTGCGTGGGATAACCATGAGAGTACTCCTGCTGTCATACGAAATCGCATCCCAGACCATAGCTCCAGGTGCAGGTTCAGTGTGTCTAGCTAGCAGACAGATTGGTTGCAGGCCCTCAACTGGCTAACATTGGCACCGAGTAAGAACTAGCTTTCATCAAAAAACGCAACAGACCTCCACCTTGCCCTTCAATGAGCTCTCTCTTGACGCCACTGAAGTCGCATATGGTGGTTGCTGGGGTCAGTGGAATGCAAGCTACAGGGCGTGTGGCTCGGAGCTGCCCTTGAAGTAACTAATTTGTAACAGTTCTTTGTGACACTGTGGTGCCAACTGCTGCTCAAATAGGTGATGAATATGCAGTGTAATGCGCCACCGCCATACACCGTAGAGTAGACGATGGTCTTATTCTCTCGGCAGTGCCACGTGGCCGTCTGCAGACCGGTGTTCTCGCGGTGGTATACTGCCGTGACCACGGCTGCCAGAAATCATGTACAGTTGCTACATTCCTGCCAAGTCTTGTTGGAATATCGCAGAAGGAACATCAAGTTTCTCGTAGCCCTATTACACGACCACGTTCAAACTCAGTGAGGTGTTGATAATGGCGTCTTTGTCACCTTAAAGGCGTTATTGACTAACACCAACTCAGCATGCCCAGTCTCAAAGATACTTAGCGTTCACGACAGCTACAGCATGTATTTAAAGCAACCCTGATTCCTTCATAGTGATGCTATTAGCGACACATTTATGCGACTTCCACGAAATTTGAGCAGACCTCATCTTTCAGATGTAGAAACGCGCCTACCAACTTCCGTTTACGACGCACAACTCCTTCTTGGTGTTGCGATTTTTGTTTTCGTCAGTGAAGTCTGCACGAAGAGAAATAGAGTATACAGACAACCTCGCGCTACGCACATGTTCTGTACTTCAGGTGGTTTTTTTTTTTTTTCTTTGGCCCTTTTATGAGCAGTTTCCCTCGTTGATAGTCCACAAGTCTCAGATATCAAAATGTTCGTCTCGACTTCCTTTACACCACTGTGTAGTGTTGTAAACCGCTATCATTTACCCCCTTCTATTACGTTAACGTTGGCTACAAGCAAAAACACCGTCCAACTGCAAGTAGCACTCGCGCTATAAGAATTCCGTACAAGCTTAATTATGTGCATTGATATAAATAATAATTATTCCGTGTGGCTCAATGGCCTGGAGCAAGTCTTTCTATCAGACTCCACTTCGACGCCCTGCGTGTCCCTAACTTTCCCCAGTTACCCAGTCGGAGAAAGGGCACCTGCTGTTTAACGTGGAATTAAAACCACGTTCCGTTTCTGGTCGTTGAGAGGTGGAGGCGAAGTTAAAACAAAGACTGAAAAATCGTTGGCTCGAGACTCGATAAGGTGACTTATCGATTTCCAGGCACACGCATTACTACTTTTTTCTTGGCGGGTGGGGGGGGAGGCCTCTTTCCGTCCCCTTAAAGCTAACTCACTATTTCGTTTGAACGCTAGACCACCAGGACAGATATGTATACACATAGTTCATTTATAGGATTTGATGAGTGAGCTGATGAGTATTAGAATATATGACATGTATAGCCGTATCTTTTGACTGTATTGACTTCGAATCTTAATTTTATTATATCTCAAACACTTGACGTAAATATCAACTTGGTACCTCTGCTTGTTCCTAAGAAAAGGGAGCCCTAACAGTCGGACAGGTAGACAGACAGACTGTGGGGCGGCGGGTGGAATTATTGAGAATATAAAATGTAGAATGTAATGTAGAAAAGATGCATTTCCCGGCCGATGCACCATAAATCGGGCGGCGGGTGGAATATATGTTGTCATTTAAATGTTTTGTTTGTTTTTCTCGGCCGATTAGCAACATATGTGGGGCGGTGGGTGGAGTTTTTGTTGTTAAATGAAGATGTAGAGTGTAGAAAAGATGCATTTCCCGGCCGATTAACCAAATGTGGGGCGGCGGGTGGAATCAAATATTATGTAAATGTTCCTATTATTTATTTAATGCTGTTGTTTGCCATTCTCAACACTGGCTTTCTAACTACAATATTGGCAACCAGAAAGTGATTAACAAAACGTGAAGGCTGTAATTAGAATTCCTAGTGCCCACTTCATCTAAGAAATACATTTATAGCTACAGCTTATATCTCTGAGGAATTAGGAGATTGTGTGGGATTCATAATCAAAAAAAAAAAAAAAGAAAAAACGATTCTCTCTAAAATTTTCACTATATTCTGAAAGTCACAGACCAAAAAGAATCCACACAATCCAATTACCAGAACAGTTCAGAGTCTAATGCGCTGATGCAACTATAACTGTTCAAATTAAATGTTTAAGTGAATGCTCGCCATAATTTGATGACAATGCTCATCAAACGCCACGCTAAATAATGGTAGAATGTCTGTCCCGCGGCGGCACGTGAAAATACGACATACGCAAACTGAAGATAGATCATTAAAGTCATCCCAGAATTAACACTTCACTCGAAAACGATTTCATGGTTATGCGTATCCCGAGTAACTTATTACGACATCCGAAGCTGTTTATAGTAATGATACCGACGCGACGCGACTCCCGGCACAGGTGGTGTGCTAATCAGCGTCTGGAGAGGACTGGGGCCTTCTTCTCTCGCGCAGCATTCTTATGTATAAAGCCACGGTGCGGACGGCTAAGGGAACGTCTGATGAATTCCGCTCTCCCGACTAGCCGCTGGGCCAGTAATGCACCACTTTAAGTTATCGAATAAATCATTGCTTCCTTTGCTGACGACTGATGAAGCTTTCAATTGAAATGTGCATTCAGCACACAGGTAAGTAATCATAATAAAAGTCTGACGTGGCTAAGTCAAATATTTTGGGCGAGAGAAGTAATTTAATTACACTACACGCAGTAGACGAGCTCTGAACTTGCTCTTTGGAGATACGCTATCGCTGTAGTTTTATAGTTATTCAATTGAATCTTCTCACATCTTTATGATTATAGCGGATCTCCCTTCTACTTAAATTTAAACATCCTAGCCTTATTTATTCGCCTACTTAATCTATCTTGCTTCCTTAATTTTAAGACAAAACCAGAAAATCATGAATTTCAACTAAAATTTTAATTTGTGAGATCCAGAATACTGTTTCTACTAAATTATTATGAAAAAGGAATCTAAATACAAATTATTAAGTTTCTAGCTCTTTTCTGTTGCCCCAATGATTTTTACAGAAAAACGTCCAAATTTCGAAAATGGTTAAAGTTATTGAACTGATATGCAACATATCGATTTAGTATTACTCCTGACATGCTAGAAACGTTTCAGGTTATTTACTTGATTTTTAAAGTATTGTGCAACATTTATGATGCCAGAGCTAGTTACAGCGGACTAGGCTGGCACACAATGGAAAGACTGATGCGAATTTTATACGGCGTGAGTAGGCTGCTTCCCTACATCACCCTCTACTTACTTTTTTTTAATGTAAATGGAAAAGAAAAAAAAAATTACAAAAGGGAAGCAAGAGCACAGATTAACTCCCTATGAAAAATTAAAATTTAAATTTAAACATATAGAAATATTAAAAGAAAACTAATTACCTACTTCAATTATTTAAATTGCTGGTATGTTCACTGCCTCTTAGGCAACATTATCATTCAAAATTTAAGCAAAATCAATGAAACACTTTGGCATACATATTGTCTTAGACAGAAAAACACATAAAATATGTAAAATTATGAAAATCTTAAATCCATTAAATACATTTTTACATACACAAATTCAAAGAATATAACACAGTTATTCATGATGCATAAACAGACAATTATATCGTAGCAGTCTTTTCTAAACCTGAAAGAAAATTTCACAAATCATAACAATTTCATTTTTACACACGTGGTTGTAGCCGCTTTGGCTGTCGTTCTACACTTCCATTCACAAGGGTAGAGGAGGGGAAGTTGCAATGGTGTGCGTCCTTCACTTTCACTCTAAATTACATGGGGGAAAGGGGAGGGGTCACTATGAGTTGTGTCCAGGTCACTCCACGCTTTGACGCAGCTACCAGACTGCCATTATCTCGTTTGTCCTGTAGAACAAACAAAAAGAGTGCCTCAGATTCAGTTCACTTAATATCCAAGGGTGGGTCACAATGAAATGGGGATATATACATTTTACCTTTCAATATGTTACTGGAACAAAGTTAACAGAACTTTTTCAATTTTACTCTCGCAGTTACTTAACTGTCATAAAATTGGTAAACAAATGGCTCAAAACGCCGTTAGTCACGTACTAGAGAAAATTTATGCTCAAGGCATACAATCATGAATCCTACAAAATCTCAGTTTATTATTTCCGGGCCAGAACACTGAACCAATGCTCGGTAAATTCTTGATACATTTGTATTTTATTTACTTAGCTGACTCATCTTCGATTACCTTATTCTTAGAGATAGTATGAGTATATTTGATTAGTAGTTGTCTTCTCGGCTTCTTTTTACATGTGAGTAACTTGTTCAAAACACACTACGTTTAGTTGACTACTAAATCCACTTATTGGTCCTCTGCTGCTATGTCAGTTCCACATCTGCAATTATGTACTAACTTCATCGAAGTGTATTTATGCTGAGCTATAAATAATGTTTCACGTATGCATTATGTTACTCAATTATGTTGCTAGTGTATGTACTTATTTAACACTCACTCTATTAACATTTAAAGCATAGGATAGCACATTTAATTCATATCTATAGTGTATTGCAGCTGATCAGTTTGCTCACGTGGCAATCCATTTCCACTCGATCGGACGCTGAAACCACAGGTGGTCTCTCTCGACCTACCACTAAAGTGCATTAAGTAATTATAGCCAAGCGTAATGCTAAATTCCTTAAACCTATAGGACACCATGAGCTGCTCTGTCTCATCTAACATAAGGGTACCTATGGTCGCATTCACGCCTCCAACTCATGAACTCAATACATGTAGGTGTGTCCTGTCACACACTACACCAAATAACGGCCAGCTCCAACCTTATAAATATTTCGACCACAAACACTGTTCAATTCTATTACACTGCCATTCCTTGCTACACAAGGTGAGTTTATTCTTACAACTTATCTGCATGTTTTTCATAACACTAAGCAATCTCTTTTACTATTAATTAGTTAGCTCTAAAGCATACACTAGGTCTCATTGCCACTTCAGATCCTGCTTATAAACGAACTTGTATATCTTTTTAAATATCATTGTGGGACCATTTCCAATAAAACAACACTTTGCACTTACAATATTACCAGGGTTCTATACATACTTGTTACTCAAATACATTTGTATCTCAATTACGTCATACTTCTCTATTGTTTATGTCACTGTTAGGTTTGTCACATTAGGTATTTTCTTCACTAATAGGTGGATAGAATGGTTACAGAACTCATGGCTTGATAGCCATGACAGAAAATTTTAGTATTGCAAAGAAGGAGTCGAAACTTCGGTAGATATGAAAGATGAAGAATGAGTGAGACCTGAAAAGGAAAGAGGATCTCACCCAGCTAGGACTGCACAGCTGCCACACTGTATAGAGGTTACAGAACAACCTCCTCCCTACAAAATTCATTAGTTTATTATTGGCTTGATAACCATAACTGAAAATTTAATGTGTTGGAAAGAAGAGTTCGAAATTTTAGGTGGATAGAAAAGATGAAGAGTGAGTGAAATCTGAAATCGGAAAGAAGATCTCACACAGCTAGGACTGCACAGCTGCCACACTGTGTAGAGGTTACAGAACAATCTCCTCCCTGCAGAATTCACTAGCTTAATTCTGGCTTGATAGTCATATCGGAAGATTTTAGTATTTGAGAGTAAGAGCCGAAATTTTGGTGGATAGGAAAGATGAAGAATGAGTGAGACCTGAAAAGGAAAGAAGATCTCACACAGCTGGGACTGCACAGGTGCCACACTGTGTAGAGGTCACAGAACAACCTCCTCCCTACAGAATTCATTCACTACCTATGAATTTCTTTAGGTCGAGCACGTCCCTGAGACCTAATAACTTTTTACTCTTAGGGTACTCTAGCCTGTATGCATTGGCATGTGGTTTTCCTATGAACCTGAAAGGTCCTTGGTATACGAACATGAATTTCTTTGTTTCTGCATTTATTTTCTTTGATTTTTCCTTGGTTTTGACAAGGACTAACTGACCTATTTCAAAACTGGTGGGTACAGATTTTGCGTCATGACGCTTCTTCCTTTCCAATGCTCTTTTTCTTATATTTGCCCTAGCCTTTAACTTCTTCTCGTCTGTGGATATTTGCGTTAGAATAGGGAATTCTACCATATCTGCAATCACATTGTGCGGTTCTTGGCCAAACATCAATTCGCAAGGCGCAAAACCAGTTGCATCATGCCTTAAGTTGTTAATTACATTCTCAAAATACTTAATGTGCTCTGCCCAACTTGAGTGTTTCCGAGCACGATAAGTCCTGCAAAGCCTATTCAATTTTCTCATAATACGTTCACTCATATTTCCTTGGGGGAAATACGCAGATATTTTCAGATGTTTCACTCCGGCCTTATCCAGACATTCTTTAAATCTATCAGAAGTAAATTGAGGCCCATTGTCTGACAGCAAATTCTTCGGAACGCCAACGTTCACGAAGAAATCTTTTTCCAACTTTTCTACCAACGTTTTTGCATTTGCTCTTTTAATTGGGTATAGCTTAACATATTTACTAAATCCATCCACAACAAGAAAAACATGGGTGCACCCACCTCTCGAAACAGGAAGAGGACCGAACAAATCACACGCTAGTAATTCTAGCGTTTCAGTTGGCTCTACTGAATACATATCCCCTTGTATTCTGGTGTTAGCAGCACGGACTTTCTGGCACACTACACAAGATGCTAGACGCTTGGCAACACGGCGGTACATGTAGTCAAACACAACTTTCTCTTTTAATTTTGCAATGCACTTCTTTGCACCATAGTGCCCATACCTCAGGTGTACATAGTCGATTAGTAAGTCTACATGTTGTGAGGGAAAGCACAGCTTCCACTCAGAAACACCTACCTTTTTCCTCCTAAACAGAATACCTTTATGTAGACAGTAGTATTGCGAAACCTTATGATAGTTCGCATCTCCCAAATAGCTTTTTACTAATTTCAGCTGGTCATCTGCATTTTGCTCACGTCTCAAGTTCTTAATCACCCTCTTCAATGCGCTTTCTTCCTTTACTTCGTGCAACGCAAACATTCGTACTTCACTTAGGTCTGTTGCTGTAATTCCCGCGTCGTCACAGAGTTCCGCATTCCTAGATAACCCATCAGCTATCAAATTATCTTTCCCTTGAATAAATCTAACCTCATGGTCAAACTGCTGGAGATACAATGACCATCTTACCAAACGAGCATTCCTCAACTTACAGGTCTTTAAAAAGGTCAACGCCTTATGGTCACTGTAAACATTTATCTTGTGACCTAATAAATACTGCTCAAATTTCTGTACCCCAAATACAATTGCCAATGCTTCCATTTCTGAGATGCCATAATTTCTCTCTGCTGCCTGTAAAGATCGACTTGCGAAAGCTATAGTCTTGTGCACTTCTTGTTCGTTTTCTATTTCTACTTGGAATACCTCCACAGCTATACCATACCCACTAGCATCAACAGACAGACAGAATGGTTTTTCAAAATCAGGATGATGTAAAATAGGACTATTAATTAAAGATTGTTTAAGCACTCGAACGCCTGTTGACATTCTGCTGTCCAAACCCAAGGGGTATTCTTTTTCAGCAGGAGGTGAAGACAGGGCGGATTAAAAGCCTGATCACTAACAAAACGCCTATAGAAGCCGAAAAGACCGAACATTGATCTCAACTGCTTCTTGTTTCTGGGAGCCTCAAATTTTTCAATGACTGCTAGCTTGCCTGGGTCAGGCAGAATACCTTTTCCACTTATCATATATCCCATGAAAACTACTTCGTCTTTAACGCACTCTGTCTTTTCAATCTTTAGTTTCATGCCACCTCTCTCAATAGCCTCTAACACTTCCTCTAATAAAACTGTGTGTTCTTCCCAGATAGGAGTTGCTATTAACAGATCATCTACGTAGACTGTGATATTACTAATTAAGGCTGGTCCTAAAACATGGCACATCACACGTACGAAGGCACAAACAGAGATATTAAGTCCGAAGGGTACCACACGGTATTGGTAACAAACTCCTTCGTACAAGAAAGCTGTGTACTTCCTTGAACTTTCCGCCAGTGGCAAATTCCAATATCCACACGTGATGTCCATAGAGGTTGAGAATTTTATTCCCCAGAATTTTTGCAATAACTCGTCCATGTTCTGCGGTCTATCACTTTCCCTAACCACTATTTCATTCAACCAACGAGCGTCTAAGACCAATCTGACACTCCCGTCTCTTTTTGGTACAACAACAAGAGGATTATTGTACTCACTGACCGCTTTTTCAATCACACCCCACTCTAGCATTCTCTGTATCTCCTTTCGAACCGCCTCCTTCCTAGCTACATGTATTTGGTATGGCTTCCTGAAAAACACTTGGCCGGGTTTCACCTTTAATTGACATTCATAACCTTTGACCATGCCAGGTCGATTTGAAAATACCTTATGATGCCTTTTTAAAACCTGTCTCTGTTCCTCCTCCTGATTAACTGAAATTTTATCGATTTCCTGCAATTTAGCTTCTATTTTGTCCAAAATAATTGCTTCTTCTTCTTCTTCTGTGTTTAGCCTACTTTTACTAAGATTAACACCTTCGTCCCAATATCTCCTATTTTTCAGAACTCGTATAGGCAGCTCCCAAGTTTCATCATTAGTTACTACATGTTTATCAATAAAAAGTACCGTAATTCCTCCGGTTATCTGCAAGACCATTTTTAACTGGCTTCTTTCAAGTCAACAACACTATGATATTTCGACAAGAAATCTATGCCAAATAAAACCTCAATACTGAGACTGTTTACAATTAAGCATGGATGATCAATTAAATTACCATTAATGTTAAAGGGCAGCAAAGCTTCTTGCTTTACCGTTTTTGACACCTTGCCAGTAGCACCAATTATCCTTAGTCCTGATACCCTCTTTACTGTAAGCTTGTCTTTACCAGGTAATGCATCAAAGAAGGGCTGTGATATCGCACTCACCTCACTTCCACTGTCTAAGAGACAACGTACATTGATACCCAACATATTCACTATTAGTATAGGGTGGCTTATTCTAGTTTGTACAGGTGGTTCCTCAAACTCATCTAATAGTTCCTTTTGGATTTATCTCCAACTAAAGTGATCGACATCTGTCTCCATTACATTTAGGTCAAAGTGTGTAGGGGTTTCCTGAATTACATTTTCAGCTGCCTTTTCCAGTCGATCTATTAATTTCAAATCGAAACACCGCACGACTTCATTACATTCAGTTTGCTGAACATGACCCAAATTACTGTAGTCTGAGCGATTCTGCGCCTCCAGACCGGGCATAATACTAGTTACAGCTAAACCACTTTCACTATTATCGTCGAGTTCCCTCTCAAGTGACAACTGGTCACAGCTACTGGGTTCATCGACCCCCAACAGGCTATCCTCTACAATCTCACTTAGCTCCTGTCCCAAATCTATTAGTACAGTATCAACATCCTGCATAGGCACTTTAGATAAGAGCACATCTTCCTCATCGTAAATATAAGCATGAATTTCTTCTGCTTCTTCAACTGACAATTCAGTATTTTGTAGCTCTTCCCTACCGTTACACTGCTGCGCCTTCTCTTTCTCTTCCCATTTAGAAAGCGTCTCTGACATGGTATCTATTAAATACTGTGAGTGATCTAATATTTCTGCTGTATCCTTAGATGCTACCGACCCCTCATCCACATGTTCAGTCTGAGTATTCTGATCTGTCTTACCACTTACTGTAATTACTGGCTTAGGAAAAGTAACCACTTGGTGAGCGCCAGTGTCCTCATAGACGGGAACTAGTTTTCCTGCCTCGGCCTGCTACTGTTTCCTTTACTTCCATTATAGTTACTTGGCACAGCATTGCTTTCCGCATTGTAGTTTACCTGCATAATTTCGTTTGGAACAAAATTACTATCATTTGTATGCCATTGTTGGTTGTGATAATTATTTCTCCAATTCCTACCTCTCTTAGGATGGCGAACACCTATTGTTCTGATGTTTACATTGTCATTCTGCTCGTTCTTAAAATTACTACTAGTGTTATTACCATTTCTGTTATTACGTTGTGGGGCGGCGGTTAAGTTGTAAAAATAATGAATTGCTGTATAAATGCTTGCATGTTGAATCAATTTCTGGCTTTTAGAATGTTGTTAATGCTGTCTTTCGCCGTTCTCAACACTGGCTCTCTATTTACTTTTTAGCACCCAGAAACTGATTTAACAAAACGTGGAGCCAGTAATTAGAGATCCTAGTGCCCACTTCATCTGAGAATACCATTATAGCTGCAGCTTATAGCTCTGAGGAATTACGAGATTGTCTGGGATTTCTATTCAAAAACGGTTTTCCAAAATAGTTGAGTATATTCTGAAATTCACTGATAAAAAACACAAGTATCCCTACAACCTAACTAACACAGCAGTTCAGAGTCTAATGCGCTGATGCGACTATAAATGTCCGAATTAAATGTTAAAAAGAATGCTCGCCATAATTTGATGAAAATATTTCATCAAACGCCACGCAAAATATTTGGTAGAATGTCTGTCCCGCGACGGCTCGTGAAAATACGACAATACGCAAACTGAAGCTAGATAATGAAAATCATCCCAGAATTAACAGTTCACTTGAAATGTTTTCATGGTTCCTCGTATCTCTAGTAACTTAATACGGCACCCGAGGCTGTTTGTAGCAGTGATAGCGATGCGACGCGACTCCCGACACAGATGGCGTGTCATTCAGCGTCTGGAGAGAACTGGGGCCTTGCTTCCTCGCGCAGCGTTCTTATATATAAAGCCGCGGTGCGGACGGCTAAGGGAACGCCTGATCAAATCGGCTCTCACGACTAGCCGCGGGGCTAGTAACGCACCACTTCAAGGTACATAATAATTTATAGCTTCTTTTGCTGATGGCCGATGAAGCTCTTAATTTAAATGTGCATTCAGCACGCAGGTAAGTATTGATAATAAAATTTTGACGTGGCTAAGTTAAATATTTTGGGCGAGAGAATTAATTTAATTACACTGCACGCAGTAGATGAGCTCTGAACTGGCCCTTTTGAGATCCGCTATCGCTGTAATTTTATAGGTATTCAAAAGAAACTTTTCCCATCTTCATAGTCATAGCGGACCTCCAACCTATTTAAATCTAAACATCCTAGCCTTATTTATTAGCCTACTTAATCTATCTTGCTTCCTTCAGTTTTGAGATGAAAACCAGAAAATCATGAATTTCCACTAAAATCTTAATTTGTGAAATCCAAAGTACTGTTTTTATTAAATCATTATGAAAGATGAATCTAAATATAAATTTTGAAGTCTCTAGCTCTTTTCTGTTGCGCCAATGATTTTTTCAGAAAAACGTCCAAATTTCGAAAATGGCTGAAGTTATCGAACTGATATTTAACACACATTAATTTAGTATTATTCCTGACATGCTAGAAAAGTTTTAGGTCATTTGCTTGATTTTTAAGGTATTGCGCAACATTTATGACGTCAGAGCTAGTTACAGCAGACTGGTTGGCACACAATGGAAACTGATGTGAATTTACTACAGCGTGTGTAGGCTGCTGCCCTACATCACCCTCTACTTAAATTTTTTTGTTTATGAATGTTAATGAATGAGAAAAAAAATTTAATTACAAAAAGGGAAGCAAGAGTACAGTTTAACTCCCTATGAAAAATCAAAATTGAAATATAAACATGTAGAAACATTAAATAAAACTGATTACCTACATTAATTATTTAAATTGTAGGCATGTTCACTGCCTTTCAAACAATGTCATTACTCAAAATTTTAAGCAAAGTCAATGAAATATTTTGGCATACATATTGCCTTAGACAAACAAACACATACAAATTGAAAAATTATGAAAATCTTAGATCCATTAAATACATTAAATACATTTTTACATACACAAATTCAAAGAAAATAACATGATACATAAACAGATGATTATCTCTTAGCAGTCTTTTCTAAACCTGAAAGAAAATTTCACAAATAATTTTTACACACGTGGTTGTAGCCGCTTTGGCTGGCGTCCTACACTTCCATTCACAGGGGTAGAGGAGGGGAAGTTGCTATGGTGTGCATCCTTCACGTTCTCTCTAAATTACATGGGGGAAAGGGGAGGGGTCACTGTGAGTTGTGTCCAAGTCACTCCACGCTTTCACGCAGCTACCAGGCTGCCATTATCTGGTTTGTCCTGTAGAACAAACAAAAAGAGTGCCTCAGACTCTGTTCACTTAAAATCTAAAGGTGGGTCACAATGAAATGGGGATATATACATTTTATCCTTCAATATGTTGCTGGAACAAAGTTAACAGAATTTTTTCAATTTTATTCTCATGGTTACTTAACTGTCATAAAATCGGTAAACAAATGGCTCCAAACGCCGTTAGTCATGTACTAGAGAAAATTTATGCTCCTAAGGCATACAATCATAAATCATATTTAATCTGAATTTATTATTTCTGGGCCGGAACACTGAACCAATGCTCGGTACATTCCTGATACATTTGTATTTTAAGCACTTAACTGACTCATCTTTGATTACCTTATTCTTAGAGATAGTATGAGTATGATTAGTGGTTGTTTTCTCAGCTTCTTTGTACATGTGAGTAACTTTTGGTAATAGTACAGTTGTGAGTGTTCAAAACACACTATGTTTAGTTGACTACTAAATCCACTTATTGGTCCTCTGCTGTTGTCAGTTCCACATCTGCAATTAGGTACTTACTTACCTTGAAGTGTATTTATGCTGAGCTAAAATAATGTTTCACGTCTGTCAGTATGTTATTTATTTATTTTGCTAGTGTATGTACTTATTTAACACTCACTCTATTAATATTTAAAGCATAGGATAGCACATTTATTTCATATTCATAGTGTACTGCAGCTGATTAGTTTACTCACGTGGCAATCCATTTCCACTCGATCGGACGCTGAAACCTCAGGTAGTCTCTCTCAGACCTACCACTAAAGTGCATCAAGTAATTATGGACAAGCGTAATGCTAAATTCCTTAAACCTATAGGACACCATGAGCTGCTCTGTCTCATCTAACATAAGGGTACCTATGGTCACATTCACGCCTCCAACTCATAACCTCAATACGTGTAGGTGTATCCTGTCACACACTACACTAAAATAATGGCCAGCTCCAACCTTATAAATACTTCAGGGACGTGTCCTTCACGTCTCAACCACAAACACTGCTCAATTCTATTACACTGCCTTTCCTTGCTACACCAGGTGAGTTTAATCTTACAACTTATATGCATATTTTTCCTAACGCTAAGCAATCTCTTTTACTATTTCTTAGTTAGCTCTAATGCATACACTAGGTTTCACTACCACTTCAGATCCTGCTTGTACATGAATTCATATATCTTTTTAAATTACTGTTGGTGGACCATTTCCAATAAAACAACACTTTGTACTCACAATATTACCAGGGTTCTATACATACTTGTTACTCAAATACATTTTTATCTTAATTACGTCATACTTCTCTATTGTTTGCCACTATTAGGTTTGTCACATTAGGTATTTTTTTGTCACTAATCGGTAGATAGAATGGTTACATAACTCATGGCTTGATAGCCATGACAGAAAATTTTCATGTCTGGAAAGAAGAGGTCGAAATTCTTGTGGATAGGAAAGATGAAGAATGAGTGAGACCTGAAATGGAAAGAAGATCTCACACAGCTGGGACTGCACCGCTGCCACACTGTGTAGAGGTTACAGAACAACCTCCTCCCTACAGCATTCATTGGTTTAATGCTGTATTGATAATCATACTGGAAAATTTTAGTATTTGGAAAGAAAAGGTCGAAATTTTTGAGGACAGGAAAGAGGAAGAATGAGTGAGACCTGAAAGGGAAAGAAGATCTCACACAGCTGGGACTGCACAGCTGCTACACTGTGTAGAGGTTACAGAACAACCTCCTCCCTACAGCAATCATTCACTACCTATGAACTTCTCTAGGTCGATCACGTTCCTGAGATCTAATAGGTTTTTACTCTCAGGGTACTCTAGCCTATATGCATTGGCAACTGGTTTTCCTATGATCCTGAAAGGTCCTTGGTATACGAACATGAATTTCTTTGTTTCTGCATTTACTTTCTTCGATTTTTGTTTGGTTTTGACAAGGACTAATTGACCTATTTCAAAGCTAGTAGGTACAGCATTTTCGTCATGACGCTTCTTCCTTTCCAATGCTCTTTTTTTTTCTCATATTTGCCCTAGCCTTTAGTTTCTTCTCGTCTGTGGATATTTGCGTTAGAATAGGGAATTCTACCATATCTGCAATCACATTGTGCGGTTCTTGGCCAAACATCAATTCGCAAGGTGCAAAACCAGTTGCATCATGTCTTAAGTTGTTAATTACATTCTCAAAATACTTAATGTGCTCTGCCCAACTTGAGTGTTTCCGAGCACAATAAGTTCTGCAAAGCCTATTCAATTCCCTCATAATACGTTCACTCATATTTCCTTGGGGAAAATACGCAGATATTTTCAGATGTTTCACGCCGGCCTTATCTAGACATTACTTAAATCTATCAGAAGTAAATTGAGGCCCATTGTCTGACAGCAAATTCTTCGGAACGCCAACGTTCACGAAGAAATCTTTTTCCAACTTTTCTACCAACGTTTTTGCATTTGCTCTTTTAATTGGGTATAGCTTAACATATTTACTAAATCCATCCACAACAACAAAAACATGGGTACAACCACCTCTCGAAACAGGAAGAGGGCCAAACAAATCACAAGCCAGTAATTCTAGGGTTTCAGTTGGCTCTACTGCATGCATATCTCCTTGTATTCTGGTGTTAGCAGCACGGACTTTCTGGCACACTACACAAGATGCTAGACGCTTGGCCACACGGCGGTACATGTTGTCAAACACAACCTTCTCTTTTAATTTTGCAATGCACTTCTTTGCACCGTAGTGCCCATACCTCAGGTGTACATAGTCGATTAGTAAGTCTACATGTTGTGAGGGAAAGCACAGCTTCCACTCAGAAACACCTACCTTCTTCCTTCTAAACAGAATACCTTTGTGCAGACAATAGTATTGTGAAACCTTAGGATAGTTCGCATTTCCTAAATAGCTCTTCACTAATTTCAGTTGGTCATCTGCATTCTGCTCACGTCTCAAGTTCTTAATCACTCTCTTTAATGCACTTTCTTCCTTTACTTCGTGCAATGCAAACATTGGAACTTCATTTAGTCTGTTGTTGTAATTCCCGCGTCATCACAGAGCTCCGCACTTCTAGATAACCCATCAGCTACCAGATTGTCTTTCCCTTGAATATATTGAACCTCAAGGTCAAACTGCTGGAGATACAATGACCATCTTACCAAACGAGAATTCCTCAACTTACAGGTCTTTAAAAAGGTCAACGCCTTATGGTCACTGTAAACAATTATCTTGTGACCTAATAGATACTGCTCAAACTTCTGTATCCCAAATACAATTGCCAATGCTTCCAGTTCTGAGATGCCATAATTTCTCTCTGCTGCCTGTAAAGATCGACTTGCGAAAGCTATGGTCTTGTGGACTTCTTGTTCGTTTTCTATTTCTACTTGGAATATCTCCACAGCTATACCATAGCCACTAGCATCAACAGACATGCAGAATGGTTTTTCAAAATCAGGATGATGTAAAATAGGACTATTAATTAAAGATTGTTTAAGCACCTCAAACGCCTGTTGACATTCTGCTGTCCAAACCCAAGGGGTATTCTTTTTCAGCAGGAGGTGAAGACAGGGAGCATTAAAATCCTGATCACTAACAAAACGCCTATAGAAGCCGAAAAGACCGAACATTGATCTCAACTGCTTCTTGTTTCTGGGAGCCTCAAATTTTTCAATGACTGCTAGCTTGCCTGGGTCAGGCAGAATACCTTTTCCACTTATCCTATATCCCAAGAAACCTATTTCCCCTTTAACGCACTCTGTCTTTTCAATTTTTAGTTTCATGCCACATCTCTCAATAGCCTCTAACACTTCCTCTAATAAAGCTATGTGTTCTTCCCAGGTAGGAGTTGCTATTAACAGATCATCTACGTAGACTGTTATTTTATTACTTAAAGCTGGTCCTAAAACATGGCACATCACACGTACGAAGGCACAAACAGAGATATTAAGTCCGAAAGGTACCACACGGTATTGGTAACAAACTCCTTCGTACAAGAAAGCTGTGTACTTCCTTGAACTTTCCGCCAGTGGCAAATTCCAATATCCACACGTGATGTCCATAGAAGTTAAGAATTTTACTCCCCGGAATTTTTGCAATAACTCGTCCATGTTCTGCGGTCTATCACTTTCCCTAACCACTATTTCATTCAACCAACGAGCGTCCAAGACCAATCTGACACTCCCGTCTCTTTTTGGTACAACAACAAGAGGATTATTGTACTCACTGACCGCTTTCTCAATCACACCCCACTCCAGCATTCTCTGTATCTCCTATCGAACCGCCTCCTTCCTAGCTACATGTATTTGGTATGGCTTCCTGAAAAACACTTGGCCGGGTTTCACCTTTAATTGACATTCATAACCTTTGACTATGCCAGGTCGATCCGAAAATACCTTATGATGCCTTTTTAGAACCTGTCTCAGTTCTTCCTTCTGATTGGCCGAAATCTTATCGATTTCCTGCAATTTAGCTTCTATTTTGTCTAAAATAATTGCTTCTTCTTCTGTGTTTAGCTTACTTGTACTAAGATTAACACCATCGTCCCAATATCTCCTGTTTTTCAGAACTCGTATAGGCAGCTCCCAAGTTTCATGATCAGTTACCACATGTTTATCAATAAAAGGTACTATAATTACTCCAGTTATTGGCAAGACCATTTTTAACTGGCTTCTTTCAAAGTCAACAACACTCTGATATTTTGACAAGAAATCTATGCCAATTAAAACCTCAATACTGAGATTGTTTACAATTAAACATGGATGATCAATTAAATTACCATTAATGTTAAAGGGTAGTAAAGCTTCTTGCTTTACCGTTTTTGAAACCTTGCCAGTAGCACCAATTATTCTTAGTCCAGATACCCTCATTACTGTAAGCTTGTCTTTACCAGGTAATGCATCAAAAAAGGACTGAGATATCGCACTCACTTCACTTCCACTGTCTAAGTGACAACGTACATTGATACCCAACATATTCACTATTATTATAGGGTGGCTTATTCTAGGTTGTACAGGTGGTTCCTCAAATTCATCTAGTAGTTCCTTTTGGATTTGTCTCCAACTAAAGTGATCGACATCTGTCTTCATTACATTTAGGTCACAGTGTGTAGGGGTTTCCTGAATTACATTTTCAGCTGCCTTTTCCAGTCGATCTATTAATTTTAAATCGAAACACCGCACGACTTCATTACATTTAGTTTGCTGAACATGACCAAAATTACTGTAGTCTGGGCGATTCTGCGCCTCCAGACCGGGCATAACATTAGTTACAGCTAAACCACTTTCACCATTATCGTCGGTTTCCTTCTCAAGTGACAACTGGTCACTGCTACTGGGTTCATCGACCCCCAACAGGCTACCCTCTACATTCTCACTTATCTCCTGTCCTAAATCTATTAGTACATTATCAACATCCTGCACAGGCACTTTAGATAAGAGCACATCATCTTCATCGTAAATATATGCATGAATTTCTTCTGCTTCTTCACCTGACTATTCAATATTTTGTAGCTCGTCCCTATCGTTACACTGCTGCGCCTTCTCTTTCTCTTCCCACTTAGAAAGCGTCTCTAACACGGTATCTATCAAATACTGTGAGTGATCTAATATTTCTGTTGTATCCTTAGATGCTACCGACACTTCATCCACCTGTTCAGTTTGAGTATTCTGATTTATCTTACCAATTCCCGTAACTACTGGCTTAGGAAAAGTAACCGCCTGGTGAGCGCCAGTGTCTTCATAGACGGGAACTAGTTTTCCTGCCTCGGCCTACTACGGTTTCCTTTATTTTCATTATAGTTGACTGGCACAGCATTGCTTCCCGCGCTGTTGTTTACCTGCATATTTCTGTTTGGAACCAAATTATTATCCCTTGGACGCCATTGTTGGTTCTGATAATTATTTCCCCAATTCCTACCTCTCTTAGAATGGCGAACACCTACTGTTCTGATGTTTACATTGCCATTTTGCTCGTTCCTAAAATTACTATTATTGTTATTGGCATTTCGGTTATTGCGTGCTTGCTCCTCATTGGCAGCAAGACGTTCTACACGTTCCAAATACTCAATGAAACGATCCATATTGTCTCTAGGGGCAGATATAATTATAGTTTGCCAGTACCATGGCAGTTTGGCTTCAAGACCCAATATTATCATTTCAGGTTTTAGCTTTTCGTCCAAATGTGATAAACGTGAAATCCATGACCTAGCAAACTCTTTAATTGATTCCTTGCCTGCATTGAAGCGTTTTCCACTCCAAAAAACTCTCAACACTTCATTTTGCTTATTACTAGACCAATATTCATTAATGAAAGCTGTTTTAAACTCCGCTAATGTTTTACACTTCAACATAACATCAGCTGACCAACGCATGGCGTCACCTGCTAAATGGCTTCTAACAAATGAGATTTTCTCTCGCTCAGACCAAGTTGGTGGAATCACATCTTCAAAATCGTTCCAGAAATCTAGCGGGTGGATATTTTTATCTGGATCGAACCGCAAGAACTGGCGACACCCGATAAAAGCGGCGTTTGCAGCTACAACTTGTTGCATACTACCATTACCAGAAGTTACTGAAGCTACTTTACTTTCAATGTTAGCAATGTTAGTACTGATATTTTCTACTTTCATTTCAACATTATCTACTCTTTGCACAATATGAGTAGTATCAGTTTTGATTGCATCTACGTCTGCTTGACATATGTTTACTTTAATATTAACATCTTTAAATCTATCTGAGCACAGTTCAGATTCCGCCTCGATCTTTTCTGTTAACTTGTGCTCCAGCTTCGCATCTTCCATTTGGAAGTCTTTGCGAACCTCAGCAACTTCGGATTTAACTGTTTTATACATTTCAGAAAACTGTTGAGCAACCTTTTTCTTAATATCATCATGATTGTAATCAATTTTACAATTCAAACTGTCTAGATCCTCTTTCAACTTATTGCAACCAGCCTTGAAGGTATCGTCCATTACCTCCAATCGTTTATTAAAATTAGTTTGACTGGCCACAATCCTGTTATTTACCTCAATTATATTAGGTTTTAATTCAGCATTACTGCTTTTGACCTCAGTTATTCCAGACTTTAATTCAGCATTATTGGATTCTAATTTATTGTCCATTGCCTCAAACCGCATATTAAAATTTGTTTGACTGGCAGCTATTGCTTGTAATATAACATTTAAATCAATAGCCCCAGCATCTTTGGGTTGCTCACTAGCTGGCTTTTTATCACACCCAGGTGACGAAAAACTACCTCCAACACCAGAATCATCAAAACTAAATGAAACTTCTGATTGATTAGTCATATCTAACTGCTCCTTCTTAAACTCTACCATCTCTGATGACTGTTTCATTTTTAATTCATCAGCGAAACTATCATCCAATAAATTTACAATTTCTACTTTCCGCTTTACTACAGGGGTCTCTATTATTGAATCATTGCCCCTTCGCACACTATTGTCAGGAGACAATACTTCATTTTGCACTTTAACATTACTACTTTCATGCATGTTTATACTTGAAACGTTGTCTGGATTTACAGTTCCCTCAACAGACATAGGTTCTGATATAAGTTTAACCTCAGTTTCTTTTGGCGGTTCCATCGCCGACAGTCTTTTAGTGCAGGTTAGTAAAATTTTTAACAGCTTTTCACTTAACTTAGTTCTTTGTGCACGACAAATGGCGTTGCCGGTGCGGCGTACCAGGATTCCTGATGCGACGTGGCACGTTGAACTGCAGACGGCTCTCCGACGGCTGTTGTGTGTTTGCGTGGCCCGCAATTGCAGGCTCCGCGCCGGCTGCTCCAGCGGACGACTGCGGTGCGGCGAGACTGGCTTCTCGCGATGCCGGCAGCACCGCTAAACTCAGTGCCAGCTCCGTCAATCCAGATGTGTTGTTAATCCAATTGCGTCGTCCACATTCACACGTAACACATTCACTGTTCTATACTCAGTTGCGTGTCGCATTCCACTCGCGAATCCGAATAGTTAAAAATCACTATCACTTAGTTGATTTCCCGGCCAATGCACCATATGTGGGGCGGCGGTTAAGTTGTAAAAATAATGAATTGCTGTATAAATGCTTGCATGTTGAATCAGTTTCTGGCTTTTAGAATGTTGTTAATGCTGTCTTTCGCCGTTCTCAACACTGGCTCTCTATTTACTTTTTAGCACCCAGAAACTGATTTAACAAAACGTGGAGCAAGTAATTAGAGATCCTAGTGCCCACTTCATCTGAGAATACCATTATAACTGCAGCTTATAGCTCTGAGGAATTACGAGATTGTCCGGGATTTCTAATCAAAAACGGTTTTCCAAAATAGTTGAGTATATTCTGAAATTCACTGATAAAAAACACAAGTATCCCTACAACCTAACTAACACAGCAGTTCAGAGTCTAATGCGCTGTTGCAACTATAAATGTCCGAATTAAATGTTAAAAAGAATGCTCGCCATAATTTGATGAAAATATTTCATCAAACGCCACACTAAATATTTGGTAGAATGTCTGTCCCGCGACGGCAAGTGAAAATACGACAATACGCAAACTGAAGCTAGATAATGAAAATCATCCCAGAATTAACAGTTCACTTGAAATGTTTTCATGGTTCCTCGTATCTCTAGTAACTTAATACGGCACCCGAGGCTGTTTGTAGCAGTGATAGCGATGCGACGCGACTCCCGACACAGATGGCGTGTCATTCAGCGTCTGGAGAGAACTGGGGCCTTGCTTCCTCGCGCAGCGTTCTTATATATAAAGCCGCGGTGCGGACGGCTAAGGGAACGCCTGATCAAATCGGCTCTCACGACTAGCCGCGGGGCTAGTAACGCACCACTTCAAGGTACATAATAATTTATAGCTTCTTTTGCTGATGGCCGATGAAGCTCTTAATTTAAATGTGCATTCAGCACGCAGGTAAGTATTGATAATAAAATTTTGACGCGGCTAAGTTAAATATTTTGGGCGAAAGAATTAATTTAATTACACTGCACGCAGTAGATGAGCTCTGAACTGGCCCTTTTGAGATCCGCTATCGCTATAATTTTATAGGTATTCAAAAGAAACTTTTCCCATCTTCATAGTCATAGCGGACCTCCAACCTATTTAAATCTAAACATCCTAGCCTTATTTATTAGCCTACTTAATCTATCTTGCTTCCTTCAGTTTTGAGATGAAAACCAGAAAATCATGAATTTCCACTAAAATCTTAATTTGTGAAATCCAAAGTACTGTTTTTATTAAATCATTATGAAAGATGAATCTAAATATAAATTTTGAAGTCTCTAGCTCTTTTCTGTTGCGCCAATGATTTTTTCAGAAAAACGTCCAAATTTCGAAAATGGCTGAAGTTATCGAACTGATATTTAACACACATTAATTTAGTATTATTCCTCACATGCTAGAAAAGTTTTAGGTCATTTGCTTGATTTTTAAGGTATTGCGCAACATTTATGATGTCAGAGCTTGTTACAGCAGACTGGTTGGCACACAATGGAAACTGATGTGAATTTACTACAGCGTGAGTAGGCTGCTTTCCTACAACGTCCCTGCTCCTCATTGGCAGCAACACGCTCTATACGTTCAAAATATTCAATGAAACGATCCAGATTGTCTCTAGGGGCATATATAATTCTAGTTTTCCAGTACCATGGCAGTTTGGCTTCAAGACCTAGTATTATCATTTCAGGTTTTAGCTTTTTGGCCAAATGTGACAAACGTGAGATCCATGACCTAGCAAACTCTTTAATACACTCCTGGAAATGGAAAAAAGAACACATTGACACCGGTGTGTCAGACCCACCATACTTGCTCCGGACACTGCGAGAGGGCTGTACAAGCAATGATCACACGCACGGCACAGCGGACACACCAGGAACCGCGGTGTTGGCCGTCGAATGGCGCTAGCTGCGCAGCATTTGTGCACCGCCGCCGTCAGTGTCAGCCAGTTTGCCGTGGCATACGGAGCTCCATCGCAGTCTTTAACACTGGTAGCATGCCGCGACAGCGTGGACGTGAACCGTATGTGCAGTTGACGGACTTTGAGCGAGGGCGTATAGTGGGCATGCGGGAGGCCGGGTGGACGTACCGCCGAATTGCTCAACACGTGGGGCGTGAGGTCTCCACAGTACATCGATGTTGTCGCCAGTGGTCGGCGGAAGGTGCACGTGCCCGTCGACCTGGGACCGGACCGCAGCGACGCACGGATGCACGCCAAGACCGTAGGATCCTACGCAGTGCCGTAGGGGACCGCACCGCCACTTCCCAGCAAATTAGGGACACTGTTGCTCCTGGGGTATCGGCGAGGACCATACGCAACCGTCTCCATGAAGCTGGGCTACGGTCCCGCACACCGTTAGGCCGTCTTCCGCTCACGCCCCAACATCGTGCAGCCCGCCTCCAGTGGTGTCGCGACAGGCGTGAATAGAGGGACGAATGGAGACGTGTCGTCTTCAGCGATGAGAGTCGCTTCTGCCTTGGTGCCAATGATGGTCGTATGCGTGTTTGGCGCCGTGCAGGTGAGCGCCACAATCAGACTGCATACGACCGAGGCACACAGGGCCAACACCCGGCATCATGGTGTGGGGAGCGATCTCCTACACTGGCCGCACACCACTGGTGATCGTCGAGGGGACACTGAATAGTGCACGGTACATCCAAACCGTCATCGAACCCATCGTTCTACCATTCCTAGACCGGCAAGGGAACTTGCTGTTCCAACAGGAAAATGCACGTCCGCATGTATCCCGTGCCACCCAACGTGCTCTAGAAGGTGTACGTCAACTACCCTGGCCAGCAAGATCTCCGGATCTGTCCCCCATTGAGCATGTTTGGGACTGGATGAAGCGTCGTCTCACGCGGTCTGCACGTCCAGCACGAACGCTGGTCCAACTGAGGCGCCAGGTGGAAATGGCATGGCAAGCCGTTCCACAGGACTACATCCAGCATCTCTACGATCGTCTCCATGGGAGAATAGCAGCCTGCATTGCTGCGAAAGGTGGATATACACTGTACTAGTGCCGACATTGTGCATGCTCTGTTGCCTGTGTCTATGTGCCTGTGGTTCTGTCAGTGTGATCATGTGATTTATCTGACCCCAGGAATGTGTCAATAAAGTTTCCCCTTCCTGGGACAATGAATTCACGGTGTTCTTATTTCAATTTCCAGGAGTGTAGATTCCTTGTCTGCATTGAAGCGTTTTACACTCCAAAATTCTCTCAACACTTCATTTTACTTATAACTAGACCAATACTCATTAATGGAAGCTGTTTTAAATTCCGCTAATGTTTTACACTTCAACATAACATCAGCTGACCAACGCATGGCGTCACCTGCTAAATGGCTTCTAATAAATGAGATTTTCTC
The DNA here is from genome assembly GCF_023864345.2 of Schistocerca serialis cubense. Lineage (NCBI taxonomy): Eukaryota > Metazoa > Arthropoda > Insecta > Orthoptera > Acrididae > Schistocerca > Schistocerca serialis. Next base: position 503,527,203 of record NC_064640.1, read on the forward strand.
TCGTTCAGACCAAGTTGGTGGAATCACATCTTCAAAATCGTTCCAGAAATGTAGCGGGTGGATATTTTTATCTGGATCGACCCGCAAGAACTGCCGACACCCGATAACAGCGGCGTTTGCAGCTACAACTTGTTGCATACTACCATTACCAGAAGTTACTGAAGCTACTTTACTCTCAGTTTTAGCAATGTTAGTACCAATATTTTCTACTCTCATTTCAACATTTTCTATTCTTTGCACAATATGAGTAGTATCAGTTTTGATTGCATCTACTTCTGCTTGACATATGTTTACTTTTATATTAACATCTTTAAACCTATCTGAGCACAGTTCAGATTCCGCCTCGATCTTTTCTGTTAACTTGTGCTCCAGCTTCGCATCTTCCATTTGGAAGTCTTTGCGAACCTCAGCAACTTCGGATTTTACTGTTTTATACATTTCAGAAAATTGTTGAGCAACCTTTTTCATAATATCCTCATGATTGTAATCAATTTTATAATTCAAACTGTCCAGATCCTCTTTCAACTTATTGCAACCAGCCTTGAAGGTACTTTCTAATTCAGCTTTATTGGATTCTAATTTATTGTCCATTGCCTCAAACAGTTTATTAAAATTAGTTTGGCTGGACACAATCTCATACTTTAATTCAGCTGTCATTTTAGCATTACTGACTGACATTTTTGCATTACTGACGGCTATTGCTTGTAATATTACATTTAAATCAGTAGCCTCAGTATCTTTGGGTTGCTCACTAGATGGCTTTTCATCACACTCAGGTGACGAAAATCTAGCTCCAATACCAGAATCATCAAAACTAAATGAAACTTCTGATTGATCAGTCATATCTAACTTATTCTTTTTAAACTCTACAACCTCTGTTGACTGTTTCGTTTTGAACTCATCAGGTAAACTATCTTCCAATAACTTAACAATTTCTAATTTCTGCTTTACTACAGGGGTCACTATTATTGAATCATTGCCCCTTTTCACACTACTGTCAGGAGACAATACTTCATATTTCACTTTAACATTACTATTTTAATGCATATTTACACTTGAACTGTTGTCTGGATTTACAGTTCCCTCAACAGACATAGGTTCTGATTTAAGTTTAACCTCAGTTTCTTCTGGCGATTCCATCGCCGACAGTCTTTTAGTGCAGGTTAGTAAATTTTTTTAACAACTTTTCACTTAACTTAGTTCCTTCTGCACGACGTATGGCGTTGCCGGCGCGGCGTACCAGGATTACTGATGCGGCGCGTTGAACTGCAGACGGCACTTCGATGGCTGCTGTGTGTTTGCGTGGCCCGTAATTGCAAGCGCGGCTTCGGTTGCTGCTGTGCGGCGAAACTGGCTTCTCGCGATGCCGGCAGTGCCGCTAGACTCAGTGCCAGCTCCGACAATCCAGATGCGTTGTTAATCCTTTTGCGTCGTCCACATGCACACGTAACACTATCACTGTTCTATTACTCAGTTGCGTGTCGCATTTAACTCCCGAATCCGAATATTTAAAAATCACTTTCACTTTTACTCAGTTTCTTTCCTGGGCAATGCACCATATGTGGGGCGGCGGGTGCAATTATTGAGAATATGAAATGTAGAATGTAATGTAGAAAAGATGCATTTCCCGGCCGATGCACCATATGTGGGGCGGCGGGTGGAATTATTGAGAATATGAAATGTAGAATGTAATGTAGAAAAGATGCATTTCCCGGCCGATGCACCATATGTGGGGCGGCGGGTGGAATATATGTTGTCATTTAAATGTTTTGTTTGTTTTTCCTGGCCGATTAGCAACATATGTGGGGCGGCGGGTGGAATTTTTGTTGTTAAATGAAGATGTAGATTGTAGAAAAGATGCATTTCCCGGCCGATTAACCAAATGTGGGGCGGCGGGTGGAATTAAATATTATATAAATGTTCCTATCATTTATTTAATGCTGTTGTTTGCCATTCTCAACACTGGCTTTCTAACTACAACATTGGCAACCAGAAAGTGATTAACAAAACGTGAAGGCTGTAATTAGAATTACTAGTGCCCACTTCATCTAAGAAATACATTTATAGCTACAGCTTATATCTCTGAGGAATTAGGAGATTGTGTGGGATTCATAATAAAAAAAAAAAAGATTCTCTCTAAAATTTTCACTATATTCTGAAAGTCACAGACCAAAAAGAATCCATACAATCCAACTACCAGAGCAGTTCAGAGTCTAATGCGCTGATGCAACTATAACTGTTCAAATTAAATGTTTAAGTGAATGCTCGCCATAATTTGATGATAATGCTCATCAAACGCCACGCTAAATAATGGTAGAATGTCTGTCCCGCGGCGGCACGTGAAAATACGACATACGCAAACTGAAGATAGATCATTAAAGTCATCCCAGAATTAACACTTCACTCGAAAACGATTTCATGGTTATGCGTATCCCGAGTAACTTATTACGGCATCCGAGGCTGTTTATAGCAATGATACCGACGCGACGCGACTCCCGGCACAGGTGGTGTGCAAATCAGCGTCTGGAGAGAACTGGGGTTCTTCTTCTCTCGCGCAGCGTTCTATATACACTCCTGGAAATTGAAATAAGAACACCGTGAATTCATTGTCCCAGGAAGGGGAAACTTTATTGACACATTCCTGGGGTCAGATACATCACATGATCACACTGACAGAACCACAGGCACATAGACACAGGCAACAGAGCATGCACAATGTCGGCACTAGTACAGTGTATATCCACCTTTCGCAGCAATGCAGGCTGCTATTCTCCCATGGAGACGATCGTAGAGATGCTGGATGTAGTCCTGTGGAACGGCTTGCCATGCCATTTCCACCTGGCGCCTCAGTTGGACCAGCGTTCGTGCTGGACGTGCAGACCGCATGAGACGACGCTTCATCCAGTCCCAAACATGCTCAATGGGGGACAGATCCGGAGATCTTGCTGGCCAGGGTAGTTGACTTACACCTTCTAGAGCACGTTGGGTGGCACGGGATACATGCGGACGTGCATTGTCCTGTTGGAACAGCAAGTTCCCTTGCCGGTCTATGAATGGTAGAACGATGGGTTCGATGACGGTTTGGATGTACCGTGCACTATTCAGTGTCCCCTCGACGATCACCAGTGGTGTACGGCCAGTGTAGGAGATCGCTCCCCACACCATGATGCCAGGTGTTGGCCCTGTGTGCCTCGGTCGTATGCAGTCCTGATTGTGGCGCTCACCTGCTCGGCGCCAAACACGCATACGACCATCATTGGCATCAAGGCAGAAGCGACTCTCATCGCTGAAGACGACACGTCTCCATTCGTCCCTCCATTCACGCCTGTCGCGACACCACTGGAGGCGGGCTGCACGATGTTGGGGCGTGAGCGGAAGACGGCCTAACGGTGTGCGGGACCGTAGCCCAGCTTCATGGAGACGGTTGCGAATGGTCCTCGCTGATACCCCAGGAGCAACAGTGTCCCTAATTTGCTGGGAAGTGGCGGTGCGGTCCCCTACGGCACTGCGTAGGATCCTACGGTCTTGGCGTGCATCCGTGCGTCGCTGCGGTCCGGTCCCAGGTCGACGGGCACGTGCACCTTCCGCCGACCACTGGCGACAACATCGATGTACTGTGGAGACCTCACGCCCCACGTGTTGAGCAATTCGGCGGTACGTCCACCCGGCCTCCCGCATGCCCACTATACGCCCTCGCTCAAAGTCCGTCAACTGCACATACGGTTTACGTCCACGCTGTCGCGGCATGCTACCAGTGTTAAAGACTGCGATGGAGCTCCGTATGCCACGGCAAACTGGCTGACACTGACGGCGGCGGTGCACAAATGCTGCGCAGCTAGCGCCATTCGACGGCCAACACCGCGGTTCCTGGTGTGTCCGCTGTGCCGTGCGTGTGATCATTGCTTGTACAGCCCTCTCGCAGTGTCCGGAGCAAGTATGGTGGGTCTGACACACCGGTGTCAATGTGTTCTTTTTTCCATTTCCAGGAGTGTATAAAGCCGCGGTGCAGACGGGCTAAGGGATCGCCTGATCAATTCCGCTCTTCCGACTAGCCGCTGGGCTAGTAATGCACCATTTTAAGTTATCGAATAAATCATTACTTCCTTTGCTGATGGCCGATGAAGCTCTCAATTTAAATGTGCATTCAGCACACAGGTAAGTAATCATAATAAAAGTCTGACGTGGCTAAGTGAAATATTTTGGGCGAGAGAATTAATTTAGTTACACTACACGCAGTAGACGAGCTCTGAACTTGCCCTTTGGAGATACGCTATCGCTATAGTTTTATAGCTATTCAATTGAAACTTCTCACATCTTTATGATTATAGCGGATCTCCCTTCTACTTAAATTTAAACATCCTAGCCTGATTTATTCGCCTAGTTAATCTATCTTGATTCCTTAATTTTTAAGACAACACCAGAAAATAATGAATTTCAACTAAAATTTTAATTTGTGAGATCCAGAATACTGTTTCTACTAAATTATTATGAAAAAGGAATCTAAATACAAATTATTAAGTTTCTAGCTCTTTTCTGTTGCGCCAATGATTTTTACAGAAAAACGTCCAAATTTCGAAAATGGTTAAAGTTATTGAACTGATATTCAACACATATTGAGTCAGTATTACTCCTGACATGCTAGAACCGTTTCAGGTTATTTACTTGATTTTTAAAGTATTGCGCAACATTTATGACGCCAGAGCTAGTTACAGCGGACTAGGCTGGCACACAATGGAAAGACTGATGTTGATTTTATACGGCGTGAGTAGGCTGCTTCCCTACAAGTCGGATATCTAGCTGAACATATAAAACTTCCGTTTTTACCGATTAAGGCACGGAATCCTCAAATTAAACGTTCGATTAAAATAATCATATCGAGTACGCCAAGTGCATCGAGTCTATTAGATCGTCTCTCTCACACACACGCTAATTAGATTACTACCAAAAAGAAAATACCACTAAATAGATCCACCGGTTTTAGCTGTGTCCTTATTTTATCCCGCTGTGAACACTTCATATTCAGCTGAATGGCGCTATGTTTCGGAAGTAGCCAAGGTGATACGTAATTATTTCTTTCTCTTTATGATACAGAGAAACCCGAGATGGAGTTTTCTAAGCGTTCTCGTTCCCTCAATGCTACCGCTATACTTCTGCAGTTCCCAAAACTCCTTGTGGCGCTGTAAAAAAAAACTGTTCTTGCTCTTAATACCCGCAGAATCTCGCTATCGAACGATAGCTGCGTTCTAAAATTGAGCAAGTATGAAGAGACCACACGGTTCTGCTTGTTCTGAGAAGCTCTTACCATTGAATTTTAGCGTCTTACGAAGTTTGGAATAATTTTCTTCACATCTTCAATCTCCCGAAATTTTCTGTTTAAGCACCATTAGTATTTCCACTTTCCTCCTTTCCTTAAATTATTGACTGTTATCGGATACGCCTTCCGCAACTGATGGCCGTGCAGTAAACGTCTGGACGGGCTGTATGATGGCAACAGATTTGTTCATGTTTCTCGTCGAATACAGGTTCGTTAATTCATCGAGCATGGATTTGCAAGAAGACCGCCTTTCTTAAAATGATCCCCAGCCAAGTTCTCCGAGCGTCTTTTTACGATTTCGTAGTTGTACTTACCTATTACGCACCCTAGTAGTGACTATATACACCCTAGTGGTGACTGCCTGAATTCTGTTGATTCTTGGTTTCTTGATAAGGATTCCGAATCCCACAAAAATACTTTATAACTGATAGAATTAGCGTTGGCTGAGGGATTTCCTTCCAAGAAATCTAATTCGTCCAATCACCTTCCCTACCACTGATTTTAAGTGTTCGTCCCATTTCACACACCTTCCTAAAGTCATTTCTAAATATTTAAACGATGTGGTGTGCTGCAGATATTTGCCAGTAATTCTGTTATAGGGTTCCTTCTCTTTGCTATAGGCATAGTTTTGCATGAAACCGTTTTCAAAGAAAGCTTCCATTCATTAAACCAGGGGGTAATTATGTTCTAGTCTTTCTGCATTTCCTAACGATCGTCCTATGAAAATATTTTCTCTAGACAACATCATCGTCAGAGAACTATTTGATTGTACTATTGACACTATCCGATAAATCTTTTAAGTATACTGAGGGCATTAGAAACCCTATTATATACCCGTGGAGCATGCCTACTTAGTTTCGTTTATGCTGAACATCCAGAGAATTTAATGGCTTCTATTGGTCAAACACCAAACAAATCACTTATCTGCGACGATACCCTGTTTAATTGTATCTATGTTAGTAGAGCAGGGGGACAGTGACGAACACGTATCGGTAATGTAGGGAGACTGACTCCACCTGTCCCATTTGCAGCCACGTTTCTCAGTCTATCTGTATGAACAATGGAAGCTATGTTTCACATGAATGGCTTTTCTTGAATCCACGCTGATATTTTGTGAAAAACAAATTTTCTCCACAAACTTAATAATATTCAAACTCTGAATGTGTTCTAGTACCCGCAACAGACGGACAACAGCGACATTAAAGTGCACTCGTTCTTTTGCCCTTTCTGTAAACGGGAATGATCTGCACTCTTTTCCAATCACGGCGTACTTACTGTTCACGGTGCAAGAGATTCTCGGTAAATATGAGATAGGAAAAAGCTAATTCCATAGTGCAGGTGCCTCATTGTTAGCCTACGTTTACGTTGCGAAGGAGTGAAATAGCGTTGTGACTAGTATACAAATTATACCATGCCTCCTTCTGTGAAAAGTTCCAATGAAATAATAAAAAATGGTTCAAATGGCTCTGAGCACTATGGGACTTAACATCTATGGTCATCAGTCCCCTAGAACTTAGAACTACTTAAACCTAACTAACCTAAGGACATCACACACATCCATGCACGAGGCAGGATTCGAACCTGTGACCGTAGCAGTCACGCGGTTCCAGGCCGAAGCGCCTAGAACCGCACGTCCACACCGGCCGGCACTGAAACAATAAGTGTCGTTTCAGTAAATTTTTATTTTCTACTTATTTCAGTTTCTATAAAAAGTACATATTTCAACTATAAAACAGAAGTTGCTTCATAACCTCGAACGGTGAAAGAGTTAACGATAACCGATCATACAGTAAAATGTTTATTTCGTAGTATATTATCAGCTGTCAAAAACACTGTATTGATATCTGTTCTGAAATTTTTGAGATCGCTATCTATGTGACACATATTACGTATCTTCCACTACCTCACGTGAAAGGTAGTCACGTGGAAGGGCTATGAAGTCTTTGTAGGGTTTGACTCGCACAGGCCTCGTATCACTGATGAACCGTGGGCCACCTATCCAATTGTTTTACTTCAATGTAATAAGTGAATTTCACGTCTAATAAATTTTAACGTCGCTAACTGCAGTATCAGTAGATGCTATGCATTTGGATTTTCGAATCATTATTTGGTCAACCTAACAAACATTAGTGAAGAGAGTGGACTACCCGTGACATTTGAGTTTTATTAACTCTGTTCAAATAGTTATTTTTACCTATTGCCCCTTTCAGTATGAGCAGTGAGAGGCAGTCACGGACGAATGATGTATAGATTACTGTGAACGCTATTTCCCTTCTGTGGGTCGTCGGCGGTTCTAGCCGGTGACCGCGCGACAAACAGAGTGGCCTTTTGGACTCTGATGGCTGGCAATCACGATGGTGCGAGTCTACATAAACCACAGGAAACTAGTCAAAGTTTTACACTCATCCCGCCACAGCAAAGCAATCAATTCTACTTTTTTTTATTTGTGGAGAAATGTAAGTGATCTCGTCATCACAGCAGGCTACTTTCTAAGACCAGTGAAACAGACACGCCGACAATTATTTCAGGACAAGACGTGGCTCTACGGCCAGGAAACGTTTCTATTTTAAACGTCTCTCCATCATGGAACTGAATTAAAAGTAGCGGTAAGAATGTAAAACACGATTGCAAAAACCTTTAATCAAATAAAAAATAGCTTTCATACTTTGGTTGTATTCTCGTTGTCCCACTGTTGCCGCTGCAGTTTGGCTCAATCGTATATCAACAAACGAATTTTAGGGGAGCTTTGTGAATCATGTAAAGTAATAGTATGCCACAAGTTTTTGCCAGTGCACAGCAGACCAGAGTGGAAAAGAACGTGTAAATAATTTGTAACACGTAACATACTGTTTAATAAACGGAAAATCTGACGAATTGATTTTCCGAAACACACAAATTTATGCCAGTGATATACCACTTTCAGTGCTTTAAAAATAGAAGCAAGGTGGGTAAGCTGTTACCCTTAAGCTTTGGAAATGTATCGCGAAGTTAATATTTGTTGCAATATTTGTTGCTGGTGCTTGAAACCATGCTCTTACAATCGTCAGGTTTAAAATAATATTTTAAAAAAGCAATTTTCCTATGTATGCTAGTCAAAAATTTCGATCCTGTAGCGAAGAAGCTATTAATTGCTGATATTGCATTAGCGACATGGAAGTAGTCTGCTAAATAATCCTGCTGTATTTCTGACCGAAATAATGCGGCTTTGCTCCTACTTATAATGAATTAATTGTAATTTACACTACAAGCGATTTTCAAAGAAAAGGCGAAATCCAAACCTGGCAAAATGTTGACTGGCGAGTTGACGATCGCCGACAACGGACAGCCCAATGTTTAATTGGCGTAAAAAATTTCTGAAAATTTATTTATTGGAAAACAATAATTAGATATCAGGCGTAGCACAATAGTTTACGAATATCACACGAATAAATTGAATATATACTTACTCCACAAACGTTCTCGCTTACGAAATGGCTCCAGATATTATATGCAATGGCTACAAAATATACTCTTGCCTATGTTTTACCACAAGAACAGGAAATGTTTTCATAAGAACGAAGTGGCTCGTCATCAGAGAACTGTGATGACGTAAGCATAGGCCTTAAATCTATTATCACCATCGTCATCATCTCATCCTCATCCTCATCTTTCCTAGCTCTCCGCAACTGCAAATCTGGAGCATATAAGCTTTGTTATGATTATTGTTTTCACTTCAAAACTGTTAATTTTCACTCAGTAATTTGTGCACTACGGCTGCGGTATTATTACCAGCGTGAGGTCGGTAACATTTACTGTATGCGTAAACTACATGCTTTTCGTTGAGGACGTTTGACTAGCTTTACTGTTCCTCATCTCGGACCTCAGGGAAATCCCCGTAGCAGCAGAAGGAGGCAAGCTGGCTCAGAAGCGGCTGGTGTAATGAGCGCAGCGCTAATGTGCACAAGGCAGCCACAGGCATGCGGTGTATTTTTGCCTGGAACAGGTTCTTGCGTGGCCTTACGGACGGCCCGGGTTACACGCGCCGTGACCGCGCTGCGCAGCGCCCTGACTCATGCCAAGGTCTTTCACCTTCCGCGTCCTCGCGGCCGCGCGGAGGGCGCCAGCCTGCAATTACCACGGCCCTGTCACACGGCAAACGCCCGCCCAAAAGTCCACCTCAGATCGCTTGTAATGGCCATCTCCTCCCGGTGCACGAGCGCACAGCACAGATACCTATTGAATACGAACTTCATTACTACACTCCCGCCGGCCGCGGTGGCCGAGCGGTTCTAGGCTCTTCAGTCCGTAACCGCGCTACCGCTACGGTCGCAGGTTCGAATCCTGCCTCGGGCATGGATGTGTGCGATGTCCTTAGGTTAGTTAGGTTTAAGTAGTTCTAAGTTCTAGGGGACTGATGACCACAGATGTTAAGTCCCATAGTGCTCAGAGCCATTTGAACCATTTGAACTACACTCCCATCAAGGAGGATGTGTCCCCGCCGAGGTGCGTATGAGAACTACAGGTGTAACGTGTCCAAGGCGCACACACGACTGCGAATATACATCTCCATCTACATCCATACTCAGAAAGACAGTGTACGTTGTGGGGCAGAGCGTACGTCTCGTATCGCTATCTCTTGCCCCTATCCCTGTTACATTCGCGAATGGTAGGTAGGAACACTGATTTTCGGTAAACCTTCATATTACCTCAAATTGCTATAATTTTCTCGTTGTGGTCATTTCGCGAGACGTGTGTTGGAGAAAGTAATATCTTGCTCAACTCTTCTTGGAACGTGAGCTCTCCAAATTTCAACAGTAAACCTCCCCACAATGCTCAACACCTCTCTTATAGCCTCTGTCGCAGGACTTTGTTCAGCATCTGCGGGACACTGTCGCTCCGAGTAAACGACCACGTGACGAAATGTGCCACTCTTCGTTGGAACTTCTCTACTTCTTCTATTAATCCAGACAGATAACGATCATAGGCTGCTGATCAGCACTTAAGAACCGGTCGAAAACGTCTTTTGCATACGACTTCTTTTATGGATAAATGACATACAATGAATCTTAGCTCGATACTTGCTTTTCCTACGATTTCTGTTATATGGTTATTCAGTTCGCTCTGGATGGTTACTCCTAGCTGTTCTACGGTAATTACTGTTCCCAGTTGTAACACCATACTCTACCGATTTATTTTGTATATTGTTTCATTTAATGTTACATCACTGAGTATCTGTAAATGTGTTTGAATCGATAACACAAAATTGTATACTCCTTTTCTTTGTTTAAAACTTTGATGTCATGAATTGATTCTATGCAATGTAGTGTATCTGTCATTTAAATTCATTGTCCCATTTGGACGGAGACAAAACTTACTGTATATATTCGGAATTTGTTTAAATAATTTTTTATATAAATTTCAGTATGTGCAAAGGTTCTGTGTTATTTAAAATGTTTGTTTGCTGTTATATAAACTGCTGATCCTCACTTAGGGTTCTTAGTTCTTTAGTATATAAAAGGTGTTGTGGTTCCTCTCGGGAACGGAACTGTGTAGTGCGCGCAAATAGTGGTTGGCCTAGGTAGAAAAGGTGGAACCAAGAGTCAGTCGGGGACGAGCTACCAAACTGTGCACTGCCATGTAAATGTTGCATATTGTGCTGGTTCCGAAAGAGACATTTTCTGCTACTTTTCCAATGCCTTGGATGGATGGATAAATAGCTGGAACGATTCTGGAATTAGTATTCATCATCGCACCAAGAAGGGCCAGAGTCCAGCAATTCTGTCTGCAAATCCGCCTACCAACATGCAGTTGCCACCACATTGCGCAATCACTGTAAAGGAGTAATATAATAATGTACAGCGAAGGATCAGCTTATTGCGCGATTTAGTGTGCACAAATAAAAGGTAACTTGTAACTGAATTTATGTACCTACCTTGATTTTTTCCCTATCACAACACCTCTCAGGTTCCTCTCCATTTGAACTATGATTACCGAGTGTCCTATTTTGTGGAAAAAACGAAAGCCTCAAAGTTAGGCAGTTTATTACATAATGTTGTTTGATCTCTGATGAGAAGGGAATATTCAGATTTACTGTGGATTTAGTGAAATTGTGGGAGGCAGTAAATGTAGATTTGTGAAGTTTCAAAGTCACCTATTTAATCATTTACTTGAAAGTAGAAGACTGTGGTAGTAAAGACAACTTGCTGTTTCTTTTATAAATTAAAGTTCTTAAAATTGAGGCTTATAAAGTTTTACTTAGTTAATGATCTTAGTGATACCTGTAGTAAATTTTAAAAGGTGAGTCAGTTTCTTGCAAATTTGTCAACATTGTGTTTCACTGTAGTAAAAGTGGAAAACTGCAATAGTAGAAAATTATATGTTCATAATTGCTAAGTGTTTATCTCTCTTGTGTATTGGAAGTGCCTATTAATAGGATAACAGGATCCAAAATTTGTCTATTGTGCTAATGCTAGGTAACAAGTAACAGGAAAACCATAATTTCTTTATTCAAAAGATAGTGAGAAGCAACCTGTTAGTGGATTCCAATTAACTCTCATATTAAATAGTAAAGTATTCAACTGAGAGAGACTTAAGCTACGTACAATTTATGATCCTGCAGTGAATGTTAATAGTAATGTCATAAAGACCATTCAGTTTGAACAAGCCCTGAAAGTAATTCTGTTTTTCGGTATCTGTTATGTTTTTGCCAATAGTTTGTGCTGCTCTAGCTGTTAGCTTCAATCTTACCATAAACACATGTATGTGTCAGAGCTCATTGCACTCGCGTGTGGCCAAGTGTAGGTTGTGTTTGTCCGTTAAAATTACTCATACCTACTTTCTTAAACGAGAACGTTAATCTTCCTCTTGCCTAATTAGGCTGACGACCGTTTTACTTATTCTTTAAACAGTATAGCTAGTCAAAAATATTGTTTGTTACTGTTCAAATATGTACGTAATTCTGACTTTCACTTCCGATAAGCCACCTCCGTTAGCTACAACACGGTCAACATAACAAAATTCCTCTCAGAGGGTAACACAGCTCTGTTGCTTTATACCATTATTGCTTTAACAAGATAGTTTTATTTCACTACCTGCCTTCATCTTTAAGGTTATGGTATAGCAGTAGCAGACGCTAGTGTTATACAGTGAATTTTCGCCTATAGTATAATCGTAAGGATTTCTTTGCTTACGTATGCTCAATACGTTATACTAACTTACGTTCAGGGTCATCTGTTGTACCTGCATGAACAACTGAGTTTCTTCAGGTCTTCCTGCAATTCGCTACAGTATTCTGATGCTATCTTAGTTTGGACAACGGCATCATTTGAAAACAGCCTTACGGAGCTTCCAACGTCATCCACTAATTGATTTAGGTTTATTTTAAACACCAACTGCCTTATCACACTTCGTTGGGATATTTTTGAGATTACTTTTAAATCTGTTGATTTTGTTCCGTTAACAATGACAGTAAGAGCTCTGACTGCAAGGAAGTCGATAATCCTGCCACAAATCTTGTCCATTATCCAGTAGACTTGTATTTTGTTTGTTAAACAACTGTGTGTAACTATATCAAAAGCCTCCCAGAATTTAAAAACATCGGCATCTACCTGAGTGCCAACGGCCACGGTGGTCTAGATCTCACGGACGAGCTGAGCGAGCTGAGTTTTGCATGGTCTCCGTTTGCAGATATTACACCCATTGAAGTCCAGCATACTCTCTATAACACAGAAAATAAGGACACACTGTAAACACATGACAGCTCACAATTCCAGTTTGTGCTGCGTCGTCGTAAATTGTAGAACACTCCAAGAGAATAATCCACGTAACCCAGGTCAAGCAAATACCTCAGTAATCCACAGAACAGCAATCAAAAACGTAGGACAGTTGAAATCCAGTAAGCAGCCAGGTTGCGAAAGTATTGTGTGTGCGAGGCAGAGACTTTAGCAGAGCATGATCCGAAGTCTTACAACGGCCCGTTGTTCCGTTTTATCTCCTGTTAGACATCAGTGGTCAGGTCCATGTCCTGGTCCACTGGTGCCTCTTACCGGCCACCGAAAGAACCGCGAATAGCGGTCGTCGCAGGGTATCGACCTCGCTGTCAGATGATAGAAATATAGCAGCGGAATCTGCATCCCACATCGACAACACTCGCTAGAGACCATCTTTTTTGCTAGTTCGGTAGCTGCCACTTTTTCTCTCTGATTCTTGATTCTGTGTTATTATTGCCTGCCTTCATGTACCATATGATCAGCTCCCCTAGCACCAGTACCCGACTTCGCCGTTGTGCTGCGCTTCATCCTCTAGTAGTCATTTATGGCCATCACATCGTCGCTCAGAGAGTAAAGTATGACAGTGGCTTGCACGCTGGATTCATAAGCCGAAAGGTAGTGTGCTCTAATCTGGTCTGGCCATCCACATTTACCAGCTCCATTATTACCCTAATCACTTTAGACTAATGTTGGAGTGGTTTCTTTGAAAAGAATATGGCCGATTTCCATCAACATATGGCCTTGTGTTTCGTCTGTGATACCCTCGTCCTTCACAGGACCTTAAATGCTAATCTGCCTTTATTCCTTTTCCCTTCGGTCGTTTCCCAGTCATTGATTTTCGTCATCGGATCACCGACGGGCTTCCTGTCATCATTTTATCATCCGATCATGTGCCTCTCTGACTGTCCATTCATCATCACTGTAGTTGCATTCTCTTAATGTGCCCTAACCCTTCTCCAACAGCTAGCCTGGGTGGCCGAGCGGTTCTAGGCGCTACAGTCTGGAAGCGCGCGACCGCTACGGTTCAGGTTCGAATCCTGCCTCGGGCATGGATGTGTGTGATGTCCTCAGGTTAGTTAGGTTTAAGTAGTTCTAGGGGACTGATGACCTCAGAAGTGAAGTTCCATAGTGCTCAGAGCCTTCTCCAACACGAAAACGCGTCCCCTACTATCAAATGGTTCAAATGGCTCTGAGCACTATACGACTTAACATCTGAGGTCATCAGTCCCCTAGAACTTAGAACTACTTAAACCTAACTAACCTAAGGACATCACACACATCCATGCCCGAGGCAGGATTCGAAAACCTGCGACCGTAGCGGTCACGCGGTTCCAGACTGTAGCGCGTAGAACCGCTTGGCCACCCCGGCCGGCCTAACCTAAGGACATCACACACATCCATGCCCGAGACAGGGTTCGAACCTGCAACCGTAGCGATCGCGCGGTTCCAGACTAAAGCGCTTAGAACCGATCGGCCATAGCAGCCGGCCCCCTACTATCACAATAGTACACCTTCTAGTCACTTTAATGTGATCACAGTCTATGTTCGATGTCGACATACAATTAGCACACGCAGATGGCAGGTGGCAGCACTAGAAAAGGAGGATATATAAAACATAGCGGGGAGACAAGGGAAAAAGTGCAGTCATGGTCGTAATGCGGAAACGGAGAGATTGATCTGACGTCTCAGAGGTCATGATCATTGAACAGGGGTGCAAGCATTTCTGAAATGGCGAAGTATGTAAACTGTTCGCTTGCCGTCGTGTTTAAAGTCGGCCGGCCGGAGAGGCTGAGCGGTTGAAGGCGCTACAGGCTGGAACCGCACGACCGCTACGGTCGCAGGTTCGAATCCTGCCTCGGGCATGGATGTGTGTGATGTCCTTAGGTTAGTTAGGTTTAAGTAGTTCTAAGTTCTAGGGGACTTATGACCACAGCAGTTGAGTCCCATAGTGCTCAGAGCCATTTGAACCATTTTTGAACAAAATGTCGCTATCCAAAACCGGCACCAAGGCAACTGTGATGTACCACGGGCCATAGAATACAGAGTGGACGACGGCTGCGGAGATGAGCACGGGTGAACAGACGTGGAACTACTGAACAACTGACCGCCCACGTGAACTAAGAGGCTACCAAAAGTGTCTCCTCAACTCCTCAACGACCTGACAGCGAACGCAGCAGGCACCTGGTTCACGCACCCATGTTGACTGCTGTTCATCGGAGACGAAAGCTGGAATCTGCAAGCTAATGCCGCAACTATACGTCCACAGAGTAGCGACAGGTGGTCTTCTCAGGTGAATCACATATTATGCCCCATCAAACAGATTGCCGTAAGCGTGTACGGCATGAAACGGCTGTGCTGAATTAGTTCCGACATAATTCACTCACAACTACACAGAGCACTGTTCTGACAACGAATGATACATAATGATTCGTAGTACTCGACAGTATTTTTCAGTTATTATCAGATCCAATATACTTCTGTAAAATACTTTCATACCATTCTTCAAAGCATTTAATTTATACAGCAAAGAAGGTCATAGCGTTTCCAGAAGTATCGCCACGTTCTACACAAAGCGCTTCACGTTTCTGTCCGGAACTATACCACCACAGACCCAGATTTCAACTGATACTGCTTTGCGCTGGCGACAATTCCAAGCTGCGGCGACAATGTCACAATTTTGTTACTATCGTCGTTACATTATACACTGAAGAGCCAAAGAAACTGGTACACCTGCCTAACATCGTTAAGGCCCCCGAGAGCACGACGAAGTGACGCAACACGACGTGGCATGAACTCGAATAATGTCTGGAGTAGTGCTGGAGCGAACCGACACCATGAATCCTGCAGGGCTGTACATAAATACATACGAGCACGAGAGGATGGAGATCTCTTCTGAACAGTACGATGAAAGTCATCCCAGATATGCTCAATAATGTTCATGACTTGAGAGTTTGGTGGCCAGCGGAAGTGTTTAAACTCAGAAGAGTGCTCCTGGAGCCACTCTGTAGCAATTGCGGACGTGCGGGATATCGCATTGTCCTGCTGGATTTGCCCAAGTCCATCGGAATACACAGTGGACAAGAACGAATGCAGGTAATAACACAGGATGCTTACCTACGTGTCACCTGTCAGAGTCATATCTAGACGTATCAAGGGTCTCATATCACTCCCACACCGTTACAGAGCCTCCACCTGCTTGAAAAGTCCCCTGCTGCAAGCATGGCCTGTGGATTCATAAGGTTGTCTCCATACCCGTACATGTCCACAATTTGAAAAGAGACTTGTCCGACCAAGTAACATGTTTCCAGTCATCAACAGTCCAGTGTCGACGTAAAGTGTTGTAGCGTGCGGTCATCAGGGGTACCAAAGTGGGCCTTCCGCTCCGAAAGTCCATATCGATAATTTTTCGTTCAATAGTTTGCACGCTGACACTTGTTTATGGCCCAGCATTGAAATCTGCAGCAATCTGCGGAAGGGTTGCATTTCTGTCACATCGAATAATTTCTATCATCGTTGTTGGTCCCGTTCTTGCAGAATCATTTTCCGGACGCAGCGATGTTGGAGATTTAACGTTTTACGGGATTCCCGATATTCACGGTACACTCGCGAAATGGTCGTACGGGAAAATTCCCCACTACATGGCTACTTCGGAGATGCTGTGTCCCATCGCTCGTGCGCCGTCTATAACACCGCGTTCAAACTCACTTAAATGGTTCAAATGGCCCTGAGCACTATGGGACTTAACTTTTGAGGTCATCAGCCCCTAGAACTTAGAACTACTTAAACCTAACTAACCTAAGGACATCACACACATCCATGCCCGAGGTAGGATTCGACCGTAGCGGTCGCGGGGTTCCAGACTGTAGCGCCTAGAACCGCTCGGCCATCTTGGCCGGCAAACTCACTTAAATCTCGATAACCTGCCATTGTAGCAGCAGTAACTGATCTAAAAAGTGCGCCAGACACTTGTTGTCTTACATAGGTGCTGCCGATCGCAGCACCGTGACCTGCCTTTTTATATATCTCTTTATTGAATACGCATGCCTATATCAGTTCCTTTGGAGTTTCAGTGTATATTCGAATACAGAGAAGGAAAGATGACAGAATGCTCACAACATACACTACTGGCCATTAAAATTGCTACACCACGAAGATGACGTGCAGCAGACGAGAAATTTAACCGACAGGAAGAAGATGCTGTGATATGCAAATGATTAGCTTTTCACAGCATTCACACAAGGTAGGCGCCGGTGGTGACACCTACAACGGTCTAACATGAACAAAGTTTCCAACCGATTTCTTATACACAAACAGCAGTTGACCGGCGTTGCCTGGTACAACGTTGTTGTGATGTTTCGTGTAAGGAGGAGAAATGCGTACCATCACGTTTCCGACTTTCATAAAGGTCGTATTGTAGCCTATCGCGATTGCGGTTTATCGTATCGCGACATTGCTGCTCGCGTTGGTCGAGATCCAATGACTGTTAGCAGAATATGGAACTGATGGGTTCAGGAGGGTAATACGGAACGCCGTGCTGAATCCCAACGGCCTCGTATCACTAGCAGTCGAGATGACAGGCATCTTATCCGCATGACTGTAACGGTTAGTGCAGCCACCTCTCAATCCCTGAGTCAACAGATGGGGACGTTTGCAAGACAAAAATCATCTGCACGAACAGTTCGACGACGTCTGCAGCAGCATGGACTATCAGCTCGGAGACCATGGCTGCGGTTACCCTTGACGCTGCATCACAGACTGGAGCGACTGCGATGGTGTACTCCACGACGAACCTGGGTGCACGAATGGCAAAACGTCATTTTTTCCGATAAATCCAGGTTCTGTTTACAGCATCATAATGGTCGCATCGGTGTTTGGCGACATCGCGGTGAACGCTCATTGGAAGCGTGTATTCGTCAGCGCCATACTGGCGTATCACCCGGCGTGATGGTATGGGGTGCCATTGGTTACGCGTCTCGGTCACCTCTTGTTCGCATTGACGGCACTTTGAACAGTGGACGCTACATTTCAGATGTGTTACGATCCGTGGCTCTACCCTTCATTCGATTCCTGCGAAATCCTACATTTCTGCAGGATAATGCACGACCGCATGTTGCAGGTCCTGTACGGGTCTTTCTGGATACAAAAAATGTTCGTCTGCTGCCCTGGCCAGCACATTCTCCTGATCTCTTACCAATTGAAAACGTCTGGTCAATGGTGGCCGAGCAACTGGCTCGTCACAATACGCCAGTCTTGATGAACTGTGGTATCGTGTTGAAGCTGCATGGGCAGCTGTACCTGTATACGCCATCCAATGTCTGTTTGACTCAATGCCAAGGCGTATCAAGGCCGTTAATACGGCCAGAGGTGGTTGTTCTGGGTATTGATTTCTCAGGATCTATGCACTCAAACTGCGTGAAAATGTAATCACATGTCAATTCTAGTATAATATATTTGTCCAATGAATATCCGTTTATCATCTGCATTTCTTCTTGGTGTAGCAATTGTAATGGCCAGTAGTGTATCAGTAACACCTCCTCCTGCAGATTCAGCAGCTGAACCTCAGCGTTCAGCAAACTCTTCAAATCCGTTCTCATCAATCGCAGCCAGAAACATATCGACCAGTACCTGGCACTTCCTGTTAACTAGTGTGGCTTCTGTTTTAGCTTCTCCTCCAACGACGTACTTTTGTATCTTAGTCATCTCCTACCCATAAATCTGTCACATTTCTGTCACTAAATCTTGAGAAATATGTGAACGAAAAGGGTATTCCGGGCACCTTTCTAGAACTTCAGACCTATTTATTCTCATTAAATTATGTCCGATTTATTACATAATTTCTATGCAACCGCCCATCCTATGTA
Source organism: Schistocerca serialis cubense (assembly GCF_023864345.2). Lineage (NCBI taxonomy): Eukaryota > Metazoa > Arthropoda > Insecta > Orthoptera > Acrididae > Schistocerca > Schistocerca serialis. Next base: position 503,546,126 of record NC_064640.1, read on the forward strand.
ACCATGACAAATTCCTCGTCTTCCTTCCCACTATAGGTGTGCCCAAACTTTTGCCCTTCCTTTAGCTTTGTGGATACTGCTAAATGCTGTTAAGGAGTCCTGTAGAGTCACAGCGTATGACTGACAATGAACCTCTTCAATGCTATATCAAAAAAGGCCAATGACGTTTACTGTATTTGACGCCCGTATACACTGAGGTGGTAGAAGTCATGGGGTAGCTCCTAATATCGTATCGGATTGCAGCAACTTGAAATGGTATGGACTCCACAGGTCATTGGAAGTCCCCTGCATAAATATTGGGACATGCTGCCTGTATAGCCGTCCATAATTGCGAAAGTGTTGCCGGCGCATGATTTTGTGCGTGAAGTGACCTCTCTATTATGTACCATAAATATACTATGGGATTCATGTCGGGCGATATGAGTGAGCAAATCATTCGCTCGAACTGTCCGGAATTTTCTTCAGACTAGTCGCGAACAGCTGTGGTCCGATGACGTGTTTGGGAACTTGAAGCCCATGAAAGGTTGCAAATGACCTCCAAGTATCCGATCATAACCATTTCCAGTCAATATTCAGTTGGACCAGAGGACCCAGCCCAGTCCATGAATCACAGCCCACACCAACATGGAGCAACCATCAGCTCTCATAGTACCTTGTTGACAACTTGTATCCATGGTTTCCTCGGGTCTGAGCCACAATCGAATCTTACCATCAGCTTTTACCAACTGAAATCGGAATTTATCTGAGAAGGCAACGGGTGTCCAGTCGTCTAGGGTCCAACCGATATGATCACGAGCCCAGGAGATGGGCTCCAAGCGATGACTCCTGCTAGCAAAGGAACATGCGTCGGTCGTTTGCTGCCATTGTCCATTAACGCCAAATTTCGCCGCACTGTCGTAATGGATACGTTTGTCGTACGTCCCACATTGATTTTTGCCGTTATTTCACGAAGTATTGCTTGTCTGTTAGCACTGACAACTCTACGCAAACGCCGATGCTCTCTATCATTGAATGAAGGCTGTCGGCCACTGCGTTGTCCGTGGTGAGGGATAATGCTTGAAATTTCATATTCTCGGCACACTCTTGGCACTGTGGATCTCGGAATATTGATTTCCCTAACGATTTCCGAAATAGATTGTCTCATGCGTCTAGCTCCTACTACTATTCCGCGTTCAGAGTCTGTTAAGTACTATCGTACGGCCATAATCACGTCATAAACCTTATCACATGAATCACCTGAGTACAAATGACAGCTACGCCAATGCACCGTCCTTTTATACCTTGTGTACACAATACTAACGCCATCTGTCTATTGTGCATATCGCTATCCTATAACTTCTGTCACCTCAATGCATTGTCTACCATGCAACCATAATACTGCCTGCTAAAGGCAACAGCGGGCGGGTGCAGGAACTATAAAATAGTGAGCATAGCATTAAGTTACGGAGTGTAGTTGAACTCCTAAGTCGACCAGTAACTCACAACGCTGTCACAATGTAGGAAGTGTTGATACAAAGCAGAGCGATGCCAACGACAAAAAAATCAAGCATTGCATTATATCTGCAACAACAGTTGCCGAGTTGACATTTCGTCAGAAAGAAACCAAATGAATTTCGCAGAGTGGGGAATAAGTGGCAATCATAATATTATCGTTTCTGCAAGATGAGTCAGTGGACTGTGTGGTGTCGTATACGCTCGACTGCGGGGACTATGTGCATGCGGAGTACAATGATGACGATCCGTGCTTAACAAGTGAAAGTGATACTGAAACAGGTGTCAAGCCATTTAGTTCATCATCCTTGTTGGACAGGGAGCCAAAAATTCCATCTCCAGTGAAACGCACTAAAGAACAATCGTTGTCCAAGGAGCAGCTATTAAACATAGTAACGTAGGTGGAGGGTCATCGGTACCATAATAAAAAAAAAAGTTATGAAGAACAGATTTCTATTAAGTCGCCTAGTATCACCGTGTAGTGTATAAGGAAAACTATTGATGTTCAAGAGAGGACAAGGCGTACTGTTACAAAAACTAGTTTTTGCGCGTTTTGAAGAATGCTCGCTACAATTTACAGGATGAGCATGAGGGTGACCTACTACGTTATGCACATCAAATTGCGCACTACATAGATTATGGTAAATTCAAGGGAAGCGATGGATGTTGCATAACATGAAACATCGGTACAGAGCTGGAAGACTTAAGATAACGAAACTTCAAACAAAGGGTCAACCTGACGACACACAGCAAACTGTGGAATCGAGCTGAAAATCTATAACTGAGGCAAACAAACTTGTCCTACAGTTCACAAAGGAATTTGTTTTCGACTCCGACCAATCGGGATTTGAAGAGGAAATTCATATCAAAGGAAACCAGGAAATTAGAGATACCAATAGAGTTTAATCAAGATCAACTAACATCAACGTAGAATTATGCCGACTGTTAATCAGGATCGTAAATTGACTGGAACGTTATTTATTGTGCTACGAGAAGTTGAAGTTGGTCCGACCCCTACGATTCTTTCTTTTGTGTGTGATCTTGTAAGATTAGTAGATAATACTTACGTCACAGCAAGCAAGAGTGGGGAAATGGGCGTAGGAGAACTACAACTACGCTATGAGCACTGATTTTGGCCAACAGCTGCTCAAAATAGCTTTTTTTTGCGTGATTCCTGGTTTGTGTATAAAAATCGTAGCCTACTCCTTTGGTGCAAACTATCTCTCCTGAAAAGTGTGTGATATTGCAATTCATACCACCTGGAACCTCTGGACAAATTCATCCTCTGGATGTTTCTTCCGTGTCTATAAAACATATTATCCCACTGTCTACAGTTACGCTTTGAACAATACCCAGTTTCACAATAATCTCCGCAACAGACGGTTTCGCAGTTGGTTGCATGCCATCACATTACATCAATTCCCATCATCCCGTTACACCAATATGATTCTACATGCATTCTTTACGAGATGATACCTAGCTGAACGTCTTCAACTACACTCCTGGAAATTGAAATAAGAACACCGTGAATTCATTGTCCCAGGAAGGGGAAACTTTATTGACACATTCCTGGGGTCAGATACATCACATGATCACACCGACAGAACCACAGGCACATAGACACATGCAACAGAGCATGCACAATGTCGGCACTAGTACAGTGTATATCCACCTTTCGCAGCAATGCAGGCTGCTATTCTCCCATGGAGAAGATCGTAGAGATGCTGGATGTAGTCCTGTGGAACGGCTTGCCATGCCATTTCCACCTGGCGCCTCAGTTGGACCAGCGTTCGTGCTGGACGTGCAGACCGCGTGAGACGACGCTTCATCCAGTCCCAAACATGCTCAATGGGGAACGGATCCGGAGATCTTGCTGGCCAGGGTAGTTGACTTACACCTTCTAGAGCACGTTGGGTGGCACGGGATACTTGCGGACGTGCATTGTTCTGTTGGAACAGCAAGTTCCCTTGCCGGTCTAGGAATGGTAGAACGATGGGTTCGATGACGGTTTCGATGTACCGTGCACTATTCAGTGTCCCCTCGACGATCACCAGTGGTGTACGGCCAGTGTAGGAGATCGCTCCCCACACCATGATGCCGGGTGTTGGCCCTGTGTGCCTCGGTCGAATGCAGTCCTGATTGTGGCGCTCACCTGCACGGCGCCAAACACGCATACGACCATCATTGGCACCAAGGCAGAAGCGACTCTCATCGCTGAAGACGACACGTCTCCATTCGTCCCTCCATTCACGCCTGTCGCGACACCACTGGAGGCGGGCTGCACGATGTTGGGGCGTGAGCGGAAGACGGCCTAACGGTGTGCGGGACCGTAGCCCAGCTTCATGGAGACGGTTGCGAATGGTCCTCGCCGATACCCCAGGAGCAACAGTGTCCCTAATTTGCTGGGAAGTGGCGGTGCGGTCCCCTACGGCACTGCGTAGGATCCTACGGTCTTGGCGTGCATCCGTGCGTCGCTGCGGTCTGGTCCCAGGTCGACGGACACGTGCACCTTCCGCCGACCACTGGCGACAACATCGATGTACTGTGGAGACCTCACGCCCCACGTGTTGAGCAATTCGGCGGTACGTCCACCCGGCCTCCCGCATGCCCACTATACGCCCTCGCTCAAAGTCCGTCAACTGCACATACGGTTCACGTCCACGCTGTCGCGGCATGCTACCAGTGTTAAAGACTGCGATGGAGCTCCGTATGCCACGGCAAACTGGCTGACACTGACGGCGGCGGTGCACAAATGCTGCGCAGCTAGCGCCATTCGACGGCCAACACCGCGGTTCCTGGTGTGTCCGCTGTGCCGTGCGTGTGATCATTGCTTGTACAGCCCTCTCGCAGTGTCCGGAGCAAGTATGGTGGGTCTGACACACCGGTGTCAATGTGTTCTTTTTTCCATTTCCAGGAGTGTATTTGTAATTGCGAAGGAGTTCGCCTTCGGTCTTGATGGTACGAATCTTTTTGATCACTGTGGCGCTCCATTTTTCGTTCGGGGTTCATGGTGCTAGTTAATGGTGTGTTTTGAACATTTCTTGAATGTCGACGTTGTTCATTTTGTGAAGTGTTGTACATACATCCCCTAGAAGACTGATCTCTGTGTGGTATCACCGCCAGACACCACACTTGCTAGGTGATAGCTTTAAATCGGCCGCGGTCCATTAGTACATGTCGGACCCGCGTGTCGCCACTGTGTGATCGCAGACCGAGCACCACCACAAGGCCGGTCTCGAGAGACTGACTAGCACTCGCCCCAGTTGTACGGACGACTTTGCTAGCAACTACACGGACGAAGCATAGCTCATTAGCCGAGCAGATAGTTAGAATAGCCTTCAGCTAAGTCAATGGCTACGACCTAGCAAGGCGCCATTAGTAACATTGCATGTATCTATGGAGTCTCACTTATATCGTCAATAGCGATGTACCAAGGATGGATTAAAGTTAAGTATTCCAGAAGCTACGTACTTTTCTTTATAGCATTCATTACGTATCCTGTTACAGACCTATCTCTTGCCTGCGTGAACTAAACGCGTGCCTTTCGGCTACTTCCGTGGCGTGGCTGTCTTGCTACGCCACAACACTCTGTACGTCCCGGACACTGATTTTCTGTTCCCCCCTGATGCTCGTGGTGAGTCATTGAAGCAGCGACCTCGTACTCAAGGGTTTCCTTGTGAGTCCTTTTGAAAAAAAAACTGACTGTTCACAACTTGATTAATCAAATTTTGTGATCATCATCCGCGAAAACATGCAACCTATCAGTTGCAGATATATCTTCTTTTTCTTGTACCTTTATCCCACATCGGTGCAGGGTGGGTACGGCTATGAATGGATTTGGCATGGTTATCCCCAGACAGATTATGTCTACCCCAACATTCTGTGTGTAGTGATATTCATGCGAAAATTAGCCAAGGTGGTTCTAAGTGTACAATTGAGGCAGGACTTGGGTAGGTAGGTAGGTGGTTAGTTTTTAACGTCCCGTCGACAACGAGGCCATTAGAGACGGAGCGGAAGCTCGGGTTAGGGAAGGATGGGGAAGGAATTCGGCCGTGCCCTTTCAAAGGAGCCATCCCGGCATTTGCCTGAAACGATTTAGGGAAATCACGGAAAACCTAAATCAGGATGGTTGGAGACGGGATTGAACCGTCGTCCTCCCGAATGCGAGTCCAGTCAGGACTTGGCTATCAGCCCTATATTCACCAAGTGGAATGCAAGAAATCACCTACAAATCACACACCGGCTAACCAGTACACCGACACTCGTTTTTAACTACCTAGTTGATTCAGTCCGGAGCCGGCGCACTTTTCTATGACGGAATCGGATCTTTAACAGTAACGTCTATGTGGGACTATACGTATTAAATATATAATTTAAGGAATGTACAGTCGAGGCAACTTTCTTCAGAATATGCCATCTAACATCAAAGCTCTACACTACTGGCATGCCTAAACCCCATCATCATGTCTACTTTTTCCAGTATCGTTGTTAAATTAATCAGCTACAGTCCCCCTGCAAAATAATTGCCGTCTTATAAGGAAACGTGACTTATTTGATAAGACTAACGGTTTACATTTTAAAACAATGCAGTTTCGGTCAGATTCCAGTTTTTTTGCAAATTCACTGTCACTAGCATTCATCGAGGTTTTGCAAGCACATGAGCACCTTCTTTTACTGACGTGATGTACTAGTTGAGAATCAGTTTGCTTGTTTTTAGAGTAACTGGTACGCTCAAAAGCCAGAAGGGGACACACGCACGTCCGCAGCTTGTGGTCGTGCGGTAGCGTTCTCGCTTCCCGCGCCCGGGTTCCCCGGTTCGATTCCCGGCGGGGTCAGGGATTTTCTCTGCCTCGTGATGACTTGGTGTTGTGTAATGTCCTTAGGTTAGTTAGGTTTAAGTAGTTCTAAGTTCTAGGGGACTGATGACCGTAGATGTTAAGTCCCATAGTGCTCAGAGCCATTTGAACCTTTTTTTTTGACACACACACACACACACACACACACACACACACACACACACACACACGCGCGCGCGCGCGCGCGCGCGCGCACAAGCAACAGCATCTTCATCAAATATCAAACAAACAAGACATCAATATTCGCCATATGACAAGTGAGAGCGTTCCTGTAATCCAGCATCGAATCTCCCAGCTACATTGTTAGTTAGTGCTTTATAATTTATCCGCCAGAAAGCAAATAACGAATTAAAATAGTAAACGAGCACTTCGTCAGATTCTGTCGGACCCGCATTATTCACGATGGAATGACACAGAACATGCTTAGTAGCACCGATAACGTATTAGACTAAATGAGAGAACCACTTGTCCTAAAATTATTTTCATCCTGAAAGTGTAATGGTTAGCTTGGAATTCCGCACTGTAACTAAGGGTACAAAAGTAATGTGTTAGGCTAGAACCTTTCGAGCTAACGGTAATGATAGCAAAACGAGTACTTTGTGACCTGTAGCACCCATTTCAACCTGAACTGCTTATTGTCAGATCTAGAAGGAAAGTTTCTGAACACAATTACAATATTTAAAAAAGCAAGAAAGAATTCGAATTTGAGAAACCAAGAGCCTGCATGAGGAAGTACAAAAAAAAAAATCACACTAAAAATAATAAAAGAAAAAAAGTGCCCTAAAGGACACATCAAAAGCAGATTACTGGTGGGAATATCTAAGAGATTCTTTCAAGACGCGAAAAGACTGCGTGACAACCCGGAGTTTCATTAATGATTTTATTTAAGTGGTATAGACGTCATAAAATGAAATCACAAAATCGATTGAGATTATCTATGTGCATATTAACACAGGTACTTATATTTCCGACCACCAAGAAATACACTCATGTTCAGAAAAATCAGAATACCTTGAACGATTAGAGATGTACATTAGTAAGTTCTGGAGAAATGATTAGCATTTCAGTCACCCCGGTTCAGTAAGTGTCCTGTTGTATAAGGGACAGCGCCCGTCACGGGCTCTGATGACTTGCTCCTTGTGTGATGATATGGACGCGTATAAGGCGCGAGTGGTGTCCTTTGCTATAGCATCAATGCTGTATTCACCTGGTTCCAAAGTTCAGCTGTGGTGGTTAGCATTGGATCACAATCCTTCACCCGTCATTTATCCCACGCATTTTCCACTGGCGACAAGTTTGGTGATGTGGCGAGTCAGGGCAAAAGGCTGACATCCTGTGACTCCAAGAAGGCACGTGTTCGTGGAGCAACATGTGGTAGTGCATTGGCTTGCTGAAAAATGGTGTTTGGGGAGTTGTGCAGAAAGTGTTTGGCTACGGGTCGCAGGACGTAATTCACATAGGTCACACTGGTCACAGTGCCCTGGACACGCACCAACTGTGATATGTTGTTGTACCTAACAGCACCTCACACCACAAGGCCCTGAGTTGGCGCTGTACGTCTTATTCGAATGCTGTCACTGTGATGCCGCTTCCCCTGTCTGTGGCGAACCAAAATGTGGCCATTATTTTCATAAAAACATAACCTGGATTCGTCAAAAAACACTATCTGATGTCATTCCTGTCCCCGATGACGTCGTTCGATAAACCACTGCCATCTAGCATGTTTCTGCACATTCGTCAAAGATAGGTGGAGCAGTGGGCGACGCGCATGTAACGCGCGAAGTAATAAACAGCGACGAACTGTCACCCCTGATAGTGTAAGGTGTGTTACACTGTTCCACCGTTGCGCCAGAGCCGAGGAGGACGCAGACCTATCCTGCAATGCCATTCGGATGAGATGTCGACCTTCTTGGGGGATGGTCTGGGTGATAGGACCTGACCCATCACGTCTTGTTCTACGGCCTTCCATGAACCATTCTGCACATACCCGTTGCACTGCCGAAACTTAATACCACACGAGCAGTAGTTTCCCAGATGGATGCACCATATTCTCTCATGCCAATAATGCGCCCTGTTTAAAAATTAAACCGACGGCACGGTTCGCGCATACGTCTGCGAGGCATCCTGCATGTCTGCTCAAGTTACACGTCCCATTACCTTCGGTCTATACGGACAACGAAAGCTGCAGAGGCATTTTACTGGCAGGAGGTGTTGCGCCACTGTGTCGATGTTGACCTTGAACCCGCGAGCTGGCATGGTTCAAATGGCAATCATTTTTGAAAACATACTAATGTAGATGTCCTGTGAATAAGAGCGTCCTACCTCTAGTCGTTCAAGGTGTTCTGTTTTTTCTGAACGTGAGTGTACATTTAATACAGCGAAACCAAACCTTGATAAATAGCTCAAACGTTTGTGCAGGTTGGCATCGTAAAGTTAATTCACGGCCGCTACAAGAGTGGAATTTACTTAAAACTGCATTGAAGAAATGAACTTTAGTATTCTCTCCTCGCTCACTCTTCCTTTGGCTAGCTAACTGCACACATCCCCTGTCAACTTTTTTTTTTCCACCTCACATTTTGAAGAGAGCCTCCAGGAGGGGGAAATGTTCTCTGAGAAGACCTCGTGTTTTCTTTGGGAGCTGCTCACTGATGTTTGTCTAGCAATGCTGAGTAGAAAGTACAAGGGGTGATCAAATAGTTTCCGTTCGAAGATCTTACAGCTCAGAATTGGTACGCCAATCAGGTAAAATCGCAGTTAAGGCTGAGGCAGTTATCCCACCGATGCACCGGGTTGAAGATATTCGTTTGATAAAACAACATTTCCTACTCCGTGACAAAGTCCGCAACTGCATACTGCGCATCCTCGTCCGACATAAATCGTCGACCCTCCAAGACCTTTCTTATGGGACCAGAAGCGTGATAGTCGCATGGGGAGAAATCAGGACACTTGGACGGGTGCTAGAGTGCATACCAGTTGAGTTGGCGTAACGTATGCGTCACGACATATGCTACATGTGGACGTGCGTTATCATGAAGCAGCACGTAATCTCGCGCATCATTGCACAACGTTGGTTTTCGACAGACGTGTTGTCCCAAAGACATTCTTCATCCTTAGATGAATGTCTTCCTGTGTTTTTCCTTTAACAGCGAAGGAATGAATAACAGCATGCTGGTCCTGTTTAAATGCATTTGGTAATAACGTCACCACAGTTCACGTTTCCGCATTTACCGCACACACGTCGGAAACACACGAAAGCCACAATAATCCCTTGCCTACATGTCGGTGCTTATATACCCCCATCAGAGTTGCGCTACGTTGCATATACGCTGCCGCGCCGCCCTCAAATGGAAACTTTTTGATCGCCACTTATATAAACGTACTTTTGGTGCGAGAGTATTCTTACTTCTTCAGTTTGTTTGCGCCTTAATTTCCTATCTTCTTTCACAGTTCCCGCTTTCGAACTTGTTTAGCAAAGGGGACATATATGTTAAGAAAGATGCTGCCAACATGTGATGAAGACGGTGCTTCATTCCGACAGCCTCTATTCAAGGTAATGTCACAATGAAATTTCTACTGAAATACATATGTATGGTAGTTATGCAAATTAGTACATGCATCTCTATCCTTTTACGAGAGTTTCTTCCCCAGTTTTGTGGCAACCACCAACCCTCCTATCCAACTAGCTCTCACTCTCTGTACTACCCTGTAACACCACAAATTGCGCTAACTACTCGATCGTTAAACCCTTTGCTTCAAAGTTGCGATCTCACACAAAGATTCATAAGCCAAATTGCACAATATACCACTGAATGCATGTCCAAAGGAAATTTACAGACACTGTCAAATACAGAAACTGCACCGATGTATTTCATGACAAAGCTAAAGCAGTCTGACGAGATAACTAAATAAATATCTCCCTGTGCGGAAATCGGATTATAGTGCGAGCACTCTGGGTATCGGACACTGAGTCTTGGAGTTTGGGTCTGGCTGGGAAGTGTGGTCGGTTAGCCGAAGCCACTCGCGTAGGCGTGAGGTGCGTACGTTAGAGCGCTGCAAGCGTGTAGCCCATCCACGTGGTGCGCACGCGCCTGCTGTGTGCGAGTGAGAGCGCGAATACGCCTTGCGAACGTTGGCGGAAGTTGCTGAAGATTACCGATGCTAATGACAGCAGCGTGAGCGCATGTACGTCCGGCTACGCGTCTTGCACAGCCGCGTGAGTGCTTGTCTGCAGCCAGGAGGATTTCACGCGCCTGCACTCAGTTGCACATAGGCTGTGAATTTGCAGCGTGCGCATGTGTGAAATGCTTGGCTTAGCATTAGACTCAGACGAAATTTATGCGAATGACTATTAAAGAATACAGATATAAATTACTATTCGTTATTCGTAAATAATAATCATTATTCGAAACATTATTCACTTACACAAAATAACTTATTCTTCACCTGTGAGTAAAAATTGTTAAGAAGAATAGATAATTTGAAATTCAGCGTCATGTATTGGTCAAGTTCTGTGTCGTTTACTAAATGAATGTACTTTTTGTTTGTTTTAAATTGTTTTTCAGAAAAAATCTTTTTTCTACATCTCATCAGGAACTTAATTTGATTTACGTAAATTTACTGTCGTGATGCTACAAAAAAAACGTTCTACACATGCAATGCGCTCCAGAATTCGTCTTTAGTCACGAATGCTGTATACGATTTTTAACTCACAATCTTCTTCAGAAAAAAATGTGAAATCGTCAATTCCTCTGCAGTTTTTGGCAAATAATTCGTTCTAATTACACTTTAACTTTACTTCTCAAATCAGGTGCCAAATAAAATACTCTTTGAACGTCATAATGTCATTTGAAACTTGTGACGCAATTTCACTGATATTTCTTTGGCTATTATACGTCTGAAATTTGTTGTAAGCCTCCATTGGTCATGGACAGCAATACAGGCGTACTACTTGTTTTCAAATCGTGTGCAAGACTTTGTTGCAATACTTGTAGTCGGTGTAAAAAGGCGAAAAAGTCTTACAATCGTCCCTTGTCACTTACACGATACAAAAACTGGAAGTGCTTGCAATATTACAAACACTTATACATACTCGAACTGAGTGTGTCTTCCGATCTGTTTGAATCTCAAAGCTCTACATTATGAATAGAAGCATGTCAGATAGAAAAACTTTCGTATTCTAACAGCAAGTTTACTCAAAGTTAATGCTAAAACACTTTGGGTGACTTTGGAGCTGAGCGGAGTGGCGCGTGGTTTCAGGCACCGTGTCACGGATTGCACGGCCCCTCCCACCGGAGGTTCGAGTCCTCCGTCGGACATGGGCGTGTGTGTTGTGCTTAGCGTAGGTTAGTTGAAGTAGTGTGTAAGGCTACGGACCGAGGACCTCAGCAGTTTATTCCCTCAGTATTTCACACACATTTGGACATTTTGATGAGTTTGGACATCCAGCAGCATTCCGTAAAAGTTTTGGGAGACTTTAGATATAAAGTCTGGTGGTATCAATCTTTACGAACCACTGAGATCATGTTTGATTCACTCATTCTGTAGCTCTTAAACACGAACGAACTGCGTAATTATATTAATCCTTAACTACTCTGATGAAATGCTCATACGCTAATACTCTAGTGGGGTCCCAAAGGACTCCAATAAGTTAAAAGAAACTGTAATTTAAAGAAATTTTATTTTGAATTGCACTTTTGTCACTGAATATTATAAATAAGCATTTGAGAAATGATTACAAACAATTTTGGCACACTGAAAATCGACAAACATATTTTGAGCATTTTTCACACACTGTTTTGGTTTTCTTGTCCGCATTTCTTGCACATATGTAGCATTTTGCTTTCCTCATGGGTTCTGGCTCTGAAGATGTTGAGGCAAGAGGAGTACCACCAACTTTAATATCAACGTCTCTCAGTTCACGAGAAAGGGGTAGGACAGCTTGACTTTTTATATGGGGTTTTACTAAACCAATTCTCTTCTTTTTAAATCATCAGTTTGATCGAGTTGTTTAGGGTATGAAATAAAACAGCAGGATTGACTCCTACTGTGTTTAAAATAACATAAAACACAGACGTTGGCTATCTGCGTGTTCACCGTGATACCGAATAGTTGGCGCACATTTGGTCCGGTGCGTCCACTCCTCCTTTTGTGGCATTGTAATCAATGATCATTTCAGGTTTTCTCTTTTGAGTACTATTTTTCTGATCGTGGTGCATACAGGAAAGCAACACAACAGCTCGACATTTCCGAGGAACATAAGAACAAATTGTCTTTCCTTCGTTATGCCCAAATAATGGAGATTCTACTGGGCGCTTCTGTTCGGTTTGAATTCTTCTGGGATGTGGTGTTTATTTAGTTTTAGACTGTCTAAGACAGTCAACTTTTTGGCCTCCAGTTGATCACAGAGTTCAAGTGACATGAACCAGTTGTCTACAGTCACATTTCAATTGCTTCCCTCAATTGGTGTTATTCATTTCAAAACATCCTGTGTTGGAATTGATAATATACTTTTATTGGTCCCTTTGCCTGTGGAGACAAATGCATTGCATAAATAGAATGTTCGTGAATCACAAAGGCACAATACTTTGAGGCCGTATTTGGCTGGCTTCTTAGGCATATACATGCGAAATTTGCACTTACCACGAAAGGGTATTAACATTTCATCGATTGTCACGTTCGCTCCTGGAGTATAATACTTTTAACATTTGTCTATAAAGATTTCCCAGACCTCTCTAATAGCCGTAAGTCTGTCATCAGCCTTCCTAGCATCTCTTATAGTAGCACAATCGAAACGCAAACAAGACAAAATGAATAAAAATCTATGAACGCTCATAGTGGCTCGAAACACATCACGACCAGTTCCATCATTAGCAAAACGACCAACAACATATTCGTGATTAGATTTCATTACTGCAGAAAAATAAAGCAGACCTAGAAATGCTTTCAGTTCTATTACACACATCAAAATCAGTTTTGCATCACCCTAGTTCCCAGAACTCCTGAAGACAGTCGTTGACTGTGGATACTGTATCACAGACACAGTTCTTTCGACTGTCCAGAGACGTCACTCAAGCTGCCCAAAGATGTAAACAACTATGCATGAGCAGCGCCTATTACACAAAAAGGGGGGGGGGGGGGGTTCCGACAGCCGATCAGTTCCAGAAGGAGATACACGGCTCGTGTTGTCTATAGTTCAACCATGCTTAGACGGTCAATACCGCGGTTCGATCGCGTCCGCATTGTTACTTTGTACCAAGAAGGGCTCTCAACAAGGGAAGTGTCCAGGGGTCTCGAAGTGAACCAAAACGATGTTGTTCGGACATGAAGGAGATACAGAGAGACAGGAACTGTCGATGACATGCCACACTCAGGCCGCCCAACGGCTACCACTGAAGTGGTGAACGCTACCTAGGGATTATGGCTTGGAGGAACGCTGACACCAACGAAACCATGTTGAATAATGCTTTTAGTGCAGCCACACGACGTCGTGTTACGACTCAAGCTGTACGCAATAGGTTGCATGATGCGCAGCTTCACTCCCAATGTCCATGGCGACGTCCATCTTTGCAACCACGACACGATGCAGCGCGGTACAGATGGGCCCAACAACATGCCGAATGGACCGCTCAGGATGGCATCACGTTCTCTTCACCGATGAGTGTCGCATATGTATTCAACCAAACCATCGTTGGAGACGTGTTTGGAGACAACCCTGTCGGGCTGAACGCCTCAGATACACTGTCCAGCGAGTGCATCAAGGTGGATGATCCCTGCTGTTTTGGGGTGGCGTTATGTGGGGCCTAAGTACGCCGCTGGTGGTCATGGAAGGCGCCGTAATGGCTGCACGATACGTGAATGACATCCTCCGACAGGTAGTGGAACCATATCGGCAGCATTTTCTCGAGGCATTCGTCTTCATAGACGACAATTTGCGCCCTCATCGTGCTCATCTCATGAATGACTTCTTTCAGGATAACTACATCGCTCGACTAGAGTGGCCAGCATGTTCTCCAGACATGAACCCTATCGAACATGCCTGAGATAGATTGAGAAGGGCTGTTTATGGACGACATGACCCACCAACCACTCTGAGGGATCGATGCCGAATCTTCGTTGAGGAGTGGGACAATCTGGACCAACAGTGCCTTGATGAACTTGTGGATAGTATGTCACGACGAATACAGGCATGCATCACTGCAAGAGGACGTGCTACTGGGTATTAAAGGTACTGGTGTGTACATAAATCTCGACCACCACCTCTGAAGGTGCAATGTGTGGTTTTCATGAGAATTAAAAAGAACGGAAATCATGTTTATGTTGATCTCTATACCAATTTTCTGTACGGGTTCAGGAACTCTCGAAACCGAGGTGATGCAAACCTTTTTTTGATGTATGTATATGTAGCAGCTTTATGAATGCTAGTTGAGGAACTCTGTATTTGTTTGACATGTCATGTACCTTGACGTTTGTATTGGTGAGTGTCAGTTGTAATAAATTTTCAGTAATGAATAATTGCCAAGCAGATAATATGTCAGTTGAATCAAGCGTTTTTGCTTCACGTCTAGAGCCTGGAAGGTGACTAACTATATTGTGAGCACGGGTACGAATTGTAGAAGGAACTTCTTTTGATCACTTGTAGTACTTCTTTTTTCCAAAAAAAAAAAAAATATTTGTCAACGGAAGGCCTAATACACGCCTCTTCATCTGATTCTCACAACTACTTTCTGATGTAACTTCAGAGGTGGACTCATAATCACTTAGTATAAATTCATCCTCACCTGCTGAGCTCTCCTTATCAGACTGCAAAAACGCAGGATCATTCACTATTCTTTCCAACTCGTCATCTGTTAATGATTTCGATGATACCATTCTGAAAAAAATGCATACATACTCGCATAACTTAAAAAATTGACATTATCATTGAAATATTGCTGTTTTCGAAGTACTCTAAGACTTCAGTCGCTTAAAACACTAATTGATATAATGAAAAACAACTCCCTTTAATACTCTGGTGGGGTATTCTGGACCTCTTTCTTTTTATCTCACAAAATATTATCGGAAACACCGCATCCAACAATCAACGTTAAACGGCATCGCTTCACTGAAGACTACCAAGATCACAGGCGCCATCTGTTGTTCCGTTCACATACTTTGTATTGTATTCATATCGCCTGGGGTTCTCCCAGGACCCCACTAGAGCAGTTAAGGGTTAAGGAGACACGGGTGTCCGATAGTGTTAGCAGTCTAAGTAAGGTATTGCAGACTGGGAACTTTTTGGCTGCTTTCTCATCGTTGGCTGCTTATGTAGAGTTCTTGATAGCAGTAGGAGGAGGAGACGTATTGCATGTGCAACCAGTTGAACGGGGCCGAGTCGGTCGTGGAAAGGCTGTAACGCAAGAGGCAGCCAGGCTGCGGCAGCCGATAAAACGATGACGTGATTGTAGCCCGCGCATTTCGCCACTGAGATTTCCCGGTTCAGTGCTGCCAGTTGTGAGCGGGCTATCTCGTGAAGTGCGTTTATGGCTACCTTCAATCTCCGTTCACTTGTAGAAGCAGCCAGACATTTCTTTCACCTTCAAACAAATTACGCGATATCCTTCGACAGCTTGTAGGACATGGGGGAATTACCAGTTTTGTAGGCACGCAAAATATGTTTTTAAAATTAAAGCCACCTCTTTCTGGCACCTTATTTTGTAAACAACAGGATGCATTTATTATAGTCATTGCAAATTCTTCTCGAACATCTATTGAGCGATGAAAAATTCTCCATTTATTTGCCAGCGTGCTAAAAATGCATTCTACAAAACGGCCTATTCCGAGACAGTGGGTAATTGAAGATTGTTTTGTTGCTGTTAAACTCATTCCTCCCGAAGGATGCATTAAATTTTCAGATGTTCCAAATGCATCGTCTCCGACAATGACGCATGGCATCAGTAATCCATTGTCTGACGGGGGATTTTCTCGTCTCCGACAATGACGCAAAATACTGGTACTCCACTGTTTCATAAGGGGCTGCTCTCCGATATTCGTAAATTTTTACTAACGAGGTATTCATGCAATACTGATTGT
Source organism: Schistocerca serialis cubense (assembly GCF_023864345.2). NCBI lineage: Eukaryota > Metazoa > Arthropoda > Insecta > Orthoptera > Acrididae > Schistocerca > Schistocerca serialis. The sequence goes on from NC_064640.1 coordinate 503,562,541, forward strand.
TTAATATAGATGAGTCACTATACAGGATTTTTCCGCAAGAGCGTGCAAAAATGTAAAACACATTGAGAATACTCCACTGAACAATTTTTTGAGGTAGGGAACCTCGGTTCTGAAAAGCCAGCTTAAGGAGATGGAAGTAAACTTGTCTAACACTTTGTCTAGCATTACTGCTTTCCAGCTTATTTACAACTAACATGCGTACAAGTTTACACGCATTGTGCTATTTATTTACATGTACATTCTTTATTTCCTGCAAGGAAACAAGGAGGACGTCCCTGATTATGAGGAAGACATGATGCAGGTTTTGTTGCTTTTCTTGTCCATAAGGTGGCTCTCTTCGACCTTATTTACATTGTCCCATAACTTAACGCGCCATGAATCATTGATAGACCCATTCATTACTCAGAGCTATTCAGAGACGTACAGTACAGTACGATGGATATGTACCGGTCCAGTATTTCCAGGTCGCTGGATTGGAAGGGGAGGTCCAATTCCATGGCCTGCGAAGTCATCTGAACTGAAACCACTTGATTATTTCCTATGGGGTTACCTAAAGCCACTTGTGTATGAGACCCCAGTGGACACAGAGATGGAATTAGTTGCCAGAATTGTAGCTGTCTGTGATGCGATTCGAAACACACCAGGGACATTCGTCAGGGTACTTCAGGATCTTGTTCGCCGATGCCATGCTTGCATTGAGGTTGATGACAGTTAGTTTCAGCTCATTTTATAAGACACGGTACAAATTGTACGTTCACTGTGCAGTTAACTAATGTAAATTAAAAAAAGTACACAGTAATGTGATGGTTCAAATGGCTCTGAGCACTATGCGTCTTAACTTCTGAGGTCATCAGTCGCCTAGAACTTAGAACTAATGAAACCTAACTAACCTAAGGAAATCACACACATCCATGCCTGAGACAGGATTCGAACCTGCGACTGTAGCGGTCGCTTGGCTCCAGGCTGTAGCGCCTAGAACCGCACGGCCACTCCGGCCGGCAGTAATGTGATTTTACTCCTATTATCTCCTTACGCTGGCTCCTCCGACCCGAGGTTCCCTACCTCAAATTGTTCAATGGAACATCCTCTATGTCATGTTAAATTTTTGCACGCTCTTACGGAAATACCCAGTATTTTCCGTGTGCTAGATGAGTAACTATACAGGGTGTTCGGAAATTCCAGTTACAAACTTCTAGGACTTGTAGAGGGGAGTGAGTACATAATATTCTGAATAGGAAACCATGTCCGGAAACGCACTGTTTCCGTGCTACAGCCGTTAAAAATATGTTTGCTAGGTTGGTATGCAACAGGGTAGACATGGAGGGGGGGGGGGGGAGGGGAGTGCTTCCGTCGGATCGGCTCATGTCATTTCACGTCTATCCTACCTCTCTGATCTGACTTGAGCCTAATTCACGTGTCTGTGAATGTTAGAGCAAAATGATTCAGTAAACATTTGCAGAATACACCGACATGATACTACTGTATAGCGAAGCTCACGATAATGGAAGACTTGCTCACCGCCTTTATCAACATCATTATCCACAATGTACAACTCCACCGCACTCCCTTTTCGCCACAATCACGCAACGGCTTCGAGGTACACCCGAATTGCAAGAGGCCAGATTGCATCAGGTTTCCTTTTTGTTTCTTTACTTATTAATGAGTAAATCTGTAAAACAAGTGATGCACTGGGTCACGCCTAATTAATTACTTGTACAAGTGGTCGCCTTACCAATATACCAGGTGATCAAAAAGTCAGTATAAATTTGAAAACTGAATAAATCACGGAATAACGTAGATAGAGAGGTAAAAATTGACACACATACTTGGAATGACATGGGGTTTTATTAGAACCGAAAAAAACACCCCATTTTGCTTGGAATGACATGGGGTTTTATTAGAACCAAAAAAATACAAAAATTCAAAAAATGTCCGACAGATGGCGCTTGATCTGATGAGAATAGCAATAATTAGCATAACAAAGTAAGACAAAGCAAAGATGACGTTCTTTACAGGAAATCGTACATTGTACAATATGCGTTAGATGAGTATGTGCCAAGCAAGATTGTAAGAGATGGAAAAGAGCCACCGTGGAACCACAACCGAGTTAGAAAACTGCTGCGGAAGCAAAGGGAACTTCACAGCAAACGTAAACATAGCCAAAGCCTTGCGGACAAACAAAAATTACGAGAAGCGAAATGTAGTGTGAGGAAGGCTATGCGGGAGGCGTTCAATGAATTCGAAAGTAAAGTTCTATGTAGTGACTTGACAGAAAATCCTAAGAAATTTTGGTCTTACGTCAAAGCGGTAGGTGGATCAAAACAAAATGTCCAGAGACTCTGTGACCACAATGGTACTGAAAAAGAGGATGACAGACTAAAGGCCGAAATACTAAATGTCTTTTTCCAAAGCTGTTTCACAGAGGAAGACTGCACTGTAGTTCCTTCTCTAGATTGTCGCACAGATGACAAAATGGTAGATATCGAAATAGACGACAGAGGGATAGAGAAACAATTAAAATCGCTCAAAAGAGGAAAGGCCTCTGGACCTGATGGGATACCAGTTCGATTTTACACAGAGTACGCGAAGGAACTTGCCCCCCTTCTTGCAGCGGTGTACCGTAGGTCTCTAGAAGAGCGTAGAGTTCCAAAGGATTGGCAAAGGGCACAGGTCATCCCCGTTTTCAAGAAGGGACGTCGAACAGATGTGCAGAGCTATAGACCTATATCTCTAACGTCGATCAGTTGTAGAATTTTGGAACACGTATTATGTTCGAGTATAATGACTTTTCTGGAGACTAGAAATCTACTCTGTAGGAATCAGCATGGGATTCGAAAAAGACTGTCGTGTGAAACCCAGCTCGCGCTATTCGTCCACGAGTCTCAGAGGGCCATAGACACGGATTCACAGGTAGATGCCGTGTTTCTTGACTTCCGCAAGGCGTTCGAGACAGTCCTCCACAGTCGTTTAATGAACAGAGTAAGAGCATATGGACTATCAGATCAATTGTGTGATTGGATTGAAGAGTTCCTACATAATAGAAAGCAACATGTCATTCTCAATGGAGAGGTCTTCGGAAGTAAGAGTGATTTCAGGTGTGCCGCAGGGGAGTGACGTAGGACCGTTGCTATTCACAATATACATAAATGACCTTGTAGATGACATCGGAAGTTCACTGATGCTGTGGTATATCGAGAGGTTGTAACAATGGAAAATTGTACTGACATGCAGGAGGATCTGCAGCGAATTGACGCATGGTGCAGGGAATGGCAATTGAATCTCAATGTAGACAAGTGTAATGTGCTGCGAATACATAGAAAGAAAGATCCCTTATCATTTAGCGACAATATAGCACGTCAGCAACTGGAAGCAGTTAATGCCATAAATTATCTGGGAGTACGCATTAGGAGTGATTTAAAATTGAATGATCATATAAAGTTGATCGAAGGTAAAGTTGTCAGACTGAGATTCATTGGAAGAATCCTAAGGAAATGCAATCCGAAAGCAAAGGAAGTAGGTTACAGTACGCTTGTTCGTCCGCTGCTTGAATACTGCTCAGCAGTGTGGGATCCGTACCAGATAGGGTTGATAGAAGAGATAGAGAAGCTCAAACGGCAAGCAGCGCGCTTCGTTACAGTATCATTTAGTAATCGCGAAAGCGTTACGGAGATGATAGATGAACTCCAGTGGAAGACTCTGCAGGAGATACGTTCAGAAGCTCGGTACGGGCTTTTGTTGAAGTTTCGTGAACATACCTTCACCGAAGATTCAAACAGTATATTGCTCCCTCCTACGTATATCTCGCAAAGAGACCATGAGGATAAAATCAGAGAGATCAGAGCCTACACGGAGGCATACCGACAATCCTTCTTTCCACGAACAATACGAGACTGGAATAGAAGGGAGAACCGATAAAGGTACTCAAGGTACCCTCCGCCACACACCGTCAGGTGGCTTGCGGAGTATGGATGTAGATGTAGATGTAGAAATGCTCAATATGTCCACCGTCATTCCTCAACAATAGCTGTTGTCGAGGAATAATGTTGTGAACAGCATGTCCGGAGTTACGGTGAGGCATTGGCGTCGGATGTTGTCTTTCAGCATCCCTAGAGATGTCGGTCGATCACCATACACTTGCGACTTGAGGTAACCCCAAAGCTAATAATCGCACGGACTGAGGTCTGGGGACCTGGGAGGCCAAGCATGACGAAAATGGCGGCTGAGCACACGATCATCACCAAACGACGAGCGCAAGAGATCTTTCACGCGTCTAGCAAAATGGGGTGTTTTTTTCGGTTCTAATAAAACCCCATGTCATTCCAAGTATGTGTGTCAATTTTTACCTCTCTATCTACATTATTCCGTGGTTTATTAAGTTTTCAAATTTATACTGACTTTTTGATTACCCGGTATTTTCAAATGGTTGTAGCACTGAAACGGTAAGTTCTCGGCCATGGATTCCAATACAAAATATGATCTACTTAGTCCCCTCTGCAAGTCTTACATGTCTGTAACGGAAATTTCAGACCTCTCTGTAAACATTATAACCACTGCTCACCGCGACGTTGGATGCTGCCTGGTGGTGTTGCGGGCACGTGACTTGGTAACAGAAGTATGTAAGCCGAGCAGACACGGACGTTGAACCACCCTAGCGAAGATATGGACTGCAAATTTCGAAATCCTTTGAGGAAAGCGACTTTGACAATGGACAGATTATTATTCGGCAGAGTCTGTGAACGAGCATTTCGAAAACGGCGAAGCTGTTCAAATGTTCACGTGCTGTTTTCGTGAGCATCTAAGGAAAGAGGTAGAAGGACAGTGAAACTACCACTTGGCGCTAAATGGTTGGATGTCCATGACTCTTAACAAAACGTGAATTTCGGAGACAGAAACTGCCTTGAGTCAAGTGAACAAATACTACTTCTGTAGAAGAAACAAACAAAGGAAAGACGGTGGCATCCTATGTTATTCGCTGTTTAATTCACAGATAATATATTGGTGAATAAATTTATTTCAATGATCTACTTAATCGAATCATTATCGAGATAGAAATCTATTCGAATAATATCAATCTCTTCTCACCACTACACCTTATACATTCTTTGTCATTGTGTTCATATTATCAACTCTAACACGTTCTATTAGTTCATTTGCTCGATTTACAACGAAAGATCACAGTGTAGCTGGATTAAAGCTTTTTTGTAACTACAAATAAAATTGATAATTATAGTCTGTTGTCACAATCCTCAGCATAAATCTTTTCAGTTTGTCCTGTTCAAAATATGTCTAAATGTCAGTGCGATTTTAGGAGCTGACTGAAAGTGAGCATTATTTCATGCCGGCCTGGGTGGCCGAGCCGTTCTAGGCGATACAGTCTAGAACCGCGCGACTTCTACGGTTGCAGATTCGAATCCTGCCTCGGACATGGATGTGTCTGATGTCCTTAGGTTAGTTAGGTTTAAGTAGTTCTAAGCTCTAGGGGACTGATGACCTCAGAGCCATTATTTCAAAAAATGGTTCAAGTGGCTCTGAGCACTATGGGACTCAACTGCTGAGGTCATTAGTCCCCTAGAACTTAGAACTAGTTAAACCTAACTAACCTAAGGACATCACAAACATCCATGCCCGAGGCAGGATTCGAACCTGGGACCGTAGCGGTCTTGCGGTTCCAGACTGCAGCGCCTTTAACCGCACGGCCAAGCCATTATTTCATGAGCTATTATTTCACTGAAATATGCAGTTCTACAGCTGAAACAATGACCTTCAATAACATTCAATATCACTTTAATTTTTTTTTTCTTCTGTAGTAACGTTTAGTGACTCCCAGGTATACAACAGACACCTTCTCCATGGAAAATATGGAAATTGGCAGCTAAACAGAAATTCTAGTTCTAAATGCTTTCGAACGCAAGTCCATTAGTGCCCCTACGTTGCACCAAAGCTGTGTAGAACCTACATTTCCTCACCTCCGTGGCACGGCCACGTGGCTTTTGGTCATCACTCCGTGAATGAGCGCTGCGTGATGCTGAGTGACTGAACTGCCGGCCGCGTGCTTCCGCGTGCATGTGCATAGCGAATGATGTAGACGAACCCTACCCACGCGAAGTCGTCACGCAGATGCAGTGCTCTAGCGAACGCCTGCATGCTTCCTAGCGTTCTCGCTTCCCACGCCCGGGTTCCCGGGTTCGATTCCCGGCGGGGTCAGGGATTTTCTCTGCCTCGTGATGACTGGGTGTTGTGTTGTGTCCTTAGGTTAGTTAGGTTTAAGTAGTTCTAAGTTCTAGGGGACTGGTGACCATAGATGTTAAGTCCCATAGTGCTCAGAGCCATTTGAACCATTTTTGCATGCTTCCCGCCCGTCATGGAGTGCGCGCGTGATTTCCTTGTTTACTTCCTGCCGCCATTTCGTGTACTGCGTCTCTCTTACGAGAGCGGCATGTAAAATCTAACCTCCGGGTAGTGATCAAGATCGCATTTCAAGCTTATATGCACCCCTTGAAATTGAGAAATCTACAGGGGATGATCTTCTCTTGGGCCAACAGTGTGTAACTGGCATTCACTTTTCCATCACTGGAAACGTTGTATAGGTCAAGATGCGGACCGAAGAACTGTGTACCGGGATTGTGAGCCGCCACACACGGGACCTCAAGTGTAAGCACCCTGACGGACATGTAGGTTGTAGGGCCCCTGTATTTTGGTCACCTTCCATGTTAGAATTATCAATCAAAAGTCACCAATTATGTTAATTAACACAAATATTTTATATCAAGACTGATCGATGCTTAGGAGAGTTGCCACTTTAATAACACAATAAAATTGCATGTGCTGGGAAAATTAAAGTTTTCGGTAGCAGTAGGAACGAAGAGGCAGGGAGCTTTCCTAAGAGCGGTGCGCAGCAAAGGGGCTCCACGCAGAGTGACCGTGAGAGCCGCCCCAGCAAAGCCGGACTAGGGCGAGGTTGCAGTCGTAGTTCGGTCACCGTGTACCTACTGGCCTTTTCGCGGCAAATTGAGACTGTGAAACTATGCCACTGGTCGGAGGTTTGAGCAAACATTTGGTTGAATCTTTCGAGAAACGTCTCGAAGGAGCTGGGAGAGCTGTATAAGCTGCGAGTGGTTTCGCATTGTACAAGGGTGGGAGGACATCGCTTTGACTGGAGAGCCGTGACTGGCTGTTTCCAAAACAGACACTACAGTAACGGAGGCTTGGTAGCGAGCGTGCAGCCCGGCAAAGCGAGAGAAGGCGATCGAGGCTGCTCTGAGACGTTATTGGCACCTTATCCGGCGAATAGTCTCTGTCTTAGTACAGTGCTGATTGCATCTCTAGAAGTACGAGCAATTCGTTTCTCAGTAGAGAGAGGAGCAGGTTGGTACTTCATTGTAGCGCTGTTAGTATTGAGAAGTGCTCACTTACGCTACTGCACCAGACACATACCTCTGCTCCTGGCCACTGAAGCCAAGCAGACTGCAGAGTCTCGTAAACTACTGCGATATCTTCAACCACAGTAGTTTTCAGACGCAGCAATACGTCCATTGTGTAGCCGAATTTATTTTCTGGAAGCCACACACCGCCAATCTACTACGACGCGGAAGATCCACACTTTGCTGATCACTTGGGTGATCTCTGCACATCTAACTAATATAAGGAACATTAAATACGAACAGTTCCACTACTTCGTCTCTCTTAGGTTTTCGATGTCAACGCCAACTTAGGTGGTAGTTAGAACTAACAAATGAGTTAACAGTGTTAACGTTTGCAGTGTTGTTAACGAACACAACAGGGGATGCGTTTACACAGTGCCAGTCTTGGATACGATAAATAGTAGGATTTATAATTATATATTTGTTAGGATTCCATGTAGTGTTTTTGCACTTTCCTTTTATTTTACAACTAAACATTTATTAATTGCATCCTTAATTTGTTATTTAACTAGGATTAGTCCGTCTACTCATCCTGAATACATTAGATAAGGAATAGATATTTAGGGAATGATGAATTAAATTATTTTTTCGTGCCAAGAAAAGCTCATGCGTGTAACCAAAAATTCCCCACCGTGCGCTTTGGGATGATTACCTTCGTTCAGTGGGACCAAATGGTCGATGACGTCACGTCCTCTGGCACCACTTCACCCTACAACCGCCTCACGTCGTAGCAACGCGGTGGTGCCGATCCCTTCGACGTTCCTCCTGCAGTGCCGACTCCACCTGCGTGCACAGCAGACGATCCGCCGAAAGACACATCTGTAATGACGAGCTTCTGGTCAGATGAGGTACAAGATGACACTTTGCTACCTCTGGTGCCGTAGAAGTGAGTGTTCAGATAGAGGTGCTGACACAACAATGACACAGTGACAGACAATGCGATGGACGCTGCAACTGGTCTAGCCAAGACGGCTACTGCCGGACGCGGATGTCACTTTCTTGGTGGACGTGGAGACCCAACAATCCCGATTGGGCACTCTCAACGTCAGTAACACACGTGCGCACTATAAACTGACGATGTTATAAGACACTCTGACTGTGGTAGATGTAGACATAGCCTCCACTAAGAGGTCAATGTCGCGGATTTGGTCGGCCCTTTCGGATACACCGCTCGCATCTCCCATGTATCTGCCATTGGCAGTGGCGTGGCACTCCTTCTACTTGATGGCTTAATTGCCGCAGACGTTCTTTTTCTTCCTGGCGCTAGAGTCATGGAGCTCACTCTCCATGACGTTAGAATCGTAAAAGGTCCGCTTTGTTCGTGGATGCTGTCGAGCGCCTCTAAGTGGGACGTCAGGGCGCCATAATTTTCTGTGGGGGATTTTAACTCCACTCAGGCGCCGAAGGACCAGCGGCCACGCTATGCCCCATGTGTGGTGCTCTCCACTATCATTACCAATCTACCGCGGGATGCGCAGCTTGAATTATTTGAAGACTTGGCGGAGGAGAAGGTTATTGCAGCAATAATGGCTGGCGTGCTACACAAGTCGCCAGGATCCGACAGCCTCCATTTAGTGTTATACAGGACCTACCGTCGTGGACGGACATATTCCGTGACCCGATGTCCCCTGCGGTACAGCTTCCTGTCGTCTTCCTCCAAGGGTTGCTTGTTCCTCTCCACAAACCAAATTGTGGAACCAGCATCAGTGGCTATCGTCCCTGTCGTTCCTGAACTCTGACATGAAGATCTTTTACCTGGAGTTTGGTCGCACGCCTCCGAAGGGTATCCCACTTCATGATCTCCCACGATCAGACGTCTTTAATAGGCGTTCACAACACCCGGACTGCCTTATTTTTATATCGTGACAAGTTCTCACTTGCGTGGACACGGTGCATGACGGGGGTCTTGGCCTCCCTTGATTTCAGCCAGACCTTTGATAGGGTTGATCACTCCCATCTGGCAGCAGTGATGCGGAATATGAGATTCCCAGACATCATCATGGTGGTAATAATGAGCCTGTTCCAGGGCGAGACATCTCGAACCCTGTAGAGTGGTCCTCTTACGCCGCCCATCCTGGTACAACGATCGGAGTGGCAGGGATGCCCTTCTTCCGCGACCCTGTACACTCTCGCTGTGGTGTCACCGCCAGACACCACACTTGCTAGGTGGTAGCCTTTAAATCGGCCGCGGTCCGTTAGTATACGTCGGACCCGCGTGTCGCCACTATCAGTGATTGCAGACCGAGCGCCGCCACACGGCAGGTCTAGAGAGTCTTCCTAGCACTCGCCCCAGTTGTACAGCCGACTTTGCTAGCGATAGTTCACTGACAAATTACGCTCTCATTTGCCGAGACGATAGTTAGCATAGCCTTCAGCTACGACATTTGCTACGACCTAGCAAAGCGCCATTACCAGTTACTATTGATGCTGTAAAACATGTACCGTCAAGAGCGATGTTCACCAATTATGGATTACAGTTAAGTATTCCAGCAGCTACGTACGTTTTTTGTTAGTCTCATTTCCTTGACCTGTTCCAGACCTCACGCCAGCCTGCGTGAGCTAACACGCGTGCCTTTCGGCTTCCTCTCATAGTGGGTTGGCTGTCTTGCCAATCCACAACACTCGCCTTGTTTTATTATTTTGGTATTTCATATATACTTCTACACATTGATCTTGCCAAAAGCCGAGAAGCAATTCTTCTTAGTGTTGTAGCCCACTGGTGCACTCTGGGATGCTCTCTGTGGCACTCTGGGTTACTCTGGGATGCTCTTTGGGTTAGTCTGGGATCAATTTCATTCTTTATTATTTAATCTTTATTTATTCACCAGTATGTAGTTGTGAAGCATCCTTATCTATCTCTGTGGCCTCCACCAACGCCTCACCGGGATGACTCGTGGATGCCACACTTTTTGTTGCACGGTGTAAATGTATATGATTCCACTTCAGGTCACCATTTGGAAAGGTATGCAAGGTTTGGGAAGGGGGGAGGCGGTTGTTACATATGCCTCGTGACGACAGGTTGCACGAGGTTGAGCGGTCAGGATTAGAGAGTGGGCATCCATGGCTGCCGTTAAACGACAAAACAGCAAATTAGGTACAATAAAGAGGATGTATTTCAATGTACGGTGTAAAAGGGGCGTGCCTAGGGTGGGACGTTACCAGGTTTAGGCCAGTCTAGGAGGTCGAACAATTGATTGAAATGGGCAACGGAAGGGGAAGCGGTTCATGTTAACTTACGTTGGTGGCCGGCCATTAAAAGAAGAGCCAGAGGCTCTGCCTTCCAAAAAGACGTCTGTTCTGTTCGAAGTCTGGATTACAAGAGAGAGAAGCAATTGTGTTCTGAACCGCAGAACACTCCAGCGTCCCCGCACGTGATCGGTATCCCGCGCACGCTATTGGCTAAAACCAATGGCGTGAATTCGCTAATAGTTTCGGCACAGGGCTCAAGGCGTCTCTTGTCAGCAGCTTTAACTGGACAGAACTGCCTCGGTTTTGAAAGACAAGCGACCTGTGTCACGTAGGCATGGCGTAAGTTACTCGGGGAGAACACTTGTAAATACACTCCTGGAAATTGAAATAAGAACACCGTGAATTCATTGTCCCAGGAAGGGGAAACTTTATTGACACATTCCTGGGGTCAGATACATCACATGATCACACTGACAGAACCACAGGCACATAGACACAGGCAACAGAGCATGCACAATGTCGGCACTAGTACAGTGTATATCCACCTTTCGCAGCAATGCAGGCTGCTATTCTCCCATGGAGACGATCGTAGAGATGCTGGATGTAGTCCTGTGGAGCGGCTTGCACATGCCATTTTCACCTGGCGCCTCAGTTGGACCAGCGTTCGTGCTGGACGTGCAGACCGCGTGAGACGACGCTTCATCCAGTCCCAAACATGCTCAATGGGGGACAGATCCGGAGATCTTGCTGGCCAGGGTAGTTGACTTACACCTTCTAGAGCACGTTGGGTGGCACGGGACACATGCGGACGTGCATTGTCCTGTTGGAACAGCAAGTTCCCTTGCCGGTCTAGGAATGGTAGAACGATGGGTTCGATGACGGTTTGGATGTACCGTGCACTATTCAGTGTCCCCTCGACGATCACCAGTGGTGTACGGCCAGTGTAGGAGATCGCTCCCCACACCATGATGCCGGGTGTTGGCCCTGTGTGCCTCGGTCTTATGCAGTCCTGATTGTGGCGCTCACCTGCACGGCGCCAAACACGCATACGACCATCATTGGCACCAAGGCAGAAGCGACTCTCATCGCTGAAGACGACACGTCTCCATTCGTCCCTCCATTCACGCCTGTCGCGACACCACTGGAGGCGGGCTGCACGATGTTGGGGCGTGAGCGGAAGACGGCCTAACGGTGTGCGGGAGCGTAGCCCAGCTTCATGGAGACGGTTGCGAATGGTCCTCGCCGATACCCCAGGAGCAACAGTGTCCCTAATTTGCTGGGAAGTGGCGGTGCGGTCCCCTACGGCACTGCGTAGGATCCTACGGTCCTGGCGTGCATCCGTGCGTCGCTGCGGTCCGGTCCCAGGTCGACGGGCACGTGCACCTTCCGCCGACCACTGGCGACAACATCGATGTACTGTGGAGACCTCACGCCCCACGTGTTGAGCAATTCGGCGGTACGTCCACCCGGCCTCCCGCATGCCCACTATACGCCCTCGCTCAAAGTCCGTCAACTGCACATACGGTTCACGTCCACGCTGTCGCGGCATGCTACCAGTGTTAAAGACTGCGATGGAGCTCCGTATGCCACGGCAAACTGGCTGACACTGACGGCGGCGGTGCACAAATGCTGCGCAGCTAGCGCTATTCGAGGGCCAACACCGTGGTTCCTGGTGTGTCCGCTGTGCCGTGCGTGTGATCGTTGCTTGTACAGCCCTCTCGCAGTGTCCGGAGCAAGTATGGTGGGTCTGACACACCGGTGTCAATGTGTTCTTTTTTCCATTTCTAGGAGTGTATTTGACTGGGCCTTTGAAACACACTTTTTTTTAAACCATTTCCCTAAAATATTCCTTGAGTGTCTGCCAGCATGTACAACGGCTTATACGGACGACTTTGTCCTTCTCCTGCGCAACGGCAGTGATTTTCAAGGAACACTGGTGTGAGTTGAACCCTACGGCGCTGCTTCAGGTAGCGTCATTAAAATTCGCAAATTGAGAAGGGCCGTTACCCTGATCTCTGTTGTTGCCCCACTGCCGCTGGCAGACGTTCCATGCCATTTTTTTCTACTCGAGCTATTTCTTTCCTGAATGCAGCTACATACAGGTCACGCTTCTGCCTCTACGTCTACCGGCGGCCAAGATGGTGTACGCCTCGTTGCAGTCGCAGCTTCCGTCGAATGTGATTAAAGAAAGACTCTCCCTCGTCCGGTGGAATTCCGTGTGGCGTGCAGTGCACGCTCCTACTCTTGCGTCACATATCCAGTCCACTTGGTACGCTGCCACTCGTAACTCCACCGGATACATCTGGCGTCATAGTCATTATGTACCACGTGTGGCGTGCAAGATGATGATGGCCATGGATTTGTTTGCGGCAAGACGAGCAAACCTTGGCGTTTGGTCCGCCAGATGTTGGCATTCATCACATGCTCGACAATTGACAGCATCACAGCACAAATGTTTCGCTTCCGACACACAGACTGTTTCCCACAGTGAGTTGAATTATCTGGCACGCTGTTCACTACCTGTTTAATGGGGGTGACACAGCAGTACCTTAACGACTGACATTGAGCATGAGCAGTTGACAACAAGAATCCCCCGGAGTGGTTTTCGCTACCCCCCCCCCCCCCCCACCCCCACGAAACACGATCATCCGTATGCTAGGAGTACCTGACATGCGTTCTTATCCCGCATTTTACATACTCGATCCCCTCAATGGTTATTCATACACAACTGCGAGAAGATATGCATCGATGATGCGTCTCCACCACGCGGGTTTTCTCCCACTGATCTCAAAGGCGATCGCCAGCCTTTGCGAGGACGTGCTGTTGTGACGGAGATGGATTAACAAAAAAAGAAAGCAAATAAATAAAAAATAAGAGAATAAAATAGGAAAAATATAAAAATAAAACAAAAATTACAGAAAACTTGCCGGCATCTGTGACCAAGAGGTTCTAGGCGCTACAGTCTGGAACCGCGCGACCGCCACGGTCGCAGGTTCGAATCCTGCCTCGGGCATGCATGCGTGTGATGTCCTTAGGTTAGTTAGGTTTAAGTAGTTCTAAGTTCTAGGGGACTGATGACCTCAGATGTTAAGTCCCATAGTGCTCAGAGCTATTTTAAAGGCAACTTACTTGCATCCTCCTTTCCTTTCTGGTAGGCGTTACTGGGGCCTTTATTGACGCGGGACAACGCCTGAAGTGGTGGAGATTTTCTGGGTGCTTCTTCTTAATTTTAGGATAAAATTTGCGATGGAATTGTCGTCTCCTTGCCTTGTAGGCTTAGGTATACTCAGGAACGTGAGGAACAACTTAAAAAGAAAAAAAATAAGCGGTTAAGGAGCACCGCTCGCGTATAGTGGGATATCCGGGTTCGAGACCTCATGTGGCTCAAATTTTCATTTATTTCCAGTAAATTGTATAGCTATGGTGGTACCGTATTCGAAATAATAAATTTCATGATTCGTTTATCAGTTACATTCAGATGATTGTCTTTCGATGTATTAAACGTCTGCACAAACACGCGTGTAGATGAATCAGCTTTATCAATGACAAACACATTAAGGAAATATAAAGAGACCAGATTGAGAGAAAAATATATACATATCGTGATGAATTAGCAATGACAGCTGCCTGCTGGCCCTCTTTCTAACATTTATGTCACTTATCTGCAGACAATGCTGTTCAGAACACTGGTGTCCGCCTCGATAGCGGAGTGGTCAGTGAGACGGAATACCATGCAAAGGGGCTCGAGTTCGATCCCCGGCTTGGGTGGAGATATTTCTCCGCTCAGGGACTGGGTGTTGTGTTGTCTTCTTCATCATCATATCATCCCCATCGACATGCAAGCTGCCGAAGTGACGTCAACTCCAAAGACTTGCACCAGGCGACAGGTCTACTCAACGGGAGGCCCTAAAAAAATGGTTCAAATGGCTCTGAGAACTATTGGACTTAAAATCTATGGTCATCAGTCCCCTAGAACTTAGAACTACTTAAAGCTAACTAACCTAAGGACATCACACAACACCCAGTCCTCACGAGGCAAAGAAAATCCCTGACCCCGCCGGGAATCAAACCCGGGAACCCGGGTGCGGGAAGCGAGAACGCTACCGCACGACCACGAGCTGCGGGAGGCCCTAGCCACACGACATTTCATTTCTGAGCACTGGTAGACAGAACTGCTGCTGCTGCAGTGAAGCAAGTTCTCCATCACACACTTACGGTAGGTAGGCATCACATGAAAGTGTTGACTTTTTAGGCACAAAGCGGCGAAGTTCTCGATTAAGATATGAAACTTAAAATATTGAGTATCTCTTCGTCTAACAATTAGGCATTAGTATGCCTTGTTTCCGCTACAAAGTCATTGTCAGTGAAAAGAGCTGCAACATTGAACTGTTAAATTAGCACACTCGAGGCTGAGCGTATATGATGACGTCGTAAACGAGCTATTTCACATATTTATGTAGGGGCTGACACCAGCATGGCGGTTTTTTAGCGTATGCCCTTGGCTAGTTTGACACCGGCTTTCCACCTCTGGTGGCGTCGGCGCTTTGTGTCCACTAATGACGTCCGTCGTCCAGCGTGCGCGGCTTGAGCACGCGTCCCGCTGCTGCTAGCTGGTACCTCGCTGATTTACCACAAACACACTCGCAAGCTAAAGGGTACACTACGTGGCTAAATCTTTCATATGACGGTCTTGGCAAACTACAAAGTATCTGAGGGTGAGCGGGACGGGCAGCACTGTGCTAAAGTGATATACTTCTTAACATGTATCTGTATTTCTTGCTCGTTTTGTTTTTATTACTGCTGTAGAGTTCACTGACAACTGCATAACTATGAAAATTATTAAGAGTTACCAGTTTAATTAAGTTTAGTTTTTGCACCTGACCTTTAGTATCAGTGTGGCCGTTACATTTATGTTGAGCATTGCCGTATCGCATAGAATTCTACGTTTTTGATGAGACATTATTCTGTTATTTGTAGCGTCAGTTGTAACTGCTATCCTATATACATCTGGAATTCGTGTTTTTCATTGCAGCTACTTATCTGCAAGTCAAGAAAGGAATTTGACAAAATAATAAATATTTTTCCTTTTAGTTCCATTGAGATATCATGTCATCTGCGTAATATTTCAGTAGATAACTTTGTTCGTTATTCCTATGTTAGTAATTCTGCCATGTTGTAAAATATGTATATTGCTGAATAAAATAGCACACTTCCTAGATATAATTAAAAAAAGCATTGGGACATGTAACACTGGAAATATCACGGACAAAAATGCTTAATGAAACCATCAAATCAACAAAATCAGAAATATAGCAACCTTAATTTCTGCTCCAATCTTTAAACTACTCATAGGTTTGCGTCACAGGGCATTGGTATAAAGACACAAAAATACATTATACAGTATTATCGTCGTATGAAAGAACGGTCTATTACTATAGGTCCTCTTCAAAAGGTGGTAGATCATGTCTGTATATTAGCGAAGGAGCACAACTTAAAATCGAGACATCAACTTCAGTGAGTTATTGAAGGCCAACGTTTGAAATTAAAAGGGACTGACACTAACAAGAAACGAATGGTTCTGTGTATCTATTGCTCACTAACGGATTCGTCGCAGTGGTAACATCGGTTCCAGTCAGATCACCGCCGCGCGGGATAGCCGTGCGGTCTGGCGGCCTTGCCACGGTTCGCGCGGCTTCCCCCGTCGGAGGTTCGAGTCCTCTCTCGGGCATGGGTGTGTGTGTGTTGTCCTTAGTATGGGTTAGTTTCAGTTAGATTAAGTAGTGTGTAAGCCTAGGGACCGATGACTTCAGCAGTTTGGTTTCATAGAAACTTATAACAAATTTCCAAATTTTCATATCACCGAAGTGAAGCGCTGTCGGGCTTGGATAGCACTTGGATGGGTTATCCTCCGGGTTTGCTGGGTACTGTTGGCAAGCCGGGTGCACTTAATCCTTGTGAGGCCAATAGAAGAGCTACTTCACTGAGAAGTAGCGACTTGGGTCATGAAAACTGACAACGGCCAGGAGAGCGGTATTTCTGGCCACATGCCCATCCGATCCGCATCCGGTGACGCATAAGGGCTGAGGATGACTTGTTGATTTGTCAGTACCGCTGGACTTTCAAGGTTTGTTTGGAGGATATTTGCCAGCCGCTGTGGCCGAGCGGTTCTAAGCACTTCCGTCCGGAACCGCGCTGCTGCTACGGTAGCAGGTTCGAAACCTGCCTTGGGCAAGGACGTGTGTGATGTTCTTACGTTAGTTAGGTTTAAGTAGTTTTAAGTCTAGGGGACTGATGACCTCAGATGTTAAGTCCCATAGTGCTTAGAGCCATTTGAACCCATTTTTTTGGAGGATGTTTCGTGATTTTATTTGTCTATCGACCACCCAGTGGTAATGCGAACACTTTTTTCTGTAAATTAAGAGACGTTCTAGATATAGTCTCAAATACAAAAGCGAACACAGTTTTGTGATTAGATATAGACATAAACACATATATCATAAATAAAACTGGTAGGATTTTTGCAAATATTCTTCATAGTTTTGGTATATCCCTGCTCGTCAATGGTGCAACTAAGGTAATTGCAACGACCGCATCGGTAATCGGCCATGTGGACGGCAGTACATTCAGAAAGATTTTAATGATATTTACTCCGGTCGCGGAAGCCTACCTATATACGGTGTAACAAACTTCGGGGACACGTCCCGTACATCAAAACAAGAAAAAAAAATCGCTAGTAATTAAGCGCTCTAAGCCGCATAGCATGAGAGCTAAGAGCACTTGTTTATCTTCACTACTTTGAAGCACATCCCTTCTACTGGAAGCTCTTTGCTTTACAAATTTTGGGAGGAGGTAGTAAAACCAAACAAAAAAAGAAATTTCCAGTAAACATGGGTTAAAAATGTATACTTTAACAGTTATGAGCAATCGCTCATTTTCGCTACGGCGAAACACGTTTCTTCTATAGAACAAGTTCTTATAGCTTTTGAGGTAGCGTCTTACAGGCCAAGTTTACTGCATATTTCTTCTTCTTTTGGTTTGAGGAACCTGTCCTCAGAGCTGTAAAGGGAACCTGATTGCACCCTGTATGCGAGAGTGTGCTTGAAAGTAGTGCCTCCGATTATTTTTTCTTGTAATAACTCTTAGACCTTTTTAAATTAAACATAGTTTACTAACATTCTAAATCTTTATTCTTCACATCTACATACCTCTTTCTCAACATAGTCATTCTGGCGACGAACACATTTCCACCAAAGAGAGGCCAGTTTGTTGATACCTCCCTGTAGAATTTTTTACTTTACAGAGCCGCAGCCTTTGCTTTCACCGCTCAACAGTATAGAAGTGAAGTACTCGAAGGTGTTCTGTAAACTTTGGTAATACATGGAAATCGGATGTGGCCAAGTCGGGATAACCGATGATAGCGATTCCAAGGCGTGTGATTGTAGCAGATGTCACAGCGCTTGTGTGTGACCTGGCATTGGCATGCTGAAGGAGAGAGTGCTCCATGCGTGGACGACGTCTTCGAATTCATGCTTTCACTTTTCTGAGGACCTCGCAGTACCTTACAGACTCTGTGGCGCTTGCAGAGTCTATGGCGGTGCCTTTAGGAAAGAAGTCCAAATGCAGTATACCCTGAGCGTGACTTAGCCTGCTGATGGCATGGTCTTGAACTTTTTTTGGCGTCAGTAGTCCTTCGTGGCGGAACGCAATTCTTGCTGTCTTGTTTTCTGGGTCAAAATGGTGAAGTCGTCTTTCATCGCCTGTCAAAATGTTGTTCAATAAATCATTACCCTCACGTTCAAAACTCAAATGAAATTGTTGACAGACGTCCAGTATCCTCCGCTTTATGTCAGGAGACGTATCGGAAGCGCCCACCGTGCACGCAGTTTTCTGCACCATAGTTCTGCAACAGCGGCCTTTACACGCTCTCACGATATGCCACACTTACCTGAAGCTGTGTCAATGTTATCCGTTGATTTTCTCTGATAAGTTCGTCAACCCGATTCCGCTGCAACTCGCCGGTTGCCGTCCGCTGTCGTCCACTTGGAGGTGTGTCATACACGTTGAGATCAGTACCACCGTTTCCTTCAACACGATCAAGAACAACCCGACTTCCCACATTACTGAAATAGATGCAATCATCACCGTACACAGCATTCATTCGCCAATGAATTTCAGTCGAAGGCATGTTGTCTGCGATTTCAGTACGCTGCTTCTCACACATCAACATAGTTACGTTACACACCGCCATGTTACACATGCTACAGTTCGGAGCCCCCTAGCGGCAGAGGGTTCTACTTGCTTCGGTAAAGCGATAAAGTCGACCGAGTAATATGCATATAATGTAACAGCTTAACCGTTATTGATAACAGAAAAAAAATTCTGAAGCATTACTTTTCAGCTCGCTCTCGTAAGTTATTTTCAATTTGTCTTGTGAAAACACGTTACGAGCATCGCCCCAGTTATCGCTTTAGATACTCGAAGGTCTGCTCTCAAGTCAAATTCAACGCAATCTCAGTGACGGATTATGTTTACACTGATTGCGATGAAGGACTGTAGGAGGTGTCCTTGCTCCGGAAGTGCGAGCCGTATGTCTCCTGTGTGTCAGCCGTATAGCTCAGTAAACACATCTGTGTCAAGTGCTACAGCGTATCCCTTTTGCGTGATGTGCTCATTGTGCTGCCCCACTCTCATCGTCAACAGGGAAGGCGATTACTGTCGGCAGCCCGACTCAGCCTCCACTGGTTCCGTATCTCTATCGTCCCTCAGCTCGGCGGTCAATCCTTCTCGGTGCCCTTGGCCCGCGTTGTGTAGTGGCCTTTGTCAGCTGAGTTCCACTTCTCAATTGTCTCTCGGTAAGCTGTTTACCCGCTCTCGCCAGGTAGCACACTGAGAAATTCACAGCGTGTAACACTGAGACCCGCTGAATCTTCATCTTTCAAGCAACATGTTGCAAACACACTCGACTTCGTCCGTCTGGTTACTTTCGCGTTGCTCAGCTGGCACTGCTGACCGCTTGTGTGTTGCGTGGTCTAGTCCACAGATTCTTACAATAAACGGACTTTACAGGCAGTAGGTGCCGATTCTCGTGGCGTAGTGCAGTTTAAAAATGTAATTAACAAATCTACAGTTACATAACGTTCGCCGCTAAGACTTTGTAAGACAGTTAGGTTATTGTTGAATCTCTCACAGTCAGTTCCTCAGAGTATTCCATCTACATGCAAAAAAAAAAAAAAAAAAATGTAGGAAGATAAATCACCAGTAATTCTCGGCCATCGTCTGTATTTGAAGAGGTGTTGAACTTTTTTTTACATGCTATTAATGATCCGCTCTAGAAGGTAATATTATATACGCACATGATCTTTCTGTTTCAGGATACGTGAGCTCCACGGCTTTGGAACGGGCTACTCTTGTCACCCTAAATAGTCCTTGAAAAACACAAAATATATATTTTTTAGATTTTCCATGCAGCCTACTTGATTGTTTAAGGACCATTTACAAGACATTCTCGAAGGAATTAATTAATTTTTTATACCTGGGATTCACAGTCATGTAGCACTTTAAAAAAGGCATCATATTTACGCCTGTGACTGTTACAGTCACAGGAGTAAATATGTCTTTTATAAAATTCTCGAAGGAAATTTTCTTTGCCTGCAGCACTGTTACTTCACTGTATTCGTCCTTGAGTCTTAGGTTTTCCTCTCTATCTGCTGGCAAACATCAGCCATGCTAATATCTGTATCTCGAAGATAAAAAATTTCAAAGCTACAAGCTTGGATTTCCAATACTCATCTCAACAGCTGTCCATGTGTCATTTTACAACTACGAGGAACGTAGGGGAGATGTGTAAATTATAAAACAACAGGCAGAAGAAGTTTCTTTGACTTTTTTCTTCTGTGGGGAGTGGGAATGGCGTCATTCCATCGACTGTCGTTTTGTTTCGGGCTCAAAATGGTGAACCCAGGTTTCATCACCTATCACAATCCGGGATAGGAACGCCTCCCCTCAGCTTCAAAACGTTGCATGTAATCAAGGCAAATGTTTTTTCTGTGCGATTTGTGATCCATTGTTAGACACCGCGGGACCTATCTTGCACACACTTTTGAATATTCAAGAATGTGGATAATTGCATCCACACTTCTTTTGTTGATTGACAAGATGTAGCGCTAATGGCCGAGTCGTAATGCGTCTGTCCTCGCGAACGACAACAGCTCGTTACAACATGTCAGGTGTGAGAGCCGTGAATGGTCTCCCCGTCCGGTGCAAATCGTGGACCTCCGCCGAATGATGACCTCACCCACTGTGCCCAGCGTTTAACTGTACTTCTGTCGACAGCAGATGCTCCATAGACTTTGCACAAGCGTTTGTGAATATTCCCCACAGTTTCTTCCTCTGTAGTGAGAAATTCAATGACAGCACGTTGCTTGTAACGTACATCACCTACAGACGAAATTTTGAAACTTCACAGAAGCTCTCCTGCGAACCTTGCAGAACTAGCACTCCTAGAAGAAAGGATATTGAGGAGACGTGGCTTAGCCACAGCCTGGGGGCTGTCTCTAGAATGAAATTTTCACTCTACAGGAGAGTGTGCGCTGACATGAAACTTCCTGGCAGATAAAAACTGTGTGCCGTACCGAGACTCGAACTCGGGACCTATGCCTTTGGCGGGCAAGTGCTCTCACAGAAGAGCTTCTGTGAAGTTTGGAAGGTAGGAGACGAGGTACTGGCGGAATTAAAGCTGTGAGGACGGGGCGTGAGTCGTGCTTGGGTAGCTCATTTGGTAGAGCACTTGCCCGCGAAAGGCAAAGGTCCCGAGTTCGGGTCTCGGTCCGGCACATAGTTTTAATCTGCCAGTAAGTTTCAAGTTCCCACTTCATCATCTCCCATCCGTGTTCTATAGGCGGGAGCTATGATGTTCTCACTGGCTAGGGTAGTTATTGCACACCATGAAGAACACTCTGCATTGCAGCAGCCTTATGTAGATGTTCACAGCTCTGCTGAAAAAGTGCATCACATTCCTGTCGAAGAAATGACAGTAGGATGGAAATAACAGCCTGTGAAATGTAATAGGCA
Source organism: Schistocerca serialis cubense (assembly GCF_023864345.2). Lineage (NCBI taxonomy): Eukaryota > Metazoa > Arthropoda > Insecta > Orthoptera > Acrididae > Schistocerca > Schistocerca serialis. The sequence continues at coordinate 503,584,221 of NC_064640.1, forward strand.
CCGAATACTTTACCCGGCAGACACAACAAATCTGACCACGAGTTGTAACTGATCGACCCCCAAATCACGAAGCTTGGGATGGGCCCTATGTGTCGTGGGCGAAAGCACTCACTAAGTCTATGCCTTACACGTGCACTTCCATCGCCCGCTTACGGGCAGAAGCTACTGTCTTCACTGAAGACAACAGAGCGCCATTCCACTCTCTCTTCGACTCTTTCACGACACCAGAGTAGGCATGTTTAATGGTGTCGTAGCGTCAGTGGTAGAAAAGTACGGTATCTTAGTCCTCCTGCAAGCAGACAATTGCCAATGGTTCTTGGTGACACATCAGGTGCAGCATGTGCCCGTATGTCTTCCCTGGATGATGTTCGGTTGGCTACTGCCACTCTCGCAAAGCGTCCATCTTGACCTGCATCTCTACTACATGGGGGTTCAAAATCTGATGTACGGGTGTGCGAATTTTCCAAAGACCACTACTGAAAGTAGCAATGCACCACCGATACATGATGCCCAACATGTACAGCAACCTGTCGATACGTCCATACAGCTTCCCGCAGGTCCATAATGCGACCCTGCTCAAATGGGTGAAGTTGTTCAACAGGAGCTCTTTCTCGTCCGCGGAGCATAGTTGAACGTTATAATGAATATTGTACACACTGTTCGCCTCTAAACCCAGCGCAGTTACCGTCTGCAGAGTCAAAACGGATAGTGCACAGATAGGCCTCCGGCGCGCCATCTGATCGCCGATGACCGTCAAGAATGAATTACTAATACTACAATACCTCAGTATTCACATATTATACCTTGGTGCCATTGAAGGCAGTCCTTGAGTGTGTGGCTTTTTTTATATCTATATGGTTCTCATTTTCAACTGTTCACTTCCAGTTAGCCTGTTATTCATAGCTTTGCGAGATTCGTTCATTTCGTCTAGATTGTTAATTAACGCCTGATCACGTTTCGACAAATTGTCCATTATCTCTCTGTTACATTCCTTGATGTTCTCCTCCTTTGCTCACTGTAACTACGTCTGAGAATCATGACAAGTGCACCAAACTTCTTGTGTGTCAATTCATTACATATGCTGTTAATAAGTTTCAATGATCACATCTCCCTCGTCGCAAAGGAACTACCTGAAGGTGTTTGCTTATTTCCGTTTATTACTACAGTTGCTGCTCTAGTGCCTTCATCTCAGATACACTCACATTTAGTGATGAAAATTATACCCACTTTAGGGCTGAACTTAGGAGTTCACCCATAGAATTACACTGCACACTGAATCTTATGCGTTTGTACCTTCTAAAGTCATATGCGCACGTAGAAACGCCATCCTAAACTCACTCACACTCTGTGATACACTTAACTCTTAACATTTTCAAAAGAAAAGAGAGCATCACAGATCATCAATAGAGCGTCCCAAAATAGCATACATGTATATGAATTCAGTATGAACCCAACAAAGATATATAGATACAATAAATTACTTTGTGGTAAGCCATACAAAAAACATTAATTAAAAATAATTAATTTCTTTTATATCTAAATATTTTACTTTAAAAATTAAATATTTAGCGCTGTAATCCCCATTTATCTGCGACTGCAATCTCTATAGATTTTCTGTAATGCAGCCGACATATCTCCCTTGTTTACTTCGTTTTGAGGCACAGCTCACGAATGTAACTCATCGATTCGCCCATCCCTAGTAATTAATCCCGCCAGCGGCCACCTGGGGCAGCATTTCAATAATCTCTGCAGGTGAGAGCTTCACATGGGCTTCACTACTACTGTTTCGAACTGGGTAGGCAACAGATTGCCACACAGCGAGATGGGTTCAGATAAAAACACCCCAACAGCATAATTACTACAGATGTTAAATAAAGCCGCGTCAGGAACATTGGTGTAAGCACCCAGATGGATGAGATGTGCGATTTATTATCTTCATCATTATTATTGCTTGAACATGTGACGGGTGTTCATACCATCTTTGCTGTCACTAACGGTGATTCCAGATGTATAAGTAACTAAAACAGTAATATGCCTTACAGCTAACGATGACAAGAAAATAGGGCTATTTACCACAGTTAGAACCGTTTTCCTTGTTTTAATTCGTCGTTTCTTCTGTTTTATATTTCTCATAAGTTGCAAAAAATTCGACACACAACTTCTAGTTTTATTCCTCCTTTTTCTATTAATAGAACTCGATGTAGTAATTGTTTTCATGAGAAAATCTTCAAAAGTTCTATAAACATCAAATCTAAGGAGAAGGCCTTAGCCATTAGAAAGTGACAAGTTCACATCCAATTTCTAATAAGTCTTTACCCATCAGAAACTGATCTGTTGACATTCAGTTTCTAATGACTGCATGGCAACAGTTTATCCTTAATGAATTGATATACAAACGCGATTGATACGTGTTTTCTTGTAACATAATTTTCTGTACTATGTTTTCCAAATCTAGATTACAATGCACCGAAAGCGCTTGGCGTACTCTAAATGAACTTTGCAACACACGATTACGAGTATGCACAGCCGAACGAACGCGTCCCGCACGACTCCTTGTCCCAGCTGAACTGCTTTCTGCGGAACACATTGCTCAATTCAGCAGACAGAATGTGCACTTTATTCCACCTATTGAGTAACGAGAACATGTAAACAAGTTTTCTTCCAATGTTGTAACTACGCTCCGTGGCAAAGCAGCATAGCACTCACTCCTCTGTTCCCGACGTCTACAATACATAACACTAGCATAGTATAACACTTTCTTTGCTGGAATTAACGAATAAATACACTTCCAGAAAGCTTTTCTCCTGGGTGGAGTTAAACAGTGACGTACTCTCCATATAGCCTACAATTCCAGCTATTCGTCTGTTAGCGGTCAAACGCCTACTGAGGCCACGATTAAATGGTTTAATGGGAGTCTACTATAGTTGCGAATAGCCGGATGCAGTTGAAAAAACTCTGAGAAAACACCTATCTTATTTCACATACTGTGGTACTCGCTACATTTTGCAGGAGTATTGCAGTATTGCAGGCGATTTCGGAAAGAGGCACCGCTAGTAATGCGATGACTATGCAGATAATTTGCCTCATGTTACAGACTGCAAAAAATGCAAACAGTACATATAAAATAGTAGCCTAGAGTATCCCTCCCAATATTCTGAAAGATGTTACTTTGTCGCGATCGACCCCAAAATACTCTCCATTAATGCTGTGACATTTAGTTCTGCTCTCACACTCACTGTAAGGGGTCTTCAGTTTTACTTTTTTCTAGGAAAATCTTGTATCTTAAAGCGTACATTTACACTGACAGAAGGATCAGCTGGTGTGCAGTAGGGTAGACTGGGTATGGTTGTGACAATTTTCATTTGATTCCCTATATTGTTTTTACTATGCGAGTTAGATGGAGTAAAAATGTTTTTTACAGTACAGTGTACATTTGTCTAAATGGAAATATTAAAATTTTGTCGCTAGTTACAATGGTTATCTCATAGGAGCAAATTAGAAAAAAAATGAAAAATGTCACAACCGACCACACCCCAGGGGTGGTTGTGACAGTACCTGGGATCGGTAGTGACACGTTAAATATTGCATCAAATAATATAAAATCAGTTTTATTGCAACTAATATCTAACATAATAGCAACATATTCTTCTTCTGCAAAAATTGAACTTTTATGCAACAAAAGAAATATAATCTTGGTACACTTTAATAGCTTGTAATTAATAAGGAACTCTAGCATCTATAGCTGTTATTATAACAGTCATCATATTACAATCAGCAAAACAATTTAACTAAAATATCAAACTATACAATATATTAAGTGTTTTGAAATACAAAACATATAAATAAAGAGGCATTATAAAAACCAGTGAAACAAAAATCTTAAAATGTCTTATTCAATGAAAATCTAAGCATTTGTGTAAATATGATCACAGAAAAACAAAGAACAGGAGAAATATAAGGTTATTCTTAGTTCTAAAAGTGCAAAAGTACGACACTGAGATCTAGTCTGAGTCATCACAATTATGACAAATGTAAAACCGACTGCCACCTGCGCACTCCAAGTGGGACCATAGCTCACATTTTCCTTGACATTTTATCCATTTTTCGCCAGGCCTACTTTTTGAATATGGGCCTAAGCAAACCAGACAGAAATAATCTTCTTCATCCGATGACGAAGGTGGTATCTTCCTTTTCTTTGCTTTGTTTTTTCCTTTTCCTTTATTTATTCCTCTTGATTCAGTAAGATGTTTCTTTACCTGCTGAGCCTTCAATCGTTTTTCTTTTTCGTCATATTCTTGCCTAACTGCCTCTTTTTCAGGCGTGTCTGTATAAATGGTTGACTTTTTATTTCTGGAACCACCTGTTTTTCTTTGCGGAGCCTAAGGAAAAGGCCGAACAATTTCAGGCGAGAAAACAGGTGGAGTGGCTGAGAATGACGCAGTTAGCTCAATACTACTTGAACTTGGGATTGAAGATTCGCATAATAAAGAAGCTGAAAGTGGCTCCAATTCATGATTGCGTTCAGGATTGTTCTCTCCATAGTCAGGTCTTTCTATTTCAGACGATGGTGAAAAGCCAAATTCTTGTGTTAAAAACTGTGGTATTTCATTGTTAACTCCAGCATTGTTTTTCCCAGTCTCAGGGTTCGGTGTGTGTATTTCAAGAGATGGTGTTGCACAAGCGTTCTTTTCTGTGTCAGGGTTTGCTCTGTCCGTAACAAAGGAAGATGCAAAGTCAGTTTCTTGAAATACATTAAGATTATAGGGGTGAATACCAGTTTTGCTAAAACCAGCCTGAATGTTCGATTGTGTGAAAGCCAGAGGCATAGCAGTTTTGATAATACCTGGTATATCGTAGACTGTCATTGTTTTTCCAGGGTGACTCCGCATCCAGCCATCACAAGTAGTATTTATAGCTTTCTTGAAGGGTCCGAACACAGATCTATCCAAGGGTTGTAGTTTGTGCGAACAGTGTGGAGGAAATGATAGCAATGTGATTCCATTTTCTTCACAAAAATCCAGTGTGTTGATGTGGATGTGTGAGGAATGGTTATCCAGCAATAGCAACACTTTATGCGTTTGAGAAGCATTAGAGAATTTCTTAAAATGTTGGAGAAATACTAAGAACGATTCATCTTGCATCTATCCTGAAGGATTTGCAGTCCCAATTGATCCTACAGGCCCATCCCTAACAAAATGATCACGATAACGAACCCGTGGAAATATAAATAGAGGAGGCATAGTATTCCCAAAGGCATTTACTGCAAAAGCAACTGTGACTAATGTGCCTCGCTCAGCTGAAGTAAGAGCTCCCACTTGGCGTACCCCACGTCTTGCTACTACCTTGTCAGGTTTTTGGACAGTAGTGACGCCTGTTTCGTCAACATTGTATATATCCTGTGGTTCATATTTCTGTCTGTCCATAACAGTTTGCAAATTGTCATAAAGAGCTTTTACATTTGTTTGATTAAAGCTCGTTGCTCTTGAAAGGCTAGTTGCTTGAGCTACGCGAACAGAGAGTGAAGGATTTGTATTCATGAGTGAACGAAACCATTCCTCGCCAGCCATCTCATTCTCGAGCCAAGTAGCAGATCGCTTCAGATTGTATTTAGTACAAAGTTCGAAAGCTAGCTTCCGCACCTCTTTCGGAGAAAGGCCAAAATATATTTCTGCGCATCGTGTTATATAAAGTGCCAGCTGCTGTTCCTGCTCCTCAGAGAACACTTTATTATGTGCGGCATATCCCATGCTGACGCTGTCTTCATTCTGGCCTGCAGTGACTCCATCGCGTTTACGAATGTATCGTAGCAAAGACATGCGATTAACTTCGTGCATTTCCGCGGCTCTCCGTATAGAACTCCCGTTTTTCACTTCTTTATAAGCGTCTCCATATTTTGTAATGCCACACTGCCTCTCCTGCGCAGGAGAGCTTCTTTAAAGTTTGGAAGGTAGGAGACGAGATACTGGCAGAAGTAAAGCTGTGAGTACCGGGCGTGAGTCGTGCTTCGGTAGCTCAGATGGTAGAGCACTTGCCCGCGAAAGGCAAAGGTCCCGAGTTCGAGTCTCGGTCGGGCACACAGTTTTAATCTGCCAGGAAGTTTCATATCAGCGCACACTCCGCTGCAGAGTGAAAATCTCATTCATGTCACAACTGTACTCAGAAAACATGTCACAACCGTACCCAACGCACTCCTCCACAAGAAAAACATCGCAATGGCAATACAAAATTTTCTACGTTCGAAGTAATCACTGATATTAAACTACTAATGTTTAACGAGAAGAAACTCTCATTACTTTATCAGTACACATTTAGCAACAATCATTGAAAGAAATGAAATCAAGAAACTTACTTTTGACTGTCGAAAAGTAATGTTGACCGCTGCTAGCGTTATTGTCGCGCGACGGCTGACGCAATACTGTGACAAGTCCAGACAGGCAGGCCGCTTTTGGCTCCCTCCCACTCTCCACGTTATTCTTTTTTGTTTGGCTAATATGGCGACTGTCACAACCGTACCCTGGCACAACCGTACCCAGTCTACCCTACACAATCTCCCTTTTTGTTTTTATTTTTTGTTTATTCTGTCGACCTCAAAATACTGTTGCCTTCTTTCTCATAGTCATTTTTCTGTCAATATGACTCACTACGTAATTGGAAAAGTCAAAGTGCTACCACATGTTCTTAAACATCGTCTGTTATACTTTCTCCCGAATTCCTCAGTCGCTTAAATATTATGCTTCATACATAAAGGGTGAACATCAATAAAACCAACAAACTGCAGGGACGGATTCCTGACTGGAAATGGAGGAGAATAGGTCCTATGAACATGCGCCTGGAAATACATAGTTGCCACGATAGATGGCGCTGACGAATGAAAGTCCCTGTGACCAGACCACGTGCCGCATGTTGCAGGCTGTGTGATTGACGCAGTGTATTGTAAGCAACCGAATGGTCAAGTATTCATGTCGGGAAAAAGCCGAGATAGTGTTTGCGTACGGCCAGGCAGATGGAAACGGTCGAGAGAGACCACGGCTATACCAAAACAAGCACCCCCACAGACACCAACCGCATCACACAACTTTAAGCTTTTTTCAGGCGTTTGTGTGACCATGGGTCCTTCCAGATAGACGGTGCTGGGAGGCGTATATTAGATTTGGTGGACACAAAAAAGGTGACTTTAGTCTGGTTGAAATTTCTTGATAGTTGACACTTCGCGTTCTGGAAGTGTCTTCCTGCAGTTACAGCGCTCATTGTCATGGTTGAGCTGTTCGCCGTTGCCAAACTGGCACAAGAAATGGTCAGTTAACTTCCAATTCCTTGTTTGGCTTTTTCTTTTATCTCGCATTCTAGGTGTGGCCCTTTTATTTCGCATTTCATCACACATGATAAACACACCCAAAACAAGACACACACACACACACACAGACACACACACACACACACACACACACACACACACACACACACACACAAATACACATACAAAACGATGGTAACGAAATCCGCACATTTCGTAATCACTAGCCAAAGACTACTTTAGTCTTTCGCACAAAATATCCAACTATCATCACAGACATCGACCTACAGTAGGTAAACTTCATATAACATGGTGAAAAACCGAACTTTTTGAAGACAGGAAATTATCATTGCAACGGGTCCTAAAAAATGGTTCAAATGGCTCTGAGCACTATGGGACTTAACTTCTGAGGTCATCAGTCCCCTAGAACTCAGAACTACTTAAACCTAACTAACCTAAGGACATCACACACATCCATGCCCGAGGCAGGATTCGAACCTGCGACCTTAGCGGTCACGCGGTTCAACAGGTCCTACAGATAAGTAAATATAACACTGGAAACTGGAAGTCTTCCGTAGCGCAATGGTAGTGACGCATTCTGTGGTACGACAAGATGCGGTCCAAATATCGCGAGGTAATGAAAATGTATTTTCTTTTTTTAAATCTTTACCAAAGTGACTCTATTATTACTTTGAATTAATTGGTTTCAGTCTATTTTTTATGTTTAATCTTTTACGTTATTGCAGAGCCTGTGTTATTACAAATTACGATGCAAGGTTCCTCCGGGCATGCATAGATTATCCAGCTGATGGTTGTCCATATACATTTCATATATCTTTTATCTTTTGGTGCATCATTTTCATCATCGTATCGACATTTTTATTTGCTCTTATTTTTCCTCCTATCATTGTTCTTGCTTTTAGCGTTTGCTTGTACCGCCTGTAACCTTTAAGAGTTCCAATCAAGACAGATCATCGGTCGGTATCGCGTCAGCTCGCGGAGCAAAAGCGAGAAGTTAAAATTCGCTTTTAGTGCTGAAACTGAATTTCTTTCTCACCTGAGTTTGCACGTAGAGGTCAGATGTAATCACCGTGAGCAAAGCGAGCGTTATTAATAGTCCTGCCGCAGGTTGCTAACCGCCATTTTCTCGGATACATTTCATATCATGAGGTTGTGGTTAGATTAGGATACGAGTCTAAATTCAGGGCTACAAAACACGACGTCTGCCGCAATTCAGTCATTCGTCACATAAAATCAGCTGTGGGAGGAGTTTCTCTCTTTTACTTCGTACCTGATGGGAGCAGCTTACGACATTGCTTCCCGTTGCATGAACAACATTGCAGCACATGTAACGTGAACCGCAGTGTTTGCGTATCTCCTTCAACCGAGCGGTAGACGATGTGCCAACACTGAAGCGCCAAGTGACAGACATCAACAGTCAAGTAATTTTAAACGAATTATAGGTTAAGAAGCAAAGTAAATAAAGCTACCGCGCATATCATAGAGACACCTGTCTTACGTTATTACGTAACATATAACAAAATAAAAAAGTTTCATGGAAATAAACTCCAGTCCGATAATTTATTACGTTATTCTCAACAGCTGAATTTCGAGGCAGGTGAAGGACTGATTCACAGGAGAGATGAAGATCTGTAGATAAGGAAAATTCTAGAGGACCAGCCCTGCAGCAGGACCTATGATACACAGAGAAGTGAACTGACAGTTTTTCGTGGATTAACTCACTCTAGGACCTGATTCGGCATTCATAATATGTGAAGAGCGTAAACTGTGCATAGTATCTAAAGGGTAATTTTTTCCACAGTGTACAAACTCTAGGAATTGATCGATGAGAGGAAACGAGAAAAAAAGGTCTAATGAAATTATGTCCGGAAATGCATGGTTTCCATGCTAGAGCTCATTTATTCAATCAAACATTGTGACAGAGACTGCCGTCTAATACGCGGTGTACCATCAGCCACAGTTACAGCATGTGTTGAAAATGGCTTCCATATGCGTCAACACATTCGTGTAAGCGTCTTAGCATGTTCTGTCTTACGGTTCACATGGGCCCCATTGCATCCGGACAGTGTCAAAAGTACCATGAATACGCTGCTCCAGTATCTGAAAATCTGGAATGGACTCTGCATGCACGATACTTTTCAGATGGCCTCATAAATCACACGGGTTGAGATCCGGTGAACGAGCAAGCCATAAACTGGACCCCCTCGTCCTATCCATCAACCAGAGAAGACACGATTGAGATGCGTTCAGATGTTAACGGCGAAATGAGCTGGAGCACCATCATATAGTAGCAACATAACCCTTCCAGTCATCAATGGCATTTCTTCCAGCAGCGGAGGCACGGTCACCCACAAGAAACGCCGATAGTTCTGGCCTGTTAGGCGACGTGGAAGGAATACTAGTCCCAAAATAGGGTCCACACAGTCCAGCTGCACCGATGCTAATGATTCGATGTCACCACACCATGGGGTTCCTGCTTACTATCCCACAGATGACTGTTATGAAAGATGAAGATACCACTCAGCGTAAAGGTGACTTCATCTGTGATTAGTATGGTTGACATAAAGTCCATAATCGTGGTTGCTTGTTGAAGAAACCAGTGACGAAAATGCTCCCGATGTGGAAAGTCTTTCCAAGTAAGCCCTGCACACCTTGTAAGTGATAAGGGTAGTAACAGCTGTCATGGAGAATGTTCCACACGGTAGTCTGATATATCCTGTATTGGTGGGCCAACTGCCTTGTATAAACATGGCGGTCGCCTACCACAGTGTTAATCGCATTTTCCTCCAAGTCTGGTGTCCGAACATTTTGGGTACGTCCTTCATGATTTCCTGCTTCCTGAAACGACCCTCTCTCAGACAAACGGCGAAACACTGTTGCAAACATTGGCTGCTGTGGTGGTTGCCGGCGGGGATAGGTCTTCTGATACAACCTTGCTGTCCGCCACCCATTGCCATTTGCCTTTCCGTAAGTAAGCACCATGACGGCAAGCTCTCGATTAGAATCCGGAACCACTGAATACAACGCTGTATCGCATCCACTACAAGGTGAGTCAGCTAGAGAAGTAAATCGGACACAACATTACCAATTACTACGGCAGGAGAAAGCACTAGGGTATGACGTATGAGGATCAGTACCACTATCTAGGAGCAAACCATGCATACTGTAACTGTGGCTCACGGTACAGCGCGTATTAGACCTCCGTCTCTGTAACAAAGTATGATTGAATAAATGGTCTCTAGCATAGAAACCATGCATTTCCGGACGTAAATTAATTAGATCTTTTTTGTTCTGTATCATCTTACCGATCAATCCCTAGAGTTTGTAAAGGGCGGAAAAAACCACCTTGTATAAGTGTAAACACGAGACTGGTTACTGTGCTACTGCGACTCGCAGTAGTAACGTCATGTTACACAAAGAAAGGAAAATTTAATGGAAATAAATGGCTTAAAAGAAATACTATTTTACCGGATCATTTAATCAATACTCCCTATCAACCTGATACGTCTCGCAATATTCAACCAATGATGGCACGGATCACTAGCAAAAAGATGGGTGATCTGCTATGAAACAATGTTAGTAGGGGCTTCGTTGCTAATCTGCTACAGTTACATCCACCAACACCCACACTCGAAAAATTGTACAAGCAAGCCTTTGATTGACATATCTGTGTACTACCGTTGGATAAAGATGTGGAAACTCTACCTACGTGCGACGTTCCGCGGTACAATTCACAATGTATGCAGATTGAAATACTAATTAGCACGAGACATACCGGATTTCTTTCATAATTTGAGCAGGTATGATGCTCACTTTGTTGATTTCGGTTTGAGAGATGATAAAGTCAGTATCGTACATGACACAATTGAACGGTACATACCGTTTTCAAAGAGAATCACGCTAAGAACCACGATCTGCTTCCTGGATTCTCTTCGCTTCACGTCTGCGTCGCTTCAGAAACTCGCTGAAATGATGCTTCAAGATATGTGTATCAGTAGATGAGCATACACCGATGATGCCAAGTTTCAGAATGTAGCAAAGAAGGGGATTTTTCCTTACGCATACCTGGATTCGTGGGGGAGACTTAGTGAGACGGCATTGGATGCAGATATGAGAACACAGTGACTGTTTGGCAGTACCCTTAATACGGGGTGGTATGCAAGATTATACATTAACACCGACTTCCGAGTGCTCGCGGACATTTTTGAGAAGTTCCTGAATGTGTGCGTGGAGATGTACTCTTTGGAACCTGCTTTTTATTACACTGTACCGGGCCTTTCGTGGGATGCAAAGTTACGATATAGGCGTGTCAGCATCGAGCTTCTGACTGGTGTTGACACGTTACTGTTTTTCGAAGACGGGATTCGCGGGGGACTTTGTCAGTGTCTGCACAGGTATGCTAAGGCGAATAAACCGCAAACGATTGCGGAGGAGTACCCGCCGTCTGATGATTCGAATTATATCCTCTACTTGGATGTAAATAACTTATATGGATTTGCCATGCAACAATCCCTGTTGATTGGAGGGTCCAATGGATATTCGACGATTATGAACTTATCGCAGTAGAGAGAAAGATTAATGGTGTGCCTCCTAACTCCGACATGTGATATGTCTTCGAGGCAGATAGCACATACGCAGCAATTTGCATGATGCACACAGCGATTTGCTGTTATGTCCAGAGAACCTAGTCCCACGTAATGGTTCCATTCCCAAGCTGATAACGCCTCTGGCTAACAAGCAGAGGCACAACATTAACTACTGCAACCTCCGGCAGTCTCTCAGATTCGGAATGAAACTTGTCAGAATCATATGTGCCATCTTTTTCGACCAGGGTCGCTGCTTGAAGGATTATGTTGATTTATGTGCGTAAAAGAGTGCTTTCGTGACGTGTGATTTTGAAAATGAATTATTTTAAATTAATGCTCAACGTGAGTTTTGAGAAAACTATGGAAAATGTAAGAACTTACACTACATCCGCTTACTTTACCTCTGGGGTGGGCTTTATGGCGGGCAAGATATTATCGGCAAACCAAATTTTAGGTAGACACCAATCTTTAACAAAGAACTGGTTGATTTGGAAGTGGCTAGGCTTTCAGCGCGGTTTAAAAAGCCGCTGTTGCTGTTGTAAATATGTATATAAATTGAAAATTCGTTCTCTCTATTACTAATAATTCTTTTGATATATATCTCTGTACACGAATTGTAAAAAATTTAATTTTTTCACACAAATACAATTTGTAAATATGAAACCATCTCAAATAAAAAAATGTACATAATATAAGTGTAAATAATAATGAAGGATTTCACAACAACAAACTAATTCACATCAAAATTGAAACACTTTAACAAGCTGTGATTTGAGACTTTCTCGGCGTATTCCATTCGTGAAATCTTCTCGGGTGATCAGACGAGTAAAGGCGTCGTCTTCTCGCAACGTTTCGAAGGGTTTCGTACCCATCATCTTCAAGCGAAGTGTCGAGATGCTGTGTTGCGCGGTCCTATAAAGGCTCCTGGACCAGTGACTGATTCCGGGCGCCGACCAGTCAGGTACCTGCGGAATCGGCCGCCGCGCCAGTGGTGGAGGGTTCGCGGCGCGGACCGGGCGTCGAGTCCCTGCCGGTTCCTAATACGTCTGTGGCCGCTACCGTCTTCGTGCCGGAGCGTTCTCTTCTAATTTTAGTTATTGCGGGATTCCAAGCTGTACTAAGTTGGAAACCAGTGTCTCGATTGATCAGGTTGCTGTTCAACCGAATTTCTACAGCCTCTTTGAAAACTGAATCCCAAAATCCTTTAGCGTCACACAGCTTCTTCGTACCCTCAAAGAGGAAGGTGTGTCCTTCGTTAAGGCTATGTTCCGCTACCGCCGATTTTTCTGTCTGACCAAGGCGTACATTTCTAATGTGTTCCGAGCGCCTCTGCGTGATGCAGCGCTGCGTTTGTCCGATGTATTTCGTACCACATTCACATTCAATACTGTATACGCCCGGAGTCTGCAGTCCTAGGTGGTCTTTGACTGAGCCAAGTATGTCCTTAATTTTACTTGGGGCATGAAAAATTGTCTTGATGTTGTGTTTCTCCAGAATGCGGGCAATCTTGGCTGTTGGCGGTCTCGCGTATGGTAGAAATGCCAGGCATCTGGTCTCATCTTCTTCTTCTGGTGTGTCTACCTTCCTGCTCTTGTGTAGGGCGCGCAAGATTTGCGTCTCATTATAACCGTTGCTGCGGAAGGTCTTCCTTAGGTGTTGTAACTCTGCAGGTAGGCTGTCATCATCACAGATAGACTTGGCCCTGTGCACAAGTGTGTTAAGCACTGAGTTGCGTTGTGCTGGGTGGTGGCAACTCTGTGCATGAAGGTATAAATCCGTATGTGTCTTCTTCCTATACACAGCGTGACCCAAGGTGCCATCAGGGTGCCTCTTGATTAGAATGTCAAGGAAGGGCAAGCTTCCGTTTTCTTCCACCTCCATGGTGAATTGTATGTTGCTGTGTATGCTGTTGAGATGTCGCACGAAGTCTTGCAGGTTCTCTCTGCCATGTGGCCACACGACAAAAGTGTCATCCACATATCTGTAGAAGGCTTTAGGTTTCAATGGGGCGGTGTCCAGGGCTATGTCTTCAAAGTGCTCCATGTAAAGATTAGCGATGCCTGGAGCTAAGGGGAACCCCATGGCTACACCATCCACTTGTTCATAAAATTTGCCTCCACACTTGAAGTAGGTGTTTGTTAGCACATGCCGGAACAGCTTTATTGTGTCCTCACTAAAGCGTGTTTCGAGCAGCGCTAGGGAGTCTTCCAGCGGTACTCGTGTGAAGAGTGAGGTGACGTCAAAGCTGACAAGAAGATCTTCTTTATCCAGGCGAAAGCCTTGTAGTACCTTCACAAACTCCGCCGAGTTCTTGACATGGTGCTCACAGTGACCCACGATCGGTTTGAGCAGTTGTGCTAGGTACTTGGCTAAACCATATGTCGGTGAGTTGATGGTGCTCACTATGGTCGGCGCCCGGAATCAGTCACTGGTCCAGGAGCCTTTATAGGACCGCGCAACACAGCATCTCGACACTTCGCTTGAAGATGATGGGTACGAAACCCTTCGAAACGTTGCGAGAAGACGACGCCTTTACTCGGCTGATCACCCGAGAAGATTTCACGAACTTTAACAAGCTATTGAAAACGTGTCAGTTACAATGAGGAAAAGAAATGATTTTCGGGACACATCCTCAGAATGTACCTAGACAGATTTTTTTTTAAAAAAATTGACTACTTCTCCAACAGAAAACCCAACCAAATTGGTTTAAGGAAACGGAGATGAACTTAAGAGAACTCCAAATCACAGAAAATGCGCTTATGGGCAAAACTGCAAAAATTAGAAAGAGAGGTTCCAAGCCGAAACGAAAAGGAAACGAACATTTCCAAATCTCTGAAGAAGAAAGGAAATCAAAATCGGAAATAATGAACATAGAACATTAAAACTTGGGTGATTTAATGAACCCCAAAGTAGTATCAAACGAAAGAAGGAAAACTGTGAGTTGTTGTTTTACAATGCTGTAGTTATTCCTCATTTATGAAATACCCCATCTAAGCGTATAAGGTTTTTATATTAATATATTAATAATGACAGGTGTCAGAAAAAAGGAATCACTTTTTGAACACAACATGTTTTACTTTTTACGTATACGTGTATATATTCGTACACAACATTGTCCAAACAGCTGATGTTTATACGCCTTGAATTGAAATGTATTGTATTTAATCTTATCAGGCAAATTATATATATTGGTATCCCATTAGTATATCCAGTGTCCACACAGTTCGTACTTATAGGTTCAGCTGTTATAGGTTCCAGCACATGTGGAATGCACGTATTAATACACTGATTTTGCTAGTCTAGCTTCACTCTGTTGGTGCGCAAATAGGCAATAATGTCATGGAATGCAGCTCTAAGATATTGCCGCCAGTGGTACAGCTTATCTGCTGTGATCATTAATGCACAATACAGTTCTCGCCAATTCGTTACACTTGAGTGCTTGATGTATACTGGTGTACCATCAGTTCTTAACTCGAGTATTGCCTCTACATAAATGTTCGCTACTGCTGTTTCACCTTTTGACATTCCAAATTTAACTGGCGTAACCTGTGCACTCGTCAGTCAACTTTCGTATTGCGTATTCGCACTCCCCCCATGAACCATGAACCTTGCCGCTGGGGCGAAGTGCTACCACAACGGAGGGGTATCTGTTGAAAGACCAGACAAACGTGTGGTTTCTGGAGAGGGGTAGAAGCCTTTTCAGTAGTTGCGGGGCAACAGCCTGGATGATTGAATGATCTGGCCTTGTAACATTAACCAAAACGGCCTTGCTGTGCTGGTACTGCAAACGGTTGAAAGCAATGGCAAACTGCAGCCGTAACTATTCCCGAGGGCATGCAGCTTTACTGTATGTATACAGCCTTCTTCAGAAGTCCTAAAAATGATAAAAATAACTTCTCGACCAGTGATACAATCTACACGTTAACTTCAAAATTAGCTAAGTGATAACATATTACTTACATACACTCTAATAAATGAAAAATATCTTATCCCAGTGGGTGCGTCACGACCAATCAAATAACTTCAACAGACATTAGACTGTTTCGAACATAAGTAAAATTAGAGTTGGTAATGCATGTCCTCCGTCACTACCTCTGTTATACCAGGCGCACGATCGTCAAATGTGCTGCTACACGCGCACCATATGTGGCGCTCACCACAGTTAGCTACGCCGCACCGTTTATCAGGCAACTTGTCAATATGTCCGAGAATAAATTAATAACAGGCCTACATACTAGTATATGGTTCCTCATTTGCACATGTGGGCTTGTTATTAATTTATTCTCGTACATATTGACAAGTTGCCTGATAAACGGTGCGACGTAGCTGACTGTGGTGAGTGCCACCTACTCGTATGGTACGCAGGGTGAAGCACATTTGACGACTGTGCGCCCAATATAACAGAGGTAGTGGCGGAGGACCATATCTAATTTCACTTATGTTCGAAACAGTCTTATGGCTGTTGAAGTTGTTTTATTGGCCGTGGCGCAGCCGCTGGGCAAAGACATTTTTCATTTATTAGTGTTTATGTAAGTAATATGTTATCACTTAACTAATTTTGAAGTTTATGTGTAGATTGTATCACTGGCCTAGATGTTATTCTGATGATTTTCTAGGACTTCCGAAGAAGGCTATATTATTATAGCAGAAACCATGGTCAAGGTTTCAAATAAAAAGAATTTAGTGCATCTGTGGGCTGTTTTTTATTCGAGACAATTTAGTAACGGTTGCTGTTGTAGCTGCCATAATGAAAATAATGAAATTTTGCTCAGAGCGCAATTTAATCATAGCTAACACTTGCTTTAAGGATCACGAAAGAAGGATGTATACAGGGAAGAGGCCTGGAAGGTTTCAGATAGATTATATAATGATAAGACAGAGATTTACGAACCAGGTTTTAAATTATAAGAAATTTGCAGGGGCAGATGTGGACGCTGACCACAATCTATTTGTTATGAACTGTAGATTAAAACTGAGGAAACTGCAAAAACGTGGGAATTTAAGGAGATGGGACCAACCAGAGGTTGTAGAGAGTTTCAGAGAGAGCATTAGGGAATGATTTACAGGAACAGTAAAAAGAAATACAGTGGAAGAAGAATGGGTAGTTTTGAGAGATGAAATATTTAAGGCAGCAGGGCTAGTAGAAATCCTTGGGTAACAGAAGAGATATTGAATTTAATTGAAGAAAGGAGAAAATACGAAAATGCAGTAAATGAAGCAGGCAAAAAGGAATACAAACCTCTCAAAATGCGATCGAAAGGAAGTGCAAAATGGCTAAGCAGGGATGGCTAGAGGACATATGTAAAGATGTAGAGGCATATATCACTAGGGATAAGACAGATACTGTCTACAGGAAAATTAATGAGACCTTTAGAGTAAAGAGAAACACTTGTACGAATATCAAGAGCTGAGATGGAAAACCAGTTGTAGGCAAAGAAGGGAAAGCAGAAAGGTTGAAGGAGTATATAGATGGTCTATACAAGGGCGATGTACTTGAGGGCAATACTGCTGAAATGGAAGAGGACGTAAATAAAGATGAAATGGGAGATATGATACTGTGTGAAGAATATGACAGAGCACTGAAAGACCTAGGTCGAACAAGGCCTAGAGAGTAGACAACAATCCATTAGAACTACTGACGGCCTTGGGAGAGCCAGTGCTGACAAAACTCTACCATCTGATGAGCAAGATGTATGAGACAGGCGAAATACCCTCAGAATTCAAGAAGGATATAATAATTCCAGTCCCAAAGAAAGCAGGTGTTGACAGGTGTGCAAATTACCGAACTATTAGCTTAATAAGTCACGGCTGCAAAATACTGACACGAATTCTGTACAGACGAATAGAAAAACTGGTAGAAGCCGACCTTGGGGAAGATCAGTTCGGATTCCTCAGAAACGATGGAACACGTGAGGCAATACTGACCCTACGACTTATCTCAGAAAATAGATTAAGGAAAGGCAAACCGACGTTTCTAGCGTTTGTAGACTTAGAGAAAGCTTTTGACAATGTTGACTGGACTACTCTCTTTCAAATTCTGAAGGTGGCAAGTGTGAAATACAGGGAGCTAAAGGTTGTTTACAATTTGTACAGAAACCAGATGGCAGTTATAAGAGTCGAGGGGTATGAAAGGGAAGCAGTGGTGGGGAAGGGAATGAGACAGGTTTGTAGCTTATCCCCGATGTCATTCAATCTGTATATTGAGCAAGCAGTAAAGGAAACAAAAGAAAAATTAGGAGTAAGAATTAAAATTCATGTAGAAGAAATAAAAACTTTGAGGTTTGCTTATGACTTTGTAATTCTGCCAGAGACAGCAAAGGAGCTGGAAGAGCAATTGAATGGAATGGACAGTGTCTTGAAAGGAGAATATAAGATGAACAGCAACAAAAGCAAAATGAGGATAATGGAATGTAGTCTAATTAAATCAGGTGATGCTGAGGAAATTATATTAGGAAATGGGACTCTTTATGTAATAGACGAGTTGTGCTATTTGGGGAGCAAAATAACTGACGATGGCCAAAGTAGAGAGGATATAAAATGAAGACTGACAATGGCAAGAAAAGCGTTTCTGAAGAAGAGAAATTTGTTAACATCGAGTATAGATTTAAGTGTCAGGAAGTCTTTTCTAAATATATTTGTATGGAGTATAGCCATGTATGGGTTTGAAACATGGACAATATATAGTTTAGACAAGAAGAGAATAGAAGCTTTCGGAAAGTAGTGCTACAGAAGAATGCTGAACATTTGATGGGTAGATCACGTAACTAATGAGGAGGTACTGAATAGAATTGGGGAGAAGAGGAATTTGTGGCACAATTTGACTAGAAGAAGGGATCGGTTGGTAGGACATATCAGGCATTAAGTGATCACCAATTTAGTATTGGAAGGCAGCGTGGGGGCGGGGGGGGGGGGGGGATGGGGGGAAGTCGTGGACGGAGACCAAGAGATGAATACACTAAACACTAAATAGATTCAGGAGGATGCAGAGTGTAGTAGTTACTTGGAGATGATGAAGCTTGCACTGGATAGAGTAGCATGGAAAGCTGCATCAAACCCATCTCCGGACTGAAGACCACAACAACAATACATTCGAACATACCACACAGGTAGCCTAATTCCAACCACGTATAGCGCACTTGCACAAATTGAGTGTCGAGACTGGTCACGGCACGCCAAACAGTACGTGTGCGCAATGTGCTGACCACTTGAGGGCCGAGGCTGTCTCTGTCTTGGCTGTTCTCGCTCATTCTCGGAAGTACTCGGTACGGCGCGACCTCATGTAGTGGTGCTATGCGGCACTGTTTCCCCCGGCATATGGTGCGGAAATTTTCGCTACATGCCTGTCTTAGCAACGGATGCCTGCAGGCAATTAATGGACAATACCAGCAAGTTCAACACATTCTTGGTGGTTTTGGACGAGTAGATCGAAATTTCGGACACGACACAACTAGCGATTTATGTTCGTGTAGTCGACAGCAATCTACATCTGACAGAGGAAATGTTAGAGCTGGTACCAATAAATGACAACAAGAGAAGCATAGATTTGCTGAAAACCTGTTTAAGAGGCAATTGAAGCCGTAGTCCTGAACTGGAACGTTTTGGTGTCAGTTACCACCGATGGAACGCTAGCGATGCGAGGAGCACAAAATGGGCTCGTAGCATTTGTTGCTTAAAAAAAAAATACAACGATTGACATACGATTAACACGGAATTCATTGTTTCGTACATTAAGACGACTTTGTGCTAAGTTTGTAGGGGTGGTCCACGTCATGGAACTGATTATCCGAACAGTAAATAATCTGAAGCTACATGGGTTGTAACGTTGTCAGTTTCAATAGTTTTTGGTGGAACTGCAGGAGCGGTATGGAGAGAGGATTTATTATTGCAAAGTACGTTTGTTAAGTCGAGGGTCCTGTCTGGAACGAATTTTCAAGTTAAGACCTGCCACTGTTCAGTTTATGAAGGAAAAAGGCAGCACGAACCGAAGTTAGAAAATACAGAATAGATTGAAGATCTCGCATTTTTAGTTGAACTAACTTCACACTTAAACACTCTCAGTAGGTCACCGCAAGGCGAGAAATAATTAATATCTGGTCTGATGGGAAAGAAGGATGCATTTAAAATAAAAATCACGTTGTAGATAGGACAAATTTTGAAGAAAAACACCGCCCATTTGCCTAATCCATCTGTTCTTAAATAAAATGACAATTCCGAACTGTTCATTTCGGCGTTGGAAGAAATACAGAAACGATTTTCAAATCGTTCTCAGGAACTGCCAATTTGGCATCTGTTTTTCAAACGTTTTCAGAACTATTTGCCGTATCAGTTTAAAGCGCCCCTCTTCATTTGCAAATGGAACTAAAAAATCTGTAGTGTAATACCAGATTAAAAGACAAATTCAATTACGTTAAAACTGTTTTGGAGTTCTATCAAAGCTTTCCTCGGAAACGTTTCCACATCTCCATAATGAAGCTGCAAATGTGATATCCATGAACCAAATTATGTGTGTGAAAGACTTTTTTTTCAATAATGGAACTAAATGCGTCACCATTACGTGGCAGTCTGAGTGACGGTAATCCGAAAAACTGCCTTCGCCTGTCAGTGTACCGACAGTCTGTAGCAGATATCAACTTTATTGTGGCTTTATAGAACCGAAAGAAATTAAATAATGATAAAAACTTTGTTCTGTTTGCGATATATTCTATTGAGAATTGTGTTCATGGTAGTCGGTAGAAGACTGCTAGGTTTTTTTTTTCCTTTCGCATGTTATGATATTTTATTCCCTGTCTAACAGCATGCTATAGAGACTATTTGTTTTTGCGTATTTTCCTGTATCTCGCATGTCAGCTGACATGTTGTAGGACTTTTACATGAAACTATGTGGCTTTAACAACATTACTGACGTAATGCAGTTGCAAACTCCATTTTATTTTAATTTTTTTTATTTTTGTAGGTGTCTGCTCATGTACTAACGGCCAGTAATAGTATAACACCGCTCTTCATGGCATACAGCCTTAGTCCGAATTTCGTAATATAACGTAACATGAAACCAAGCCACATGCCAGCCAGGCCGTGTTCTATGCACGACTGCTATGCGGCACATATGAATTTCCTCCACCATTCCCACTTAGACAGCTTATCTGGATGATGGGGAAGTGTGCACTGAGACGAGGGAGAGTGGCCCGCGTGCCAAAGTGCCGCCTCTGTGCTGAGTTGCTGGTCACTCCCTCTCTATGTCGATGACAACGTCAGAGACCCTGTCTAGTGCCAGTCTCACATTCATAAGCTTTTGAACCACTTGGCGTTAAATTGTAGATAATAGCGAAGAGCAGTGGCAGCATTCTGATGGCAGTAGCACTTGACTGCTGGCTGCTACTGGCTGGGATCGATCGAAAGCCAGCAGATGCTAGAGCTCAAATGTAGACTACTGCTACTGCTGTAACTGCTGCTGTAGCTGCTCGAACGCCAACAGGTAGAGGAGCTCAACTGTTAAGGCTGCTGCCGTTGGTAAATGTGTGGAGTCATGTAGGTCTGCAACAATACTACAATAACGTAGGTATACGAACATTAAGAATAACAGCAGCAATAACAATAGCAAAGTACTAACTTTCAAATGCAGTATTCTTATTATTCCTAACTGCTCGCTGTTGCTGGATGCACTTCATCATGGTTACTGCTCGAAGTTCTGGAAGCATGTGGCGTCCACGCCGCCCGCCCAGTTCAGAGTACGAAAGTCCACTCCACGCAAAGTCCTAAACTCAAGAGCTCCCATTGGCAGAAAACATCAGACGATGGGGTGGGAGGGGGACGGGGGAGCGACAGAGAGGGTCCAGACATAGACAGAGCACAATTACATAAGAGTTAGTTAAAATTCAAATGGTTCAAATGGCTCTGAGCACTATGGGACTTAACATCTTTGGTCATCAGTCCCCTAGAACTTAGAACTACTTAAACCTACCTAACCTAAGGACATCACACACATCCATGCCCGAGACAGGATTCGAACCTGCGACCGCAGCAGTCGCGCTGTTCCGGACTGAGCGCCTAGAACCGCTAGACCACCGCGGCCGCCGAGAGTTAGTTACACGATGTTATATTTCTTATCAAGGAGTCAGGGGTACAGTAGTAAATTAGATAAAAATGAGCCAGAACAACCACTTTCATCTTACTTGGCTCGATATTTGACGTCGTGGGAACGCGAGGGCACCGTGCTAGGCGTCAACGTTCCAGTCGACCATATGTGACCACTAGAAGGGAGGACCGCCGTATTGTGCACCAAGCACATCCTAACCCCTTCACATGTGTGCCTGCCATCCGAGAACAGGCAATGGATACCTACTACAGTCTGTGTGAACCAGCGCCATTGGTCGGACACTAGCAGCAACCAGACTAGGGAATTGCCGTCTCAGGTACAGTCTGCCGTTAACATCGTATTCAAACGGTTGCATGTGGAGTGGGAAGCATGAACTGCTAATGTATGGTGTCTCATTATGTCCAGTAATCAATCGCGGTTCTGCACTAACCCGGATGACCACTGTCGGCTAGTATGGCCGTGACCTGGGAGGAGATCCCATTCTTCCAATGATCTGGAGAGGCGATGGTCATCCACACGTGACTCGTGACTCTACGGCATTTCTGTGTGATGTTGAGTACCACCATAACCAGCAAAGTCCCGAGATCTGTCCCCGATGGTAAATACGTGGGACCAGCACGGATGTCTTCTCCGTCCTAGTACCTGTAGCAAGGATATCATAGATCATTTACAACAGATGCGGGCCATCTTGCCCCAGGAGAGGATACAACTTCTTTATGACGCACTTCTCAGCCGGATCAGTGCATGCATCCAGCCCAGAAGGGGTGCAATGACATACCGATACATAGGCTTATATTGCAAAGCACATTGTAAATTTTGCCCAATACCGTAAAGAGAGCACAGTAAGCAGGTTCAATTGGATGTGGGTTGCAGTGGTTGAATTTTCCGGAGATGAAGAGAGTCTTGCACAGGACAGAGTAGCGTGTTGAGCTGGTATGGCTCATCAAATCAGTCTCTCGGACTGAAGATCACAACAACACAAGAACTACATTTTAATCACTGATAGGACATTACACATCCTCTCTCTCCGTAAAGTTTCATTTCGTTTCCTCCTTCCCTTTTGTGAGCTTCACTTTTTTTATTTTTATTAAGCGTATTAGTACGATGCGCTCCGGCAGGTACGCTGCATTTACGTGTACTACTACTTTAGTTTTTGATCATAGATCCTTTTGGAGTTAGATGAGGTTATTTGTGCTGCGTGTGCCAGATACATCATGTACAGAAATTTATCCCTTTACAGAAGTATTTAGTTATATCTGTGTGTACTTTAAGTGAGTTGTACGCTTAAATCATCTCCCTGATATGTTTACTTACATTTTTGTTGAATATGTATTTGTCTGGCACACAGCGCATGAGTGTAAACACGGCACTGTCACTTGATATTTTTCACACTCACTTGTTTAAATTCCAGAGAGGGTTAATGCTAAGATGAAACTTATTTCTTTGTGAAATAGTACAGACAATAAAAATACAATCTTTCCTACAATACATTTTTAGTGTAAGCATATTTATATCATGTAACGAAATACATAGTATGATCATTAAGTGTGCCAGTAACCTGATTCCATTAACACGTTTCTTGTAGTGGCCATATTCGCAGCAGTTATATATAAATTGCAGTTGTTTCAAAGAAAATGCCTTTTTTGCATGCTGCAAATCGAAATTATTATTTTTATTTATGTACCCAGACGCGTTTCGCCTTTTTTACAAGGCATCTTCAGTGGGTGTCCTGAAATATTACATGATTTGTCCATTTTTACACATAGGTTATGGTTTCAAATCTAGTTTATAGATTTAAAAACAGTTCCTTAACGTTTTTTTATGAAATGGAAAGGTACTTACAGGCAACTTCTAATTCATTGCATCCACGCAATGACGTGAAACCATAACCTATGTGTAATAATGGACAAATCACATAATATTTCAGGACACCCACTGAAGATGCCTTGTAGAAAAGGCGAAACGCCTCTGGGTGCATAAATAAAAATAAAAATTTCGATGTGCAGCATGCAAAAACGACATTTTCTTTGAAACAACTGCAATTAATTCCATTAATGTTCGCCGGTATTGTATACCTCATACCGGCCCTGATTTAATTTGTGCTGCGGTTGCCGTGCAAATAACTGACCGTCTAGTACGATGGTCCAGGACTGAATCTTATGCCTTTGTCAGGACGGCGGACACCAACACTGATGCATACCTGACATCTTACTTCTACCATGGGCAATTCTTCGAACCGGCAATCTGCAGGCCAACCGCAATACCTTACAGACATTCATTTAATGGTATGCACTGTAATCGAAAACTTATTGGCATATTTGCAGTTACTAACCCACTGACAACAGACTATTTCTTCCTCAAATGGTGCACAGTTGTCGCTAGCTCGACGTTTCCTTCCACAGCAAAGCACCTTGAAACGTTGGTTTCACCGTCCGCTGTTGACGTCAGTGTCAAATACAATCACAGTGTTTGCTCGTAACGTCTTTATAGGTGTTCGTTTTTCCTTCTCCATTTGTTTATTATAAATCAAGTCCGTTGCATCTTTGGAAGCAAGAGGCCCAAACAAAAGAAGCTTTACGTTTCCTGTCACAGCCGTTGCGACAGTAAGCGATGAGGCAGTGGCAATCAGGTGGCGAAACTTTCATTTCGGCGATGCTATTAGACATGACAAAACGCAGTGCCGACTGCGATTACCGTGGAACTCAGCGGAGCGACCTCACATTTCGTAACGCTAGCAGTACAGGATTTGGGATACGCCAGTACTATACAGCAGGTCTTTCTGCGTGCCAATAGCATAAGAGCACGACTGCTCTCCACTATCAATTCAAATACGTTCAAAGCCTTAACATGTCATAACCTATATCATCGTTACTAAGCAGTTTTCCTAACAAAATAAAACATATAATTGACGTAGAAGGCAGTTGATATTTCCCAGATGACTTAGAATGGTGGAGGTAACAAAAGTGACCTTTTTTCCTGCCATTTTCTTTGGTTAGTAGAGGTATGTTGCATTGTCCTGGTGGAATTTGAACTTCCCGCCATCTGGGGAGGGGAGGGAAGGAGAGAGGGGGTTAGGTTAGTGGAGGTAGCCCACTTGACCTGTCTTCCCACCATTTTCTTAGGTTCCGAGGTTAGTAGAGATAGCCCAGTTGACCTATCTCCCCTTCAGAATTCGAACTTTCCACCAGGTGGGGGGGGGGGGGGGAGGGGAACGTGGCACTTTACCCACCATCATGGATAACAGTACTTGGCTCCATCTTGGATGACGTCATCAGCAGACGTCACGGCCACCATATTGGATGACGTCATCAGCTGTCAGTTGATGACGTCATCGCCGCCATGTTGGATAACGGTACTTGGGGTGACGACCACTTTGTCTCAATACTGGCGTAACCAAAATAATTAATTAATTATTTAGTCGCAGGGGGACGCTGAGAGAGAGAGAGAGAGAGACAAAGAAAGAAATGGAGAGAGAGAGAGAGAGAGAGACGCACAGAGAGAGACAGAGAGAGATTAAAAGAGAAGGAGCTTCTATATAATGCGTGCAATACAAAAGAGCTTGCAGTTACAATTAGTACAATATGTAGAGCGAAAGTAAACAGGTGATAATCCCAGCTTTTCTTCGCAAAACTCAAAACCTACTTTTAACTCTTTACAGTGGGCGAGTAATAGCCCATTAGCATAAAGTGATAACCAAACAGCTAGCACAAATGGTGTATGACACTTAACAGACCAATGGGTACTCTGTCCATGTGCTAAAAATGTTTCAGTTGAGGTACCGTGTAAATGTCAAGTGCAAGTTAATAACATATGTATGCCCTTTCTGAGATGCCTTTATGTCGGTCATTGCAGGGCGTTAGGCACTTTCCACCTAACCCACAAGATATCAACAATGACACTAATTCTCCGTGAATGGTCATTTGCTGACATCTGTGACAGCGTAAAAATGCACATATCAAAACAAGTTTAGCATTACCTCGGTTCCGAGAGTTCCGGAACCTGTACAGAAAATTGGAATAGAGATCAACATAAACATCATTTCCGCCCATTTTATTGCTCATAAAAACCATACATTGCATGTTATACCATCATACAGCGAAACTCTCAGAGGTGGTGGTCCAGTTTGCTGTACACACTGGTACCTCTAATACCCAGTAGCACCTCCTCTTGCATTGAGGCATGCCTGTATTCGTCGTGGCATACTATCCACAAGTTCATCAAGGCACTGTTGGTCCAGATTGTCCTACTTCTCAAGGGCGATTCGACGTTGATCCCTCAGAGCGGTTGGTGGGTCATCATTTTCGTAGTAACGAGCACATCATACAAATGCTGCATTTTTACATTAGCTGCGGTACCATTACAATATGAATCCAACAGAACTGATCTGGAGCTGAGCTGCGGGATTTGGCCCGAGAAGTAACAAGACTATTAAGCTGCCAGACGTACTGGAACCAACGCACGCAGCTTTTTCACGTCACTGCCTAACGCTGGCGGGATATAGAACGGCTCTTCATAAAAGAAGAAGAGAAAATGCTGCGCCTGGTTGGTTTTGAGGATTCTGTTGTTGACAGGCTCGTAATCAACGTAGCAGGTCACACTTCCAAAACTGAAATGTATTGCTCGGGTCGGATAAGGAAGGAACTAAGAGATTGCCAGACGAATGACCATAAGTAATACATTCAGTGGCTTCAGTATTTAACTATACGGTGAAATCCTTCAATACTCTCTTACGTAACACACAGCTTATGCAGAAAAACTTCCCTGTGGTTAAGTCAGGAATTTTCATCATTCTTGTTTTTAATTACAGTAGTACGTTAGCTAAAAACGAACGATAAAGTGTTGCAGTTTTCGTCTAGTCGTCCAAGGAACGTATTGTGGGAGTTTTGCATTGTATTATTTCATTGTGCTTGAAAATTAAAAGACATTCGAAGCTGTATTGTTCCTCTGCTCGTCTCTTTTTACGTGTGAACTGCAGCTGGCCACGTCCTTGTAGGCTAGCTGAACCAGCTGACCGGCCAGTGATGTGCAACTTACAGGGTGTTTCAAAAATGACCGGTATATTTGAAACGGCAATAAAAACTAAACGAGCAGCGATAGAAATACACCGTTTGTTGCAATATGCTTGGGACAACAGTACATTTTCAGGCAGACAAACTTTCGAAATTACGGTAGTTACAATTTTCAACAACAGATGGCGCTGCAAGTGATGTGAAAGATATAGAAGACAACGCAGTCTGTGGGTGCGCCATTCTGTACGTCGTCTTTCTGCTGTAAGTGTGTGCTGTTCACAACGTGCAAGTGTGCTGTGGACGACATGGTTTATTCCATAGAACAGAGGATTTTTCTGGTGTTGGAATTCCACCGCCTAGAATACAGTGTTGTTGCAACAAGATGAAGTTTTCAACGGAGGTTTAATGTAACCAAAGGACCGAAAAGCGATACAATACAGGATCTGTTTGAAAAATTTCAACGGACTGGGAACGTGACGGATGAACGTGCTGGAAAGGTAGGGCGACCACGTATGGCAACCACAGAGGGCAACGCGCAGCTAGTGCAGCAGGTGATCCAACAGCGGCCTCGGGTTCCCGTTCGCCGTGTTGCAGCTGCGGTCCAAATGACGCCAACGTCCACGTATCGTCTCATGCGCCAGAGTTTACACCTCTATCCATACAAAATTCCAACACGGCAACCCCTCAGCGCCGCTACCATTGCTGCACGAGAGACATTCGCTAACGATATAGTGCACAGGATTGATGACGGCAATATGCATGGGGGCAGGATTTGGTTTACTGACGAAGCTTATTTTTACCTGGACGGCTTCGTCAATAAACAGAACTGGCGCATATGGGGAACCGAAAAGCCCCATGTTGCAGTCCCATCGTCCCTGCATCCTCAAAAAGTACTGGTCTGGGCCACCATTTCTTCCAAAGGAATCATTGGCCCATTTTTCAGATCCGAAACGATTACTGCATCACGCTATCTGGACATTCTTCGTGAATTTGTGGCGGTAAAAAATGCCTTAGACGACACTGCGAACACCTCGTGGTTTATGCAAGATGGTGCCCGGCCACATCGCACGGCCGACGTCTTTAATTTCCTGAATGAATATTTCGATGATCATGTGATTGCTTTGGGCTATCCGAAACATACAGGAGGCGGCGTGGATTGGCCTCCCTATTCGCCAGACATGAACCCCTGTGACTTCTTTCTGTGGGGACACTTGAAAGACCAGGTGTACCGCCAGAATCCAGAAACAATTGAACAGCTGAAGCAGTACATCTCATCTGCATGTGAAGCCATTCCGCCAGACACGTTGTCAAAGGTTTCGGGTAATTTCATTCAGAGACTACGCCATATTATTGCTACGCATGGTGGATATGTGGAAAATATCGTACTATAGAGTTTCCCAGACCGCAGTGCCATCTGTTGTTGACAATTGTAACTACTGTAATTTCGAAAGTTTGTCTGCCTGAAAATGTACAGTTGTCCCAAGCATATTGCAACAAACGGTGTATTTCTATCGCTGCTCGTTTAGTTTGTATTGCCGTTTCAAATATACCGGTCATTTTTGAAACACCCTGTAAATGTGCAGCTAACGCTGTTGGGCTGTTGTCCCGTATTATCGCTAAGTCGATGTGCGCGTAACGCAGAGCAAAAAACGTACCCTTATTATCGTAGCTGACAGTACTCGAGACAGTCCCACGTGAAATGGAAATCCAATGAGCTTCCAGCAAACGCGGAAGAATACATAGTGCAATGTTTACATCAGCTTTATTCTTATGATGAACGGATTATAGTTTCAGGTTGTCAGTCTAACAGATTCCACGCGCTACAAAAATTAGATTTTCAGTATTTAATAGAATTATCGACTGGATTAAAAAATTTAAAATACTATCATAATCTATTCATTAAAATGTATAATTTTACATAATATGTTTAATACTATAAGTTGAGATTTAAGTTAGAAACTGTACATGTTTTCAGGCAGCGTAACTCACGGCAATGCAGATACGCAGATTATGTTCATCCAGTGCTTGAGAATGAGAGCACTTAGTGATTTTCAAAAAACTTAAGACGAAATTTCAAACCTTTTCTGAACTCTTTCTCACTGACCCACCTTTCCACCAACCACAAAATAATGAAGAAAAAAAGTCTATCGCTTTGTATATTTTCTCTGTTCATGGAGTTAAACCTGAGCATGAGGCAATATTTTTTTTATTTCTTTACTGCTTACTCTATCCGTAACACATTTTATAGGTAGTATCCACATACACCACTGAATGTTCTTGTGAAATTATATGATTGTACAGTATATAGTTCTTGAGCTGTGATGTTTTATACATTGGAGTTCGATTCTTTAAAGAATCGGAGGTGGAAGGGTTTCATGGTTAGTCCTAAATTCTGATTTTCTGCAGCGGAAACTACATTTCTTAAACCTGAGCTGCTCTAGAAATTAATTTCATAGGAGTTGGTTGAATGAAAATAACAACAATGTATTAATTTACTGATTCGTTTTAGTACAAGACTTGAAACAATACAAATTATTAAAGACTGAAATACGTTTTTTTAATAATCTCTCCTTGTAATGGATTACATTTATTGCAGTTGTTATACCTTTGGCTGCATGGAACTAAATATAATATATCCTTTTTAGATTAAGAGTGGTACCATTTGCAGGAAACCGTTCAATAATTATTTTAAAGAAAGTGTTCAGCATTGCTTCTATAGCTGAAAGAGTTTAGGATGCTTATAAAGTTGCTTTAAGTTTTATTTAAGATTCTAGTTGTCTTTTGATTTACAGAAAAAGAACCACTACTTCTACCTCTATTCAACACGGAATGTCATCTTGCGAAACACCCTGTTTGTGGATAGCTTCCCTAACTCAAAAGAATAATTGTGGGCAGGCCACTTCTTTAAGACCTATCCTATGAATTTTGTATGCACAGCTTATAATGGATAACACCGTTTTAGCCACGAGGCATAGTTCCTAAATTGGGGGATTTACACAATAATCTAATATGACGGGAAGTTTTATGACAAAAACAATCTCTCATTTAAACACTATAATTTATTCATTAAAACATAAATGATTTCAACACATGAAAAGGAGACACTCAAACAGTTGACTAATGCTCTCTGTACAAAATTCTGATTATTGATATATGTATGGCAGTGTTATTCGACTGCATGAGAAATAACACCACGTAAACTCAAGAATGACGGTCTGAAACTCAATTTCAAAACTCGTTATTTCGTGTTGGGAAACAGTGACTGAAAGGTTGGTGACTGACTGAAAGGTTCATACATCCGAAACGTTGAACCTGAGATAGACGATCCTACACTAGCCCACAAGTGCAGAATAAGGATGATCTAGCTTACCGATGGTGCTACGAATGCTCACCGTCATTCAATTGCTGTACGCCGGGATGCACGCCTCTGTCGTGCAGGCTCTCTCGAGAAGACGACGGAGGGTTGCTACAACTGCAACACTGTTTCCTGGACGTCTCCTAACCCAGGAGTCTCTGTGGCCAGCACCACGTCCCAGTCGAAATCTATGACGCCTCCACCGCATCTCAACTCTGAGTACTAAATTCTTGGCTCTCTCTCTTACACCTTGCACTCCTTTTTCCGCCAAACAGTGTCAGTCGTCAATAGCGAAAATATAAAACATTGCAGCCGAATACCGAGGTTTTCCAACAGCATAGATAATCCTACCAAACGGTGCCTAGCGACCAGACGCCACTCATATAGCAAAACGCTCCCCTACTTTATTATGGCTACTAGAACCTGCCATCTTATTACTTTAGGCAGGCCGTAGTGCTCCACACAGACCTCCTAACCTGTACTCATGGCCCGCACCGTGCAGCAAATTACACAGTTGACGCCACGGGCGCTGTTGCCCATGCTGTACTACGTGGAGGTGGGGCTGCTTGGAATTCTTTTGCTTGCACTTTGGTGTTATCTTTTCTTTACTTACTGCAATTAGACTTACTTTTTAAAGAAAAATACAGGAAGTTGGAAGTAGAAAATTATGAATTTATGGTAAAATTTAAGAAGAGAAATGTCCACTCCAGTTCTGTGCTCGTGACGTCACACTCGCCTATGGCACTAGCCTCACAACAGAGGGCCTCTGAAATTGGGAACGGAAGCTCACGAGACTAGTACGTTTCTTTCTGCATCCCGTGTTTTCTAAAGGGGCCATTAGCTGGCTACAAAGATGGTCCGCAAGACATGAGGAAATGACCACCGACTACTGTTTGTGGCGCCTCTCCGACCCCCCGCAGGTACTAGTCTGGGCGAGGTTGTAGAGCTGAACAATGGTTTGCTACCACCTGGGACGTCTCGGCAGCAAAGGATCTGTGAAGTCTAGCTGAGTCTCCGGTCTCCACTCCCAGAAAAGTGCCATTTTCTGTAGGATTCTCTGTTCGTTCCGTCTCAACTCCAACGCACTGTGTCTTCTCACGCATGCAAAAAGCACTTAGAAACCAGTGAGTCCATTACGGTGTTAAAGAAGTTAAATGAACCTACATTGAGCACCATACTACCAGTCATTGTGGACCACGATCTTTAATAAAAACATTCTGAAGCAATCCCCACAGTTATCATCCTGTAACTACACAACCAATCTCAGATGAAATGGAAAAGGCACGCAGAATTTCCTGCCATATTTCAATCTACTTATTTGCGAAATAATAGCGATTCTAATATTGAACGTATGGAACTCTACTAAACCATGATACTTCCCGTCACTGGGGTCCAAATAAAATCATTCTTGATGCAATCTACATCGTTATCATCCACTAATCACGTATCCAATTTCAAATCTAGTGAAAAAGGCATGTAAAGCTGCCTGCCGCATTTCAATACACCAATTTCTGAAATAATAGCGACTAAGTACTGAACATGTGGAGCTCTAGTAAAGAGTTTTCCTCAGTCAAAAGACTCATCTAACTCATAATTAGCTACATCACGATGTCGCCGCTTCCTGTACTCTTCCCCACCACGAAATCCTCAATCCAGTCTCATACCTCGCTTGGTACCCCATACGATCCACTTTTGATAATAAGAATATGTGTGGTGCTGAGTCAAATACCTTTTGGACGTCAAGAAAAAGCATTCAGAAAACAGTGAGTACACCACATCATAAAAGGTAAATGGAGCTACATAGAGCACCATACTACCAGTCACTGTGGTCCAAGATCTTCAATAAAAACATTCTCAATGCAATCATGGCCGTTGCCATACCCTAATTACAAAACCAGACACAAATTAAATGAAAAATACGTGCAAAATTACCTGCCGAATTTCATTCTACTTTTTTGTGCAAGAATAGTGATACTAGTACTGAATGTGTGGAGCTCTATCCACGACTTCTCCTCAGTCAGAAGACTCATCCAACTCAAAATTAGCCACATTAAGGTAACACAGCTTTCTGCACTCTCTACATTACGTATGATATGGTCAATTTATTAATTAAACCTTTAATTATACTAAACTCTAGATTCTCTAACAAAATGGTGGTATCCACACGGATTTGGATATCTCACAAAAACAGCTATTTAGTCCCAATGCTTTTAGAATTCGGTGACTGAAGGAGGAGCTCTTTCACAAAACATGCAACTTTCGTTGAAGAAGAGGAAGGTACAGTAGTACCGGAACTCCATGTGCTATAATGGCGGCATGTATTCTTATCTGACCTAACACAGCAACCGCTTTATACCCTTCAAAGATTAAGGTAATTTTCACACTATAACAATTATATTCCCATTAACTTTTATCGGTGCTATGCGTGATTTAAATTCTTCTTACGAGCAGAAGATGGCACGTAAGTTTATCATCTTACATCTGCTGTTAGGTATCCCTTCTGACTAATACTAAATAGAGAAAAAATGGAAGAAATGCAATTTTTCCACACAAAGATAACGTCGTAGGGACGAAGATACATTATGGAAGTAAGAAATCCGTGACTGATGACCTAAGCTGTTCACCTATGATCACTTGTGTAGATAAATATTCAACCAAGTTTCAGAATATGGGGAAAGTTGTTGGCAGAAGACACACATACAGGAAAATACTTTTGCTTCATAATAAAATAAGAGGAGACTTCTAACTGAGGCATTAATCATCGATGAAGATACATTGCGCATAAAGCGATAACTTAAGCCTGATAAGTGGCAGTGCAAATTGAACCGGCGCTGTGTGTCAGTGCCGGAAGTTTGCTAAACGAGATTCGCTTCCTGCGTTGGCGGTGTGATAAATTCCGCCGCCCCCCCCCCCCCCCACCCCCTGCTCCACGCTACTCGCTCATCCGTGAGTCACTTAGCCGCTACCAGTTTTTACGGGGGGCCTGCTGCCGAATAGGAAGTGGCATGGCTGGCTTTATTGAGCGCGCAGGAATGTGGCCTCGACCTTGAGGGCGTTAGCACCTCACGCGGCCGCGCTTTTTGCACGCTTCGGCCCAGCCGCCGTGCGCTCGCCACAATGTCAGATGCACTAACCTCATCCACGGGGTTTTCCTACTTCACCGCTTTTGTTACGTGCTGTTAAAGATGCGAAGTACTACGCCGTCGTCTCCCCTGCACGATTCCCTCATTAAAAGGCAAGAGCTTGGACCATCTAATATGCACATGGACTGAACTGTTCTCACGGAGATGATATATTGACATGTAGTCATGTCTTTTGTAAGTTAGCACCGTGATAGTAGTTCTAAATTTACAAGAAACTGGTTTCAATAAAAGAAATACGAACAGATAGTCTTTGGAGTTTAAGGTCTTGTCATTGTCGTGATCAACATCTAACTATATCTATATCTACATCCACATCTGTATCATGCAAACAACTGCGAAGTGTGTGGCAGAGGGTACGTCACATTGTACAACTTACTAGGAAGTTCTCCTATTCTGTTCTCGTTACAGAACGTGGGAAGTATGATTACTTAAACCTCTCTGTGCGTGCTGTAATTAGTCTAATCTTATCTTTTCAATCCTGTGGAAATGACTCGGAGGAGATGTGTTATGTGCCTAATACAGTTTGCCGGTTTCAGTTTGCACTGCAGATAACCTTTAGGTCTAGTTGGAAAAGGGAAAGACAAACAACAACGATAAGGAATTACAAAAGTGTGATATTACCGACAGTACCATCAGAAGTTTCACAATTAACAACGAAATACCACGAGAACCCTCACATACCTGACATCTCAAAGTGCAGTTCTTCAATTAAGGTAAAATACAAAGGGTGTGTGTGGGGTAAAAAGAAATGTATAGTCACGTTAAGTGTGCATATGCCATATGTTCGTACATTAAAACAGCGTCAAAAACGATTTCTCCATCATAAAATAAAATAAATCATGAAATTAAGTTTTAAAAGACACATTAATGTATTGCATTCCAGTGTTCAGTATGCATTATACACTAAAATATAAAATACAAACGTAAGAAACAGCCTCATAGTGCAGTGTGCATAGTACATTTTTTGTTCTTGTTTCTATATTTTACAGGACAGTGCGGAATGAAAAAACATATCCAATCACCATAGCTTAAGTCTTCCATCTGTTACAATAACACTTTAAGATGTGGTCTTCGTATTAATGAATAAAACCGTATCACGGAGTCTTACAGTAGGTTAAAAAGGGGAGACGAAAAGAGGGATAGCAGTTACAAAAAATAGCTGTATCTTTTGTCAAAAAATACTGCAATTTAATAAAGACGCTTAATGATACCACTGTGCGAACAATACAGTGGTCGTGAAGTACACCATCTACCATAGCGGGTACACTGACGAGTAATACAGTAGTTCGTTTGCACGTGCCGCAGGCTAGTCTGCACCGACTACTTTCCGTCACGGCCATATAACATGGTTAAAAAAAATAAAAAATAAAAGAACATGTCTTTGGAACGAAGAACAACTTCAGGCATTGCTCACCTACAGCAGAATGTCATCGAAAATGTTAAAGTAAGCTTTACGGAAACATTCATTCGGTTAGTTAAGATTCTCACCAGGTTCTTTTCTTTTGGCAAAATGAATTTCAAGTTCCTCAAGCAAGTCAAGATACCACCCTTTGTTTGCTCTATGCAGAACCTCAATTTATTGCCAGTACTAGTGATTTCATGTTTATCTGTTGATAAATGCGTACCTAGTGCAGTTTTACTTTGTGTAAGCGTATGTTCACTAAACCGATTTTTAAGTGTTCGTCCCGTCTGTCTAATCTAATTCTTTTGACAGTTATCGCACGTGATCTTATAAAACACAGTGGTGTAAATGCTTACCAGCGGAAAAATGCTCCTGTGGAAGCACAAAAAACGCTAAAATGTTCCTCTTCAAAAGACTCTGATAGGATTATTGGGAGCCAGCTGCCTAAATCGTTATTCCACCTTCCTAACCAAAAAGTTTGACATACGAACATATTCGAGGCGCTATACTGTATATGTCTCTCTCTCATTGTTTCCCTTCGTCTTTCTTTGTCACTGCCACTATCTCGACCGTAACTAGACAGCTCAAAAATTTTGCGGGGGATGGGGAGTGGGGAGAGGACCAAATCATTTATTCCCCAATACCTTCGTGTTTAGAATTCCGTTCCTAACTGCGGCTTCCCCTATACCTACGTGTTAAAAACTACCTATCTGGGATCGTCCAGTCTCGCCCCCCCCCCCCCCCCCCCGCCCATTACTTATGTATGGTCTCCACTATTTTTTTGTTTTTCCGTTATCTCATCTCTCTTGCGCTACCACTGTTTCTGCCTCTGCGCGTCTCTTCCACCACAAATTTTTCCCTCCCTCGATCACTACCTCCTCTGTCTATCTGTCCCACTTGCACTGTCTCCTCTCTCTTCCACCGTCGCCGGCCGAAGTGGCCGTGCGGTTAAAGGCGCTGCAGTCTGGAACCGCAAGACCGCTACGGTCCCAGGTTCGAATCCTGCCTTGGGCATGGATATTTGTGATGTCCTTAGGTTAGTTAGGTTTAACTAGTTCTAAGTTCTAGGGGACTAATGACCTCAGCAGTTGAGTCCCATAGTGCTCAGAGCCATCTTCCACCGTCACTGTCTCTTTGCTGCTCTTTTCAAGCACAAAAAAGGCGCGAATACGTTCGCATGCCGAATTTTTGGTGATGAAAGCGGAATGAGGACTCAGGCGGCTTGTTACCCGCTTTTCTTTCTAAGAGAGTCTTTTAAAGAGGAACATATTCACCCGCTTTGTGCTCCGACAGGAGGATTTTTCAGTTGGCTCCATTGTTTTCCTGCTACGGCAAGGTATGCTGCTTATATAAATCGAATTCTGTAGGTCAGTAAAGTTCTGACAGTTTATTTATAGACTTAAAACATTTATATACTTTGACATAGATAAACAGCAAATAAGTAAGCATAATATAAGA
The DNA here is from genome assembly GCF_023864345.2 of Schistocerca serialis cubense. Taxonomy (NCBI): domain Eukaryota; kingdom Metazoa; phylum Arthropoda; class Insecta; order Orthoptera; family Acrididae; genus Schistocerca; species Schistocerca serialis. Next base: position 503,620,582 of record NC_064640.1, read on the forward strand.
TTAACACAAAATCGTTTGCTTTACTTTTTTCTGGATACTTCGCTTATTGGCCAGAGATCACCAAAAATGTCCAGGTTATGATTGTATCTTATAAGAAAAATAATGTAATAAAAAGTATTTTACTGAATTTGCAGTGTTTCCAGTTTCACACAATTTTTGGCTGTTATTTGAAATTCATTTGAGGCCTGTTACGAGCCTTTTTAGTCCAGGCCGGTCGTTGTGGCCGAGCGATTCTAGGCGCTTCAGTCCGGAACCGCGTGACCGCTACGGTCGCAGGTTCGAATCCTGCCTGGGGCATGGATGTGTGTGATGTCCTTAGGTTAGTTAGGTTAAAGTAGTTCTAAGTACTAGGGGACTGATGACCTCAGATGTTAAGTCCCATAGTGCTCAGAGCCATTTGAATCATTTTTAGTCGGTTTTTTGTCCCTGCGGTACCACTTTCGGCATTTTTGTACGGGGTGAAAAAAAAAAATCCGAACCTGGAGGTCGGAATGCGATTCCTCATCTAGATTGAAGACAAATTTTTATCTATCAAAATCAGATCGGATGTATTTTGAAAACGTATGTATGAAAACGAGGTGCTGGCAACACTGTCACATCGTGCTGTGCATCGGAACGTACAGAGGAACGTGTATCAACCCAAATTACCACACCAGCCATAGCTCACTGAGTAGACTGCTGGGACATCCAGCCTACATCCACCATGAAGCTATGGCTCCAGTCCTCGTCAGATTCCGTTTATGTTCCAGACGTCCATTCACTAATTCTCGTCATTTATAAGCAGAACATCATTATGTCATGTGACAATGACGTATCACGTGACAGTGGGATCCATTAAACTGGTCCTATCAATTTCATGTAGGACAGATTCTACTCCTGCTGCTCATATGTATGCTGCATGGTGCCCTCAAAGGCGCCATCTCGATTAGAATGTTTTTCGTCGCCTGGAGCAATGCCTTCGAGAAACCGGTAATTTTCCCCCACGAGTAATGGGTAGAGGTCGCCCAATGACTAGGCGTACTCCACGAACAGAGGAGAACATTCTTCAAACCGTTCACCAGTCACCTCGGCGAAGTACCAATGACAATGCCAGGCAGTTCCAGATATTTCAAAGACTGGCTGTTGATGTGTTGCACGCTGAAGAATTCGATCATATCATTACAGTGATGCTCGAGGAAGAACTGTATCCATGTAATTACACATTAACTCAACACTAGTGGCCGGAATACCGTATTAGACGAGACAGTTTTGTGAATGGCTTTCGCACCAAGTGGAAGATAACGAACATTTTATAAATAACGTGATATGGACTGAAGAATGAAGCTTCACTCGTGAAGGTATTTTCAACCTCCACAACAGCCATTATTGATTGGAACACAACCCACATGCCACCCATGAATGTGGTTTTGAGACACACTTTGGGATAAATCTATGGGCTGGAATCGTAGGAGGAGTGCTTTTGGGCCCTTACCCATTTTCAGCCCAGGTGAATGTGCCCCTGTTTCGCACTTCTCTTTGAAATACTTTTCCTGATACATTAGAAAATGTTCCACTTGGTGTTCGGTGACAACTATGGTTTCAGCATGATGGTGCACCTCCACACTTGGGAAGAAATGTGCGTAACTATTATAATGAAGCGTTTCCAGGGAAATGGATTGGTTGTCGAGGTCCAGTGATCTGGTCTCCATGTTCCTCGGACCTTGAACCACTAGACTTTTATTTCTTTGGCTTTTAAAGGAACAGGTTGATACTATTCAAGCCATGGATGTACACGACCTAATAGCTCGCATGCATGCCGCTTCGACAATGTGAATGCAGGTGTGTGGCGTAAGGTCCAGCAAAATATGATCCAGCAAATGGCGAAATGTTCCGAAATCGAGGTGGTCGCTTTGAACATCTTCTCTAAAGTGAATGTTGCTCCCACGTGTACGTACCTACTGTGTGAAGACAAGTCTAGGTATCAGACGTACAGAATGGAATTATTGTCTGTAGCATAAAGTGCAGTCTAGTGTAACCTACCTACAGTTTTTTTTTGTACCTCAATAGATACAACGATGTTACTGTATCCACTATTATTTTCTAGTGGCTTTATTTGTGAGGAAAAATACGACAAAAATGATTGCTGTAGAACTCCGTCCACGGCAATTTGCTCATCCCTCATCGACAGCAGTACGTAGACCGAGCCCATAGTTTTACTCAGTTGGATGATACGAAATAACGTGAAGGGAAGGCTGTGAATTGCAACTTTATTTCGGATATAAAAATGGCTGTGGTTTTTTTCCCGCTGGCATGTGAATAGATAGCGTGAAATGTGCTGTTTTGTATTGATATTTATGAGTCTGAAGTGTACATAATACGCACATGCATGATAATTTATTCACATGACTTCCATATACATTACGTTTGAGTGCTCGGGCAACGAGATACTGCTGGAAGCCGACGGCGTCAGCGGGGTGGTCAGCGCCAGCGTACTGAATAGCGGCCGCCAGCAACGGCTTCAACGGCCACCGGTCATTGCACTAGCCCGGTTACGGCATCCGCCCATCTGACGAGAGCTCCCCATTCCCACTGTGAGACATAGCCAATGGCCGTAGCATACTGCTGGCTGCTCCGTGACGAATAGTCAAGTATTTCGATATTGTTCCAGGGGTCGGCATTTCCTAGAAATAAGTTTAATTTCTGCAGACCAGAAACAGTATATCATTTTCAACCCAACACCGATCAAAACAGAGCACCTGCAGTGGATGGAGCTCCTTATGTACTGTCGGCAACAGCATAGAATATGCCTGGAAAACGAGTATCCCCACCTAAGGGGGGGGGGGGGGAAGAGGGAGGGAGGAGGGGAAGAAGGTGGGAGGGAAGGCAAGAATGGTTCCGAGCTGCTTCGTCCCTATCCACATACCGAGTTGAAGACACATGCACTGTTGTGCTGGAAGGACCTTTTTGCCATAGTTGTGTGATGTTTCTCCACTGTTTCATCTTCCTGCAGAACCAAGGGCGGGATGCTCTTATAGCGTCACATAGTCGTTGCTATTGTGCTTTTTTAAACAGCTGCCCGCTTATAAGAGAATTAGTTTCTCTCCTCCTCCTAAGACACACTGGTACCACTTACAAGAAAAACACGTCCATCCATCCTGGAATGTTCGCTCAATATTTATTATCGTGTTATTGTTTGGTCCTACCAGCACTACGTTATTACAGAAGTCTTCTAATCGCCATAGCGTGTGGAACTTTCTAACTTAAAATGTGTTTAAGGAATGCTGGATGATGTTAAGTGTATATTTTGAAATATATTCAATGTAACGTTTCATGTTCTAGGTTCAATAATCATTGCAGGAAGCATAGCTTCAGATAACGAGTGTGAGTCTACAGTTACTTAGCTGGAGATTTCATTGATTTTAGTACTACATCCATTGTTTGCACTGTTCCCATCAAAGTATTCGTTTTAATAGCGTAAGATCACACCCTTTACACAATGTGAGGTGAGGTCTGTCGGTACAAATTCATTGTAGCAACCTTAAAAATCACACATAGAGAATAAACAAAAATGAGTGTTCGTGTTAATTCAGTCTCTGCTTTTAAAAAAAATGAGCTGACATTACAGCAATTGACCTGCTGAGAATGTAAACACTTTAGGCAGACATGCAGTGTGTTACTCCATGAGGAGTAAGTGATCTGCGTAATATTCCTCCACTGTCTATTCTTCTGCTCTCTGTACAACAGGAATCTTATCCCTCCCTAGCGAATGTGGATACTGCTCTCCACATGTCGGCGGCAGAACGGATGGATAGGTGCACTGTGAGACGAATAGTACGAAGATTCATGTGTATCTCAGTTACATGGGATGTATTATTTCAATGTTTTTCCTACAGTAGACTGATTTTCCTGAGCTGAGGACTACTTCCAGACAGTGTCAACAGATCCAGAACGTTTGAAAGCTGTCTGCTATTCACCGTTCAATTCTCCATTGCCGCGCGGTCTCATGCGCCTTGCAACGGTTCGTGCTGCTCCCCCCTTCGGAGGTTCGAGTCCTCCCTCGGGCATGGGTATGTGTGTTGTCCTTAGCGTAAGTTAGTTTAAGTTAGATTAAGTAGTGTGTAAGCCTAGGGACCGATGACCTCAGCAGCTTGGTCCCATAGGAACTTACCACCAATTCTCCATCCATGACGAATAGTAAAGTATATCACAATTGTTCCATCTCTGACTGATTTCTGCAGAACGGAAACAGTATGTCACTGCCAGCAGATGACTCTAATTGTCCAACATCAGCAATAGGTTACAACAGGCTTGAAAAACCGGTATACCTACCTACATGACACCGAGCGAGGTGGCGCAGTGGTTAGACACTGGACTCGCATTCGGGAGGACGACGGTTCAATCCCGCGTCCGGCCATCCTGATTTAGGTTTTCCATGATTTCCCTAAATCATTCCAGGCAAATGCCGGGATGGTTCCTCTGAAAGGGCACGGCCGACTTCCTTCCCTAATCCGATGAGACCGATGACCATGCTGTCTGGTCTCCTTCCCCAACCAACCGACCAACCTACGTACAGGACAAGGAGAGGAAGGGAGGAGAGGAAGTAGGAAGGGATGTAAGACTGGTTCTAAGCTGGCTAGTCTGCATCCACACATCGAGGTGAACACACGTGCAGCTGTCGCCAATCTCCTCAGGTGGGATCTTTTGGGGTCGGTTTTTGCGGTAGTTGTGTTACTACTATGTTTGTGAAGCATTTTCCGTCACTTGTAGCAGCATGTATTGGCCTTCCTACACTTCAGTGATAGTTTGCTGCCATATTCCTTCTGACCAAGTATCTGTGTACAAGTTCCTCAACAGCTACACAGTTGTGGGTCGGTAGGAGGCAATTCTTCCTACATTTCAGTGATAGGTTCCTGTCCTGTACCTTCTTACCATATATGTATATGTTTGTATACAACTTCGTCAACAGCTGTTTCACTAGTAGATCGGTAAAAGGCAACTCTTACCGCACTTCAGTGACAGTTTGCTACCCTATATTTTCTTACTGTGTATCTGTGTACAAGTTCCAAGGCAGCTATACACTTGTAGATTTGTAGCAGGCAACTCTTCCTACACTTCAGCGGTAGTTTGCTGTCCTGTACCTTTTTATCTCATATGTATAGGTCTGTGTACAACATCATCAGCAGCTATTTGACTTGTTGATCCAGAGGAAGCAACTCTTCTGACAGTGGCAGTAGGACAGTTCCCCTCCAGTTTCGAGTGATATTGTAGATTAGAGCACACAGAAAGGTGAACACATACACACACATACAAGCGCCCTCAGTTGAGCCCCTTACATCAAGGTGAGCACATCTGGTTCATTTAGTCTGTTGAAGAGGAATAAGATGATCTTGTCTCCTGCAGTGTGGATTGTATGGCTATTTCAAAAAACGTAAACTCGTCCAGCACAGACAGTAGTCCCTACAAGTGGCAAAATGCCTCTTCAGTCCATCCTGCTACATCACTATTATTTACTTAAATGTGTCCCCCTACGATCACCCATTATCACTTCATTCCATTCACCACTTAGGAGGCTATGGACTCAATCCTCAGCTGTATTCTTGCAGGTAACACACTTATTAACTCCTCTCTGTGCAACACCAGCATCTTGTCAACTGAACACATTTCCCTCCAAAATTAAACACAGTGCCTTCCACCCCAGCTCTCTTGCTGCCAATACACAATTGGGATGTGGAGCAGTGAAAAGTGGTGGCAAGTGGGGGCAGCTGTAGGGCAGTTTTGAGAACCCTGTGGTGGTGCTGTTGTGGGCTAGAGCAGTCGGTCTTCAAAATTCGAAGCAATCGTACCCAAACAATCGGAAAAAGTGGGGGCATGGGGCGGCAGTATGTGGAGGTGGGGAGAGAGCTGGTAGTGTGAGGAGACAGGTGGCATTGGTGGGAGACAGAAAGTGGGAGTGAGTGTGTGATGGAGTGTGGAGGCTGGTAAGGGTGGCTGTAGGATATTTTCAAGCACCCTCTGGTGGCAGTATTGTGGACTAGGGGAATCAGTCTTTTCGAACTTCGAGATAAAGACAACACACACACACACACACACACACACACACACACACACACACACACACACACACACACACACACACACACACACACACACACACGTGATCAGAGAAAGAGTTGGTGGGGGCACCAGAAAGTGGGGGTAGGTGGGACCACCACCAAGAACACGTTTTCCACCAAAACTCAAAATAAATAAATAAAGACTGTACCTTATGTACCTAACCTCCAGGAACTCAGCAAATAGTCTTTTTCATGCCAACTCACAAACTGGAGAGTGGAGGGGAAGTTGAGAAGGGAGGGGGGAAGTCGAGGATGGGAGTAGGGAAGTGTGGGAAGGAAGTTGAAGTGGAGGAGAAGAGGAGGAATCTTGGGGAGGGGGAAAATTTGTTCAGAACTGAACAAGGGAGGTGGTGATGAGAAAAGGTGTTCCTTTTCCCATAGAGGTGGGTGAGTAGGAGGGGTGCAGGGGTGGGGAGATTTATCAGAAGGACAGAATATCTTCAGGGAGTCATAAATCACTTAGTATAGCCACAGGTATCGTAAATCAATTAGCATAACAATAACTTAGGGTCATAAATTAATCATCTGTCACATTTTAATTAATTATATATTTATTTCATATCAAAAGTGGTTTAGAACTCTCTTTGCTCCACTACTGCCACTGTGCCTCATTTCCAGTATTAATGAGCAAAATCGCTGAAGATGGGAGAAGGAAGCAGTCATGTAGAGGAGATATTTCGTCCTCCACGTCTTGACCCCACACCCCTGTGCCAAGGGTCTATCCAGTGTGGGATTGGCAACAGAGACCACGTGGCGCCCACAGGGAGACAGGTGTCTCAACCCACGCACCAGTCAGTATTATGTTCAGGGCAGCCCCTACTGGTTGCCCATCCGGCAGAACGTGTTGGTCATCGCTAGTGTTGTCCGCCGACATCTCCATGATACCGTTGGTTGGTTGGGCGGCGTCTCCTCTGTCTTGGGTGTCATGAAGACCCATGGGCAAGATGCGACGCCATTTGTACTAGCGCGGCGACCGTTGTTTGCACATGTGTTCCTCAGTGTCAGACGACAGCAAGGTGGAGCATGGACCTGGTTCGAAGGTCTTGATTTTTACAATGAGGAAGTCAACTAGATGTTGTGGAGAGGTACCAGTCTCCATGGCATCTGTCGCAGGAGTCAGGTGGTGGGATGGCGGGACGTGCCGGTTGGAGAGGCTATGCGACAGGCTGGGTGAAGCCACAGTCCTGGCGAGGGCCACCACGTAACTTACTGGTCGGGTGGTGAGCGTGGGTGACATGGACACTTTTAACAATGGGAGCTGCGCGACGCGTCGTTGGTCACAGTCAGACCGCAAATGGCCCTTCTTCCTGCAGCTGTAACAGGTTTACCATCATTTTTATGATGGCACGGCAGCCTCCGATAAGAATGTAGGAGGACATGTGGCTCTGCAGATCGATACGAACCTGCCTGATACGACTTAAGACGGGGTAGGTTCGGAACTGTACCCATAGTTCGGCGACATGTTCCAGGATGCTATAGTAGGGTGGGCGTGTCGCAAGGAATGGCGTCCGCGTATAGCTCGAATGGCAGATCGAATATCCATATCGTTTGTAAGCTGAGACCACCGTGATCGACGGTAACTGGCCCTTTGTTGCTGTCGGAATGACAGATTGTTGTACACGTTTGTCGTCCTGTAGCACCCTGTCGCTCGTTGCGTCGTTAATCATCTTCACGTACATGGTACCACTAACTATGGGCAGGTGGATTCCAGTGACATTTCATGGTGGTATAAGAAAGAGGGCGCTTCGCAGCGAAACGTGCCCGGCTAGCCCACCTATGATGCGAGACTGCTCCGTAGCGCTGCCGGCGGCAGATTATACTGATTTAATGGGACACCGGCACAGCGTAGACTTCATGCTACCTGTTCTTGGCCACGCTGAAAATAGTTACAACATTGCCAGAGCCTTCATTTTTAAACTGCATTTCTATTAAACCCTCTGGCGGGACTAGATTTTTCTAGGTATATTTTTGTCTTGAATTGGAATGAGGAATCGCACGCTGATCGCCAAGTGCCTCATTTTTTGTTCACGCCGTATAGGCGTGAAGTACCATCATACACAGGCAACACCTGATAAGGCTTTATTGGTGAAAAACGCTGACTAAAAACATGGTGCGGTGACCTCAAAACCCTTGCAATGACCCTGGGATCATTAACATGTGCTCACTACGTCATTTAAAACAAAATTAGCCCCTCAGACCGTATATTAAGTGCAATTCGTATGTTAGCTTTCCACATATTTATGGTAGCTTTGAACTTCTGTGTCTCAGTGACGGATAATGATATCGAAAAAGTTTCAAGGTTCCCCAAGAATAACATCTTAAGAATGTATGGTACAAATTTCGGAGATTTGCCATTAATGGAAGTAACAAATCCCATAGTTGACAATTTTAGTTCCAAAATAACAGCATGGTTTTTTGGGAATATCTTGATAATGAATACAGATATTCGAAAACTGAAAATGACGATTCTAGATGAATGCCTGTAAAACATACAGTCAAAATTTTGCGTTTTCTATGGTTAATTATTTAGGTGGGGTGACCAGACGTACTCTAAATAGAGTACAAGTACTCTTTGTCATCTCCTTCTCTATGTACTCTACATTTTACCTATATTTACACATGCCGTACTCTTTTTGAACTTCGCAGTCTCACATAATCTAAAAGTTCTCTTCGTGTACCCCGGAAGAGACCATTCCGTTAATTGCAGGTAGAAGCTATCTATGTTAAAATGGAGATGCCTTTATTGAGCAGACGCCAACCTGTAACGCAGCGGCCACCACTGTCTAGCCATCAGCGCACTTACCTGCAGAGTTATTTGCCGCACATCATTGTATATGCGGAAGTCAATGTGGGTCTTTGTTGAATTAGTTTGCATTTGCTACCTCACTGTGGACGGTGTATGATCAACTACTGAGCAGCTGTTCAACAAGAACAGTGGAAAAACTGAAATGGCACATCGTAAATGTAAAATTCGAGATCTTTTTGAAAATGACTATCCTGGCATAAAGCGAATTAAAGACGACGATTGCAAGACAAAATGTGCCACCTGCAACGTAATTTTGTCAGTTAAAGACAAAGGTAAGCACGACATTGAACAGCATTTAAAGACGCCTCTGCACAACTTAAAATTGAAACAAAGTTCGACTTCCAAAACTAGGTTGGAAATGTTCTCTTGAACAAAGCAACTGTGTTCAGAGGAGCTGAAACTGCGTCACATGGAACTCGTGTGGTCATATCATAATGTTGCACAAAATCAGTCGTTTAGAAGTATGTACTGTACAAGCAATCTTCTCAAAAAGTCATGTTATCAGTGAATTTCTGTTGCAAGAACTAAATCAGAAGCTATTGCCACAGATGTTCTAGATAACTGATATGAATAAAGATTAAAAGAAGAGAAAAGAAGTCAACAAATTTCGTCGTAGTGGCAAGTGATGCATCAAATAGGAAAGACAAGAAAATACTTCCTGTCCTGATTAGATTCTGCAAATTTTCCAGCGGGCCTGACAACATGAATATAAATGTAAAAGTGAGGCTTCTGCGAGTTTCCATTCTTCCAAACGAGACAGCTGAGACCGTTGCAGAACATCTGTGTTAAGGTGTTAGATGTCGGAAGAAAGAATTACTGGTTATGTTGCGGATAATGCTCCTGTCAAATTTGGCTCTCTGGCAAATACAGGTCAAGGTAAAAATGTGCACTCTATACAGGAAAAGACATTTAAGAAGAAGATACTGACAGCAGGGTATGCTGCACATATTACTCATAATGCACTGGAATCTGCAATGGCAGAGACGATACCTGTTGACATAAATAATATCTGTTACCAGATATATCATCACTTTAACATTTACACAGTACGTATCAATAAGCTGAAAGAATTCTGTGACATTGGAATCCAGTAGCAGCAAGTGCTGCAGTATGGGAAGACTCGGTGGATCTCTCTCTTTCCAGTGGTGGAGTGTATTGTTTGAACCGTTGAAGAGCTAATTTTTAAGTAATACGGAGTCCCCAATAAGTTTAAGAAAAATTTTTGAACAGCAATATAGTGAACTGTGGTTTCCGTTTATTCACGCACAACTTAATTTGTTCAGTAATTTTCTCACAATAATTCAAAGGGAACGTATTATTGCTGTTGAAGTAGCAGCAGAATATAACAATCTACATCAGAAGTTAGAAGACAGGCAAGTGAATATATTTATTGCACTTACGGTAAAGACACTGCAGACCACATTAGCAGAGAATGGTGTTCTGAACAAAACACTGCAGACCACATTAGCGGAGAATGGTGTTCTGAACAAAACTAAGTTTCAGGAAACTGTCAGGACATTTTACTACGAGTGTATCCCATAAATAAAAAAAATTGTCTAAACTATTTATTAAAGATGTGCTTGAACTAAAAAAGTTGTTGTTAAATTCTATTATAACATACTAAGAATTTAAATCATGCTTTGTAATGTACGAAAATATAACTGAATACCATGGTGACGAAAACATTACTTTTGATATTTACTGCGCCATAAAGCGAGTAACTGAAGATTACTTGGAATCCTAGAGAACCAATAATTGCGTCTTCAGAAAAAAATGGAAGATTATTTTACAATGCTGTATGAAGGCTAGTTGTGATTGAAATGAAGAATTTAATAGGTCAGTGGAGTTCATTTTTGCTATTCCAGGAACCAATGCAGACTGAAAGTGTTCAGTGTTATCACAAACTATTGATCATCTGAAAAAATAGGCTTTCAGCAGAGACAATGGAAAGTGTGATGAAAATAAAAACTAACTCGGACTACAACTGCCAGCGGTTCTGGGATGTCACGAGAAAAGAGACCTCCTTTCTCGAAAAAGTGGGAACATCAGAAACACACAATAAAGAGGGACCAAGCTGCAGGGCACAACAATATTAAGTGTTCATATGTTATAATCAGAGAAGGCAATGTTGAATGTATGAATTTTTAAATGAATAAATAAATATTACATCTTTGGACAATTCATTTGATATGTACTCCTTTCCAGTTGGAAATATATGGTCACCCTGTATTTAGGTACGTGCGGCCTACTGTGCAAAAACGTATCAAATCAGGTTTTTGCCGTTTTCTGCACAATTACGATAACTGTAAACATCTGGGTCTTGGTAACATATAATGATATCCATGATCATTACTTGGCTTTATAAACACTACAACTGCAATCGAACGCCGCGAAATGTAAACACACTACTGAGGCATCGGCCTTGGATGAACGACGTGAGCACACTCACGAATTAACATACCACTCAAGTCAATAACACAGAAAGAGAGACTAAAACATTATAAAATATTGACGAGCAATTTCAACAGCATTCCAGCACACGTGACGTCACACCAAAGACAGCCCATTCTCTGAGCATCTTGGCAAATGACTTTCATAGATGTCTGAAATATACTTCTGTGATACATACAAGGGGAAGGTTGAGTCAATAATTAAATCAATGAACACTAAGGACTCTCATGGATATGATTGAGCGTCTAACAGAATATTAAATTATTGGGCTTCACATGTTAGCCCTGTACCTAGCAATATTTGGAATTTGTCCTTTAGGAATGGTCAGTTTCCTGAACGATTAAAGTACTCAGTAGTAAAGGCGCTTTATAAAAAGGGGGAAAGGGATAATGTAGACAATTTTAGACCTATTTCAGTGACATCAGTGTTTGCTAAGGTTATTCAAAAGGCTGTGTATGTAAGGATAATTCATCATTTTATATCACATAATTTGCCATCAAATGTACAGTTCGTCTTTAGAAGACGTTTAAGGACTGAAAACGCTATATTCTATTTTCTCTGTGAGGTACTGGATGGGTTAAACAAAAGGCTTTGAACGCTTGGCATATTGTTTGACTTAACTAAGGCGTTTAATTGCGTTGATCACAAAATATTCCTCCAGAAGTTGGACCATAACGGAATACGGGGAGTAGTTCACAATTGGTTCACATCTTACTTTAACAACAGAAAGCAAAATGTCATTATTCACAGTACTGCGAATAGCTATGATGTGGGGTCTGAGTGGGGTACGCGGTCAATTTGGGGGGGGGGGGGGTGCCCCAGGGAACAGCGTTGGGGCCACTCCTGTTCCTTACTTATATAAACTATATGATCTCTATATTATGGGTAACTAAAAAATATTTCTGTTTGCTGATGACACTAGCTTGGTAGTAAAAGATGTTGTGTGCAGCATTGGCTCGGTTTCAAATAGTACAGTTCATGGCATAAGTTTTCATGGCTCACAGAAAATAAATTAACGCTAAATCACAGTAAGAGTCAAATTTTACTGTTTCTAACACACAATCCAACAGAACCCAGCGTTTTAATTCCACAGATTGTGCATATGATTAGTGAAACTGAACAGTTCAAATTTCTAGGTGTTAAGATAAATAGTAAGCTGTCATGGAAAGCCCACATTCAGGATCTTGTTCAGAGACTTAATGGTGCCATTTTTAATATTCGAATGGTATCTCAAGTAAGTGATCGTTCGACACGAAAATCAGTCTACTTTGCTTATTTTCATTCACTTATGTCGTATCTTATTATACGTATTTTGGGGGAACTCTTCCCATTCTAAAAGGGCATTTTTAACTAAGAAATTGGTGGTTCGGGCAGTAAGTGATGTAAGTTCGCGAACCTTTTGTTGACTCCTGTTCACTATAACTATATATATATATATATATATATATATATATATATATATATATATATATATATATATAACTCCGCCTAAGCCGGTCCCAAGCCCGGTTGTAAAAGGAGGAGGGGGAGGAGTAACACCTCGTAAAAAAACCTTGGTTCACCTGGCCCGGGTGATAGTACCTTGTGAGGGTCCCTTGCCAGGGATACGGCGAAGACCTCAACGGTAGTGAAGACGGAGATGAAGATCATCGGTACGGCGGAACTGGCGGAAGAGGCAAGCATTATCAACAAGATAAAGCATATTGAAAAGCCCAGACACGTCTGTGTGGCAACCACCGGTACTCTGGCCAGCGTCTGTTCACCATGTGAGGTGCGGCTGAACACCAAGCTCCAGGAACTAACAATCCCTGGTTCTAACTACCCAGCATTAGCTGGAACTTAATTACAAGCAGTATGATTCGTACAAGTAAAATTAATATTACCCCAGGTGGCCAATCCACTCGCCCTGTGGCGACAACCAAGCTATCGGATTCTGGGGAGCTTGGGCTCGTACGACAGAGAAAGTCGGAGTTCTCTAGTAAACGTCCACGAAAGTCCCATACTTTTATTGGCACTTTTAACATTCAGACACTAATTCAGACAGGCAAACTTCATAATCTTACAACAGAACTCAACAAACAGAAAATTCAAATCCTTGCTCTCCAAGAGACCAGATTCACTGATTCAGAAACAATAGACTACAACAATTACCGTATCTTTAAAAGTAAAACAGACAAGAAAATTGGCAAAGGAGCTGCAATATTTGGCATGGCTTTTATTGTAAATAAGGACACCCTTGACTCTGTTATAGACATGAATCAAATCAGTAACAGACTAATGACTATGCGAATCAAGCACACCAACAAAATATATACATTTATTAATGTTCATGCACCTACCAACATTGCCAACAAAAAAGAACCGGAGAAGACAGAAAAATTTTGGGAAAAACTCGAAACTGAAATGTCCAAAATTCCAAAGGAGGATGTAAAAATTCTTCTAGGGGATTTCAACGCGCAAATTGGCAAAGAGAGGAAATATAAAAAAACAGTCGGTAATTACCCTGCACACAAATTCACAAACAAGAACGGCATGAGACTCATCGAGTTATGTCAGCAAAACAACCTAAAAATCGTGACAACATCACTTCGAAAAGACCCCAAGAAACAAAAAACATGGAGATCACCAAACCTTCAGCTTGGTGAATTTCAAATAGACCATGTTGCGATCTCCTATGACTTCCAGAAAGAAATACACGACGTTCAAGTCCGCAGAGGGGCAAATATAGATTCTGACCACTACCTTACCAGAGTTAAAATTAAATTCACTCCAAAAAGGAAACGCCAAAGGAAATCACCACTAATTCCCAAATTTGACTTGAAAAATATCAAGGAATCAGAAATTACAGAAGCATGGGATAAACAACCAACAAACAACTGGAAAGATTTCCGAACGAAAATTATACAGAAAGCAAGAGATTTGATTCCGTTAAAGAAAATATCCAAGCATCCATGGTGGAATTCGAATTGTGATAACGCATTAGAAGAGAGACAACAAGCCTTTTTAAATTACAATTGTGACAAATCAGAAACCACACAACAAACATTTTTCAAAGTGAGAAAACAAACAGCTAAAATACTTAGACAAACTAAAAGAAAATACCTTAATGAACAGCTAAACACAATTGAAGAAAACTTTAAGAACCACAACACTCAAGATTTTTATAAAATATTCGCAAATCAAATCAAAGGATACACTCCACAAAATCTCTGCTTCCGGAAACAGAATGGAAAATTGGCACTAACTAACAAAGAAAATTGCCAAGAACTAGCTAAATATTTCTCACAACTCCTAAATTGCCCACAACCAAGTACAAGATTCCCCAGATTACAACCAGAACACACGAATGAGACTTCACTACCACCATCTCAAGAAGAAATTTATAGTCACATTAGAAAACTCAAAAATAATAAATCATCGGGAGAAGATGGAATTGTAGCTGAACTACTGAAAAACCTTGGTCCAAATTCGTTAAAAGAGATCACTAGCATCATCAAAGAAATTTGGCAGACAGAAAATATCCCAGAGGAGTGGAAGTGTGCACTAATTCACCCATTGCACAAAAAGGGAGAGAGATCAGACGTAAACAACTACAGAGGCATTTCACTTTTACCAGTTACCTACAAAATTCTATCTGCATGTCTCCTAAAGAGGGCACAAGAACAACTAGAACATACAATTTCAGACTACCAAGCAGGCTTTCGTCCTAATAGATCATGCCCGGAACAGATATTCAACCTTAAAACTATTTTAAAGATTAAAGCAATCAGGTCAAAACCAATAATCTGCACATTCGTTGATTTCAAAAAGGCATACGATTCCATAGACAGACAGTCTCTATGTCACATTCTCGAAGAACGAGGCCTAGACACTAAAATCCGAAAACTAATTGAACAAACACTAACAGAAACCAAATCAAAAATTAAATTCAGAGGGGAAATTTCGGAACCATTCTCAATTAAAACAGGAGTAAGACAAGGAGATGGGATCTCACCACTATTATTCAATATAGTTTTGGACAAAGTTATGAAAGAGTGGGAAGTAACACTAAGGAAACAAAGCTTTTGGAAGCCAATTGAACTAGGAAGAGGTAAAGGAAAATTGAACATCCCTTATTTAGCGTTTGCAGATGACTTGGCAATTATAACTGACAGTGAAGAAACAGCAGTAAAACAAATTGAGACACTTAAAGAATGTGCTGAGAAGGTTGGCCTGCAAATCTCCTTTGAGAAGACAGAATTCATCTGCTCAAAATTAGATATTTCGAAACTAAAAACAAAGTATGGTGAAATAACTAGAGTCAAGCACTTTAAGTATCTCGGTGAAGTTATTGAACCAACAGGACTTGAGAAAATAGCACAAAAAAACCGATTACAGAAAATCAAGAAAGTATTCGGACTTATTCAAAATATATATAACAAGAAATGTCTATCAAAAGGCACTAAAATCAGACACTACAACACAGTCATCAAACCAACAGTCACATATGCAAGTGAAACACTCTCCCTGAATAGAAAATTAGATTTACACGAAATTAAGAAAGTAGAGAGAAAAATTATTAGAAAAATCCTAGGACCACGATACACACAAGATGGATACAGGCTGCAGACTACCGAGACAACCGAAAAAATATCAAACATCGAGGCAGATATCAGGAAGAGGCGGATGAAGTTTTATGGACATATAGACAGATTACCTGGAAACAGGTTAACTAAACGTCTATTGGACTATATGACATCACTTAAGGCAACAATACCCTGGGTAACTGAAGTTAAGAAGGATTTGAAAAAGGCAAAAATTGACATAACAAACACATCAGACCGGGATACATTCAGAAGAAAAATCGACAAGTGGAAGTTTACTCCAGAGACGGAATCTAAACCTTTCCGACCAAAGTGGACCGAAGAAAGGAAGAAGGCCTTTGGGGAGGCAATGAAGAAATACTGGGGAAATAAGAAGAACATTAAGAAATGTTAATCACCTGCTTATCGTTCTCCCATGGGGACATTCGCTAATAATAATAATAATATATATATATATATATATATATATATATATGTGTGTGTGTGTGTGTGTGTGTGTGTGTGTGTGTGTGTGTTATGGTCGTTTCTTGTTAACAAGATCAGCTTATTCCCAAGAATAAGCAGCTTTCACTCAGTTAATACTCACCAGAAATCCTACCTCCATTTGGATTGGACTGTTCTGTTTTCAATAAGCTACCAAATCGAAACAAGAGTTTGCTCATGGGACACTCCATCTATTCTGTTGAGGAATTCATTGAAAAATTAAGCTGATTCTTATGTCATATTTTTGATTTCGTTTACTTAAACTTATGGCTTGAAATTTCTTGAGTTCGTAAACGTTTTATTTTTGTCTGTTATTACTGTTATGTTGTAGTTTTGATGCATGGACACATTCCATGATCTTGGAGATTTGCTCCTCAATTTAGTCCTACATAACTTGACAGTAGTAGGACAAAGAGAGAGTCGGAACACTCTCCATTGTTGCCAAATTTATTCAAGATGGCGGTGATACACATGCCAATGTCACAATGACATCATAGCAGGAAGTTCAAACTTTGGTGGGAAGATAGGTCAGATGGGCTACCTCCATTAACCTAACGCCCTCCCCTGCCCCCTCCCCAGAAAATGGCGGGAAGTTCAAATTAGTATATAGTCTACAGACCTGCAAACTACTCATAAACTGTCGAAATAGTGCAGTACACTGATGTGCTGAGACGCAAACAACTCGTAAATTACTGAAACACTGCATTACACAGCAAACAGACGTGCAAACTACAGGCAGATTATCTAAATGATGCTTGTAAAAGGCTCTGCAAACAAGCTTACAACACTTAAACAGACGAAAATAATTCAGTGCACAAACACTCATTGCACATAAAGAAAACTTTCAAACTATCGTCAACTGCAGAAGGTGGTAGATATAGCCTTCTCCGCCTTCTGCTCAGTTCGTACTTAAATGGGAATGATCACATACACAAAGCTGCACAAATGGCGGCAATTGCACGAGGTATAGGAAATTTCTAAAATTTTACTATAGCTGATAGGTTCGAAAAAGGTCACTTGTTTCAGCATATGAGAGTGCCAGAAATATGATTCACTAGTGGCTGTAATCATTACATGACTTCTCCATAAGATCCAAGACATGTATGTGGTTGAATAGAAAGACTTGTTTCCAAACCCCAGACAGCTAGTGTACATTTTTACGACCTCAATCAGCACACCATCTACTGTTTGTGATCCTTCTCAATCAGCCATCGCTTATAATCCAGTCGATATATCACCAAACTTCTGACATGGCATCGAGACAGAATGTGTTACAAATACTGGAGAAATATCTAGCGGTGGCGGCGTGAGGAAGTTACCAATACCGGTTTCATACCCTGTTCCCTAGCCGAATCACTTACTAAATTCGATAATTTTGTCACGAGCCTACACCGTCGGCGATGTGTATCCGCACTGATGGTCTGATACTATACAGTCCGGCGATCACCGTCTATATTCAGTGTCACGGTATGTGTCTGGAAAAAAGCACTTCATTCAGAGGTAATACCATACCTCACAATTTATAACGCCAGTATAGCTTTCGACATGGATACTTGTAAGCACCTGTTGAACCAAAACCGCTTGTAACAGTAACATACAGTAGTTATTGCGATCGGGTTTTTAACATCTGGCGGTTTGTAAGACGATTACGCCTCTCTTTCTAAGACACAGTGGTACCACTCCCGAGAAAAAATTATGAGGCATTTCCACTCATTGTTGATTTTCGGTCGGTATTATTTCGTATCGCCAGTAATGAGTTACAGACTTATACTTAGTAATAGGGGATGCATGATAGGTTCGCCTTGAGCATCAGGCTTATAAAGTATGTGTTTATGTTCCGACATGTGTAAAGGAAATGACTATGGATTTGACGTGGAATGCTGTGATAGCAAAAGGGAGAGTATGTCAAGTCATAACAATGGTACAGATATTTCTGTTTACGGAGCCACTGCCGTAAGCAGAGTGTATTTCCGATACTTCACTCACTGTGGAATGTCGTTCAACTGAGACCGCAATCGTAACATTTAATTGTAAGTATAGCGATCAAATATATATGTGACCGATTTCCTAGGAGGATTCTCTCTAGGGGTGCGTGGGTCGCCGGCAGTGGCCTGTGGGGGGAATGATCACGTTTCCTGTTAACGGCAGGAGCCGTCCAAATGGAAAGGCCTGTTGGGATGCCAGAATGTAGCTGACTTAACCGTGCCGTCCTCTAGACGGCTGAATAGCGAACTAATACTTAGTATGTAACTTCCTGGCAGTTTAAAACAGTGTGCCAGGCCGAGACTTGAACTCTAGAGCACTTGCCTGCTAAAGGCAAAAGGCCCTGAGTTCGAGTCTCGGTCCAGCACAAAGTTTGAATCTGCCAGGAAGTTTCATATTAGCACACACTCCGCTGCAGCGTGAAAATCTCATTCTGAACAGTTAGTATGTGTTGGACAGCTTTCGTGATCACGTGGAAATTTGAGAAGATTCAATATGAACATGTGTTTGCGCTGGAACATTATTCTCTCGCACGTAAATTTCTGGTTGACTGCTTCTTCACATTTCGCATCTTTATTTGGTTGAGTGAACATCGATTGTGGTGTGTTGCATCTGGGAGGTGAAATACGCGTGGAGGACACGTTTGCTGGTTCTCTAGACATGAGGAACACCTTAATTGAGTTTGTAAGTTATGAAGATGATTTGAAATCTGTTGTATCACCGACCTCAGTATTCGCGAGTGGAAATATCGGCTTCCTGTATTTTCTTCGAGTTTTCACATACAGGTCTTCGCAGACGGGATAAGTTTCTAGTTACTCAATGGTTTACAGCATACTTTCACCTCGCAAAAATTTAGGGTTTGTAGAGAAATCATTTTCAGTCTGTATCTTTGGAATTATGCTGGGCGAGCGATTGGTAGGATACTGCTATGTGCTTGATATCGGGAAGTATCGCGTAAATGGTATAATATTCTGGCAAACCATGTGAAAATATATGCGTTCTGGTAATCCCAGAGTCTGGAGATGTGTGTAGAAAGTAGGCAAGCAAGCAAATAGGTCAGGGCCAGAAGCAGTGACGCCTTTGTGCCTAGGGGAACCGACTCAGCCTTTGTACAACACTCTTTGCAGTGTATGTACGAATGCCTGGTGGTCGCTACTGCGTCTCCTATCGTAAACGAGGTATAGATTCAGCACATCAATAGCCGTAAGGGAAATGAAAGACTTTTTTTACATGAAAAATTATGTGCACTATAGATACTGATATTTGTTCCAGAACCACGGTTGCAAGAAGGAGACACATCCAGCACATTGCTCAGTGTCGGACTACGGCAGCAATCATAATATTGGATTGTAGTTAGACTGATAAATATGTGTCTGGTTCCCAATATTTTGTGAGTCTGGAGATGGCTGTAGAAAGCATAGCAGCAAGCAAACAGGTTCGAGCCGGAAACAGTAACGCCTTTGCTCTGAGATGGGGACCGCCCATTCTTTGTACAACAGTTCATAGAGTCCGAGAAAGCTTATGGGTTATGACGATTTGGCTCACAGCTTCCCCCGGGCAGATGAATACTGAACTAATACCCAGTTTTCGTTGAGTTGCCCTCAGGACCGCGTGTGTCACGTATATACTCTGCAGAAATTTGAGAAGACTCAATACGACGAGTGATTGTGCTGGGAGTATTGATACCGTTCTCCCAGGATGTGGCGTCGTCCATGGCTACCTGGTGTCTCTCTCTCTGGTTGACACGTTCTTTTGCGGCTGCGGTCATGGGCCGCGTTTCTGGTTCACATGGCTCTGAGCACTATGGGACTTAACATCTGAGGTCATCAGTCCCATAGAACTTAGAACTACTTAAACCTAACTAACCTAATGACATCACACACATCCATACCCGAGGCAGGATTCGAACCTGCGACCGTAGCGGTCGCGCGGTTCCAAACTGAAGCGCCTAGAACCGCTCGGTCAGTCTAGTTTACAGTGGTGGTATCGTCCATCGGCGCTGCCCACCAGCACGGTGAATGCGTGAGATGTATTTGACGATCTGTAGATCGCTTTTGCAGGGTTTAACTGTCAGTGTAATACAGCGATCTGCGCAAAATAGTTTCTTTCCGCTGAAAGTCTAGTCTACAGAAAGAAAAGGCAGACCGTGTGCTTCCACACCGGCAGCCATCAGTAATTTGGCTATTTTCGTGAACAGGTCCTGTTAGGACAGGGATTTCCATTCAGACAAGCTGAGATGTCACGAAAGCTAAAACAAAAGCGAGGGTTAACTATTTCTGTGAAAGTTTACCAATACCTAGAAGGGACTGATAAGTAATGGACAGGCAGTCACGTTAGGATCGCGAGGGAGAAAGCATTCGGTGTTGGTCTAGGCCATTTTCGTTAACAGATTCTGAAAGCATTGCAGAAATTTTCTTTACCGCTTCCAGAAGGGGGCTTGGCTGTTATTTAAATAGACATGAGACATCAGTATAACAATGAGAGAATTTAACTGCACCTGCACGTGTGAGTCGCTATGCAGACAATTAGGCCTGCGCTGGACCCGCAGGTATTGGTGGTGGCTGGGTAAGCACGAACGCGGCCTGGGGTGTATCGTGTGTACTATTAGAATAGCTACGAATAATGCACCCTGTGCTATTCTGGGAAGCATTGGAACAGAGTTCTATAGCACGACCTGTGACGTCAGTGTCCACAGGTAGAGAGGTTGCACGCCAGCGATGGGAAAAACGCGCGCGCTGCCCAAAGGATGACTTGCATCTCATTTACATAAACGTGTTACATCAGTAAGACACTCGAAGAACTCTTATTGTAGACACACCTTTCACCTGCTGTCGGCACTGACCTGAGAGCAATAGTTTGCGCAGCGGCGCTAGCTTGCCACCAGAAGTGGCTCGCGGCGGCATCTGTGCGTGCACGCATTGGAACAGTTCACTGTTCACCGTGGTTAACGATTGTTCAAAAGAGATTTTTTATGTACAATGAGTGTTTGTGTACTGCATTATTTTCGGCTGTTGAAGCATTGTGACCATGTTTGCAGAGCCTTTTACATGCATTATTTAGATAATCTACCCGTAGTTTGTACGTTTGTGTGCTGTGTACTGCATTTTCGGTAATTTGCGAGTTGTTTGCGTCTCTGCACATCAGTGTACTGCACTATTTCGACAGTTTATGAGTAGTTTACAGGTCTGTAGACTATATACTACGACCTCAAGCATGTCAGGTTGAGTGTTTTGTATCAGTGTAATAATGAACTATGTGAAATTCGTCCCTAAATAAATTGTTCCAAAAATAAATAAATTACACTCCTTCCTCTCTCCAGAAGCCCAGAACAGGCTGGGTCCTTTTCCCGACATTTTCCCCCTCCAGACCGCCATCTTGGGTTACATCATGGGAGGGATGACAGTGCCCTCTGCTGGCAGTACTGTCTACTAGGTCAGTGGGACTCCAGACCTTATGGTTGACACACTGGTTTAGATTAGTGGAGGTAGCCCAATTGACCTATCTTCCCGCCAAAATTTGGACTTCCTGCCATGGTACCATTGAGACTTTGCCATATGTATCACTATTATCTTGGATACCCTATCTTGAATATATTTGGCAACAATGGGGAGTGGGGAGACGCTCTCTTGACATGTAAGTAAATAAATCTGACTGAATTTCTGACAACTTTTCGGAGAGTACTTTATTATAGATAGCTGCAACATCTACGATAATGTGAGGTTAGTATAAATATTGTCTGCAAGTCATTTACATACGCTCTTAACAGCACGTGTCCCAACACACTTCCCTGGGCGCACCTGAAGTTACTTCTGCATCTGTCGATGACTCTCCAACCAAGGTAACATGCTGTATTCTTCCTGCTAAAAACTCCACGCTTGACATCCCATATAATAACGATATATGTGGTATTGAGTCAGATACCTTTTGGAAGTCAAGAAATACTACATCCACTTGATATCCTTGATACATGCCTTTCAAAATGACGTGTGAGAAAAGCGCGCGTTGAGTTTCACATTACCGATATCTTCGGAATCCATGAGGGGCGACATGGAGAAGGTCATTCTGCTCGAGACACATCATCGGATTTGAACTGAAATAAGTTCACATCTACATCTACATTTATACTCCGCAAGCCACCCAACGGTGTGTGGCGGAGGGCACTTTACGTGCCACTGTCATTACCTCCCTTTTCTGTTCCAATCGCGTATGGTTCGCGGGAAGAACGATTGCCGGAAAGCCTCCGTGCTCGCTCGAATCTCTCTAATTTTACATTCGTGATCTCCTCGGAAGGTATAAGTAGGGGGAAGCAATATATTCAATACCCCATCCAGAAACGCACCTTCTCGAAACCTGGACAGCAAGTTACACCGCGATGCAGAGCGCCTCTCTTGCAGAGTCTGCCACTTGAGTTTGCTCAACATCTCCGTAACGCTATCACGGTTACCTAATAACCCTGTGACGAAACGCGCCGCTCTTCTTTGGATCTTCTCTATCTCCTCTGTCAACCCGATCTGGTACAGATCCCACACCGATGAGCAATACTCAAGTATAGGTCGAACGAGTGTTTTGTAAGCCACCTCCTTTTTTGATGGACTCTCCCAATGAATCTCAACCTGGTACCCGCCTTACCAACAATTAATTTTATATGATCATTCGACTTCAAATCGCTCTGTACGCATACTTCCAGATATTTTACAGAAGTAACTGCTACCAGTGTTTGTTCCGCTATCATATAAACATACAATAAAGGAGCTTTCTTTCTATGTATTCGCAGTACATTACATTTGTCTATGTTAAGGGTCAGTTGCCACTCCCTGCACCAAGTGCCTATCCACTGCAGATCTTCCTGCATTTCGCTAAAATTTTCTAATGCTGCAACTTCTCTGTATACTACAGCATCATCCGCGAAAAGCTGCATGGAACTTCCGACACTATCTACTAGGTCATTTATATCTATTGTGAAAAGCAATGGTCCCATAACACTCCCCTGTGGCACGCCAGAGGTTACTTTAACGACTGTAGTTGTCTCTCCATTAAGAACAACTTTCTGTGTTCTGTTTGCTAAAAACTCTTCAATCCAGGTCTGATATTCCGTAGGCTCTTACTTTGTTTATCAGGCGACAGTGCGGAACTGTATCGAACGCCTTCCGAAAGTCAAGGAAAATAGCATCTATCTGGGAGCCTGTATCTAATATTTTCTGGGTCTCATGAACAAATAAAGCGAGTTGGGTCTCACACGATCGCTGTTTCCGGAATCCATGTTGATTCCTACAGAGTAGATTCTGGGTTTCCAGAAACAACATGATACGCGAGCAAAAACATGTTCTAATATTCTACAACAGATCGACGTCAGAGATATAGGTCTATAGTTTTGCGCATCTGCTCGACGACCCTTCTTGAAGACTGGGACTACCTGTGCTCTTTTCCAATCATTTCGAACCTTCCGTTCCTCTAGAGACTTGGCGGTACACGGCTGTTAGAAGGGGGGCAAGCTCTTTCGCGTACTCTGTGTAGAATCGAACTGGTATCCCGTCAGGTCCATTGGACTTTCCTCTGTTGAGTGATTCCAGTTGCTTTTCTATTCCTTGGACACTTATTTCGATGTCAGCCATTTTTTGGTTTGTGCGAGGATTTAGAGAAGGAACTGCACTGCGGTCTTCCTCTGTGAAACAGCTTTGGAAAAAGTTGTTTAGTATTTCAACTTTACGCGTGTCATCCTCTGTTTCAATGCCCTCATCATCCCGGAGTGTCTGGATATGCTGTTTCGAGCCACTTACTGATTTAACGTAAGACCAGAACTTCCGAGGATTTTCTGTCAAGTCGGTACATAGAATTTTACTTTCGAATTCACTGACCGGTTCACGCATAGGCCTCCTTACGCTAACTTTGACATCGTTTAGCTTCTGTTTGTCTGAGAGGTTTTGGCTGCGTTTAAACTTGCAGCGAAGCTCTCTTTGCTTTCGCAGTAGTTTCCTAACTTTGTTGTTGATCCACGGTGGGTTTTTCTCGTCCCTCACAGTTTTACTCGGCACGTACCTGTCTAAAACGCATTTTACGATTTCCTTGAACTTTTTCCATAAACACTCAACATTGTCAGTGTCGGAACAGTAATTTTCGTTTTCATCTGTTCGGTAGTCTGAAATCTGCCTTCTATTACTCTTGCTAAACAGATAAACCTTGCTCCTTTTTTTTACATTCCAATTTACTTCCATATTCAGGGATGCTGCAACGACCTTATGGTCACTGATTCCCTGTTCTGCGCTTACCGAGTCGAAATGTTCGGGTCTGTTTGTTATCAGTAGGTCCAAGATGTTATCTCCACTAGTCGGTTCTCTGTTTAATTGCTCGAGGTAATATTCGGATAGTGCACTCAGTATAATGTCACTCGATGCTCTGTCCCTACCACCCGTCCTAAACATCTGAGTGTCCCAGTCTATATGTGGTAAATTGAAATCTCCACCTAAGACTATAACGTGCTGAGGAAATTTATGTGAAATGTATTTCAGATTTTCTCTCAGTTGTTCTGCCACTAATGCTGCTGAGGCGGGAGGTCGGTAAAAGGAGCCAATTATTAACCTAGCTCGGTTGTTGAGTGTAACCTCCACCCATAATAATTCACAGGAACTATCCACTTCTACTTCACTGCAGGATAAACTACTACTAACAGCGACAGAACACCACCACCACCGGTTGCATGCAATCTATCCTTTCTAAACACCGTCTGTAAAAATTTCGGCAGGATTTATCTCTGGCTTCAGCCAGATTTCCGTACCTATAACGATTTCAGCTTCGGTGCTTTCTATCAGCGCTTGAAGTTCCGGTACTTTACTAATGCAGCTTCGACAGTTTACAATTACAATATCGATTGCTGCTTGGTCCCCGCATGTCCTCAATTTGCCCCGCACCCTTTGAGGCTGTTGCCCTTTCTGTACTTGCCCGAGACCATCTAACCTAAAAAACCGCCCAGTCCACGCCACACAACGCCTGCTACCCGTGTAGACGCCTGCTGCGTGTAGTGGACTCCTGATCTATCCAGCGGAACCCGAAACCCCACCACCCTATGGCGCAAATTGAGGAATCTGCAGCCCATACGGTCGCAGAACTGTCTGAGCCTCTGATTCAGACCCTCCACTCGGCTCTGTACCAAAAGTCCGCAGTCAGTCCTGTCGACGATGCTGCAGATGGTGAGCTCTGCTTTCATCCCGCTAGCGAGACTGGCAGTCTTCACCAAATCAGATAGCCGCCGGAAGCCAGAGAGGATTTCCTTCGATCCATATCGACACACATCATTGGTGCCGACATGAGCGACCACCTGCAGATGGGTGCACTCTGTACCCTTCATGGCACCCGGAAGGACCCTTTCCACATCTGGAATGACTCTCCCCGGTATGCACACGGAGTGCACGTTGGTTTTCTTCCCCTCTCTTGCTGCCATAGCCCCATTACGCGCCTGACGTTGGAGCTCCAAAGTACAGTAAAAACTCGATTAACCGTCACTCTTTAAACGGTCAGTTTCTGTTAACCATCACTGCTGTAACAGCATAATAATACTGTAATAACAGAGTGCTCTAAGGTGCAGTGACGCGTTCGCTTTGTTTATTTACACTATTTTAGTGGGAAGTGAATGTACGCGCCCGCCGTAGAATGGTACATAAAATATGACATTCAGTTGACGTGCTAACACATCTCCCCCTTTTCTTGTCTTTGTCTCACTTGTGAGTCAACAATCACCACTGGATCGGTTTCTCGTTGTGGCGAGAAGACTGTAATTGTCGCAGTGTATCTAGCGGGCTGTGCCGCGTTACGTGTTTTCCACATGAATAAGCTTTATTGACTAATATTTTACACTACCGTATTTAGTGCAGGTGTGTGTGGTACAGTGACTTGATAAAATGTCTGAAAAACGTAAACGTGTTGTTTTAGGACTTAATCAAAAATTTGAAATTGTAAAATGTTTAAGAAAGGGCGAAACTGCGACAAGTGTAGGGCTGATTTATGGTACTGGAAGAACAACAGTTAACGATATAAAACGTGATGCTGATAAAATAGAACAACATCTGTCAACCATGCAGAGCATGGATGGAGATGTACGAACAAGAAAGACAATGAAACCTGCAAAATATGATGAATTGGACACTGCAATGTACCGATGGTTTATACAAGCAAGAAGTCAGGGGATTCCACTTTCAGGGCCTATAATAATGGCCAAGGCTGTTGAAATGAACAACAAACTTGATGGTGATTGGTCTTTTAAAGAAAGTATCGGATGGATCGACAAGCTTAAATTTCGTCATGGCATTCGCCAACTTGATATCAGTGGAGAAAAACTCAGCGCGGGTAGCTCTGTAATTGCTGAGTTCCGGGAACAATTTAAAGAAAAAATGGCTGAATTGAATCTTGTTAGGGAGCAAGTTTACAATTGTGATGAAACTGGGCTTCATTGGAAGGCTTTACCACAAAAGACATTAGCATCACTCTCTGAAAAAGCTGCTCCAGGTTTCAAAGTACAAAAAGATCGCATCACTGCTATGGTTTGCGCAAATGCGACCGGCAATCAAGAAAACCTCGTGCATTCAAGAATTTGAATATGAATGCTCTCCCTGCAAAATACTAGGCCCAGAAGAGTGCTTGGATGGATCAATCGATTTTTTCTGACTGGTTTCACAAACAATTTGTACCTCAAGTTAGAGCACATTTGGCTGAAAAAAAAGTTGCCACAGAAAGCGCTATGGCTATTAGACAATGCCCCAACGCACCCTACTTGTGAAATGAAAACTGATGACGGCAACATAATATGTCTCTTCCTTCCAGCAAACACAACTTCACTTACACAGCCCATGGATCAGGGAATCATCGAAAACATGAACCGTCGTTATAGAAAAATATTTATCAAAAGTTTGCTCTCATCTGATGAATCAACATTTGTAAAACAGTTTTTGAAGTTCTTACAGTTTTAAAGATGCCATTTTCAATGTTGCCAGTGCATGGAGTGATTTGTCAGTGTCAAATCTCAAGAACGGCTGGAATAAACTTTGGCCTCAACCTAGAAGTGAAGAATCGGAGGAACCTGAGTGTGTGACAGTTGACGAGATGGTCAGTTTGTGCGATAATTTACAAATCAGCACAAATTTGACGTCAGAAGAAGTATGAGAGTGGTTAGAGTGTGACAAAGTGGACGGGGGTTTTCGTATTTTGAGTGATGACGAAATTGTTGCCAGCGTAAGTGCCACCAAAGGAGAAGAAGGAGGGGCTGATGAAGATGAGTGTTCAAACCATGAAGAAAAACAAACTATTAGCCACTCAGAGGCCGAAACAATGCTGTCCAAGTGTATAGAATGGTTTGAAAGTCAAGAAGAGGTTAACGCAACACAGGCACTACTGCTCCGAAAAATACGAAATATTGCCGTGGTGAAAGCTCGAACATCAAAAAGGCAGAAGAAATTGACTGACTATTTACAAGCTAGATAAACTATTTCACCTGTAAGTTTATAGTACAGTACAGTACCATTCTACGGCGGGCGGGTACATTCACTTCCCACTAAAATAGAGTAAATAAACAAAGCGAACGCGTCACTGCACCTTAGAGCATTCTGTTATTACAGTATTATTATGCTGTTACAGCAGTGATGGTTAACAGAAACTGACCGTTTAAAGAGTGACGGTTAATCGAGTTTTTGCAACTTTTTTAGCTACTGTACGGATGTTTTTATCATGTAATAAATAGTTTTATTTGCTATTACAATCGTGTTTAATTTGTTTTCGCTCCGAAATATTACTATATTACAGTGAGAGTGATATGTGTCTATACATAAAATAATTGATTGAGTTTAGGTTTTGGAGGAATACAGTGTTTCTGTTATCCGTCTATTCGCTCAACCGTCACGAACACGGTCCCGAAGATGACGGTTAATCGAGTTTCCACTGTACCAGTAAGCCCACCCTCTGCGACCGTCTGGAACTTGCAGACTGAGGGGCAACCTCTCGAACAGGACAAGCAGCCATGTCCGGCCGAAGATCAGTATCAGCCGGAGACAGAGCCTGAAACCATTTCGTCAGACAAACTAGAGAGGCCTTCTGTTCAGCCCTCCAGAATGTCTTTCGCCACCTCCCACACCTCGAGACTACCTCCCACTCTATCACAGGTGAGGGGTCAGCCTCAATTTGGGCACTATCCCTGGCAGCCACAGTCGTAGTCCAATCGGGGGATGCGTGGGACGAGATGGCCGTCCCCAACAAACCCCCATCCGGACCCCCACAGTGATGCCCATTGGCAACAACCTCAACTTGTGTGACCGAAGCCAAAACTGCCTGAAGCTGGGAGTGAAGGGATGCCAACTCAACCCGCATCCGAACACAGCAGTTGCAGTCGCTATCCATGCTAAATACTGTTGTGCAAAGAACGTCTGAACTAATCTACTGAGAGCACAAACAATTCGACACAAAATTTAAACGGTTATTAAAATACAAGATTGCCTACTAACTGCAGTAATGCTGCTACTTGCGCACTGCTGACACGCTGGTCGGCGGCGGGAGACTACGCGATTTTACACTATTCAGGTACTAAAACGCGATGCTACAACTCTCAAATACTATAATACGCCCAAAATTTATGAATTAAACAATGCAAGTACCCCTAAACACGCAAAGAAATTAAGAATTAAACTATGTAACAAATAAGTGAGCTAAGAGTATACGACTTGCTGCTGGCAGCTGCTTGTCCAACCTGACTTTCTACGACTAATGAATGTCAAAGATATTGGACAGTAATTTTATGCATCACTTCTGCTACCCTTCTTGTCGGTGAGTGTGGCCTGTGCTTTCTTCGAACCAATGTTGACGATTTTTTGTTCGGAAGATTCGAATGTATTTCGGTTACACGTAAGGACTTAAATCACAATTCCATGATGATATTAGAAGTACGATTTTCCCAATTACATTCCATTGTCTTAGCCACCGTTTAGTATGTCCCTATTCTGCAACGGAAATAAAAGACAAAGATAACACGAAGTACAAAAATTATTTCCCAGCGAGTTACTCCATGTTGCGATATACATATAAACCAAATTCATAAAACCCTCATAAACCATCATTTGTATATTTATAGATTAGTTTCTTAATAAAAATTATTACTTTCCCTCTTTTTCGCACTGAGGGCTCAAGAAATTAAGACACTTTCCGGCAAATATTCCTCCATTTTTAGATGAGTACTTCCCTGAACAGCTTCTTGATAACCAAAGATAGATAATCTGTTTTTTCTCTTATTATACTCTGGCGAGTAGAAATTCTTATTTTAGGAAAGTGCAGCTCATCTGTAAAGGAGATCGCGCATAGAACGCTATTGCAATCCATTCGTGAGTACTGCTAGAGTGTTTGAGAGCCCCATCAGGTCAGATTAAAGGAAATCATAGAAGAAATTCGGACGCGTGCTGTCTGATTTTTCACTGGTTGTTTCAATCACTACGCGAGTATTACGGAAATGGTTCGTGAGTAATGTTCCTAGGTTTCACAGTGTTCCCTATTGGTTCAAAAACGACACGTTTCAGCTGAGCAGGGCATCATCAAGTTATCTGGAAGTGCAATGGGAAACGGACATAACAAATAACCGGACGTGGTCCTAACCTGAACTATTATACTCAGAAGTGAAAACCAAAAACGTAAATATATGCCACGTTAAGGATAGGAAAGCACTTATAAAATGTTATAATTACTCCCAAAAAGCATTCAACACTTTACTTCTTTACTAAAAAGAATCATAGAATAGAACATCAAAACAGAAAGATTCCTAATCAGGAATAGCTTTCTTATTGTATGTCTGCTCCCCAAATCTGATTATTGCATTACGTACCTCTGTCTCATTCTTTTTTTTTAAATTTTTACTGTTTAATTGTACTACGTTTGCATCTTTAGCCGGCCGCTGTGGCCGAGCGTTTCTAGGCGCTTCAGTCCGGAACCGAGCGACCGCTACGGTCGCAGGTTCGAATCCAGCCTTGGGTATGGATGTGTGTGATGTCCTTAGGTTAGTTAGGTTTAAGTAGGGGACTGATGATCACAAATGTTAAGTCCCATAGTGCTTAGAGACATTTGAACCATTTTTTTGCATCTTTAACCCCATGCCTCTTTTATTGGACAGCATTCTGTAATGTTATTTACACAGTTCATTTCCGATTTAACGCGTATGTAGCTCGTTTATTGGAATTTCCTTCTCTCTACTGTAATGATTTTTTATTGATGTTTTGTATCTGCGTTTGGCGCCACCTACTGCCTGTTATTTTTACTACCACCATGAGTCGGCGCTCATTCTATCGTTACTGTGTAAACACTGCATGAGCGCAAATTGGCCCCCGGCCGTTAGTTCCGTGATCATGTTTACAGTTTATGAGTGTGATGCTATTCTACGGCGCTGTAACTGAGACCCAGGCGAGGTAAACAGATGGCTACATTTTTTAAAGTATTCTCCTGTAAGTCTATTCTTCATAGTTTTTATACCATCTCCTACGGAGCTCTTCACGTTCGTTTACCGGGTATTTTAGGTGTATTTGGCGAATGATTTTTGGCAGTAATTATAGCATTTTATACATGCTTACCTATCCTTTACGTCGTATATACTTACGATTTAGGTTTTCACCTTTGAGTGCAGTATTTTAGGACAGGACCACGTCCAATTATTGATTATGTCCTTTTCCCATTGTACTTACAGATAACCTGATGTTGCCCTACCTGGGTGAAACACGTCGTTTTTGAACCAATAAAAAACAACCTAGGACTATTTTTAATATTAATCACAACGTAAGGTTGCTGCACCACCGCCCCACAATGAACTGGAATGAAATTTATGATGCTTTGTGAACTCAAATGAGAATTCCTGGCATGAAGAGGACGTTGTTTCGTGAAACATTAGAGAGAAAAGTTAGAGATCTGTGGTTTGAAGCTGACTGCAGAAAGATTCTGCTGTTGCCGATGTACACTTGACAGCAAAAAAAGTGGGTCACTGCCAAATACAACCAACATAACGTAGCTGTGTTGCAGGTCCTCTAAACACCAAAACCCCATGGGGTACAGTCGTCTGACTGCACACAATGGGTACCGCAAGAGACTACTAAGAGACCAAAGGTCTTTATGGCAGTCAGTCTAAGCGTCAACTAATATCGTCATACAAAGCATATTAGAAAACACATTCTTAGCGATGAGACACCCCATAACACTCATAAACTAACCTTAATTACAACAAGTGACATTAGAAAGTTCTGAGAAAAAGGATTATTTTACATATATCGTACAGTAAGCCTTAGTCAAAATTAAATACTTGAGACAATATATGGAGTTACAAAGCTGTACGGCAATTGGAAAAAAGTTTTTCACTCCCTAAAAGGTTTTCCATCCACGTGCTGAAGGTCGCTCAGCGGCGAGTGGCTCTGGAAACTGGATATTGGATGAACCAGTAGAAAAATGCGATTAACGGCATCAAGCACTCTAAGGAAATCTCAAAATTAACAGCGAATCACCAGTAATATCATTGTTCTCGTAACACATCAACAGCTACGTGTACACAAATTTGAACTTTAAATGAATTTACCAACGACGTCGTTCTGGACCTGGATTCAAACCCAGCACCTATAGCCATTGCTAACTAAGCTAAGTTTTGTTTGTGCCTTATTGAGACCGTATCACTAGGCATAAAGAGACGTGAAGTATAGACGTTTGCACCAGTATCAGTTATCAATTCAGATCCTGAAAAGAATTACGAAAATGTTTGTACTGGACTGGGAATCCTGTCATAACAGTTACCGTCCTGGGAACTACCCCAACGACGTTTAATATAGTGTCATACACAAGGAACAAGGTATGATCATGTTTAAAATTGAAATGCCATCATATAATGCTTGTGACCGGGATGCGAACCCAGCACCTAATCGGATTGTTAACGAAGTACAGTCATGCTCAGAAGTATCCGAACGACCTGGACTTCATTTCGCCTGATTCCCATGCAACCCACATAACGCAGCTGTCTAGCAGGTCCTCTAATCGCTCCTTGATACAGTCGTTTGGCTATCGAAAAGGGTTCCAACAAGTCACCCCTAGAAAACACTGCTCTCTATCGCTATAACTCAGGATGTAAAGTAATACCACGATACTAAAAATATCAGGAAACACATCATAACAGGTAAGACTGTCCTTAAGGCTTGTAAGCTCGCATTTATTGCAATAACTGACATACCTGAAATGTTAGCACTCTCATTACTACGTCAGATAGGTAATGCCCGTAGTACGTTCGTCGTATTTATGATTTCCTCTTCAAAGTAACATACCATACTTGTTATTTAACACAAAATGTCATTAAAAATTTACGTTATTCACGAGCAGCTAGTTGAGAATATGTTCGAACTTCAAATGACACGACGAAACGACTCGTTCTGCATATGGATTCAAACACAGGTCATGCAACCTACGATTTCGAGACTGACGGAAATTAACAGTCATTCCTGACTAGGCATAAAGAGAGTGACATACCTCGATTTTAGACAGTATCGGTTAACAAATATCAACTTTAAGTTACATAACGTAAACATTTTTCACGGTCGCGAATTCCTAAGCAGCATCTATTGTCCCTGTTAACGAACTACGAGAGATGTTAAATACTGCTTCTCCACAAGTAACTTACTTGAAATGCAGTGAGGTAAAACTTTGTGTTGGACAGGGATTCGATCCCAAAACCTAATCGGATTGTTATCGAAGCACAATCACCTTTGACATATCGGATTTTCTGGGCAGTAGCTAGATGTATTAAATGAAATGACGAGACGAAACATTAATTTTTTCCTTCCCAGGACTCCAACCCGGCACATATCGCTGTTATATTCTAGAGAAAAGGAACGTTAAGTATGGGTTTGTTACACCAGCAGCGACATGTGAGCATGTTTGAACTAGAAATAATACGACAAAGAGTTCAGTGCTGACTAGGAATCGAACCCCACAAATATCGTTGTTGAACACACAAAGAGACGTCAGCTACCGATTTTTTCTCCACCAGCAGCTCGGAATACCATCCTTGAACTTACAGTGATCTCGCAAATAGTTCTGTATCTCACTGGGAGTCAAAAACTTCAGATATCGTTAGTGTTGACAACGAATGAAAATGCATTAAAAATAAAAATTATTATCCACCACCAGATAGCTGTTCTCATGCTACAGCTTGATAATACATAGTGAAAAGTTTAGTGCTGGGCCAGGATTCCAACCCATTCATGCGCAATATGTAGAGATGTTGAGAAATCTGCAGTTATGAACAAACAACAAGTTGTAGTCGAGCTGTATTGTCACGATGGGATCAAATTCCGCGTTAAGGACGGTCGGAGTGGCATTCCCAGATAAGAACCAATATTATCGAAATACAGAAGCTCAAATAAAATATGGAATAAATGTCCTATGACCATGCACAGGGCTTGTTACGTCACTAGAAATAAATAACTAGTATAAGGAAGGTTTCTACATGTTGCCATTCCTTACTTTACTGTGGTTCCCCTTAACGTCTACTTGGTAGAGAAGGAATATCATGTTTAATGTGATTTTCAGACCACAATACCATTATACCTTCTTCACTTTGCGTAGCCAGAAGAGAATACAATCTGCCTCTCCATATAAAAAATCGTCAGCAGAAGTTGGAATCGAACTGAGACCATCATCATATGAAACAATCATCAATCCAACAGTCCACCAAAGCCTCTTCTCTGCAATTCATTTCTCTATCATAGCACCGTTACGGCACACAAGATGAGAATTCTGACACACAGGCTCCCTGTAGTGGTTTGCAGGATGCTCAGTACATTCATTTACTTGGCTGACCGAATCGCCATGAACTAGCTTCCTTGGCTACCCAGTGCATACATTCGACTCTATTTTGTAATCACCGAAATAAAATAACGTAACTGCCACATATACAGAACTGCCAACAGTGTAGGATGCAGAAACTTAAATAGGAAGTGTTCCTTTCCATTTGAGCTACTCTATTGCGCTATCTGTTTGTTGAAACCATCGTGCAGTGCAAAAGAAATGCTGTAACTGTCTGTCTCTCAGAAGTCTATATCCGGCCATATACAGTATCTCACAGCACTGTGGAATGCCGAAGTTCTGGAGGAACTATTGTTCACTTCCAGAGGTGCTGTAGCTACGTCATAGCTAGTAGCGTAACGATGAACGTCGCGCACTGTTGATATGACGTCTCGTGTTCTATTACATTCACTATTACATTTTTTTAAAAACGCAATTCTGGTGTCTGCTGAAGTTAACAATTTAATGGAACTTTGAACATAAGTCTCTTCACTTCTCAACCCAAAATAGTCACATGTGGAAAAAAGGCTAACTTCTGCGTCATTTTGTTCTTTTCAGGTTTAATAGACGGCCAGGCAGCAGATGCGTCTCGAAGCTTTTGTATTATGTATGGGGAGAGTGCATCATGCCAAAATAGTCAGAAAAGTATTTTATACAGTACCCGTCGTCTGATAGTGGCATTTTATTCTTCTTCAAACCTTGTTTGACAGATTTAACTCAGAACAGGTTTTCTACATGCATGTAATCAATACGCTGCATGTGCATTGTCAGACTGTTATAGATAACATCGGAGAATTAGCATATATCGTTGATGATTAATTTCTCTCTCATGTTTAGTATTGTTTTAACAACACTAAAAGAAACCTTACGAAAACTGTGCACTGTATTATAAGAAATGAAATAAAACTACCCACGATAACCCTACGACAAAAGTAAGTCTGTTTTAACTAAACTGAGTATCTGTACACAAGCGAGTCTCTATCTGCACGAATTAGTAAAATACTACTCGCTTAGATTTCGATTGGGTCTGTGTTTAAATGGTATGCTGTGTCATACTCAACAGGTATGCAAACGTGGCATTTCATAAATAAAGTTATGTATTCCTAGAAACCCAAAATTTGCTTGTCAGCAGCGGAAAGAGGCGTTACCTGTTGTGCAGCATTGTAAGTTTTTCACCATTGCACTTTGAGCTGAAAGTATTTTCATACGATTTGCTTATCGATGTTTGATCTGACTGCTTACAGCTCTTACACAGAAGGGATAAAAACGTCACATTCAGCGAGGCTGGAACCGCGAACCACAACAGTCGCGTTTTCACAGGTCAGCACGTCAACACAGAGCTAGCGGGTAGATATGGTTCGCGCCTTCCTCTTACGAGGCCAAGAGTGGCTAGAACTCTTAAACTGCTATTTACAGGACGAGATTAGTTGCGATTGCCACGTTCAATGACTTTGCTGGGCTGAAAACCGTAAATTTACAATCTTCTGTTACACCGCAAGCCATAACAACTCAGGTTATTCAATGGAAATGACGCGAGAAATCAAGTGGACTTTGAGGCTTAATTCCGTGCACACCGGGAAGTAACTCGTCGATCACAGAGATGCCAAACGTACCTTGCGTTGTTGCCAAATCTCAGTTACATTACTAGCAGGAAGAAGACGAACCGACGTGATACTACAGCGGGCTGGGAAGTGACCATAGCTAGCGCCTCAAAGACGCGGCTGCTACGGCCTGGAATACGTAATGCGTCTGATTCGCATTTCTGTAACTAGGTTTAGGGACTGGACCTTAGTTGCTTATAATACTCAGAAATGACTGCTACTAAGCATCATAAATCAGTAACTCTCATAGTTGTTTTTATATTTCTTTCGTAACTGTACTCAAAATTAAGAAACTCATTCACGGACGTTTTCGTGGCTCGCCGATAGTCGAGCACAACAAATAAATAAAAATAAAAAGAGAATGTGTGTGTGTGTGTGTGTGTGTGTGTGTGTGTGTGTGTGTGTGTGTGAGAGAGAGAGAGAGAGAGAGAGAGAGAGAGAGAGAGGGAGGGAGGGAGGGAGGGAGAGATAGATAGATAGATAGATAGAGAGAGAGAGAGAGAGAGAGAGAGAGAGAGAGGGTAAAAAATTGTTGTAAAGAAATTGAATACTGGTATGTAAACAAAGCTTTCATTAAAATGACTCGTTCCACATCATTACGAATTGTCGTAATCATGATCTATGGAACAAGTATTAATCTAATCTAATCATATCATATTGCTGACTATCCTTGAAGAGTCATGAAGTACCGAAATTTTTGCCTATATCAGTAACCAAATCTAAACTTGAAAATAAAAGACGACAGTTTTTGTAATAAACCGGGACTCCTATCAAGACCCTTTCATCCCTGTTAACTAAGCATGAAAGATGTCTGATATACCTCAGTTCAGAAGTAACGAAGTGTGTATGAATTTCAAGATCAAGCGCATCATGTGAAGTTCTGTGACGGATATACGAACCCAAGACGTAATCGGATTGTTATCTAAGTAAAATCAAATGTTACGTATCGGTTTTCCTTGCCAGCTGCTAGGTGTTTAATATAAAATATGGACACAAATTTTTGTGCCTGAGCGACAGTCGAACCGCACTCCTATCGTTCTTCTTTATTGTCCACGAATATTGCTTAAGTATCAATTGCTTACTCACCAACAGTAAGATGTGTACGTGTTCGTCCAGAAATTGTTGGCAACATGAACAGACATTAAAAATGCACGTTAATTTTCACTAGCAGGCCGGTGTGCATGTGATAGGGCTTGAAATGAAATTATGAATATTTTTGTACTGTATCAGGATTCGGACTCACATATTTACCTTTGGAGGAGACCTAGAGAAGACTGCAGTCTTGGGAAAAGGATTGAAATGATTGAACTCTACTGTTCCGAGAGATTCAGATTCTCGAAAGAGGAGATACGAATTCGAGTCACAGTCCAGCACCAAATTTTTGAACGTCTCTAGTTCAATCAAGTACAGTAAAACAAGAGGCCTGTTCCTTTAGAAGGCTATCAGTTCATCAAATAAAATAAAATTTTCTAATGTAAGTAAGTTTACTGGTGATAGTATTTCTGTTTACCATGACCTCCACCTATGTCATTTTCCAACGTAAACCGGCTCTGCCCAGTTTGGAATGAAGGAAGTGATGTTTAATGCGGATTCTGGATTATAACAGCTTCCTCTTGAGGTTACCAGAGGTAAAGTAAATCTGTTTGTGCATCTTAAAAGTAAATGCCTGAACCCACGCATTGTACTTGTGATAGTTCGTGTGGCCACATTTCCCAGCCCCAGGAGTGTGCTGTAATGGATGATGTGCTTAGCTTACTAAACTAGTCACGGTGGAAAAAAAACGCGAGTCTATTAAATGGTTAAGTAGAAGCAAGCTTCTGACGTGGAGATTATGCTATTCTCATGTCAGCACGATGTAAAGACTCTTCTAGGCGTCTTAGCCTCGATTTGAAGCCATTTTGAAATTTTCACTAATTCAGGATATTTCTTAGTTCGAGAAAATCCACTGTGAAGTGTGAAGTTACCGGATAATTTGATTATCACCGTCATTATTACTATCATTTTCTTCATACCGCTGCTGGAACACAGGTGCTTGAAGATCATTTAAGTCCTTTTGGTCATTATAGAAGTAGTTGCCCAAGAACAAGTTATTTCCCTGTCTACAGAATCCTTTTCATGTTAATATAAAACATCAGCAATTACTCGTAGATCACATTAAAATTAAAGTAATTGATGAAGACGTTACTTGATAACGAAAACGCGCTGCCTTTCTTCATTTACTTGCGCCTAGAAATGGTTGTCGAATACTGCCAAACCAAAAGCCAAGGGATCTTACTGCCTTGCAATGTACGTCGCTGTCGGTTCTTCCATATGATTTGGTCGACGTGACCTGTTTCAAGTTGTGTATGACACAAAATGTTTAAGAAAATCAATTGTTTTCCTTTGTAATAAACAGAAAGATTTTCATTCTAAGCTATCCAAGTCCAAAATTTTCGCAATATTAGTTCAAATTTAATATTCGCTTCCATAATGTAAGGAAAGTATTTCACAGTTGCGAAACCCGCATCCGACTCACTGTCTTACACTTAGTTGCTGGCCACAAATTCTAGCTCAAGTGACACCAGTTTAAGTAACCTAATGTAGTGAAGACTGTTTGCCAGTGCTCTTTCTCACTGGAAAATATGCTGTTCACTCATTGGGCTCCATAAGTACACTGTAACAGTAATTTCTGTGTGTATGCAATGCATACGGATTGTAGAATATAGTGGTGCTCTCTCTTCCACTTCTGTGTACAATATGCCTGACCTAAACGGGCCCTTTACCATTACAGGCCCTGGGCGGTGCAACATCATATTGACAACAGTAATGTGCTTATACTAACAACCCCATTGTTCGTTTTACTCGATTTTGTAATCATTTAAGTAAAACAACATGACCGTCGAGTGGGAGACATTTCGTCCCCCTTTTCCTTCTGTGAAATTTGTCAGTAAGCTTTTTGCCTTCGAACCAGCGAAATGCGGCAGAGTACGGCTGGTAAACGATTTACAAACCACGATTTAGTGCCGTTAACACGATTTCTTTAAACATTGGCGTAGCTGAAGGAATTTAGTTTCTTCTTAAATCGTCTTATGCAGCAACGTTCACAGATATCTCAAATAGGAAAAGCTCTTTATCCAGGTACGAAGGTTGTAAAACAAACTTCCCACAGTTTGTGTCAGGTTAATCTTTTGGTCTGATAGCACTGCGTAAGTGCAAGGGTTGTTTTTTAAGTAAGGGCCGTTTTTATTTTAAAAAAAAAGATACAAATACTTCTGTAAAAAAACTTTTATTTTATGATTCTACACACTTTTACCTATTTTTCTACATAGTTGCCTTGTTTATTTAAGCACTTGTCATACCGTACAACTAAGTTTTTAATTCCCTCTTCAAAGAATTCGGCCGCCTGCTCCGACAGCCAAGAGTTCACGGCCGCTTTCACTTCATCGTCGTCATTGAAGCGCTGCCCGCCAAGATGGTGTTTCAGGTACCGGAAATGGTGAAAATCGCTAGGAGCAAGGTCGGGGCTGTATGGTGCATGGTCCAAAACTTCCCAGCCAAAAGAATCAATCAAATCCCGAGTCTTTTGAGAGGTGTGAGGCCTAGCGTTATCGTGCAGGAGCAAAACTCCTTTTGTCAGCCTGCCGCGCCTTTTGTTTTGAATTGCTCTGCGGAGCTTCTTTAGATTTGCACAGTAGGCATCTGAGTTGATTGTCGTTCCTCGTGGCATAAAGTCCACTAGCAAAACACCGCGCCACTCTCAGAACACAGATGCCATAATCTTGCGCTTTGACAGCGTCTGTTTGGCTTTGACCTTGACGGGTGAGGTTGTGTGTCGCCATTCCATCGATTGTCGCTTGCTTTCGGGAGTGATATGGGATACCCATGTTTCATCTCCAGTGACAATTTGACTCAACATGTCATCCCCTTCTTCCTCGTAACGAATCAAAAAGTCCAATGAAGTGGAAAAATCTTTTCCCTTTGTGGTCCTCTGTGAGGATTCTGGGTACCCACCGAGAACACAGTTTCTCAAAGTTTAGGTTTTCATACACAATTTTGTACAAAACCGATCTTGAAACTTGTGGAAATTCCAAAGAAAGAGTGGAAACTGTGAATCTTCTGTCTTCACGAATCTTTGTTTCGACTGCCGCCGCCAAATCATCAGTGATCACAGAGGGCTGGCCTGAGCGTTCTTCGTCATGGACGTTTTGACGGCCATTTTTAAACTCTCTAACCCTTTGACGCACTTAGCTTCACTCATTGCATTCGAGCCATAAACGTCTGTTAACTGACGATGAATTTCTGCAGCTGATAGGCTTCTCGCGGTCAAAAAACGTATCACTGACCGTATCTCACACGCGGCGGGCGATTCAATAATCATAAACATTATAAAGTAGCACAGCGATGCGTACGCGTCAGCTACAGAGCTGCAACTTGCATCAGTGTGAACGGGAAGGATGCCGGCAAGTGGCTCGGTGGCTTGTTGCGGCGTCCGCGCGAACTACGGGACTATACGCGCAAACGGCCCTTACTTAAAAAACAACCCTCGTATTTTGTGTAAGAGGTATTGAAATAGTGTTCCTGTAGCTGTGGGAATCATTGGTAGAAAACGAGTTTCACACCGATGGGTACAGTACTGATAAATATTTAAAGTGATTATCAACCTAAGTCTACTTTCATCCACAAACACAGCCGTATTTGTAATATTGAAGCTAGACTAGGTATCCTTGTCTTCCTTGAGTGGGCATTGGAAGTCGTTTACACACACGTATACGAGGGTAATCCCAAAGGTGAGGTCTCCTAAGGGACACGCAAGTGCCAACGCAGGCACAAACGAGAGATCCTTAATTTTAGTGGCAAGCAGAAACCACAGTGTTAGCTGCATGTTGGCTAGGTGATAAAGAGCAAAACTATGGATACGAAAGTCTCAGGTTCGATCCATCACCAGTCCCACGATTTTTATGTGCCGTTTTACACATATTTCCCCTGAGGCAGTGTTTGTTGATGTGAAAAATGCCGAGTTGCACTATGATCCGAAAGCCACGTAAAACTGTAGGTTCCCCTATTAACTGGCTAGGTAAGTCAACTCAAAGGTCGGATGAAAGCAACAGCGTACCTCCTCCAACAAGTCCGTGCCTATTAAAGCACTGTGGTGTTCAAACCACTCTTGCGACTGATGACTGCTTTACTTTCTATGGGTTCCAAAACTAATGATCTTCGGGTTATTAACATTTTTGTGTTTTCATGCTGTAGCTTTGATACCAGTAAACGTAAGTAACAGGCCGAGCACTGTCACCGTTCGAGTTGTGAAGGTGGTAGACGACGATGCTGTCGACCCCAGTTACAATTTTGGTCATGGCTATGTTTCAGTCGAATACCTCTATGGGCCTTTCTGCGTTTTTCATGATATACTTTTATACACTTGGTACGCTTCCAAATTGATATCTGATAGAGCTGTATTTAGCAACATGAATCAGATATGTTTTCCGTGCAATACATCGGACAACAGGTCAGTGCAGCGAGGTTTCGTATATGTGTTGCGCATGGTGCAGGGAATATTTGTGTTTTGCTTGCTTCTGTGATGGGTTTCACCCCACTGAATGCGAGCAAGCCCACGAATAGACTGTCAATAACTGGAATTACGCAATAACACACTTAAAAGTTGTATTTTTGTGTTATGTATCCCGATGAAAATAACTGTAAACAGGTTATATGCCTACTTGCTTATTATCGCGCTTCTCGAT
The DNA here is from genome assembly GCF_023864345.2 of Schistocerca serialis cubense. Classification (NCBI taxonomy): domain Eukaryota; kingdom Metazoa; phylum Arthropoda; class Insecta; order Orthoptera; family Acrididae; genus Schistocerca; species Schistocerca serialis. The sequence continues at coordinate 503,662,126 of NC_064640.1, forward strand.
GCTTTCCTCAAAAAATTAAAATAAAAATAAAAAGAGAGAGAGAGAGAGACGGAGAGAGAAAACAGAAATGTATTTCAAATATCAATTCAGTGACGCCATGTTCGTCTCGTGATGTAAAGCAAGGATAGTTGATAGGTAATATCTCGTTGTACTAGCGATATGTATGGCTACAGGGTTCTTTGTTTTCTCTCTGCAAAGAACTAGAACAGAATTCAGTAACAAAGTGGTAAGAACACCTACTCAGTGCGCCAATTAAACACTCAGCCATTCTTGGTTATTTTGTTAATCGTCTGTAATGCAGTAAACATCCTTGATTATTGATTTGTAATTACTACCATTGTTATTGTTATTCGTCACCCCACAACAGCTTTCCTATCACTCATTGCCGCCGATGCATGTAACGAATGGATCAGGATGAATGGAATGTGGGATGTTTCGTCAGGAGAATATACACATTTATCTCGGCGTCTTGTGTCAGTGTAATACGAAAATCTCAATAAGAAAAGACGACAATAACACCCAACTATTTCTGTCCAACTAACACCACGACGACAGAAAAATTGGCGTCTCACTGTATTTTGATTATAATTCGTTAGCCTTTTTGCGACCTCATTTTAATACCTCGTGGGAGCTGGCATAATATTTTGCTTTTTGAACACCGAACAATAACACACAAAGATAGTAGATGGAAGGCTACAAAGAAAAAATCAGACTCATGGGTGTGGATCCAGTTCATCATAAGAAGGCTAAATAAGAGGGAAACATTACGAAAGCAATGAATACGCTGGTTAGTATACATTATTTGTATAGATCTGAAGATGAAAAAGCGCAGATCTGCACAGTGGTCGCATCTGCACTTAAGTTTCTGTCTTAATGGGCATAATTTTTAGTTTCTTCTCTTCTGAATTATCAAATGAATTAATTATTACGTGGTACAGAATAATTAGGTAACTGTGTTTCTTACAGCTTCCATTCGCACCAATATTTTTCTACATTCTCGTGCAATTCATGAAATTTTACTTGTATTATCACAATACTGCACATAGATGCATTCGATTTCGAGGTGCAAAGTGTTTGTTATCTTACTTTTCATGACAGGTTGGCAAAGTTGATTTCCAAAGAGTTTTTATTGTACTGAAATAATCTTTTGTAACAAAGTAACAAGTAAGTGTTTTATTCGTATATATTTTGTGGGAAACTGTAATCGTGATGGAAGATTACACATCTGGATGTATGACACAGCTGGTAGGAGAAAAAGCTGCATATTAACCAAACCCCGCGCCTCCTCTCCGTATCCTCCTATGACACGAGCACAGGTTTCTCCCCCTATAACGATACAGAGCTGTTCCTAGCACAGGAGAGAATTGGCAACATCGTCACAAACATTTGGCAACACTGTGACAGTGCAATCACTTCCGCGTATGGTACTAAACTGACTCGCTAAATTCACTTGATATTCCCTTTCCATTTGAATGACTCGTGGTATATAATCTTCACGTAAACTAAGACACTGAGACAGAAATTTCAATTTTTTGGCTAAAGAAATGGTATTCTTCACATAAGTGGCGACTTTTAATATCTTTCACGAGGCTGAGCAACCAATACCATGACGAGAGTGGCGTGCCGGCAGCAGTGTGTCCGTAGCCCCGTGGTACCGCCCGTGCCTCGTGTCCCAACGGTTAAGAAAATCGTCAGTTATAACCGTGGTCGTGATGGCTGGGTGTTGTGTGCTGTCCTTAGGTTAGTTAGGTTTAAGTAGTTCTAAGTTCTAGGGGACTGATGACCATAGCTGTTAAGTCCCATAGTGCTCAGAGCCATTTGAACCATTTAACCGTGGTAGGGGCAGCGCGTGCAAGCTCTTTTTTGTGTATTATTTCATTGAGCTGCGAATTCCCAGAAAAAATTCTGTAACAAAATCAGAAGAAAACCTTTACACATCAAATCCTCTGGGCAGCTCGACTCAGTAAGTTGTGTTAATGGTCGTAGACCTCAGATTTCTGACTGCCAAGCTGCCATACAATACAAGCGTCTCTGAGGAATATCGAATCGACCGTCAACGATACGAAATTCAATAATGTTCTTCACTTAAGACTCCCACGCCAGGGTGATGAGTATGAAGGAAATAAATTGATTAGCAAATCGCAAGACAATACTTTCACCTCAAAGTGCAATGGTGAAAAACTTACAATGCTGCACAACAGGTAACGCCTCTTTCCGCTGCTGACAAGCAAATTTTGGGTTTCTAGGAATACATAACTTTATTTATGAAATGCCACGTTAGTATACCTGTTGAGTATAACACAGCACACCATTTAAACACAGACCCAATCGAAATCTAAGCGAGTAGTATTTTACTAATTCGTGCAGATAGAGACTCGCTTGTGTACAGATACTCAGTTTAGTTAAAACAGACTTACTTTTGTCGTACGGTTATCGTGGGTAGTTTTATTTCATTTCTTACAATACAGTGCACAGTTTTCGTAAGGTTTCTTTTAGTGTTGTTAAAACAATACTAAACATGAGAGAGAAATTAATCATCAACGATATATGCTAATTCTCCGATGTTATCTATAACAGTCTGACAATGCACTTGCAGTGTATTGATTACATGCATGTAGAAAACTTGGTCTGAGTTAAATCTGTCAAACAAGGTTTGAAGAAGAATAAATTTGCCACTACCAGACGACGGGTACTGTATAAAATACTTTTCTGACTATTTTGGCATGACGCACTCTCCCCATACATAATACAAAAGCTTCGAGACGCATCTGCTGCCTGGCCGTCTATTAAACCTGAAAAGAACAAAATGACGCAGAAGTTAGCCTTTTTTCCACATGTGACTATTTTGGGTTGAGAAGCGAAGAGACTTATGTTCAAAGTTCCATTAAATTGTTAACTTCAGCAGACACCAGAATTGCGTTTTAAAAAAAATGTAGTAGCGAATGTAATAGAACACGAGACGCCATATCAACAGTACGCGACGCTTACCGTTACGCTACTAGCTATGACGTAGCTACAGCACTTCTGGAAGTGAACAATAGTTCCTCCAGATATTCGGCATTCCACAGTGCTGTGAGATAATGCATATGACCGGTTATAGACTTCTGAGAGACAGACAGTTACAGCATTTCTTTTGCACTGCACGATGGTTTCAACAAACAGATAGCGCAATAGAGTAGCTCAAATGGAAAGGAACACTTCCTATTTAAATTTCTGCATCCTACACTGTTGGCAGTTTTGTGTAGGTGGCGGTTACGTTATTTTATTTCGGTGATTACAAAATAGAGTCGAATGTATGCACTGGGTAGCCAAGGAAGCTAGTTCATGGCGATTCGGTCAGCCAAGTAAATGAATGTACTGAACATCCTGCAAACCACTACAGGGAGCCTGTGTGTGAGAATTCTCATCTTGTGTGCCGCAACGGTGTTATGATAGAGAAATGAGTTATAGAGAAGAGGGTTGGTGGTCTGTTGGACTGATGATTGTTTCATATGATGATGGTCTCAGTTCGATTCCCACTCCTGCCAATGATTTTTTATATGGAGAGGCAGTTCTATTCTCTTCTGGCTACGCAAAGTGACGAAGGTATAATGGCATTGTGGTCCGAAAATCACATTAAACATGATATTCCTTCTCTACCAAGCAGACGTTAGGTGGAACCACAATAAAGTAAGGAATGGCAACGCGTAGAAACTCTATCACCAGTAACCTTTCTTATACAAGTTATTTATTTCTAGTGACGAAACAAACCCTGTGCATGGTCACAGGACACTTATACCATATTTTATTTGAGCTTCTGTATGTCGATAAAATTGGTTATGAACTGGGAATGCCACTGAGACCGCCCTTAACGCGGAATTTGATCCCTTCGTGACAATATAGCTCGACTACAACTTGTTAGTTCAAAACTGCAGATTCCTCGACATCTCCACATATTGCGCATGAATGGGTTGGAATCCTGGCCCAGCACTAAACTTTTCACTATGTATTATCAAGCTGTAGCATGAGAACAGCTATCTGGTGGTGGATAATAATTTTTATTTTTAATGCATTTTCATTCGTTGTCAATACTAACGATATCTGAAGTTTTTGACTCCCAGTGAGACACAGAACTATTTGCGAGATCACTGTAAGTTCAATGATGTTATTCCGAGGTGCTGGTGGAGAAAAATTCGTTAAGTGTCGTCTCTTTGTGTGTAGTCAACAACGATATGTTTGGGGTTCCATTCTCAGTCAGCACTGAACACCTCGTCATATTATTTCTAGTTCAAATATACTCACATGTCGCTGCTGGTGTAACAAACCCATACTTTACGTTCCTTTTCTCTAGAATATAACAGTGATACGTGCCGGGTTGGAGTCCTTGGAAGGAAAAATTAATGTTTCGTCTCGTCATTTCATTTAATACATCTAGCTACTGCCGAGAAAATCCGATATGTCAAAGGTGATTGTGCTTCGATAACAATCCGATTAGGTTCTGGGTTCGAATCCCTGTCCAACACAAAGGTTTACCTCACTGCATTTGAAGTAAGTTATTTGTGAAGTAGTAATATTTAACATCTCTCGTAGTTCGTTAACAGGGACAATAGATGCTGGGTAGGAATTCGCGTACGTTAAAAATTTTACGTTACGTAATTTAAAGTTGATATTTGCTAACTGATACTGTCCAAAAATGAGGTATATCACTCTCTTTATGCCTTGTCAGGAATGACTGTTAATTTCCGTCAACCACGAAATCTTAGGCTGCATGATTGGTTCAAATGGCTCTGAGCACTATGGGACTCAACATCAGTCCCCTAGAATCTAGAACTACTTCAACGTAACTTACCTAAGGACATCACACACATCCATGCCCGAGGCAGGATACGAACCTGCAACCGTAGCAGTCACGCGGTTCCGGACTGAAGTGCCTAGACCCGCAAGGCCATCTCGGCCTAGCCTGCTTGACCTGGGTTTGAATCCACATGCAGAACGAGGCGGGTCGTCGTGTCATTTGAAGTTTATACATATTCTCAACTAGCTGCTCGCGAATAACGTAAATTTTTAATTACATTTTGTGTTAAATAACAGCGCGACTGCTACGGTCGCAGGTTCGAATTCTGCCTCGGGCATGGATGTGGGTGATGTCCTTAGGTTAGTTAGGTTTAAGTAGTTCTAAGTTCTAGGGGACTGATGACCACAGATGTTAAGTCCCATAGTGCTCTGAGCCATTTGAACCATTTTTTTTGTTAAATAACAAGTATGGTATGTTACTTTGAAGAGGAAATCATGAATACGACGAACTTACTACGTGCATTACCTATCTGACGTAATAATGAGAGTGCTAACATTTCGGGTATATAATTTATTGCAGTAAATGTGAGCTTGTATTTGTAGTATCGTGGTGTTACTTTACATCTTGAGTTATTGCGATACAGAGCAGTGTTTTCTAGTGGTGATTTGTTGGAACCCTTTTCAATAGTCAAACAACTGTGCCAAGGAGCGATTAGAGGACCTGCTAGACAGCTGCGTTATGTAGGTCGCATGGGAATCAGGTGAAATGCAATTCACGGCGTTCGGATACTTTTGAGCACGACTATACATAAAATCAGAAGTTATATATCAAATGTTTTCACCAATAGCGAAATGCTGGAACCTTAATTGACGATAGAATTGTTTTTGCCTGACTGAGATTCGAACCCAGCATCTAGCACCGTCGTTTTCTAGCCAGGAACAGACGATAAATAGTTACTGTTGGTTCACCAGTAGCGAGAAGGGCGCATGTTTAGCTAGACATCAGGCGACGAAAAGTTCTGTTCTGAATGGAATTCAAACGCCGCACACGTGGTCATGAAGAAACTTTAACTATCAAATTCTTTTCCAATAATAGCTAATAATGGCATGCTTGTACTTTCAGTGATGTGATGGAAAATACTCTGCTGGCTAGAAGTTGAATCCACAACATGTCGTCGTTGGTGATCACAACGATCACAACGTCAAACCCAAATCCGTTTTCACCAGTAGGATGGAGAGGAATGTTCGAACTTGAAAAGATGTAAGGAAACGTTTGATCTTGTAATGTTGATAAAAAGCTCATCATGTGTCTGTGAGTTGAAACGAACACGTTGCAGCTGACAACGCTCGAAGAGACGTTGAAAATGCAACTATTTTTCACCAGTAGTTCGGAGTGCACATGCTAGTGCTTGAAATGAAATAATGAATATTTTGTGCTGATCAGGATTCGGAACCAGATAGGTGCCTTTCGAGGACGCCTAGAAGAATTTGAAATCTTCGGGAAATCTAATTCTTATCCGAGTCCAGCACCACAATTTTCAACGTCTCAGTTTCAAACAAAGTAAGAGCCTTGTGAACTTAAATGGCCATTGGTTCATTAAATGAAATACGTTTTCTAGTTTACGGTGGCTTGCTGGTGACAGACTCTCTGCCTTACGGGGTTTCTCCATCTGCCACAGCTCAAACGAATGCCCAGTCGGCAGCGAAGGGATGTTATCTTTACTGCGGATATTGAACTACGGAGCTTACTGGCATTCTTCACTTGGCGTTACTAGGGGTGAAGGAGAGCTACTTGTGTGTGTTAAAAATCTACGTCTGACGTGAGATGTGAACCTACACGTTTTACACATCAATACAAGATTAATCCACTAGACCACAGAACCCCCTGCCAAGCACATAATTATGAATTGCAGAGTATTCATTTAGATGTAGATGCAAATGTCAAGGGACGCGTAACAGGAAGGAGGGCGGGATCTGGGAATGGATAGAAGTGCAGAAGTGCAAAATATAAGCGTGAAATGCTTGCGAAGTATAGCTTACTTAGATGTGTGCCACAGTTCGTTTTATCTTAGGACCGAGAGATAAGGAAGGACTGTTCTCAGAACGAAGAAGGGTTATAGGGAAGGGGAGATCAAAGAATACGGTTTCATAGGTGGTGAGAGGAATGATAGAGAGTAAAGACAGCAGCAATTAAAAGAGAAAATGTAGCGTCATTGGAAACCGCTAGATTTGTTTACAAAGTTTTTGGGGTGTGTAATAGAAGGGTACTTGCGGCGATAGTGTCAGAGAGAGAGTGTGAGAGAGAATAGAAGAGATATTAACAACGAGTAAATATAAATGTTCAAATGTGTGTGAAATCTTATGGGACTTAACTGCTAAGGTCATCAGTCCCTAATCTTACACACTACTTAACCTAAATTATCCTAAGGACAAACATACTCACCCATGCCCGAGGGAGGTCTCGAACCTCCGCCGGGACCAGCCTCGCAGTCCATAACTGCAGCGCCTAAGACCGCTCGACTAATCCCGCGCGGTGAGTAAACATAATATGAAATCGTTGGCGTATTGTGTGGAGGACGGAGGGTGTATTCATGAATGGAGGGGAAGAGAGAGACGTATTTGAAATAACAAAAACTACTGTGACAGAGTCCATCTACGCTGATTAGTTTGTAAGTATTTAGACAGGGTATAAATGAAATCAAAATAGAATACTGAACAAACTTTATATTCAAAAGAAACCCACTTGAATTAAAAGGGCAACGCAAAGGAAAGCTAACCCATATTGTATCTTTTCTGTTGCCACGAGATCTTCCACTAGCTCCCAGTGAGGAAAAATGACGAAAAATAAGACACAACAAAACATTTTAAGAACTCTAATATTTTATCCAGAATCCTTCATTATTTTGTATTTCTATCACGCGTCTTGGCATAGAATGTATAAGCCGTCGGACGTAACAGCCTGAAGAAGCAACTTCCTCCCAGGCTTCCAGGACGCAGTCCCAAAGAGCGTCCGCAGTAGTTGGTTGGTTTCCTGACCAGTTCTCTGTTAATGTTCTGGCGACCTCAGCCCACATGTTTTCCATAGAGTTCATATCAGCCGCCCGTGGCGGCCAGTCCATGACGTTGACGCCAGTCGTGGAGAGCCGCTGCTGAACAAATGCAGACTTGTGAATGGGAGAATGGTCCTCTTCCAATGTGACGTCCCCTTCTGCGTACAACATTCGCACTGACGGAAGCATCACATTTTCCAATATGTGGGCATACTGCACGCTGTCCAGAGATCCTTCTATCCTGTGAAGAATTCCCGCCCCTCTCGCAGAAATCCAACCCCCAGCAGGTAACAGATAGCCGGCCACTTCTTCTCGTCGTGGTTACATATTCGCGTCGATGGCGAGTCCCTTGCAGCCTCTAAACGATTCGTGGACCGTAGTTATTGGTGGAAAACACCTTCTCATCAGTGAAAATGACGTTGTCCCACGACGCCCTCGGATGGAGCTCCGCAAATGGTAACCGGTATAAAACGTTGTCTTCGCTGAGCTCTTGTTTCACGGCGGATCGTCGTGCATGCAGTCCAGAGTCCCTCAGCCTTCGGCAAATCGTGTCACTGGAGCCGGGGAAGTTGGTCTCCCGCCGCAACTGCTTCGCTTTTAGATAGGGATTTTCTCTGCTCCTAGATACTAGGTCCCTGTCTTCCTGCTGTGACATCACTCTCTTCCTTCCTGAGCCAGGAGCCCTGTTGGCCTCTTTCAAGTCAGATCCTCCAACATCTCGTTGCAGTGGTATGTGGTACGCCATACCGTCTGCCAGCTTCTCTGATGGAACATCCTCCTTCCTCAATGGCCGGCCGCGGTGGTCTAGCGGTTCTGGCGCTGCAGTCCGGAACCGCGGGACTGCTACGGTCGCAGGTTCGAATCCTGCCTCGGGCATGGGTGTGTGTGATGTCCTTAGGTTAGTTAGGTTTAAGTAGTTCTAAGTTCTAGGGGACTTATGACCTAAGATGTTGAGTCCCATAGTGCTCAGAGCCATTTGAACCATTTGAACCTTCCTCAATGAGAGCGACGACTCACCTCAGCCGGCCGGAGTGGCCGAGCGGTTCTAGGTGCTTCAGTCTGGAACCGCGCGACAGCTACGGTCGCAGGTTCGAATCCTGCCTCGGGCATGGATGTGTGTGATGTCCTTAGGTTAGTTAGATTTAAGTAGTTCTAAGTTCTAGCGGACTGATGACCTCAGATGTTAAGTCCCATAGTGCTCATTTGAACCATTTTTTGACTCTACCTCGAATAGACCTCTCCCAGTGAGCCATTACGGCAGACAGCCTGATGTGTGTTTCTGCTTGCCGCTCTTATACTGATTCCAGGAGAGGAGGTAAACATATTTACGTCAAACGGAGCGGCAGAGGCAGAGGCATGCGGCGCAGCCGTGCTGGCTCGTCCCGGGCTGTTGGCCCACTAACGCCACCACCAGCTCGCTCACTTGCGTCTCGCCTCGGCCAGCCTGGCTGGCCCGTAGCTCGCGAGCCGCGGCTAGTACAGACGCGGGCCGCATGTCCACGATCACCCCTTGAAGGATCAAAAGTTACACCTAACCTACCCAAGTCTGTAGTACAAACTAACGCAGCTACAGCTATTATGCTATAACATGCGCAGGCACACCTACAGTTGACGATTTATTGAAGTATTTGACGAACAATACTTTCAAAAACACATTCATTTTAAACATAGCTACCACAAAATATTTCACCTAGCTAGCAATAGCATGACGCAGGAAACTATACTTTCTTGTAAGCGCTGTGCATTAGATGTATCCTTAAGAAAACCTGTATTCACCACGACAACTAAGCGGAGTGTAAAAGTAAACAGGTTTGGCGGCAGCTTCTCCAAATAATAGTATATACTTAGTATATAATACTCGTTTTGTGCCCTTATAACATGTACTCAGTGTCTCTGAAACAATACGTGCTGCACTACGGAAATTACTTTCTGCTGAGGCACTTCATTTACATCTCAATGATAAACGACTACTAGAGAACATTGCTCTTTACGGCAGTCAATCCACTAGTAAATTAACATCATGATACCGCAGATATTAGGCAACACGTTACTAGGGGTGAGTAAGGCCTTAAGGTTTCAACTAAACATGCTACTCCTAGCTACTACTGAATATGAAGTTGATTAACAACGTGTCTTCATAACCATGTGTGCGGCGTTCGACTCTCAGTCAGCATAGACGTTTTCGTCACCTTATTTCTAGTTAAACGTGTGCACATCTCGCTGATGGTGGACCAACATTGGACATTTCTCGTCTGTTCCTGGTTAGACAACGACGGCGGTAGGCGCCGGGTTCGAATCCCGGTCAGGCAATACAAATTCAGTCGTCATTTAAGGTTCCAACCCCACTACTGGTGACAAACTGTGATATCTACATTCTGATTTTACGTACTTATTCAATAATCCGATTAGGTGCTGGGTTCGCATCCTTGTCCCCAGCATTATATGATGGAATTTCAATTTTAAACATGTGCATCCTTTATTCCTTGACAATGCAACACTATATAACGTCTTTCGAGGTTACTTACCAAGCAGGTAATTGTCATGTTAGGGTTCCTGCTTTTGCACAAACATTATCGTCACTTACGTTCAAGTTGAGAATTGATAACTGATACTGGTGCAAACGTCAATATTTGACGTCTCTTTCTGCCTAGTGATTGAGTCTCGATAAGGCACGCCGGCCGGGGTGGCCGAGCGGTTCTAGGCGCTACAGTCTGGAACCGCGCGACCACTACGGTCGCAGGTTCGAATCCTGCCTCGGAAATGGATGTGTGTGATGTCCTTAGGTTAGTTAGGTTTAAGTAGTTCTAAGTTCTAGGGGACTGATGACCACAGCTGTTAAGTCCCATAGTGCTCAGAGCCATTTGAACCATTTGAAGTATCGGTATTTCAGAGTTCCTTTCTTGAGATTGAAGTATGGCATTCCATACCTTCCTACTGTTTTAGTATTGCACAGAGTATTCTGGAACGTAAGGAGGTTTCTTTTCTTCTGATTATCGTCTATTGTGGTATTGTACACAACATGGCCCATCACAGGACAAATTTAATTTGTTGTTGCCACTGCTTATTGATTTACTTATTGATAATCAGGAATCTTATTCAAACGATTTCGATTTCTTTTCGTCCCACAGTCACTCATAAAGCCTGCACGATTTTGAGCACCCGCTCTCATATTTTTACTTGAGACAGTACTTGATTTGAGAACAAGTTATTACTTACATTATGCCTTCAATGTAATTATTAGTCAAAAAGGAACTGCCATCAACAGAAATATTTTGAATTCTTTGTATGCCCTTACAGCCAGTAAGGTAAGCCAGTGTTGGCGAGACTTCCAGTTGTTCTTGACTATGTTCAACGTTACTGCTATATTTTCTGTTCTTTATGTAGATAGGTGTTAGGCTTACAAATTGAGACTGTACATTTTCATTCCACGTGATAAGCCTATAAGGAAGGTCACATTTTAGTTACCGATCATACTAGAAAATTACAAGGTTTAAGCTCGATCTTGTATTCATTCAAATATTCGTTTCAGCTCCCCTCTTCTATCCTGTTGGGCAATAAGAGCACTTCCTACTTCAGACTAATTCAGTCAAACTGTGGTCAGACTTCGTTTTTAATTTTTTTGGGGAGAAAATTTTGTATAAAAGTGGAATATTTTCAGAGCACTTTACTGAAGTGACATATGTTGTGTATACAGTCAGTTCAAAGAATTCTGTAGAAGGTTTTCAATCTGTAAAACGTGTTTCCTGGTATTCGCAGTATCATGATATTTGCATCTGGACTGATAGCCATACAGAGCAGTTTCTCCATTGGTCCGTGACAGTATCCATTACATATAGTCAAGCGACTGTACCAAAAAGAGATTAGAGGATCGGCCAGAAAGTTGCATTATGTGGGTTGCATGAATATCAGGTGGAAGATAATTCAAGTCGTTCGGGTACTTCTGAGCACGATAGAACTGAACTATCGACCGCTTCTGTACTTTCATTGTGGGCAACCACTCGGGCGGTGGTGTTAATTCAACGCGACTGGCCACCATTGATTTACGTACAGGTCTTTTAACAAACAATACTCGACACTCGCAATTCGTAACTGTTAGTATTTCATCTTTGACAATATTCGTAGTGCCTGTTAGCGATCTCTTGCTGGTTTCTGTACGACTTCGGGATGCATTTATCAAGACCGAATTATTTTTTTAAAAATGACTAGGCCATTAGCAACTAATGTCGATTTTTACTTCTGTATTTTCCATATTCTGATCGCTGCGATATGGAATATACTGCTGCTGATTTGTGAGTCTAAAGCACGTACGAGGAGTCCATTTGCCAGCGAATACATGCATCCGGCAGTTTAACTCCCAGTACCCTTAGTATACATGAACAGGCCTGGGAACAGTGCCGTACTGTTTGCGTTACACCTGTCACCAGGACTACAACTAGTAGGTTTATTTTCGCACAGGAGTCATGTCTGCGTCAGAAAGAAAGTGTTGGCCTTCCGTTCCTTTTGATTTTTAAGTGGTTTTCCTTTGAGATCCTTACTTGCTCTTCTGGCAAGTAGTTTAAAGGATTTTAGTGTTCTAGCCAGTCCTGGGAAATCACTGTTAGACATTTCTAGTTATTCGTGAATTGATTTGTTTGTTATTAAAGTTCGAGTTTCGTGTTCGTCATTAGCCGTGACAAGACTTATGTCATTAACAGTACTAACTGAGTCCATGACGGTTTTAAGTGTATAGTGACAATACTGTGGCTACTCGACGTCCTCAGAGCCCCCTTCGCTGCGAGACCCTCCGTCCACGCTCTTTATTCTGGGTGACACTTATTTGAAAACATAAAGCAAGAAACTGAATTGAACTATATGCCACACTGAAGAAATCCGCTTAACTGAGCAGGATTGTTTATTTAATGAACTTTCTCGAGGAACGCCTGAATTTTTCCGAGTCTGCCGGTGACGATTCCTGCACATACCGTAAGTCTATCAACACGATATTGCAATGTTGTGCACACAAATGTGATGTCATTTTCCGTTCCGCTTCGTCTCCGGATGTACAGGTACTGGCTATTAGACTCAGCACTAAACAGTAATTCGTTGCCATTCACGACATTCCACAGCACTTCTTGCCATAGTGTGATAATGTAAATGATAAATTGCGAGGCTAAGTACATTGAAGTCACTTTCAAAAAGGCATATAGTAAGAATTTCTGTTGAAATTCTGCATTTCGTTATTGTTTCAGAGGCTAGATACATTTTCGAGGGTGTGCTGAAAAGTATTGCCTCTGGATTTGTTATGTGAAAACCCCTAAAGCTTTTTAAATAAAATTAATGTTATTAACAAAATGGTTCAAATGTCTCTGAGCACTATGGGACTTAACAGCTGTGGTCATCAGTCCCCTAGAACTTAGAACTACTTAAACCTAACTAACCTAAGGACATCACACACATCCATGCCCGAGGCAGGATTCGAACCTGCGACCGTAGCAGTCGCGCGGTTCCGGACTGCGCGCCTAGAACCGCGAGACCACCGCGGCCGGCAATGTTATTAACATTCTATATCTTTATTCCTCATGTCTATATATTTATTTCTGAACATAGTCATCCGCTTCGTCACTGTCAGAGTAAAGTCCACGAAGGTGTCCTTAAATTTCTGGAAGCAGGCGAAAATCGGAAGGGGCCAAGTCGGCACTCTATGGAGGATGATGGATGACAGTGAACCCAAGATGACTGATTGTTGCATACGTAGCAGCGCTCGTGTGTGGTCAGTTATTACAATGCCGAAGGAGAGGGTGCTCCATATGTAGACGAACTCTTAGAATTCGAAACTCGATTACAGCACGCTGTTTCTTACGCAGAGACACAGTTACGTTGAACACCGCCACGTAACACGATACAGTTCGAAGTCCTCTAGCGGCTGAGGGCTAAAAAAATGTAGGCATGATGATTAAAGATGTAGAATGTTGCTGAAGTTCGTTTTATTTAAAAAGGTTTAAGGGTTTTCACAAAAAAATTGTAGGCCCTAGTTTTCTTCACGCCCTCGTAGTTCTTCCTCTTTCCGACGGGCTCTCAGCAAGGAGTAACAATATCTCCCAGTTCATTCTCTGCTCAGTCATTTTTCCTATGCAAGACATCAGGATTCTCACTTTCAGAGTTTTCATTGCTTTGCACACATACTGTTTGCAATCGTGAAGCCAATGCAAGGAATGAGAAACTGTTAATGTTCCAGATATATTCCTTAATTAATGCCAGAAGTGCGACAAGGCCTTAAGTGACACTTTCAAGATACGATATGTCATTGCTTTATAATGGCTCTATCATTTAGAACTGACATGTATACTTAAGTATAAATGTATTGCAGATGTGCAGAATGCGTATTTACTCCGCAGTATTGTGCAAAGTGATTTAAGAATCCTGTAAGTATCTCATATTTAGAATGGCTGTAAGAATGTCAGCCGAAATATCAGAACAAGAATTACGGTTCCAGATTCATGTCCGGAAGATGCTGGAATAATAAGACATGTTAGTCAAGACTTAACTGAGACGTTTGCTTCATCATGTTTCCAGTTTATTACATTCAGAAGCCATTTGCCTTGAGAGGAGCATTGAACGCGTAACCTTAGACCGCAGTTCAACACGGTAATGCTTTCAGGAAATTAGCAACGTGTATCCCACATATCGAAACCCAAATTGTTAGTCACTACAGCTTTCAGTTTGCCATTGCAAGCATAGCAGTACTGAATGCAGAAGGCTGTTGTGTTGTTATTGTTGAAGTTGCTGTTTTATTTTGCTTGAATATAACAATAACAATCTGTTTATACGTCGCTCTGAGATCCCCTATCTTATTCACAGTACGGGATCAAAGAACTCTCGTATGCAATGTCCAGAAACACGTCAATTCAATAAAATAATATAATTTTATTTTCCAGAAATCTTACCGACGATAAAAAACAACAAACTTTTCTTTTTTTGAGCGTTATTTGCACATGAAATAAAAAACTCGTTGTCTCCATGCTATGGTACATTTTTCGTCATGTGGCGTTTTTGCTATTTCATACCACAGAAAAATTAAAGAGTAGCTGTAGAGAAAACATGATTACCAATGTACTGTAGAATTAGCACGCTTAGGCGGGACGTCCACTAGCGAGGAAAACTGACGAGGAACTATCACTAGGAGTGTGCAGCCTACTGGCCTGACAGGCTTTGACAAGTATTACTAAGTCTTTTTAGTCCTTAGCTCAATTTCTTCTCTGTTTTCCTTAAATAACCTACTCATGTACAGCGTACAATAACAGCGAACGGTATGTATATTTTCCGCTCCAACTGAGGTTGAACTTTCGTTCGCTGTGATTATCACCGTGAGTTCGCTCTATGCTCCTCAAAACACTGACTGCGTAGGGCCGTTCTGTCGTGGACAGATTTTAAGTAATACACCCCAGTACGTTGCCCTCGACGGCAAGTGTCCTTCAGAGAGACATATATCGGTGGGAGTGCCTCGGGTAAGTGTGATACGCCCAACATTATTCTCTATAGCGTGTTCCGAAACTACTTGTACAGATTAATACAGGAGGTTGTGAACATCAAAACAAATATGTTTCGACGAGGAACATAGGGTCTCTGAAGTTAACTTGTAGTGTTAGGGAACATTTTGTTAGTGGCGTTGACTGAAGCTGTTGTGGCGCTGTAGCAGACTGGAAATGTGTACAGACATTCAAAACTACCCTGTTTACGGATGGCTGGCTGTACTGGTTGAATGTACCTCTGAATGTTAGATAATGCATGTACTTCCAACAGGATGCGGCGCCAGCCTACTTCAGCACTGATGTGAGCAATCATCTGACACCCGTCATCTGACCTCACGAGCCTGGATTTCTTCCTCTGGCTGATATGAAGCAACTGGTGTATGAAGCCGTTGTCGAGATAGAAGACCTCGTCGCTAGAACTGCCATCGCTGCTGGTACTTTCCACAAATTTTCGAACGGTCACGACAGCCAATTTTTCAACGATGTTCTGTGTGAAACTACCTTCTGTGTAAATTGCCCCTAGCATCAGAAACTGCCGTCAGGGACCATATGTACTATAAACCACTCCGTCTACAGGCCACAAGTGGCCCATCGGGACCATCCGACCGCCGTGTCATCCTCTGAGGAGGATGCAGATAGGAGGGCCATGGGATCAGCACACCGCTCTCCCAGTCGTTATGATGGTATTCTTGACCGAAGCCGCTACTATTCGGTCCTCAATTGGCATCACGATGCTGAGTGCACCCCTAAAAATGGCAACAGAGCATGGCGGTCTGGATGGTCACCCATCCAAGTGCCGACGACGCCCAACAGCGCTTAACTTCGGTGATATCACGAGAACCGGTGTATCCACTGCGGCAAGGCCGTTGCCTACCATATGTACTACAGCAAATTATATTTGTTTTGATGTTTTCTATCTCCTGTATTATATTGAACGAATAGTTTCGGGTTACCCTGTATATACATAGCCGATCTGGCTGAAAGAGTGAACAGCAATTTACGGCTGTTTTTCGCTGGTGACGATGTAGCGTGCAGGAAGGTGTCGTTGAGTGACTGTACCGTCAACTGTTTAATGGAGTGAAGACAATGAAAATTTGTGCCAGACCAGGGCTCGAACCAGGATTTCCCACTTATCGCGAGTAGTTACCTTACCATTTGGCTAACCGAGCACGAATCGCCGTCACCCAGAAAGTTCCATATGTCGTCAACCATGTGTTACAACCTGTACTCGTACATACGAGTATATACGAGTATATTTCAGTACACGGGAGACATTGTGCTTGAAAGGTGCTTGCCCGGTGTCGGCGGATAAATACGATATTGCAGTACCTGTGTTATTCCGAATTACGAGACAATGTACGAAGGGTCAGCTTGCTCTGAATACAGAAAGATGTAGGTTAATGCGGATGAGTAGCAAAACCAATCCTGTAACGTTTGAATACAGCATTAGTATTGGGCTGCTTGACACAGTCAAATCGATTAAATATGTAAGTGTAACGTTGAAAAGTGATATGAAGTGGAATGAGAATGTCAGGTTGGTAGTCGGGAAGGCGACTGCTCGACTTCGTTTTATTGGGAAAATAATCAATAAAGGAGACGGCATACAGAACGTTACTGCGACCCATTGAAAACTGCTAGAGTGTTTGGAGTCCCCACCAGTTCGGGTGAAGCAGTGCAGAGACGTCCTTCTATATATGTCATTGGTAGTTTCGATTAAAACGGCTCTGAGCACTATGCCACTTAACTTCTAAGGTCATCAGTCGCCTAGAACTTAGAACTAATTAAACCTAAATAACCTAAGGACATCACACACATCCATGCCCGAGGCAGGATTCGAACCTGCGACCGTAGCGGTCACGCGGTTCCAGACTGAAGCGCCTTTAACCGCACGGCCACACCGTCCGGCTTAGTTTCGATTAGCACGCAAGTATTACGGATATGCTTCATGAACTCAAATAAGAATTCCTGTCGGAAAGACGATATCTTTCTTTTCCGAGGGACTGCTGTGGAAATTTATAGAACCGGCATTTGAGGCCGACAACAGATCGATTCTACTGCCGCCAACGTACATTTCGTGTAAGGACCTCGAAGACAAGACAAGAGAAATTAGGCCCCATATGGAGGCTTATAGATAGTCGTCTCTCCCTCGCTCTGCTTGCGAGTGCAACAGGAAAGAAAATCAGTAGTAATGGTACGTGGTACGCTCCGCCATGCACAGTACGATGGCTTGCGGAGTATGTACGTAGATGCAGATGTAGATAGTTATTCTGCTACAAGACACCAATGAAAGACGTCAAGCTCTTGGGGATTTTCCCCTTGCATTTTTTTCCTTGGTTCAACTTTTTCTTGTGTGGTGAAGGCCACTTACGGTCATCGGACAAATGAAATATGGAAGGAGAGCTTTGAGTTTCTTTATGTAATAACTGGATGACAGAGCTTTCGCACGTTATTAGGCATGAGACGATGTGCGACGGCACGGCTACATGAGCAACAAGAGCAGAGTATGACCCGTTCGTCGCACCACAGGGGCTACACAGCGTTTTTGCCACTTGGAGCGAGGCAAACAGGGTGTCTAGGATGTGAGCAGCGTCGGAACCGCCGCCCCACAGATCGTTTTAGTGCAATGGGGCCAGCCACTTGCCCACAGACGACGCCGGGGGGCTGCATTGTCAGCGTCGGTTCGGAGAATTTTAATATTTGCGTCCACGGCGTTTCGACAGTAGTGTTCCCATTTAGACCACTAGCGTCCAACGCCCAGAAGTAGTTACAGGCCTATGCCTTCCCGTGCATAGATTAAAAACGTCATCTGATTAGTAGAGCAGTATGATGTGTGATGACCCAAAAGAGCACAATCCGAATCTGGCGCGACAAACCGCCATAGGAAGAAAATTTGTTGTAATCGTTTGGAGGGGAAAGGAGGGGCAGAATCTGTGTCCCCCCATGACTGCAGATTTTCCTGCATGGTGGAGAAAAGATAAAAAACTGGTATTAAGGCTAAGTGAGAGGATCAGGGGATTCGCTTCTCGATAGCCAGGGAGATCGGTCGTGTTTAGCTTCTGAACCGCCAGAGTGAATGTTAAGGGTTCTTCACTTTCGGTCAGCCAGAGAGAGGGTGACTGAAAGAGTCAGAAGTATTACTCTCATGGAAGTCCTGGCCGAGCCTGTCTGTTACCACTTGGTGAAGACAGCCGGTATTGTTAGTCGTTTCGCACTTGCACTATTTCGGTCTGGTCTTTATCCACAGGCACGGACCTCCACTGAGAGCAGCTGCAACTTCATCCCTGTGCTCCGAGCTGTCGGCGTGACGCTGACTGTGGATATTGTATCACAGATGCAGTCCTTTTGACTATTCAGTGGTGTCACTAAACCCACCCAAAGATGTAAAAAACCACGCACGAGCAACTCCTATTAGATGGAGGGAGTCAGACAGCTGATCAGTGCCAGACATTCCACGAGCAAGGAGTACAATGATCGTGTTGTCTATAGTTCAACCAACCTATACGGTCAATATCGCGGTTCGATCACGTCCGCATTGTTACTTCGTAACAGAAAGGACTCTCAACAAGGGAAGTGTCCAGGGGTCTCGGAGTGAACCGGTCCGCAGCTCGTGGTCATACGGTAGCGTTCTCGCTTCCCACGCCCGGGTTCGATTCCCGGCGGGGTCAGGGATTTTCTCTGCCTCGTGATGACTAGGTGTTGTGTGATGTCCTTAGGTTAGTTAGGTTTAAGTAGTTCTAAGTTCTAGGGGACTGATGACCACAGATGTTAAGTCCCATAGTGCTCAGAGCCATTTGAACCATTTTATTTCGGAGTGAACCAAAGCGATGTTGTTCCGACATGGAAGAGATACAGACAGACAGGAACTGTCGATGTCATGCCTCGCTCAGGCCACCCAATGGCTACTACTGCAGTGGATGACCGCTACCTACAGATTATGCCTCGAAGGAACACTGACAGCAAGGCCACCATGTTGAATAATGCTTTTCGTGCAGCCACAGGACGTCGTGTTACGACTCAAACTGTGCGCAATAGGTTGCATGATACGAAACTTCACTCCCGACGTCCGTGGCGAGTTTTATCTTTGCAGCCACGACACCACGCCGCGATGGCATGGCATGGTCCAACAAAATACCGCATTTACAGCTCAGGATTGGCATCACGTTCTCTTCACTGATGAGTGTCGCATATGCCTTCAACCAGACAATCATCGGAGAGCGGTTGGGAGAGAGCCTGGTCATGCTGAACGCCTTAGACACACTGTCCTGCGAGTGCAGCAAGGTGGAGTTTCCTTGATGTTTTGGGGTGGCATTATATGGGGTCAACGTACGCAACTGGTGGTCATGGAAGGCGCCATAACGGCTGTACGATACGTGAATGCTATCCTCCGACCGATAGTGGATCCATATCGGCAGCATATTGGCGAGGCATTCGTGTTCATGGACAACAATTCACGCTTCCATCGTGCACTTCTTGTGAATTACTTCCTTCAGGAAGACGACATCGCTCGACTAGAGTGGCCAGCATGTTCTCCAGACATGAACCCTACCGAACATGCCTGGGATAAATTGAAAAGGGCTGTTTATGGACGACGTGACCCACCAACTACTCTGAGGGATCTACGCCGAACCGCCGTTGAGGAGTGGGACAATCTGGACCAACAGTGCCTTGATGAACTTGTGGATAGTTTATCACGACGAATACAGGCATGTGTCATAGCAAGAGGGCGTGCTACTGGGTACCGGTGTGTACAGAAATCTGGACCACCACCTATGAAGGTTTCGCTGTATGGTGGTACAACATGCAATGTGTGGTTTTCATTAACAAAAAAAAGGGTGGAAATGATGTTTATGTAAATATATTCCAAGTTTCTGTACAAGTTCCGGAACTCTCGGAACAGAGGCTATGCAAAACGTCTTTTGATGTGTGTATATTCCGTTCAATATTTGTGTCGTGTAATACTTTATGAATTCTTATAATAAATCATTTTATGATACCAAAATCTTTATATTATTTAGTAGTTGAATTTTATCTTTATTATAAGGGCCCTTCGACAGATACAGAATGAGTGATCAGCTATTAAATTATCATAAACAGAATTATGTCGAAGGTACAACTCTTAAACCGACCACAAACAAGACCATATCATAATTCCCTACATAAATTGTCTGCTGTGTGATAGGAACTGTGGTAGTTAAAGGTAGGGGGGAGGCGGGGGGCGGATGAGTGTATTGGCCAAACCAGAACGTATTTCTTTAAGTAATCTTGGTGACATGTTCACCTCCCAACCCCAGCAAATGGGGCTTAACTTCTGAGGTCATCAGTCCCCTAGAACTTATAACTACTTAAACCAAACTAACCTAAGAATATCACACACATCCATGCCCGAGGCAGGATTCGAACCTGCAACAGTAGCGGTCGCGCGGCTGCAGACTGTAGCGCCTAGAACCGTTCGGCTACCGCTGCCGGCTCAACCCCAGCACATCGCACCATCACCGTCAGGGAAGACTTCATGCATCAAGGGTTGCAAACTTCTGGCGCTGAAATACTGGCTTGCTAGGTCTGATCATGAATCAAATACAGTACATAATCAGAACAGAATCTGCCCCACACGCATCATATCCACAAACATCACTCTGCTGTTTAATGGATATTACTGCCTAAGAAATCTGAATGTTTCAACAGGGCTCATTAAGCATGTAGTTTTAGAAAAGTAGTGCAGTAGCTTGTGTTCCAGAGGAGACGTATGGAAAGAGATGTACACTGATCAGCCAAAACATTATGACCAGGTTTAATGCCACCAGGTGGCGTTGTGGGCACCTGCCGACGTAAGAAATGTATGTAAGCCGAGCAGAGACGGATGGGGATTTATCTTGGCGAAGATATTCACTGCAAACAGAGAAATACACTGAGATACGCAACTTTGCCAAAGGGCAGATTATTATTACGCAGAGCCTGTGAACGAGTATCTCGAAAATGGCGAAGCTGGTCGAACATTCACGTGCTACTATCGTTAGCATCTACGGAAAGTGACAGAAGGGCCGTCAAACTATTACTAGGCGTTAAAAGGTTGGACGTCCACGACTCTTCACAGAACATGGTGTTTGGAGGTTTGTCTGCTCTGTAAAGCAGGATAGAGAGCGATCTGTGGTACCTCTGGCGAAAGAGCACAGTGGCGATAGCCGCACATGTGTTTTGGAGCACACCATTCAGTGCACACTGTTGAACAAGGGGCTCCGCAGCAGTGTTCAGATATTGGGCCAACGACATCGTCAATTACGATAGCAGCGGGCTCGGTTATTATCGAACATGTACAGCGTATCATTGGAAATATGTCGGTTCGTAGGATGAATCACGTTTTGGCTACACCAGATCAATGGTAATCACCACAAAAGCCGTCATCCAGGCGAACAGCTGCTCCAAACGTGCAACGATCCACGGACGCAGGCTGGTGGAAGCAGTATTAGACTATGGGAGATATTCTCCTACGCATGGGACCTGTAGTGGTAATCGAAAACACCATGTCAGCTGCGGACCACCTGCATCCCTTCATGCTTGATGGCCTCGCTGACGACGATGCCATCTTTAAGCAGTATAACTGTTCGCGGGGAAGCCAGAATCGAGGAACAGTGGGTCGAGGAGCATGATAGTGAAATCACGTTAATGCCCTGACCACCAAATTAGCCCGCTGTGAATCCGACGGTTCCCATCTCGGTCGCTGTCGAGCGCCATCACCGCCTACACTAATCAGCGGCCAGCTATTTACGGGAATTACGTGACTTGTGTGTGGACACCTGGTGCCACAGTTCTCCAAAAATCTACAAACGAACTGTAGAATCGGTGATGTAGTACATTACAAAGATGGCCCAACAAGCTATTAAGCAGGTGGTCATAATGTTTTGGCTCGTCAGTGCATATAATTTTGACTGTAGTTCCACCAGTGCAAACCTGTAGCTGCTTTCATAGACAGTTCTTTCTGTTTTTTCAGAATAATTCAATGTAGCCACACTCATTAGCACACTATATCACACGCAGGAACACCTCCGGATTCGCTCAAGAACAGTCTCGAAGAGGCTAGCAATAAAGATCACTTTGTTCCCTTCCAAACTTGCTACCCATGTGTAGGGTCTCAGCACCCCGTTTTCACTGGTTGAGACCACTCTCACCTGATAGATCGTAGGCAGAGAAATTGGCCTAACAGACGGAAGCCGATCACTGGGAGCAGACAGGACAGCAAAGATCTTTAGCCAATAGCAGACCTGTAATAAACATAATATACGGAAGTTGGCAATTATAAGAGACAGCTTTAAATCTATGTTATAAGACCTCGGAATATAATATCAGCGTTAAGTAACTTGGGCCAGCAGGTTATTTCGTAAATTTCACACTTTTGAGAAGTGAGGGATTGGGAAAAGTGTCTTTCAAACGTTTATGGAAGTCGACATTTATTTGCTCGACAAAATATATACATACAACCCGTTTTTTCTCTCAGATTATGGCCTGTTTTGTAGAGAAACACGCATAGGGGAAGTCCCCAAGGAATCTACTTGAAGTGTTGCGAATATCAAACGAACACTAAAATAAGTTTAAAAAGAAACAAAAGCACAATATCCACTACTACAACATGATGAGCACAGTGAGAATGATGACTTACAAAGTTAATAGTCGATTTCACGCTCCCCCACCGTCAGTGTAAAAACCTTCTTCCCGACCAACACTTTGACGCTGACGTCCTGTTACGTCCAATTCTGTCTAGTTTTGTGGATGGGCACTATGAATGCAGCCATTTGAGAAACACTTGGGAATGTTTTTTAAAGTTCCTCTTCGTGACATCCTTTAAGCGTCTTTGACTCTGTACTGGCCTGTGGCTGGCATGATGTACCAATGAAGGAATGTTGACTCTCGAATCTTACGGTGTTGCCATCACAGTTTCTGTCGGCAGAGTAAAAGCGACGCCGGATCAACTACTGAACGGCAAAGAGCAGGTCTTCATGAAGCGTAAAGGAAATGTGCACCAGGCTCCTGTCTTCATTGTGAGACAGAACCGGTAGTAACGTCTTACGAATCATAGGACTGAGTTAATTTCTGGGGTGGTAATAAATCTTTCAAATGAAACTGTTACATTGTATTGACTAAAATTAGAGAATGGAGCTACACTAAATAGCATCTTGATGAACTGAGTCGCACTTTCGGTCAAATTGCGTCAGTAGTGGTGTTAAGGTGTTAAGGTATGTCATCGTCCAGGAAAACACCTGTCCGACACGTGTGCTGTTACACATACAAAGACTGTGGTTCTATTTTGCACCTTGTTTCCCATGATACCTGTGATCTTTACAGAAAGTATCACGGAAGACGGCCAGTTGCAGACCTTTGTAATTAATTTCTTCCCTGCCGGACAAAGTACGTTCCTGCACGGAATTCGATTACATCAAAAACACATAACAGTACTGTATTGGTTTGAGGAACATAATGAAGACTACCGCTGACATGCTGACATTTTAATTTTCCAGACATAAATTCTTCGAACACCTCGAGAAAGTCGGCGTATACAAGGTTACAGCTCTTACATATTAAAACACCTTGTAATGTATAGGCATTGTGTTGTCTGAGCATATATGCTTTTTGCCGTATAAGTCCAACCTTTTACCATGGACGTGAAAATCTAGTCCACGACAAGTTTCAGTTGTCGTCTGTGTCAATATGGAGCAGTGCCCAGGTAGGTTGGTGAACACAATGTTCTGGCTCATGTATATGTGTTTTCTTCACTTAGTTGTAACACAGTTACAATCACGATACTGTAATCATAAGACGCTTTCTTCTCTTAGTTGTTATATGTTCTGTTGTCTTAGATTATCCATCAAGCCTTTGTAAAGACCGCTCTGCGGTCTGTCAACACATTAACCAGTTGGTTTGGTATAATGTGGACAGAGAATGGTGGCATTAATTTGGTACTCATGAATACGACTATGGTTATCAAGGAGTCCTGTTCCTAGAGCCGAGAAGCTAAACAGAAGAGTTTTACTTGAAAAGCCCTATACCAGTGAATTTCAGTTTCTTAGTCTCTGCAGACATACATCAAAGCAACACGAAGACAGTACGCTTTTAATAACGATGGTGCGATAATCGATCGTTTTCACAAAGCCTTAAATCGAGAACGTTTCTTATCGTGTGACATAACTAATTCTATAAAGTTTTAAGCGAGCATTCAACGCATAAAAATTTTAAATTACCTTCATAGTCTGGGCCATAACGTACCTGTGGAACAATGTGAAGCAAATACATAAAGTAATATAGTACATAAAATAAGGACACATTTAACACTACAAAAATAAGGAAAGAAGATTAGGGTTTAACGTGCCGTCGACAGCACGGTCATTAGAGACGGACGCAAGCTCGGATTACGAAAGGATGGGGAAGGAATTGGCCGTGCCCTGTTCAAAGGAACCACTCCGGCATTTCCTCGAGTGATTTATAGAAAACATGGAAAACATAAATCTGGATGGCCGGCTGGGTATTTGAACCCTTGTCTTTTCGGATGTGTCTCTAGAGTGCTACCCACGGCGCCACCCAGATCGATACTATACAGAAATAATTTCTGCATACTGTCTCTCGTGGAATTAGTATGGTTTTCCTACAGTACGTTTGCCTGCGTTGTGGATATTACTTACAATGGGACCGCACGTACTCGTCGTCATCGATTTCGTCCAAGTTTGTAATGTATGCAGGCCTTGGCTAGAAATGAAAGTGACAGAACTGGGAGCTTCAGAGGGCTAAACGTTTGGAAAAAAATAGAGGTTTTAGACCAGGTTGGGCGACACATAAGCTGTTTCTGTTAGCGTAATTGCCAGACAGCGGTTGGGGCGGCGGAGAGATTACAGAACGATAATCTGATGAATTGAGCCCATATACCGCTACTTCCGTATTTTCAGTTTCTACGTTACTTGCACTGCAAATAAACCGAGATAATATCCATCAGTTGTATTTTATGCAATTAAACAATATGTGTTAGAGAACAAATTCTTCTGTTCCGAGAGAGGCTAAGAAAACACATGCCGAGAAGACTGCATCAAAATACATTCCTTTCTTTTATCGTAGGCTATCCTCACTAATATTTGTCGAAATGATGTTACGTATGGTTTTACTTTCAAACTATTTGACGAGGGAGAACATTTTACGAATTTAAACCAACACTGTTTTTGATTAGAAAAAAATGATGTAAGTGTAAAACTTGTCTAAGGTACTGAGAAAATTGCTTCTTTGTCCTGTTTTTACGATGAGCATTGCACCAGCACATGTGAATCATCAAACGTAAAATAATAAAAGTATCTAACTTTATTATGAAGTTCTCGCGTAGGATACGTTTCCCAATCGCTGCCTCTAAATTTATTTGCAATCACAAGTTTTCCTTTGAATTTGGTTTTCACGTTATTGATGAATATATTAATAGATACAATATAATGAGCACTATCTCGGTTTAAAAAATGGTTCAAATGGCTCTGAGCACTATGGGACTTAACTTCTGAGGTCATCAGTCCCCTAGAACTTAGAACTACTTAAACCTAACTGACCTAAGGACATCACACACATCCATGCCCGAGGCAGGATTCGAACCTGTGACCATAGCGGCCGCGTGGCTCCAGACTGTAGCGCCTAGAACCGCTCGGCCACATCTCGGTTTATTTGCATGTAAGTGACGTAAGAACTAAAAACTGAAAGAAGGTTCCTGGAATGAGACTCGATCCCCACGACACTCGGATTACCGTTGTGTGCTCTTTCCAGAGGGCTGACCACTGACTGGATGTCATGCTAACATAAAATAACGGCGCCCGATATGCGCCAAAAGTGACAAAAGCTTGGGTAACTGGAGCTCCCACTTCCGTCACTTTCATTTATTGTTCAGACATGAATATAGCATAAATTTGTGGGAAACCTGTGTCAATGAGATGGCGCGGAACCCTTTTTAAAGGCGCATCTGTCAAAACTTTCAAATAAGATCGAAAGTCATTTGCGTTACCTGCAGTTTACTTTTCAAAATATATACAACTTTCGAAAGGGAAACTGACGGATTATTTGGACTGCAACGATGTCTGATCTGTTTGTATCGTGTCAGCCACCATGATGAAAACTTACGAAGTGTAGTTGTTTATTTGATGGGGATGAAATGCAGTTTCGGACATCACATCGACCAAGAGACCTCCTGTGTTTCAGTCCGCTCACATTTCGTATACGTACGCCGGTGTTTCGGTACAGCATCCTGTTTTTCTCGCCGTCGACTTGACACACACCAAAGTACTTTTCTTCAGAGTTGTATTTAGTTCCTAAAGAACAAAATCGTGATAGACACTCCACATTTGACAAACGTGTACATCACAACCAGTTTAGGATTTAACAAAACATCCCACCACTATCCGTGAATAATCCCCAACATTCGACTGGACCACAGGTTATATTCGTATACCTCTGACTCAATTAATGTAACCACTACCCCGGAGATGGATATAGTGCTTGATCTCGCATTCGAGGACGTCACCTGTCTTCACCCTAGCAGAATATCTGTCTAAACGTGACTGCTCACAAATAGGCGATTCATGGATCAAAAAGAGAGGAGAGTTGTCAGGGTCGACTATGGCATCCCACAACTCGCATTGACAGGAAAGTGAGCTTTCATTTCATATCACCAATATAGTGATGGAGATTACTGTCGTTCTAAGTGATTCACTAAGTGCAGTCAACAGAAAGGAAACGTATCGTTCTCTGAAACCGAAGCTAAGATTTTATCCTGTTACAACACCTATGAAGGGGATGCAGTTAAACATATTGTTTCCTTGTTGCCCCTATAGTGTAATCCAAGGACAGATTTCCGGCAACTGGGGGACGGAACCTTTAGTTTTACCTGCATAATGTGGGAAAGTATTCCCCTAAACCTGCTAAATGGCTGGCGGGCTCGGTTAATTATGCTATTTTATAAATCAAATGTTTCCTCAGGATGGATGGGGTTTTGCTCAAACTGTAAGAAATAAACGGGGAAAACCTTGGTATTAAGCAGATCTTTGTTGTTTTCTGTTAGTGAGAACTGGAAATGGGCAATGAAAATGAATGCTAATTTGAGACCGACTGACCGAAAGGCCTGAATGCGAAAATAATTACATGGAGCGATTATGGAGCTCGTGAAATTCAAAGTCTGTCTGCAGCCCTTGTGATTGTAGGGGACAAGTTTTGTGTCCTCTGGGGTGGAGGTACTGTTGTGCAATGTATTTCAGAGTACTGCAATTGGTAGTGAGTGTTCGCTAGTGAGAAATAAAATATAACTTTCAAAGGAATCCTTAACTACGTTTTCGGGTAGGTACATGGGAACTGGCTTAATCTTTTGCCTGTTTCCAAGGCGGCTATTGCCATTTGGTGGGTGTACAAGTATTCTGTAGGGAAGAGATCACGGAACAGTATGTAAAGTCATTGGCTAACTGCGTGTGTTGTTCAACGAAAAAGGTGGAATTGGCCATATTTATTAAAAGATAATAAATAAAAATTTTTAATACAAATTTTAAGTCTGAGTTCTTGTGTTTGTCTTTCTCCTTTCCGACTTCAGGTTGTTATTGTGTTTTGTTTATGGAGGAGATTATTGGCGAGAAGGACTAAAAACCAGTTTCAGACGGTGTTGACACTAATTTAGGTGTACCTTTTACAATCCACCGATCGGACATGAGTCTTTCGAGGGTAGTTGAACTGCTACAGGAGGTTACTTAGTGGCTCATTATTAGTGGCAATTTCAGTCGCGTGTCACATATTAAAACGAGTCTGGCGACCTCTATTTGGACTGACAGTATACGTGCAGCAGTGTATAAAATTAATCCGGGTCTGCAATAAATGGTTCTCAGAAAGACAGCGGAACAGTACGTCACCTAATTCATCTCACGCATTGCTTATTGCTAAGTGTGTATCTACACTTGATAGCCAAAACATTATGACCACTGCCCACCACGACGTTGGATGCCGTCTTGTGGCGTTACGGGCACATGACGCGGTAGCAAAAGTAACTAAGTGGAGCAGACACGTACGAGGGATTACCCTAACGAAGATATTCACTGCAAACGGAGAAATCCACTAAGATAAGCGATTTTGCCAAGGGCCGATTATTATTACGCAGAGTCTGTGAACGAGTATCTCGAAAACGGCGAAGCTGATCGAATGTTCACGTGCTACTGTCGTGATCATCTATGGAAAGAAGTAGAAGGATAGTGGAACTAACACTTGGGGCTGAATGGTTGGATGTCCACGACTCTTCACAGAACGTCAGCTTCTAAGACTTGTCTGCTCTATAAAGAGGTATACACCTTGATATGTGGCGTCTCTACAGAAAGAGCATAATGCTGGTGCATGCACAAGTGTTTCGGAGCAGACCGTTCATCGTACATTGTTGAAAATGGAGCTCCGCAGAAGACCAATCCCGCATGACCACATGTTGACCCAACGACATCGTCAATTACAACTGCAGTAGCCACGATACGATCGGGATTCGACTGTCGATCAATGGAAACGTGTCGGGTCTTCCGATGAATCACATTTTTGCTACATTAGGTGGTCTCCACAAACCCCGTCGTCGAGGTGAATGCCGGCTCGAAACATCTAGCACACCATGGACGCAGGCTCGTGGGGATAGTATTATGCTATGGCAGACACTCACTGCGCTTGTATGCGACATGTGGTAACAATCGATGACAGCTGTAAACCACCTACATCCCTTCATCCCTGATGTCATCCCTGACAGTGATGTCGTCTTTCAGCAGTGTAACTGTCCGTGTCTCGGAGCCATAACCGTGCTACAGTGATTTGAAATTTATAGTGACTTGACGTTGATGTTTCGGAGACCAAATTTGGCTAATGGAAATCCCATGAAACCCGTCTGGGTCGCAATCGGGCGCCATCAGCGCGTACGCAAATCAGCGGCCCGTTATTTACGCGAATTACATAATCTGTGAGTAGGTATCAAATGCCACGTACCTCCATAAACCTACCAACAACCTGTTGGATCCCTGATACGCACAATCACTGATGTATTTCGTTCCAAAGACAGACAAACAAACTATTAAGCAGGTGGTAATAACGTTTTGGCTCATCAGAGTATTCTGGCCACAGCCGTGAATAGGTGTGCGCCCCATGCTGCGGAAGCTCCGAAGAGTAACAACGTTTGTGCAGTACCCATCCATCTGCCTAACGACATACTGGAACTACTTACACATTCCCATAAAGAACTCAAATCAGGGCACATTTAGGAATTCCAGGCAATGAAATCGCTGGTATAATGGGGAAAAAAGGAGTTGGTGGTAAAAGAATGCAGACGGCATTGTAACTATAGATTGCGTGGAATTCTGCGATCCAAAGAGAGGTACATTTGGCTCCACAAGTGGCAAGTGTCTTCTCAGCGTAAGTGACTAGCGTATGCAATATAACTCTGGCTTTCAATGTGTTCGTATGATCTAGGGCTGTTTAGGCCAACGATCGCTAAGGTTAGAGTTATTTCGTCTTCATCAGTTCTATATTAGGTGAACTGTTGAAAATTCACTTTCCTTGCCAACTTCAATGCAAAAGTCGTTGTCGGAACGTAATTGTTGTTTCATGACTCAGACTTGCGCATGTAAGACATATCACAAATCGAAAACAATATATGTTAGGAGACGAACGTTTTGGGATGTAAATTTTTGCTGTAAGCGTGAGGGAATGTCCATACATCTCCCACCCCCACCCCCCCGCTCTCTCTCTCTCTCTCTCTCTCTCTCTCTCTCTCTCTCTCTCTCCCTCTCGCTCTCAGTGTGTGTTCGTGTGTGTGTGTGTGTGTGTGTGTGTGTGTGTGTGTGTGTGTGTGTGTGTGTCTGTCTTTATCTAGAATTTTCTTGGTGATACGAGTAAAATGAGGTTTACATTATGTATTTTAATAAGAGACCTAATAACACAGTGTTATCTGATTTAATAAATTATAGTGCAACAAGGAAAGTCTTTCAACTATACCTTGCTTATTTTTTATTTATTTATTTATTGTTCCGTGGGACCAAATTAAGGTGAGGTCTCCATGGTCATGGAACGAGTCAATACATGAAATTATAACACGATATTAGAAACAGATAAAATGAAATATAAAAAAACATATTCAGGTGACAAGTCGTAAGTTTAAATGAAGAAAATCAACAATGTAACACTGGAATTTGCTTAATTTTTTTAGCTCTTCCAGGAGCTCGTCGACAGAATAGAAGGAGTGAGCCATGAGGAAACTCTTCAGTTTAGACTTAAAAGAGTTTGGGCTACTGCTAAGATTTTTGAGTTCTTCTGGTAGCTTATTGAAAATGGATGCAGCAGAATACTGCACTCCTTTCTGCACAAGAGTCAAGGAAGTGCATTCTACATGCAGATTTGATTTCTGCCTATTAACTGAGTGAAAGCTGCTAACTCTTGGGAATAGGCTAATATTGCTAACAACAAACGACATTAAAGAAAATATATACTGTGAGGGCAATGTCAGAATTCCCAGATTTTTGAATAGGGGTCGACAAGACGTTCTCGAACTTACTCCACATATAGCTCGAACAGCCCGTTTTTGAGCCAAAAATACCCTTTTTGAATCAGAAGAATTACCTCAAAAAATAATACCATACGACATAAGCGTATGAAAATATGCGAAGTAGACTACTTTTCGTGTTGAAGTGTCACTTATTTCAGATACTGTTCTAATGGTAAATAAAGCAGCATTTACCTTCTGAACAAGATCCTGGACATGGGCTTTCCACAACAGCTTACTATCTATCCGAACGCCTAGGATCTTGAACTGTTCCGTCTCGCTTATAATATGCCTATTCTGCCTGATCAAAATATCGGTTCTTGTTGAATTGTGAGTTAGAAACTGTAAAAACTGAGTCTTACTGTGATTTAGCATCAAATTATTTTCCACAAGCCACGAACTTATTTCATGAACTACATTATTTGTTACTGTTTCAATATTACACACAAGATCCTTCACTATCAAGCTGGTGTCATCAGCAAACAGAAATATTTTTGAATCACCTGTAATACTAGAAGGCATATCATTTATATAAATAAGAAACAGCAGTGGCCCCAGCACCGCCCCTTGGGGAACGCCCCACTTAACAGTGCCCCATTGGGACTGAACACCACTACCACTCTCAATATTGCGGAGAATTACCCTCTGCTTCCTGTTCTTAAAGTAAGAGGCGAACCAATTGTAAGCTACTCCCCTTACTCCATAATAGTCCAAATTCTGCAGTAATATTTTGTGGTCAACACAGTCAAAAGCCTTCGTTAAATCAAAGAAAACACCTAGCGTTCGCAACCTTTTATTTAATCCGTCCAAAACCTCACAGAGAAAAGAGAATATAGCATTTTCAGTTGTTAAGCCATTTCTAAAACCAAACTGAACATTTGACAGCAAATTATGTGAATTTAAATGGTTCAAATGGCTCTGAGCACTATGGGACTCAACTGCTGAGGTCATTAGTCCCCTAGAACTTAGAACTAGTTAAACCTAACTAACCTAAGGACATCACGAACATCCATGCCCGAGGCAGGATTCGAACCTGCGACCGCAGCGGTCTTGCGGTTCCAGACTGCAGCGCCTTTAACCGCACGGCCACTTCGGCCGGCTGAATTTAAATGCTCCAGTAACCTTGTATGTACAACCTTCTCGATAACTTTAGCAAACACCGATGGCATAGAAACGGGTCTAAAATTGTCAACATTATCAATGTCTCCCTTTTTATAAAGTGGCTTCACTACCGAGTACTTTAATCGGTCAGGAAACCGACCACTCCTAAAGGAAAACTTACAGATATGGCTGAGAACTGGGCTAACATACATAGAAAAATACTTCAGTATTCTGCTAGTTACCCCGTCATATCCATGAGAGTTCTTGGTCTTTAGTGATTTAATTATTAACTCAATCTCCCTCATGTCAGTATCATGGAGGAGCATTTCAGGTAACAGTCTCGGAACACTTTTTTCTAAGAGCGCTATATGATTCCCTGTTGGGACTAGGTTTCTATTTAGTTCACCTGCTATATTCAGAAAGTGATTATTAAATACTGTACATATATGCGACTTATCAATAACACGGACATTCCCACTACGCACTGATTCTATATCCTCGACCTGTCTCTGCAGACCAGCAACTTCCTTTACGACTGACCATATGGTTTTAATTTTATCCTGAGACTTAGCTATTCTATCTGCATACCACATACTTTTTGCCTTCCTAATAACATTTTAAGCACCTTACAATACTGTTTGTAATGGGCTGCTGCATTTAGATTTTGACTGTTTCTAACGTTTTGATATAATTGCCACTTTGTTTTGCAAGATATTCTTATCCCTCTAGTCAGCCACCCAGGCTGCCTGTATGTGCTAGTACCCTGTTTTAAACGTTCTAACGGAAAGCAACTTTCAAAGAGCATGCGAAAAGTCTTGAGAAAAGCATTATACACTCCTGGAAATGGAAAAAAGAACACATTGACACCGGTGTGTCAGACCCGCCATACTTGCTCCGGACACTGCGAGAGGGCTGTACAACCAATGATCACACGCACGGCACAGCGGACACACCAGGAACCGCGGTGTTGGCCGTCGAATGGCGCTAGCTGCACAGCATTTGTGCACCGCCGCCGTCAGTGTCAGCCAGTTTGCCGTGGCATACGGAGCTCCATCGCAGTCTTTAACACTGGTAGCATGCCGCGACAGCGTGGACGTGAACCGTATGTGCAGTTGACGGACTTTGAGCGAGGGCGTATAATGGGCATGCGGGAGGCCGGGTGGACGTACCGCGGAATTGCTCAACACGTGGGGCGTGAGGTCTCCACAGTACATCGATGTTGTCGCCAGTGGTCGGCGGAAGGTGCACGTGCCCGTCGACCTGGGACCGGACCGCAGCGACGCACGGATGCACGCCAAGACCGTAGGATCCTACGCAGTGCCGTAGGGGACCGCACCGCCACTTCCCAGCAAATTAGGGACACTGTTGCTCCTGGGGTATCGGCGAGGACCATTCGCAACCGTCTCCATGAAGCTGGGCTACGGTCCCGCACACCGTTAGGCCGTCTTCCGCTCACGCCCCAACATCGTGCAGCCCGCCTCCAGTGGTGTCGCGACAGGCGTGAATGGAGGGACGAATGGAGACGTGTCGTCTTCAGCGATGAGAGTCGCTTCTGCCTTGGTGCCAATGATGGTCGTATGCGTGTTTGGCGCCGTGCAGGTGAGCGCCACAATCAGGACTGCATACGACCGAGGCACACAGGGCCAACACCCGGCATCATGGTGTGGGGAGCGATCTCCTACACTGGCCGTACACCACTGGTGATCGTCGAGGGGACACTGAATAGTGCACGGTACATCCAAACCGTCATCGAACCCATCGTTCTACCATTCCTAGACCGGCAAGGGAACTTGCTGTTCCAACAGGACAATGCACGTCCGCATGTATCCCGTGCCACCCAACGTGCTCTAGAAGGTGTAAGTCAACTACCCTGGCCAGCAAGATCTCCGGATCTGTCCCCCATTGAGCATGTTTGGGACTGGATGAAGCGTCGTCTCACGCGGTCTGCACGTCCAGCACGAACGCTGGTCCAACTGAGGCGCCAGGTGGAAATGGCATGGCAAGCCGTTCCACAGGACTACATCCAGCATCTCTACGATCGTCTCCATGGGGGAATAGCAGCCTGCATTGCTGCGAAAGGTGGATATACACTGTACTAGTGCCGACATTGTGCATGCTCTGTTGCCTGTGTCTATGTGCCTGTGGTTCTGTCAGTGTGATCATGTGATGTATCTGACCCCAGGAATGTGTCAATAAAGTTTCCCCTTCCTGGGACAATGAATTCACGGTGTTCTTATTTCAATTTCCAGGAGTGTATTTATCGTCTACTGTATCAGCGCTATAAACATCTTGCCACTCTTGTTCCTTTATAAGGTTTACAAAGGTCTCTACAGCAACTGGATCAGCTTTCTTGAACAGCTGATGACTATATTTAACACGTGTTGCAGCACAAATATCTTTTAAAATTAAAATTTGTGCATCATGATCTGAAAGGTCATTCACCTTTTTGCTAACAGAATGCCCTTCTAGTAACGAGGAATGAACAAAAATGTTGTCTATGGTTGTTCTACTGTTCCCTTGCACTCTCGTTGGAAAGAATACGGTTTGCATAAGTTTATATGAATTAAAGAGGTCTACCAGCATCCTCTTCCTGGCACAATCACTTATACAGTTGATATTGAAATCACCACATATAACTAACTTTTTGTATTTCCTATAAAGTGAACCAAGAACCTCCTCTAGCTTTAACAAAAATGTTGTGAAATCGGAGTCTGGGGATCTATAAATAACAACAGCTAGAAGTTTAGCTCCGTTAAATTTAACCACACCTGCACAACATTCAAACACCTTTTTCAATGCAGTACTTTGAAACATCAATTGACTCAAATGGGATGCCGTTTTTCACATACATGGCTACTCCCCCACACCGCAAAGAGCTCCTCGAAAAGCTGCCAGCCAACCTGTATCCTGGTAAAGGAAGCCTCTGAATTATCTCCTTATTTAAGAAGTGTTCAGATATACCAATAATTTCAGAGTCAACATCTATAAGCAGTTCACTAACTTTATCTCTAATACCTTGTATATTTTGATGAAATATACTAATTCCCTCATTACTCGGATACCTAAGCTTTGTCAAAAGTGATTCCCTTGTTAGAGAGACTTCCCTTAAGCAGGAATACCTATCAGCTGACATCCATCTAAAA
The DNA here is from genome assembly GCF_023864345.2 of Schistocerca serialis cubense. NCBI lineage: Eukaryota > Metazoa > Arthropoda > Insecta > Orthoptera > Acrididae > Schistocerca > Schistocerca serialis. Next base: position 503,697,245 of record NC_064640.1, read on the forward strand.
AAGGTGCAGCTCTAAAACCCACTACTGCAGGAATTTTCCCATGAGTGATCCCACCAATCCCACCTATGCTGTCACCTATAAGCTTTGCCAACCTCCCCTTCCCATACCTGTTGAGGTGCAGGCCATGTATACTGAAACCCGTCCTGCTGATAGACTCCACCAACACCACTGAAATGTGACCCATGCTTTCTGTCATCAGCGACCCCCAAGTCTCATGTTATTACGCCTGACGGCTGTATTAAGATGAGGCAGATCGTGACGCTGAAACAGTTCCATGAAATGCACATTCGTGTTGCCAGTCTGAGTGGCTATCTTTTCCAGGTCACCATCTATGTTATACTCCCCATCCTTACCAATACAATTACCAGCCCCACCCACAATCACTACCTGATCCTCTTTAGTAAAATCCCTACATAACCCCCCTATGTTAACAGTCAACTGAGCCAACCCTGCATTAGGCTTCACAATTCTGGTGACCTGGTACTCACTCCACAGCACATCCTGCAACTGCTGGCCTACACCTCTGCCATGAGAACTACCTAACAGCAGAACCTTCTTCCTCTTCGACTTTGCAACTGTTCTAGGCACAGTAACTACTGAGGTCTGTTGCATACTTCCTACATCTACAGCTACTAGAGATTCCTCTCCACTAGACTCTGACAGTTGGTCATATCTATTGTAAACACCAATAGTAAAACTATCTGAAAATCTTCTTCTCCTAGCAGATCTCTTGCCAACAGCCAGCTCCCATTCCCCAACCCCCTTCTCCCTCCTCATCCTATCTAGCTCCTCCTGTGCGTTTTTCAACTGCACCTGAAGGGGACAGATCTTACGCTCCTGCTCCTCGATCAACTTACTCTTGCTACATAACCTGCAGTTCCAGGAGAGGATCTCACCAGAATGCCCACTGGCTTCCCCACTGCATTCCCCCCAGTGAAAATACTTCGAACAAGTCTCACACCGCAATCCACTACTCACGAACCTACGGCAAAGCCCACACTTCTCACTCATGGTAAAATTTTACGTTTTCTAAGTTCCGCTACTACAATAAGAAGATGTTAAAAACCTGACTACAATAATCACAAACTTACTCTACAAGGGAAGTAACGACTATTATTAACAGTATTAATAAACAACAAATGTGAATATAACAAAAGACTAATACAGAAAGAGAATCAAACGTCTAATGACACAGTAACGAAGCTGAAAACAGTTCCCAAAAGGTTCTTCTGAAATTATTTCACCAGAAAACACCAAGAACACCGGTTGAAGACTACTAAAGTTCCTAAATAAACCACTATACACAAACAATTAATTAGTACTTAGCTTTCGATGCGCCGCTACAGCTCAACTGGTCAGCGCGGAATGTAAACACAGGCAAGAGGTTAGGTTGCTCGATACGAAACACTCACAAATATCAGGTCACAGCACAAGAAAGGCAGAGGTGAATGAAGAAACCACTAATACGTCACTTATATAGTAAATATTATCACAAAAACCGTTAAAATATGTATCTGAAACCTAAAAATATATGAAAACTTAGAGAGCGATCTCACACGCAGTCTCTCGCTTATGACGTCACACCAAAGATCTGACAGAATCATCACAGAATTTGTGTTTTGTTAACTAAAATTTCAGTCTGTGGGAGTTGAGTGACAGTAACTTGTGAGTTTAAGTATTTATTAGTGATTATTTGTCTTCAGTTATTATTCTTCGATTTAAAATATATTTTAAAGTTCCATTCCTAGCTGTTACATTCATATGTTGGCCGTTCTTAAGCTCTTCAAAATCGCATTTACATTAAACTAAATTAGATATTTTCAATGAGAGGCCTAAATACCCCAGAACCGAACCACATTTAGGCTCATACGACGAGAAAGTCAATTCTTATGTCACAAATAATTTTAGTATCAATCGGGAATTAAATACCGGACCTTTAGTTGACTCAAAGCAAGACACAGTGATTCCCTCGTTGATGTACAGCATCTAGTATTTCATGTCGACCCTATCTTCCTGGAGATAGACTATCGCTTTAACGTTGCGATGAGCCGTACGCGGCTCGCGTACCGCTCACACGCTGGTGACTACAGGCGGTGAACGTGAGTCCCATGTCGCAGCACGTGTCCAACGTATCAACATCTTGTCAGGTTAATGGCCGCTCCCTCACTGCGGTCATATTCTCGTGAACATCACTTTGACTTTCGCTTTGAAGTTTCACGTCGGCTTTTTATGGCACTTGTGCACGAAGTAGGCCAAACGACGACATTTTCACGCCCTGTACTTCGTTTTACGGCTAAAGATGCGTTGTCCAAGGTGCGACGGCGGCTTGCGGCAGCGACAGACCCTCCGCGACGAAAAGGGCTGCCTGCTCACTCAGGTATACGGCGACGCGACAGAATTTCGTCCGAAGTCACCGCTTTTTCTCAAGGCGCGGCCGAGGTGCAGCTGCGGCACCAGCGGCAAGAGGATGGAGAGAGCGCGCCCGAATTGAATATGACTTTGAACTATTTAGATATTTTACTACAAGAAGAAAGTGACACGGTAATATTATCGCTGCTCCTCAACTTGATGAAGAAGATGAAGATTATTAGAATTTTTGCGGTACATAACAGTGAGGGTTGTTATAATATTTTGATTAACAGGCACCTTGTTTTCAGATGGTAATTGAACCCCTTCCTGCTCCATGCCGTCATATTTCTCCTTGATGGTGAAAACGGCGAAACATTTGGAATATAGATGTTTATTAACACTCTTGGATATCATTTAGGTAATAACTTCTCCATTGCACTGAATCACTGTGATAAAAGCCCTTGTTTACTCTCTCTCCATCGACAGGTTTACAGCAACGAAGAGAGAGAGAGAATGAGAGAGAGAAAGAACTTAATATAAACCATATTCATTAAAATGGCAACTTTATTTTAAGACAGTAATAAAATGTAGTAAAAAATTAAACAACACTTTAATTTTATTTTAGAAGGAAATGCAGCATGCCTGCAAGATCACCATTCTCAAATAATAATGGTCTGTTACGATTTTTGTGTTTTATATCCATCACTTAATTCCTGAATTCCATGCCTTTTTTCGCCTCAATTACAATAGTGAGGTGGGGTGTTCTCATAGCCATATCCATGCTCAGTAGAAAAAAAAATATATATCCCTTCGAAGTTGCTTCTAGGTATTTTAATTTCAGTTTTATGAATGCTTTCTCCCTTTCAGTCCAACCTTTCTTCCATCCGAAAAAGTCAAATATTGGAGGCACATCTGCAACAAAATGTACCAATACAGTATAGTGCTTCTGTAAGGTTTAGGGACATATCTAAATTTCGTTGAATACACATGTGTCACCTAAGTAACAATGCTTTACATGATATTATTAGAAACCTGAATTACGAGTTTATAGTTAAAATTTTAGTGCTATAGTTCTATTACATTTGGAGATTTCACGTTTTTCCGTTTTGTAAACAGAGCTAAAAAAACTGATTTTTCCACTACAATGTTTTCTTTCTCTAAAACTCTTAGTTCTAGAGCTATTTAATTTTAAATTTCGCTTCATTACACCATAGCGATCACAAGAACGATAATGTAACATGGGAAAAATTCCTACTGATTTGGTTACCTCTCAAACAAAACTATTCTTAAATTACACTGCAAGAAATATTCCAAGAACCCACAAGTCTTCTTGAAATGATTTTATTATACCATTACTAGTTTCGGACCTGAGCCCATCGCCGGCCGGAGTGGCCGAGCGGTTCTAGGCGCTACAGTCTGGAACCGCGCGATCGCTACGGTCGCAGGTTCGAATCCTGCCTCGGGCATGGATGTGTGTGTTGTCCTTAGGTTAGTTAGGTTTAAGTAGTTCTAAGTTCTAGGTGACTGATGACCTTAGATGTTAAGTCCCATAGTGCTCAGAGCCATTTTTTGAACCTGAGCCCATCGCCAGATGAGTAGTGGGACAAGGACAGCATTAGGACAATTTGGTAGTGTGGGTTGCCTACATTCAGGGGCAAGTATACACTCAGGGGCAAACCTATTGTTCTCTTTTGATTGACAGGTCCTTAACCTATTATCCTGCTAAGAGGATTACAACCACCTGGGGATAATCCTTCTTTTTCACTGACAGGTCCTTAACTTACTGATTCCTCCACCCCTCCCCCTCCCCTCCATCTCTTCCTCTCAACGACTCAGGAAACCTCCAACCCTCCCCCTCCCCCCTCCCCCTAACCCTCGACCTCCCCCTCACTGATACAGGTACTCTTTCAGGCCTGAGTTATTCGAATAACCCCCCCTCCCACTCCATAAATTTGTTTGACTACTTAATTAAATTGATCAATTAATTAACACTCAGTCTCTGGTAAACCACTAACCCCCCCTCCCCTACCTGGAAATTCGCAGCACTGGGGTGGAGTAGAAGGGTCTCACAATAGGAAATTCAATTACACTACTGGCCATTAAAATTGCTACACCACGAAGATGACGTGTCACAGCCGCGAAATTTAACCGATAGGAAGAAGATGCTGTAATATGCAAATGATTAGCTTTTCAAAGCATTCACACAAGGTTGGCGCCAGTGGCAACACCTACAACATGCTGACATGAGGAACGTTTCCAACCGATTTCTCATACACAAACAACAATTGACCGGCGTTGCCTGGTAAAACGTTTTTGTGATGCCTCGTGTAAAGAGGAGAAATACGTACCATCACGTTTCCGACTTTGAAAAGGTCGGTTTGTAGCCTATCGCGATTGTGGTTTATGTATCGCGACATTGCTGCTCGTGTTGGTCGAGATCCAATGACTGTTAGCAGAATATGGAATCGGTGGGTTCAGGAGGGTAATACGGAACGCCTTGCTGGATCCCAACGGCCTCGTATCACTAGCAGTCGAGATGACAGGCATTTATCCGCATGGTTGTAACGGATCGTGCAACCACGTCTCGATCCCTGAGTCAACAGATGGGGACGTTTGCAAGACAACAACCATCTGCACAAACAGTTCGACGACGTTTGCAGCAGCATGGACTATCAGCTCGGAGACCATGGCTGCGGTTACCCTTGACGCTGCATCACAGACAGGAGCGCTTGCGATGGTGCACTCAACGACGAACCTGGGTGCACGAATGGCAAAACGTCATTTTTTCGGATGAATCCAGGTTCTGTTTACAGCATCATGATGGTCGCATCCGTGTTTGGCGAATTCGCGGTGAACGCACTTTGGAAGCGTGTATTCGTAATGGCAATACTGGCGTATCACCCGGGGAGATGGTAAGGGGTGCCATTGGTTACACGTCTCGGTCACCTCTTGTTCGCATTGACGGCACTTTGAACACTGGACATTACATTTCAGATGTGTTACGACCCGCGGCTCTACCCTTTATTCGATCCCTGCAAAACCCTATATTTCAGCAGGATAATGCTCGACCACATGTTGCAGGTCCTGTACGGCCTTTCTGGATACAGAAAATGTTCGACTGCTGCCCTGGCCAGCACATTCTCCAGATCTCTCACCAACTGAAAACTTCTGGTCAATGGTGGCCGAGCAACTGGCTCGTCACAATACGCTAGTCACTAATATTGATGAACTGTGGTATCGTGTTGAAGCTGCATGGGCAGCTGTACCCGTACACGCCATCCAAGCTCTGTCTGTCTCAATGCCCAGACGTATCAAGGCCGTTATTACGGCCAGAAGTGGTTGTTCTGGGTACTGATTTCTCAGGATCTATGCACCCAAATTGCGTGAAAATGTAATCACATGTCAGTTCTAGTATAATATATTTGCCCAATGAATACCCGTTTATCATCTGCATTACTTCTTGGTGTAGCAATTTTAATGGCCAGTAGTGCACATGGTAGAAGGTATACTGTTTATTTATAAAAAATTCAGTTTGCAGGAGTTGGATTTCTCTTGCTCATCATTCTCTGCTTTTTGGTAAGATACATGTCTTGTAAAGAAGTAATTGAATCGGTCACTTTTTTTTATTCTGATCGTGCAAGGAATACCATCATGAAACACCCATCACACGTAATTACAATATTAAAAATCTTTCGATCATAAAACGTTCCCAATACCGGCACGCACCACCGCATTACGCAGCTCGCTCTGCGTTCTGCAAAGCGCGGCCGCGCCACACACCGGTCTGAAAGTGTCCGCTCGGGCCCTGCAACTGACAGAGCTGATGTCACGCTAATCCCTGAACAAAAGTACCCGACAAACTCCTGTCGAAACATGTGGCTATGCGGAATACCGATGCATGCAAAAACTCTTTCGAAGGCAAATTCCTGACAGAGAATAGGTTCCACCATGAGCTCTAAGTTGCCGTCTGTGCTGGAGAGAATGGATCTCATGACAAGTAATATCCGCCCCCGGTAGCTGAGTTGTCAGCGCGACAGAATGTCAATCCTAAGAGCCCGTGTTCGATTCCCGGCTGGGTCGGAGATTTTCTCAGCTCAGGGACTAGGTGTTGTGTTATCCTAATCATCATAATTTCATTCTCATCGACGCGTAAGTCGCCGAAGTGGCGTCAAATCGAAAGACTTGCACCCGGCGAAAGGTCTACCTGACGGGAGGCCCTAGTCACACGACATTTTCCACATTTCCATCACAAGAAATTCAGGTAAATAGCATAGGATATTTTGCTTATTGATAAAAATTTAATTTGCAGGGACCGGGTCTCACTTTTATTTTGTGGGCAAAGCTCACATCCAGGAAGTACATATCATAATTGCGCAATTACACTGTTGCCGATTGAAAGTGTCGTCTTATTGGAAAATTTTCCTGTGTACGCTCACCTTAACATGCAGGGATCGGGAAAGAGACTCAATCCTAGCTGGAGAAGAAGGATCTCACGACACTAAATTCAAATCAAAGTCAATAATATATCGATACATATTCTTTATTTAATCAGTTTGCAGGAGACGGAGTTCCCCATTTCTGTAGGCATCATCACTGCATCACCCACCCTTACTCCCCATGACATAATAACTGTAATCACAAGAGAATGGAATGAAGTGCGATATAGTAACCACCATTTTGGGTCTTCCACACGTGTGTCTATCGTCAGAGCACCACCACGAAAGTCAAAACAGCCCAATGTCCTAATTACAGATCACGTTACTAAATACCACTAGTCACGGGCCACATATCGGCCGGCCTCCTTTGATCTCGCGACCACCACATAATGTATCAAGTGGCAACAATCTGTTGATCGACAAATTCCAGACTCGCTTCCTGTTTCTGTCGGCCTCAAGAAGCCACTCGCTGCTCGTCTGTGTGAACTAACGTCTCCAGAAACTAAGATGGAGGTTTTCATCTCTCCTCAGAATACTGTACTCCTATTGGCTAGTACTGGAGACACGGGGGATAGCTGACGGAATTTCGATATAAAAAATACAGTGAAATAAACCATTTCCACTACCCTGTGAAATTAACTGTTTAACAATTTACAGGAGTCAAATAGACCACTTAAAACACTCACTTCCACCTTACAGTGAACCTTCTTTATAATGAAACATATTTTCATCATTTGAGTATCACACTCAAACATTATGCAAATCAACGAATGAAATTTCCATCACAAATAGATCGTAGCGCTAAACATATCCGAGGTCTTGTACACACCAAAGACTGAGAGAACAAACACCCTCCTCCACCACAACATTTCCAGTAACCATAGCTGATGAAAAACAAATCCTGACGATCAACCAGCCGGCCGAAGTGGCCGTGCGGTTAAAGGCGCTGCAGTCTGGAACCGCGAGACCGCTACGGTCGCAGGTTCGAATCCTGCCTCGGGAATGGATGTTTGTGATGTCCTTAGGTTAGTTAGGTTTAACTAGTTCTAAGTTCTAGGGGACTAATGACCTCAGCAGTTGAGTCCCATAGTGCTCAGAGCCATTTGAACCATTTTGAACGATCAAACAAATTAGCGATAACAAGGCACGTGCCATTTGCTGTCTACAGTGTAGCCCCATCCGCACTGGCCAGGAGAGAGACCCACACCTGAAAGCATGTGTGGATGCAATACAACCGTGGGAAACAATAAATTAATCAATTGGGAATCTGACATCCCGACTGGTTTCTCCAAGCACTACAGACTTCCTAAACTGATTCTCATAACTACAATCGGATGGAGGGAGGAAGGTATGTGATGCAATACAGACAACAGCAAGTACCAATGAAAAACAGAGTCCCCTGCAATGTATTGAGAAGCACTAAACATGACACACTCACACTATGATCCAGCCCTGTAGCAGCAGTTGTCATGACTAGATGTCGGGGATAGCGGAAAACACTCACACATCCCACGCATTCACCTCCCAGACGTTCACATGCAGTGCCCTCGCCCTCACGTACACCGCCAGCGCCGCGTAAGGAGGTCTGTGAAAATTTCCGCAGTGACAGAAGTTGCAGTCCTGAACGTGTGTATACGCCAGAGTTCACGACCCTGGCCATGGAGGGCATCTGGGGATGATTGGAGTGGTAGGAATTTGGATGTTATCAATACCGCCAGCACAAACGTCCATCGCTTTAAATCTTCCCTCACACAACACACACACGTCCGCTTCTGTCGCGCTCACCCACCACATTTGTCACTTCACCAGCCCTCGCTGCCGCGGGCAAGATCACAGGTATGCACATTATTGTACACATCTAAGGCTGAGATAATCCGGCACTTCTGAACTGCCAACTCCTCGAGACCACCCTTGCAGGCAGCCGTGGTGCACCGCGAAACAAGCAGCTGCAGCTTGGACATACACAGCAGTTCTAAAAAATTCCTCCCTGACATAGACCCATCAGTTTAAAAAATCTACTTTATCAAATCTGAGGCAACCATTCACATCGAATTTCTCACGCGAAATGTAGATTCCTCCCGTTTATAGAGTTATTTTCGAATTTAGAATAAATCGGACGTTTTCACATCGCTGAAGTTCCATTACTTGTGAAAATCCTATACTGGACTATGGCGTAGGGTATATTCCCTCTAAGTATTCCTTAAACAGGTAGAAAAATATCCGTCACATCATGCATCACAGGACTAGAATATTAAACTCGTTTTTGGCTCATGACGGTCTGCTAACATCTGCCACTGCCACAGGTCGCCACCTCACTTTCGAACTCCCTTAGCGTAACAGCACAGAGAAGTTGTAAATAGAAGTTCTACATTACGTATCAATTTACAAATTATTTATCACACCTGATATTATTACGATCGTTGTCTCTCCCTGTATAGGTGAAGGATTCAACTATCGTTAAAAGATATCGCCGCAATGAAAAAATACAAAGTCAAGAATCATATCCACGGTGCTCTAACCATCGCCTACACCCACCAGGCGGCATATCATTGATATCAAATTGATAGGCTAATTAATTAAATTGATCATGAGAATCACTTTGCATAGAGAGTAATTTTCCTTTTTCAGTAGACGGATTACACTCACGAGGTAGCTGAAACGAGAACCCCTCGAGGGACGACGATGTCCTTTTCGAGGAACACTATTGAGAACCGACATTTTAAGCTCACCACAGAAAGATCCTACAGCCCGCAATCTATATTACGCGCAAAATGCAACGATCTAACATTATAGCGGGTTTTAAGTGGAGAACCGTGTAACCTCGGAAGTGTAGGTGTTTATGTTCTCTCTGACTAATACCTTTTTGCTGCTGACCCCGGACACTAGAACAATACTTCAGAATTGATAGTGTTGTGGACTGGCAAGACAGCTAATCCACAATGACGGGAAGCCGAAAGGCACGCGTTTAAGCTCACGCAGGCTGGCGTGAGGTCTGGAACAGGTAAAGTAATTATACTAGCAAGAAAAGTACGAAGCTGCTGGAAGTGGTGAACATCGGTCTGACGGTACATGCATCACAAGATAAATAGCAAATGATAATGGCACCTTGCTAGGTCGTAGCAAATGACGTAGCTGAAGGCTATGCTAACTATTGTCTCGGCAAATGAGGACGTAATTTGTCAGTGAACCGTCGCTAGCAAAGTCGGCTGTACAACTGGGGCGAGTGCTAGGACGTCTCTCTAGACCTGCCATGTGGCGGCGCTCGGTCTGCAATCACTGATAGTGGCGACACGCGGGTCCGATGTATACTAACGGACCGCGGCCGATTTAAAGGCTACCACCTAGCAAGTGTGATGTCTGGCGGTGACACCACAGATAGCACAGTTGACTTACGTAAACTCCTTCAAACTCCGTCTGTCTGGAGCTCCATCACGCATAAAAACCACCCGTTTCTTGTTCTGAACTGTCTGTTATGTATTCACAACACTTTCATATCTACTATACACTTAAAAGGGGTTCTAACCTCCTCGACATTCTCGCATCTGGAGAGATCTTGTGCTCTTGGAGGGGAGCAGGACAGCAGTTACAGACTCGGTTTGCTCCGCTCCTTCATGAGACGTGGAATGTTGTGGTCTACCTCTGGTCAGCTGCAGATTAAATCGGTGACAGTGTTGCAGGGAAGAGTCGGTCAAAGCAATGCGAGGAGATCATTCAGTCCCTAACTTTATCCTAAGAATGTAAGAATACTCTATAACTTCCATCCACATACGGAAAGATCGTAAATCACGCCCTATGATCGTAGTTACAGAAATATGTAGATCACTGCCTGGTGAACCGCCCCACCTTTTTTTGCGAGTACCATTGCGAATGTAGATATATGACTGTGCAGTACGTCTATTCATTGTTAATTCTCGAACTGACGAGGGGAGTGCAGTAGGTGGTATAGCACTTAGCAGTCCCAGCAGTCAAACAAATCAGTAACAAAATGGTTCAAATGGCTCTGGGCACTATGGGACTCAACTTCTGAGGTCATCAGTCCCCTAGAACTTAGAACTAGTTAAACCTAACTAACCTAAGGACAGCACACACATCCATGCCCGAGGCAGGATTCGAACCTGCGACCGTAGTGGTCTCGCGGTTCCAGACTGCAGCGCCTAGAACCGCACGGCCACTTCGGCCGGCAAATCAGTAACAGCTTGCACTGTACGTGCTTAAGCATTGTCCTGCAAAATGATGGTCAGGTCGTGCAGAAAGTGTCATCGCTTCTGTCTCTAAGCTGGTCGTAAGTTGTGTTCCAAAAATGAGCAGCATAGAGACAGAAGTAATGACACTTTCTGCAGAACCTGACCAACATTTTGCAGAACAATGCTCAAGCACGTACAGTGCAAGCTGTTGTTGATTTGTTTGACTGATGGGGCTGTTAAGTGCTATACCACATACTGCACTCCACTCACTTAATCCCTCGTGAGTTGAGATCGATTTCTAAATGAAGGAAACACTTCACCGCATTCGCTTCAGAACTGCTACAAATTCGTCGGGCAACAGACCGCACCACTCGAACTGTCAACACAACTGGCACTGCTGAGAGTATCCTACGACTTTCACATCCCTGGCAACGGGTTATACACAATACTGGTGACTACTTTGAAGGTCAGTAAAACTTTGAAACACATATCTATTTTGTACGAGCTGTAAATAAATAGTTGCCACTATTAAAGTTCCAAACGTCGTGTCTACATTCGCAATGGTACTTGCAAAGTAGAGTCGGGGCGGTTTAGCGATGATACAGAAATTGGGAAGCATGCTGCCACGTCACTGGTTGGTGTTGTAAGAAACTGGTAAAGTTGCTGAAATTGGTCGCACTATCAACTGCGATGCTTATTATAGTACATCAGTGGTGTCTTTTCCATCCCATCTGTCAACTAATACACTGTTTATTACCATATAATAATTGACTGACATCGATTGTTTGAGACGAAGGAAGAATCTTGGTGCAGGGGTAACTCCTTCTAGGAATAGCTAGCACCGAAACAGTGATCCATACATGACTGCAATATGAGGAATCAATCGAAATGGAACACTGAACCATCAGCTATCCTGTCACTCTGAAAGATGAGTTTAAATGTAGAGGACGTCCGTCACCTTCGGACAGCATTTTGGAAACGCTCCACAACGCCAAAAAAACTTTTCCATTTTCCTTATGCTGTAACTGTCTTTTGTTTCAATTATCCAGTGTGTGTGTTGTGGGAGCAGCAGCAACATGGTTTACACCTTGCGATGTCCAGTTGTCTGTGAGAGGCAACGGATGAAAACGTGTTAATGTGAGTTTAGAACATGACACAGACCTCGGAGTCGTGGCGGAAAAAGCAAAATGTATGGCGGTGTACAAAGTGTGTTACCTCAGAACAAAAAGAAATGTATCAGACAACAAAACAGGGACCCTCTTTTGTAACTGATAGTCCTTGGGATATGGTCCTCCTACAGTACAGGCGATGAGACTTCGGCCGGCCGGGGTGGCCGAGCGGTTCTAGGCGCTTCAGTATGGAACCGCGCGACCGCTACGGTGGCAGGTTCGAATCCTGCCTCGGGCACGGATATGTGTGATGTCCTTAAGTTAGTTAGGTTTAAGTAGCTCAAAGTTCTAGGGGCTGATGACCTCAGAAGTTAAGTCCCATAGCACTCAGAGCCATATGAACTGTTCGTACTGTCTTTTATACTACCTCATGTTGCAGGAGAATGCTTCGCTTTGGTACTGACCTTACACATCGTACATCGTTGGCGAAGCTACTAAAACATGTTCCCATATCCATTGAGTGGTCTAAACACGGTCCTGTCGCATGAACTCAGCTTACCATGTTTCTACATAGGTTGCAGAAGGTAGTAGATATACCGTTCTACGACTTCTACTCAGCTACGACTTAAATTAGAGCGATCGCAACGGCAAAGCTAGAGGGGTGGTGGAGAGAGACCGAGGAGCAGTTACAAGAAACATAGGGACTATTTAAAACCACGTTGGAGTTTTACTGTAGCAGATAAGTTCGATAAAGCTGACTCGTTTTTAGATATGAGAGTGCCACGATTATGATTCTCCAGTGGCTGTAGACATTAAAAGACATCTCCATAGAATCCATCGCAGGTATGTTGTTGAATGGAAAGACTTGATTCCAAACGCATACAGCGTTTCTACCAGAAAGCGTAACACCATCAGCGACTCTTATGTGTACCTGTAGAATCAAGGCCGCTTTTTTAAACAGAGTGACGTCGACACAGTCGTTGTGATAGTGTTTCTAATAGTGCGGTCCTTACGCATAATGTATGTTGCCGGCGGTATAATCTTTCCGTGGTCAGCTTCGTTGGCGTAGCTACGATAACATGTTCCAATTTCCACCGAGTAGTCAAGAAAGACGGTCTTGTTTCATTAACTCAGCTCAGACTGTTCCTACACGAGTTGCAGATGGTGGATATAGCGCTCTGCGACTTCCGTTCATTTCCAACTTAAATTGGGACGATCACATGGACGAGGCTGCAGGGAGGCTGGGGAAGACACTGTGGATCAGTTACAAGATGCAGAGGAAATGTTGAAAACCACGTTGGAGTTTTGCTGTAGCAGATAGGTTCTAAAAGGTGACTCGCTTCGAAATATGAGTGTGGCATGAATATGTTTCACCCGTGGCAGTAATTTTTAAAAATTATGTCTCCATAGGATCCAACGCAAGAATGTGGCTGAGTGGAGAAACTTGACTCCAAATCGTTGACAGCATTTCTATGAGAAAGCGTTACACTATCAGCGTTACACAATTTTCAGCAATGTAAGTGAACAACTTATCCGTTTATTTTTATACTGAAAACGGGCTTTCTTGTAACTATTGACCTGTCTTGCCCTCAGATTTTACTTTAATAATACACTGTTTCAGGATTCTGTAACAATTTAAACTATATTATAATGTTAGGGAGATGAATATCTACACTTCGCTGTGTTTATGCATGGCACAAGAGAAGTTACGTATTACTCAAAACTCGTCACAGTTCTTCATTAATAAATGTCTCCTCAACTACCTTCTTGGTATGACTGTGATGTAGCATTTGGAATAGCTGCTTTTGTCAGCATGTCAACCTCACTGAGCTTAGATTTCTTGCTGTTTTAGTCACACTACTTTTCACCTAGGCCCATATATTATCAGTCGGATTTAAATGAGCATGATACAGAGGAAGCCTGATTAAATTACGCCCTTTAGCATTTGTCGACCTAGTAGCGTGGAGATATGGCTTGTGCAAAAGTTCCACTAACTCCGCCTTACACAGTCTAACTTCACCTTTATCCAATGGAACATTTCTTTGTGCTCAGAGAATAATATCCGCTTTTTTCCATGCAACAGAGTGGTATGGCTCACTTCCATTACTATTGCAGAGTTTGGTGGAATATTTTGCAGCTCAGCATTACCTTAGCAGCCGGTGTACGTGTTCTTCGACAACAACCAGAGCAAAATATCCGCATTTCTCCATGCAACAGAGTGGTATAGCTCACTGTCCATTACTGTTGCTGAATTCGGAGGAATATTTTGTAGCACAGCACTACCTTTACAACCGGAGTACGTGTTCCTGCACTGTTACTGTTAATGCGACGCCAACACAAAACACTTGCTCCAATACGTGATGACTGCAGAACACTTCAACGTCAGAATATGTCACTTTACAATGAGGGCTAATGAACGTATGTTCATCTAATGCGTGACACAACGTGGTACTGTCTTTCCATGGCAATTGGGGCTCTTTACCAATTGATAGGGCGGCATGATAGGGAAAACGGGCTCGCCATGGGTGTTACCCAGAGAACGGCGTAATATCCCGTCCAGTGATCCAAACGTGAAAAGTCACAACTAATTTAAAATGCACTATAAGAGTATCATTCCAAAACTGCAGCTAGATTGGGCCTCCTGTTTCGCTGTTTCTCCGATGATTCTGTTATAAAATGGTTCAAATGGCTCTGAGCACTATGGGACTTAACATCTATGGTCCTCAGTCCCCTAGAACTTAGAACTACTTAAACCTAACTAACCTAAGGACATCACACAACACCCAGTCATCACGAGGCAGGGAAAATCCCCGACCCCGCCGGGAATCGAACCCGGGAACCCGGGAGTGGGAAGCGAGAACGCTACCGCACGACCACGAGCTGCGGACTTGTTATAACGCATTTCAGTCACAAGTACTGATTCGTAAGAACCGGCTTCCTAGAAAACATATTCTTATAATTGCAGCTGTATGTCATGTCTTCTACGGTCGCAGGTTCGAATCCTGCCTCGGGCATGGATGTGTGTGATGTCCTTAGGTTAGTTAGGTTTAAGTAGTTCTAGGGGACTGATAACCTCAGGAGTTAAGTCCCATAGTGCTCAGAGCCATTTGAACAATTTTTTTTTCATGTCTTGTTGCTGCAGCATCTGCTTGTGGACATATTACAGTATTTCGTACATTTTATAATGAAACAATAATTCCGAAAGGTGTGCTGTGTTCTACAGGGTGATTTCGCTAAATGGGGACAAACTGCAGGTAACGATAGCTGAGAGTATGAGGAGCAAAAAAGGTAGCATGGACACATGGCTAGAAATGCGTTCTAAGTGAGATATACCCATTTGAAAGTGGAGATAAAAAATAATTGACAGTCTAAGTTTCAATGAAGAAAAGCACACATCAGAATTCACCAGACAAGTGGGAATGCTCTATCTATACTAGCGTTTTAGCTTGACACACAAGAGGACAGTAATGTTGTCCACGACAGTGGCGCTTTCACGCACCGGTACTAGGAGGCATTCGTTCCATTGCTGTTGTCGTCTTAGTCACCCTCTTGCATGTAAATCTAAAACACTAGTACAAACATGACATTCCCACATGCATACTGTGCTCTCATATGTGCTATCAGTCATTGAAACATACACTATCAAAGATATTTTATCTCCTCTTGCAAGTAGGCGTAACTCTGTAAGAATTCACTTAAGTCCATATTTCCATATGGACTTTTGTGCTTTTTATCCTCTCAAGTCTCGTTTCCTGCAGTTTGTCCACATGCAGTAAAATCACCCTATATACGAAGTGCAAAATGTAATAGCCGGTCGTTTTGACCGAGCGGTTCTAGGTGCTTCAGTCCGCAACCGCGCGACTGCCACGCTCGCAGGTCCGAATCTCCTGCCACGGGCATGGATGTCTGTGATGTCCTTAGGTTAGTTAGCTTTAAGTAGCTATAAGTCTTGGGGACTGATAACCTCAGATGTGCTCGGAGCCATTTGAATTTAATAATATAAAACGTATGTTGCATAATAAGGTGAGGTGTCACAGAATATTAATGTGTATAAATTTTCGATGGGGCATTGTTCACTCCACAAAGTCTTAGATCCTCAGTCAGTGTTAGATGGGGAAAGGAGGCGGCTGGTAAATCAACTAGAGCCGCCATATGTAGCTTTGAGAGTCACAGAATTTGAACGGAAAGAGAGTGGGGATTTCGAGGCCTTTGCGAGCTATCAAAATGTCCAAGAAGGCCCTGGAACGTTCTATATACTTAGGCAACCTAGAGTCGGCGCATAGCTACATACGTCACATTTCAGGGGGGAACAACCAGATCGTCGTGTGGATACGTAAGGAAGGTTTACCACGAACTGACATCCTCTGAAAGTTCTTATATTATTGCAGTTTGAGAGTAGCCACATGTACGCATCAGTGGAGTTCCTCAGATTCAGATCGTGTTCAGATGCTAGTCTATTCTGTTCTGGTGTGTGGAACTTAGGCAACAACATCAGTTAATTTGACTGGGCTTTGACTCAGTCCCAGAGATGTGTGCCACATGTCTTACAGGGAGTTAGCCTGTGGTATGGCAGCGAATAATAGTTCATTACTGTAGCCAGAATAAATGTGTAAACCCTTATTGAATAAATATGATGTATTTTGTATAAATACCAAGTCAATACCATTTTAGACTGATCCCAAAATTTTGAACCAATGCTTCCCCGTCTGCCCTCTTGCTCATATTCTTGTAACTGTTTGTTGTGATTAGAAACATCTATTCCCTCTTACATTCACTAGACTCCAGTTGTGAGGTACGACTTCTAGATCTTTCGAGTCTAGTTGTAGAAGTAAATAGAGAGGCGGATCAATATCCGTCCACTAGACAGTGGGCTTCAGGCTGCGGTTGTGGCGGATTGGCGCAGTACGACCAGTGCAGCGTAGCGCGGCCGGCAGAGCGGTGCTGGCGTAACAAACCAGTGCTACTCAGTTCGCGTGATTACAGTGGCGCTGCAAGCAGAGCGGCACGGAGCAGAGAGACAGAGCGGCGGTAGGTGAATCAAACATGTTTGTTTCTGAACGCGGCGGCCAGAGTGTTCGAGTAAATCCGGCTGCGTTTGGGCAACGCCGGCAGCTTTTGGCAAAATAAGAACTGTAGCTGTTGCTTGTGTTTTTTTGCTATCACAACTGATTTATTTTTGGCAAGTTATCTGATGTGGCGGCAGCAGAATTATAAACTACAAGTACATAACACATTTGCTTAATCTCTTATTTCTTTCATTGACTCTGAACGGGAGGCAATAAAAAAGTTGAGGTAGCATAGTTGAAAAACACAAAACGGAAATCATGTTTTATTGTGCGACAAAAAGTTTTCAAAACCGTCCCAGTTTGATACCTTCATTTGCAGCTATGTTCAAGTTTCGTCTTGTCTGGTAAGTGCCTTGCATAGAACGCATGATTTCTGCTGTATGTTGCTCATCGACTCTCAGAGATCCTTCTAGGTCAGTGACAGTGTTGTGGAGAACATGTGCATTTCACAATACCGTCAGAAAATACGGTGAAGTTTCTATGGGCTTGCCAAATATGCTACATTTAGCGCTCAGCATTCCAAAAACGCATTCAATTGATTGTTGTAGTACGGAAAAGCGTTTGTTGAAATATTCTTTCCCTGGATCTAAAACACATCGACCGCAATATTTGATAAAATGCCTCATCAATGAATATATCTCAAAAGGCAATATAACTGATGTCTTTGGTAGTGAAGAGTCTGGCGGGTTATAAAGTTCCCATTCTTGCGCAAAGCGAAATACACTAAAAGAATGAAATCTACCACTTTCGCTTTCCTTCCCATATCCCCCAACATCGATTACAATCAATTTCCAATGACGATCTGCAACTGCTTGTAGTATGATTGAATGAAAATGTTTATAACTATAGAAAATTATCCCAGAGTTTTCTGGGCATTTTACAAAAATGTGTTTTCTGTCAGTGACAGTGCTGTGGAGAACATTTTCTGACGGTGTTGTGAAATGCATCTGGAAAGTTCTGTGTTTTAAATAATTAATTTACAGTATTTAGAAAATCATCTTCAGAAATCACTCTCATGTGTAGTGGCTGGAGGCAGTCCCACAACACTTTGCTAGTTGACTCCACAATTCTTAAAAATGGTTCAAATGGCTCTGAGCACTATGGGACTCAACTGCTATGGTCATAAGTCCCCTAGAACTTAGAACTACTTAAACCTAACTAACCTAAGGACATCATACACATCCATGCCCGAGGCAGGATTCGAACCAGCGACCGTAGCTGTCGCGCGGTTCCAGGCTGAAGCGCCTAGAACCGCTCGACCACAGCGGAAAGCACGTGTCTTTGTCCCAGCGAGCTAACGCCGCTGATGGGAAGGCACCATCGTTCTAGAAGGGTGCTGCTTGTCGCCCACCGTTTGCTTTCGCATTTAAATGTGGCAGTCCTGCCGAGCCTTCTTAAACTGAGGGTCGCGAGTGTGAGCGTGGTACGCGACCAGAAATAAAAGACATTAATTTGTGGAAGTCAGAGGATGATTATAAATTGTGGACGACCGTAAGGAACTTAGCAACAATGGCAAAATCGATCCAGAAGCATGAATGGTGTTGCAGAGTAAATGTGATTAGGCTCATAGGGATAATCTTAGTTGTTATTAAAATGAACCGAGTGTTGTCAAATATGTGCCCACTTCGCTTAACTGGGTCGTATTAAAGATAGTATTTTTATGGGGTTTTCATTAAAATTATGGGACTTGTAGGTAGGGCACTTGTCAGCATGCACACAGTTAAGAACTTCCTCGGACTTGCCCATCTTCTTCGGTAAACTTCGCCCTCAGTGCTGTCGTAACCATCAAATCCGGTTGCCTATTGAGAATTCAGACAGCCAAAATACGTGAATTATCTTAATTAAGAGGAGGACCCTCTTACATTTGTCGACAAGAGAGAGAACGTGAACGGGTTTAATCTTTGGTTGAGACCGTGAGAAAAGAATGACAAGTGAAGTAACACGTTCCAAACATTTGGATATGACGAGAACATCGATAAAACAAAGAAGAAAGAAGAAAACGGGCCACAGATCGAGCCAATGCAACTAGTAGATTCTACACTGCAGCACACAACAGCCAACGTTGCCAGTAAACAATGAATGCAAGTGTTGTATATTGCTGTAGGCCATTAACGAGACAGTTTACTGCTGTATAAAAAGAGTGTAACAGTGCCACAGTAGGAGAGCAATGGTAGTTGCTACAATACGCTAATTAGTGCACTCAAAACAGTATATCACAAAAAGTGGTATGAGCAAATTTTAAGTAATCCTAAAACTTCGGAAATAATCAGGAAAGTAATAGGAAACTTAAAATAGTGAAAATGGAGCCAATATTACCAGTAGATAAGACCCAGCAGGAATTACTGTCAGATGAGGACGATTGTCAGTTGAATGTAGGGAACCTGAACAATTGTTATTAAGGATTTAGGGTAAACAGGACATTGGATCCGATGAGGAGGATTATCCGATCGGTACCTCGACAAATCCTCCTTTGATAATAGCGTGGGACAAGACATTGCGGAAAAACTGACCTCATTTCAAACGGTAAGTGCTTATAACGCAGAGAACATAAAGCAGGAAATCGTAGTGGCTCACACAAATAATAGCTATGACACATACACAGAAACTCCAAAGACGAGGGTAGGAACTGGTGTTGACCTCAGCCTAATAATGAAGGCATTAAGGGAAATGAAATCGTCAGTAGTAATAGGCGAAAGATCCGATTAGAAAATAAAAGAAATAAAGTCGAAAATTCGAGCAATCAAACAGAATCAGGATACACCAGCCAAAACTTTTACAGAAATGTTTAAAACATGTGGAAAAGGGGTGAATGAGAAGATAAAAGTAGGATGGGTAGAACAGAAGAGAACGGACGGTAAAATGAATGAACAAATAGGAGGTAGAAAACAGCAATCAAGAACATGCGAGAACGGCAGAAACAGCAGCATCATAAAGTAACAAAAGAAGCGGACGTGATAGCAGTTCTGACAAATGCGAACGTGAAAAAGCAAGAGGAAATCATTGCATGTGTAAATGAAATCGAACGAAAAGTGACAGATTCTATTTCCCATATGAGGCGACAGTTTATAGCGATCGAAACTGTATCGTACGGCCGGCAACGGTGGCCGAGCGGTTCTAGGGGCTTCAGTCCGGAACCGCGCGACAGTCCGGAACCGCGCGACTGCTACGGTCGCAGTTTCGAATCCTGCCTCGGGCATGGATGTGTGTGGTGTCCTTAGGTTAGTTAGGTTTAAGTAGTTCTTAGTTCTAGGGGAGTGATGACCTCAGATGTTAAGTCCCATAGTGCTCAGAGCCATAAATGAACTGTATCGTACAGACCAAGACAGGGCTCACCACGTTTGGCATCAGAAAGAGTGGACCGTTATTTAGCTGTAAGGGCACAACGGTACCGCCTTAGTACTGAACTGCAACTGGCGCCTGACCTCGCAGCATCCCCTGGACGAGTTGTGACGAGGCAAACGCTGTACAGAATGTTGCAGTTGATTATGTTCTGCATTTTTACACTGTTTCTACTTTACTGTCACTTGTTTATACTATTTTGTGACAAAAAAACGCAATCTTGCAAAATTTCCGTTTGTTACTTTAATTTTGGAAACCAGTGTAATTGGGCTAAGCGTTTGGAGAAGGGACGTTTCAATTATGCATATTTTGAGAACATATTATTAAATGAATACTGATCCAAGAGCAAGCAGGGCGATATTATAATGTTGATATGTAGCCGCCCGCATAATACAAGGTTTGATGGGACATACAGCGAGTTCTTAGAAGAAGAACAGGAAAGAAACAGTGTCTTCACACCCCGTATGACGAAAGAGATATAGTGTGTTGTGTAGTGCAAAGACTGCCGCACAAAATACCTAGCCACCTGATAGGAATGATAATCGAAACCGTAGAACAAACCGGAATAATCTTCGCGCGGATACCGAAAATATGGAAACAACTAAGAAGCTTCTTCGGTATCTGCCGTTTCTTCCATCGATTTGTCGATGGACAAGTCTTAAATAGTGAGAAACCACCCAAACTATTAAAGAAAAACAACGCGTGGTCTTGCAAGATGAATTGCACAAAAGATTTTGAGGAAATAAAAAGAAACTGTGTGAAGCACCAATACTATCGTACCCCGACGGAACTAAAACCTTTTGCCGTCGGACTAAGGGCTGGGGGTCCAGTTGCAGCAAAAGAAGAGAATGGAGAAGAACTGGCAGAGACAATGGCTTTCAGCAATCATGTGTTAACCGCGCGCGAGCGGAACCATTCTGTAATGGAAAAAGAGGCGTTGGCTGCAGATTTCTGTTTCACGAAGTTTAGTTATTACCTTGCTGGACGGAAGTCATCTAGTAACAGATCACAAAGCTCTATCCTTTATGTTGACAAGTAAGCTGCAACTTAACAGATTAACGAGAAGAACACTTGCTCTTCAAGAATTTGAGTTTGACGTACAGTACGTATCAGGCATGCGACAGATGGTGTCAGATGCACATTCATGCTTACCGCAGGGTCTAGAAAATGAACCCACAGCTCCAGACGTACAGGGCTATAAAATTTGTCTGATAAAAGGGGTTATGCACGAAGGAACAATATGAAAAATGTTAAAGAACGTTAGGAGAGAGCAGAATGTAGAAGAGAAATTGATACTAATCAAAATGAAATACAACAGTGCGAATGAAGAAAAAGTCAGGACTTGTTATCCGACACATGACATCGAGGTGTTCCTCAGGAGTAACGAAAATAAAGGACGGAGAGTCTGTATAACCAAAAAGGACATAGAAACTGTAGTGTCTTGTAGCTACCTCAGCTGCAGCAATTTCGGTCCAAAGAAGAGTGTAGAAAAGATACCGCTAAATTGTTGGTTCTCTAGTATGTCGACGCCAACAAGACATTTACTGCCAAGCTGTGACGTGTGGCAGAAGAAGAAAGCAACGGCAGTACAGTACAAAGATTTCATGAAAGCGGTGGAGCAAAACGAACTTAAGAAAGTAATCGCTGCGTATCTTCTAGACTCTTTGCCGAAATCTTCTGGGGATATAGAATAGCAGTCTTAGATACCATCTATGAGTGAGTGTTGTGAGGGAACAACATAAATATATTTATGATTAGATATGCCTCTTTTAAAGAAAGTGCTACGTGTTTATTTTAATTTTGTTACTGAATATGGAAAGAGGTGTTGTATGTGTATACTCGAAATACGTTAAAATTAAATCACTTTAAACGTATTTAAGCTCGTAGCAACTTATTTAGACTGTTATATGGGACGAGCCAAAGATGAGGGAACACAACTCAGAGACAGCCGAGCAGAGGGCGGTGATCATCTACGCCAGCGGCAGCGTTCGGAGCTTCGGTAGCCCAGGAGGAGAGCAGGGGTAGGGGAGGCAGCACTCCGCCTCGCAGCGGGGCACGGCCGACGACTTCCATCAGATGGGCGGTGCGGTGTGCTGCCTTTTCACTGTAATAGTAGTTACGCAGTGCAGCGCCATTCTAAGCGGCGTCATAGGAAGAGGAATTGGCAGCTCACAAATAGTGAAGTGTGTCTATGTGCACGGCCCCCATACTAACCGTAGTGTCTTCCCCGTTTACAATAAAAAGATGTACTATTCAGTGCACAGAATCATTGGTGTTTTCTTTTTTGTTCTCCCTTCTAGCAATACTGCGTTTTTAAGAAAAAATTTCATTTAATCAAACTTTGTCTTTAAATTTTACCTATTTTTCAACTGTTACACTGAAGAAGACTGCTTAGATGGTTCAAATGGCTCTGAGCACTATGGGACGTAACATCTGTGGTCATCAGTCCCCTAGAACTTAGAACTACTTAAACCTAACTAACCTAAGGACATCACACGCATCCATGCCCGAGGCAGGATTCGAACCTTCGACCGTAGCAGTCGCGCGGCTCCGGACTGAGCGCCTAGAACCGCGAGACCACCGCGGCCGACAAGACTGCTTAGAATGCAACAGATTAATGCCTTTGCATATAATTAAAAAATACTTCACTGTTAATGTGAACATCTTGTAAGCTTTGATAATTTCATTTATGTCTGTTTTTGAATTTTCGTATATACATGTAAGTTCGAGCGAGGTGGCGCAGTGGCTGGCACACTGGACTCGCATTCGGGAGGACGACGGTTCAATCCCGCGTCCGGCCATCCTGATTTAGGTTTTCCGTGATTTCCCTAAATCGCTCCAGGTAAATGCCGGGATGGTTCCTTTGAAAGGGCACGGCCGACTTCCTTCCTAATCCGATGAGACCGATGACCTCGCTGTCTGGTCTCCTTCCCCATACAACCCAACCCCCCCTCCCCTCATATATACATGTAAGTCCTTAACAGACTTTTTTCTTGCAGCTCCAAAAGAGCACTCCGAGAGATTCCAAGAGATTTGGAAATGGACTGAAACTAAATAAGATTTTAAGGTGCTATGACTTTTTCTCAAACAATTCGTGTCACGTATAAACAAATTTTGTAAGAATTATAAATTGGTAAAAAAGGATGAATGTGATGTGTGCGTTCTTTTAAAATACTGACATTCCGACGATTAATATGAAAATGAGGGAGTCATGGCTGTCCGTAATTAGATTTCTATTTCTGGGATATTTCCATCACATTTGGGCTGTTTTGTTGTCTCCTCTCCCTCATTTCATAACACTGGGCGACTACTCATACTTTTCCCAAAATCATTAAACCTTGCTGATTTTGAAAACATTAAGTGAGGGGATGTTAAGGGTACAGATATCGGTCCTGTCGTGAACAGATCGAATCTACCCTTGCGCACATTTGATCACCTAATTGGCGTCTATTGGAAAAGCACCATTGTACAGGGTGGTTATAATTAAACTTTCGCTACTTGAGAGGGCCCCCTTGGAATACGAGTGATCGTGGGACACTGAAATTTTGTGAAAACATTTGTAAAAACATGGAATAACAGTTAAACCTTTGAAAGAAACACATTTTAATTTCAACATGATTGGGTAACATTTGTTAATTGCGTACCGTGGTTACGTTCCAAGCTACAAACGTTACCCAGTGCGACGATTACCTACATCCACGACAGCCTGGAAATTTGTACGGATACGATTTCACAGTTGTTCGCAGCACTTTTGAAACGGTGGACCATGGAATGTTCAGCTGTCATGACACAGTTCGTGCTCTGCTTGAAGATCGGACATTGCGTCCAGCATTCTCAGCTAGCGAGACAGTAACTTCTTCAATCATTTGTGGCGCAATTGGCCGTTGGCCTCTCCCAGAAGCAATTCCCACATCGCCAGCTTATTTGAAGTTACGAATCATGTTCTTCATTCCTGAAGAGCAAAGAGGACATTTCCGTACTCCTTTAATGCGTCGATACTCGCGAAGTGCTGCAGCAATATTGCTCTTGTTATGGTATAACAGTTTTACGAGTAAGGTCCTGCTCACCTTATCCAGACCTTTGTTCATTGTCTGGAACTGTAATGTGTGATGATGCTTTTGTTTCACCCTTACGTAGCAACACTTAACACTACTAACAACGCAGATCCTGCAATGTATAGTCGAACATCATTCCTATAAAGTTTGGTACCGATGCAATAAAGAGTTTTCCGTCTACAATGGCTCAAGTAGCGAATGTTTAATTGTAACCACCATGTACTAGAAGAACAGACATAAACACTATTACTGTGCAGAATGAGAACCACACAACTTTAGTTCAATGTACAAAAGTGAAGTGTAAATAATGCAGCGCAAGAAATACTGAAGAATGGCTAAAACTGTCAAGTGCATATGTGAATCGAAGTCTTTCGACATCATCCGCTGCTAGCAAGGAGTGAAGAAGGAGAATATGTAAAGAAACACCGATAACCACCGAAGATGTTTTGTACATAAAAGCGAAACGCGTCTGGTGTTATTCTCTTTACTTAAATTGCAGTGGGCTCAAGACGTATAACCAACAGTAACTGATGCATCAGAAGGGTTCATCTTTCCACCCGCCGTTTGCTTTGGCGCATAAATGAGTCAGTCCCACCTGAACGTTCTTAAAGAGAGGATTGCGTGTATGCGAGTGGTACACGATAGTAAATAAAAGACATTCATTTGTGGAACTGAAATTATTTAGATAGTCATGAGATGATTTTATACTATGGACGACCGTAAGGAACTTACCAGCAGTGGCAAAATCGATTCCAAAAAGCCGCATGGGTGCGGCTGCAGAGCGAGTGTGATTAGGCTCGTAGAGATAATCTTGCTTGCGATTAAAATTCAATAAACCGTGTGATGTCAAATCAATGTGAACTTCATTTAACCGGGACACATTAATGATAGTATTTTGGCGGGAATTTTGATTAAAATTATGGGTATTGTAGATAGGGCGCGTGTCAGCTGGCACACGGTTAAGAACTACCTCTAACTGGCACGTATACCTTGCGAGTAAGTTTGCTCCCCGTGCTGCCGTAACCTTCAAGTCCAATGCCTATTAAAAATTCATACAGTCAGAACACTGGAATTAGCTTAAACAAGAGAAGGAGAAACTGACGCAGAACAGGACAGTTCCGAGTTCCAGTCCCAGTCCGGTACAAAGTTTTAATCTTCCAGTAACTTTCAGCTGTACAAGATGTTTCAAAAACATTCATCCGATTTCACTCGACTAGAGACCAATCATTTCCTATGAATGAAGACAGAAACTTAAGGTACACATTAAATTACACATGAAACTGCAAAGTATTTTTTTTACAAAAAAATGAGGACCATCCGATTTTAAAATCTTTTACACGCATATACATACGGTCCTGGTGTAATTTTTGCGATTACACTTAAAATAAAAATTTTCATTTACGTTACACGAATGTTTAGTTTACCCTCCACCGGGCGCCCACCACACATTGAGGCAATAGTCGAACTCGTCCTAGAGAGTGGAAATCAGTATAGAGGCAAGGTTTCTACGAAAATAATTGTACAGTGTCTGTAGCATACTGTACTGAATTTATTATGAATTTAGTAGATCCATACAAGACAACCCGCCCCCTCCCCCTAACAGTCATGACGCGATTATAAAGTTTCTTTCATACCACAAGTATCCAAATAAGGTGTTTACATTTCCTGGGTGGTAACTGGTATAAATCCAGTCGCTGCCCTGTTGTGTTATTGCAGTGTTAGTATTTTGTCCAATCTCCGTTCCTCCCAATCAACTCAAAAATTCTCTTAAGCATTGATTTCATTAGGGTTTGTAGTTCCCGCGGTGAAATTGTCGCTACTCTTCTCGCATCGCACTTTTCAGCTAACATGCGGCCTCAGATTGCTTTCCATTGCCTTGCAAGCATACTCCAAAGGTTTTTTTTACGGGGCTCATATCCGGGCTTCCTGCAAGCCATGGCAAGATATCGATATCTTTATCTTCAAAACCACTTCTTGGTTGTAGGAGAAACATGCACAGATGCATTATCTTGTTGAAACATTAGACTTTCTTTCCCTAGGTCCTCATACATTCTAATCAGTTTTATCTCTAACATCTCCGTGTACATGTTTGATTTCATTGTAGTGTTCAGCCAAGCAATGCGTGACTTACATTTAGAGCAGAAGGCTACCAAAAGCATAACACTTCTACCACCAAAATTTCTGCTCATTGTTACCTGCTGCTCTGTTCTCAGAACATGATAATAATACTGAAATCCATCCGGCCCGTCTAAATTAAGTTTCTTCTCATCTCTGAATATCACTTTATCCCAGTCTCAAGCCCATGACCTATGTTTGACAACAAACTCAAATATAGCCTGCTTATGTCTGGTGTTACAGGAGGTTTCTGCAGTCGCAAGATGTTTGTCATTTGACAAAATTTGTCATACACATCTGGCAGTTACTGTCAACTGTAAATCAGCAACAAGTTGAGAAGAAGAACGGTTTGTGGCTCTTGCTTTGAGCAAAAGGAACCGTTCGAGGCCACAAATAATTTTTTTATTTAGCCCTTTTATCCGTTCTGTCCAAGTCATTGTCCCAATCTGACGAGTTTATCAGTCACTGCACTTCAACGGTTCAACTTCTGGGCTATTTTACGATTACGGAGTCCCATTTTCTTGTACGCACTGATTTTTGCTTCTTTATTTCATGATAACTGTTTTCCGCGTGTCAGTATCACAGTCTTGGTTTATGTACGCAAGACACACTGTCGCTATTGGTGGAAAGGCATATACGCATATATTAAAACTACACAGAGCCAACTGCCTTTATACTGAGTTTCACCCTCTACCACCTGAATTGTTCGTCTCTTGTTACATACTGTACTACTGATATCAAAAGCGATACCCTTCGACGGAATTTATCAGTATACTGTATCTCAGACTATTGCATATACTCTGTGCACAACTATCCCAGCCGACAATGTTAATTTTCCTACAAATACTCATGCATTTACACTGATTTCCGCTACTGTATATTTTTCCAAGCGTGTCTGGTTTTACACTGTTGCATCCTGAAGTTGTTGGAAAGGGGGCACATAGACGTAGTCTTTGAAAAAATGCCGTATAAAGAAAAGAAAATAATGTACTGTGATGTCAGGTGACACTGAAGGCCAATGGTGCAACACAAGATCCGTAAGTGCCATGCTACCGAGCCGTCGTTGAGGCAGGTCTTTGTCAACAAATACCCTTACATGCAGCTACACCATTTGAAAAGGTTAACCCAAACCTCTGTTGTTGCTGTGTTACCATAAACTCATAATCTAGTCTGAGTGACCATTGGGTAACGAACGAGTGAGTGAGCTACCGAGGGAGCTATCGATCGAGCTAGCAGCACCAGGGTGATCCATACTGGCAATCACATCAACGACAAACTTACAACTATTGTCAATGTACACTATTAGCTTCGATGCTTCAGTTAAAGAGTACCCAAATTTTGTATTGTCGTCTGTGTGAAAGACATCGTATGAGTCTTTTTTTTTTTTTTTTTTTTTGTAGACTTCCTTCATATTCAGGTTAACTGATGGCCATAACTGAGGAAATAATAATAATTGGTTCTAACTAGTGAAGCTCTAACGTCCTTAGCCCCCTCGAGAAAGTAAGAACTACACTCCTGGAAATTGAAATAAGAACACCGTGATTTCATTGTCCCAGGAAGGGGAAACTTTATTGACACATTCCTGGGGTCAGATACATCACATGATCACACTGACAGAACCACAGGCACATAGACACAGGCAACAGAACATGCACAATGTCGGCACTAGTACAGTGTATATCCACCTTTCGCAGCAATGCAGGCTGCTATTCTCCCATGGAGACGATCGTAGAGATGTTGGATGTAGTCCTGTGGAACGGCTTGCCATGCCATTTCCACCTGGCGCCTCAGTTGGACCAGCGTTCGTGCTGGACGTGCAGACCGCGTGAGACGACGCTTCATCCAGTCCCAAACATGCTCAATGGGGGACAGATCCGGAGATCTTGCTGGCCAGGGTAGTTGACTTACACCTTCTAGAGCACGTTGGGTGGCACGGGATACATGCGGACGTGCATTGTCCTGTTGGAACAGCAAGTTCCCTTGCCGGTCTAGGAATGGTAGAACGATGGGTTCGATGACGGTTTGGATGTACCGTGCACTATTCAGTGTCCCCTCGACGATCACCAGTGGTGTACGGCCAGTGTAGGAGATCGCTCCCCACACCATGATGCCGGGTGTTGGCCCTGTGTGCCTCGGTCGTATGCAGTCCTGATTGTGGCGCTCACCTGCACGGCGCCAAACACGCATACGACCATCATTGGCACCAAGGCAGAAGCGACTCTCATCGCTGAAGACGACACGTCTCCATTCGTCCCTCCATTCACGCCTGTCGCGACACCACTGGAGGCGGGCTGCACGATGTTGGGGCGTGAGCGGAAGACGGCCTAACGGTGTGCGGGACCGTAGCCCAGCTTCATGGAGACGGTTGCGAATGGTCCTCGCCGATACCCCAGGAGCAACAGTGTCCCTAATTTGCTGGGAAGTGGCGGTGCGGTCCCCTACGGCACTGCGTAGGATCCTACGGTCTTGGCGTGCATCCGTGCGTCGCTGCGGTCCGGTCCCAGGTCGACGGGCACGTGCACCTTCCGCCGACCACTGGCGACAACATCGATGTACTGTGGAGACCTCACGCCCCACGTGTTGAGCATTTCGGCGGTACGTCCACCCGGCCTCCCGCATGCCCACTATACGCCCTCGCTCAAAGTCCGTCAACTGCACATACGGTTCACGTCCACGCTGTCGCGGCATGCTACCAGTGTTAAAGACTGCGATGGAGCTCCGTATGCCACGGCAAACTGGCTGACACTGACGGCGGCGGTGCACAAATGCTGCGCAGCTAGCGCCATTCGACGGCCAACACCGCGGTTCCTGGTGTGTCCGCTGTGCCGTGCGTGTGATCATTGCTTGTACAGCCCTCTCGCAGTGTCCGGACCAAGTATGGTGGGTCTGACACACCCGTGTCAATGTGTTCTTTTTTCCATTTCCAGGAGTGTATAACGGAAATCGTCGCCTCATCGTAGGTCGTCGCGAAACGTGGCTATACAATGTTTCGGAGCGTTTCGTGAACAGCGAGAAGTCATGTCTCTCGATAACACATTTTTAATATTAAATAGAAAGACGTGAAAATATATTCAACCGAGGTGGAAGAGGTGTCAGTGATGAGAGTATACAGCGATAAACCTTAAAGCACCTCAGTGTTTGCATCGTAGGAGATGTGGGCAATTCACGAAAGACTTTAGGTACACTTCAAGAGGGAAGAATAAATAAATCAGGAGACTTAGAGCTTGGAAACGTAAGCGGTCGAGTGTTGCTAGTGTAAAATCACAGGAATTCTTGCTATTGCATGACACAAATGAGAACGCGCTCGTAAAGACTACGGGATAAATTTCCAATAAAGAATTACGGGTTCTTTCAGATACCGGAGCTCAGATTCTGAGACCTAATTTGGTCAGATGGAACGAGACATTTTTAGGAGAAGTAGGTAACCATCGATCATGGGAAACGAATAACACAAAGACAGGGAATTCCTTTAGTAGTTGAACTGTAAATTTTGAATCACAGGAAAAAGCACAAAGTAAAGGATTTCGATGAGACGAAGTGGTTCGTATGCCGAAGTATCCACTAGCTAATTCGGATCGTAATCACATCGCAGATGTTGTGGTACTGAATAGAAACCAACCATAAGTGATTTAGGAAACTGGCCGAAGGGAACAAAGAATTACGTAAATAATTGTCGTGACGAGGTAGTCAGAATAACATCAGATGGTCGTAACTCAGAAGTAAGAAATATTACCAGGATGGTCCATACCAGAAGCTCTAGTGCCCGGGCATCGGTGGAAGTGCATGACTAGTAAATTACAAACCCGTCAGAAATTAAAAGATACTAGCATTATACACCTGATAGCGAGAGAAAAAGTAAGTCGCGCACAGAAAAGCTACGACAAAGGACACGTAAAATGGAATAAGTTAATATCATTGGATAAAGGTCAACACGTTTAAATAGCGACGGAATGATGACTTTAGAGAACAGTACTGTGAGTATAACGATATCTTTCAAATCTAATATACGCTTTCCCATTTTTAATATATCTGAAACATTAAGTCAACTGAGAAACGCTAAAGCATTTTTCGACGCTAGACCTAGCTACTAGATCCCGTCTAGTTCCAAGAGATGCAAAAGACCAAGAGAAAACATCTTCCGTTGCGATTTAACATCACGAATTCAAAAGAATGGCAATAGAACTTACCGAGGCGTCAGTTACTTTTCAGCTACTTTTGAATGTAATTATACCAGGAATTCAAACGAAAAGATGAGAATGGCAAGTTACGTGAAGTTTTTGCCGGATTCCTGGAAAATAATCTCATACTGCACCCAGATAAAATATACTTACTGCGTAAGGATGATGTGTTCTTAGGACACAAACTTATGGATCAGTGAGTCTAGAAAGACGAAAGCAAGGTCTACTAGATTAAAAAAATCTCCCATTTCCACAATAACGAAGGAATTAAAATAGTATTTAGATGAAGCGAAATGCTATACAGTTGGCTATCACGGAGTTACTCTGCTAGCGCACAACCTAATATTCAAATGGTTCAAATGGCTCTGAGCACTATGGGACTTAACAGCTCAGGTCATCAGTCCCCTAGAATTTAGAACTACTTGAACCTAACTAACCTAAGGACGTCACACACATCCATGCCCGAGGCAGGATTCGAACCTGCGACCGTAGCGGTCGCTCGGTTCCAGACCATAGCGCCTAGACCCGCTCGGCCACCCCGGCCGGCCACAACCTAATACTCAGAAGTTTTACCTTTCTAGGTGCACTGCGCAGTGGATGAACGTAAAGTCGTCTCAGTATTTACAACTATGGCTTGGGACTGAGCGAGGTGGCGCAGTGGTTAGCACACTGGACTCGCATTCGGGAGGACGACGGTTCAATCCCGCGTCCGGCCATCCTGATTTAGGTTTTCCGTGATTTCCCTACATCGCTCCAGGCAAATGCCGGGATGGTTCCTTTGAAAGGGCACGGCCGACTTCCTTCCCTAATCCGATGAGACCCATGACCTCGCTGTCTGGTCTCTTCCCCCAAACAACCCCAACCCAATATGGCTTGGAAGATAGGGGGACTAACCCACTGTCAGGGTCTGGCGACGCACGGTGGATCCGAATCCCCAAAACGTGGCCACACACCCGAAAAATGAATTTTCGATTCTGGGACTTTGGAGGGATGGGTTGGGTTGGGGAAGTATTGATGCATTTGATCCCAAAAGGATAGGTTCATACCTTCAATACCTGTCGAATTACGTCAGTTCAAAGGTGACAACTGGGAAAATTTACGATCGGTTAATCAAAAATGGTTCAAATGGCTCTGAGCACTATGCGACTTAACTTCTGAGGTCATCAGTCGCCTAGAACTTAGAACTAATTAAACCTAACTAACCTAAGGACATCACACATATCCATGCCCGAGGCAGGATTCGAACCTGCGACCGTAGCGGTCGCGCGGTTCCAGACTGAAGCGCCTAGAATCGCTCGGCCACTGCATCCGGCGAAGCGAAGAAGTAAAATTCTACAAAATGGAAATGATTGCTACGCCTGTAGCAGTTTAAATCTCATTGTTATTCTATTTATATTATATCTTTTTCGATGCTTGTACAAAACAACCATGATTTGCCGAACTTGCATTTTGTACGGGGGCAAAAGTAGCATATACCACAATATACCGCGGAATTACAACTCTCAGACTATAGATCGATCAATTATCTGATGGAACTGATAAGAATCAGCTGCCTAAATCTGCCTGTTCTCTTGTATAATCAATATTTCTTCGGGCCCGTGCGTCCCATGCGTCGCATCACAGCATCGCGCTGCGCCGCGGTCGATGTAGCGCACGGCGCGCCAGGCTTCACAAACATGTTTTCCGTGCAACACGTTTACGATATTTGACTACTTCGTTGTACTTAATTTGTTGCTAGTGGTAATGTAATATTTTTCGCGCAGGTTCGGATGAAGATTACGTAAAATTCACTCAGCAAGAAATATTCAGCATCGTTAAACACCGGTTAAATGATAGCCTACCTGCATTCCTCTCTTACCTGGAGGAACAACTTTTCGACAAAACTGGTCGACCGTTGCAGGTACCAGAGGATACGGAACTCTGTCTCCTCATTGTTTGGTAAACTGAGAATAAGGTTGCAAAAGGCTAAAAGGACAGAGAGTCCTTTTTTGGAACAAAACAATGAATGGCTTAATGCACCCGTTTCATTTCCGGCACCAATTGTAAGTGGCCGGTATCAGGCTGACTGTGATCTACCATCGACTGGTAAATTCAGTGGCCGTCCTTATGGGGAGTTTACGTCACTGAGCAGGAGCTCAAAATGCAGAAGAAACCAGTCAGTTCGTGCTATTTGTGTGAGAGTACTAGTAAAGATTTCAATAACATCGATGATGTTTTACAGAAAGAAGTCAACGAACAGGATCTGAGGTTTGGACTATCACCATTACATGCTTGCATTTGTGCTTGCATTTGTCATACAAACTTGGGATTAGAAAATAGCGAGCACGCAGTGCCGAAGGAAAAGAAATAGTAGAAACGCCCAAGAAGATCACACAAAAGGGGTTCATCTCAAAATTGGGACTTACTGTCGATCGTACGAAAGCTGGCTACGGAAATACCAACGATGGAAATACAGCTCGATGTTTTTCTGAAAATTCGAAAACATCTGTTCTCATTACATCATTGGACATAGATTTGATAGAACGGTTTCACATCATCTTACAAGCCATTTCGAGTGGACATGAAATTAGCGATGGTCGGTTCCACAATTGTAAGGTGGCAACTGCGAGAAAATTCGTTGAACTGTATCCATAGTATTATATGCCCACTAAAGTGCATAAGCTATTGATTCACAGTCCACAAATAATAGTCCACGCATTGCTACCAATCGGTCAGTTATCCGAAGAAGCACAAGAAGCGAGGAACAAAGATATTGAAAGATATCGCGAAGACTTTTCCAGAAAGTGTTCACGAGTAAAAGCAATGGAGACGTTTTCAAGCGGCTTCTGGTAACACCACGACCGACCATAGAAGATTCCGAAGTGAATTCTGACTTTGAGACCTTCGAGAGCGATACTGATTCGGATTAATAAATACGAAACCACTCACATCATTTTGTATGCAGTGGAACAACATCTTCATTATCAATCAGATTACCTTTTGAATGTTAAGACCGATTGCATTATTATTATTATAACAATTACTTATATTGTTGATTATACTATTATGTTTATTAGTTGTATTTAATCACCGACTTTGAAAATTGTACTATTATACACTCCTGGAAATGGAAAAAAGAACACATTGACACCGGTGTGTCAGACCCACCATACTTGGTCCGGACACTGCGAGAGGGCTGTACAAGCAATGATCACACGCACGGCACAGCGGACACACCAGGAACCGCGGTGTTGGCCGTCGAATGGCGCTAGCTGCGCAGCATTTTTGCACCGCCGCCGTCAGTGTCAGCCAGTTTGCCGTGGCATACGGAGCTCCATCGCAGTCTTTAACACTGGTAGCATGCCGCGACAGCGTGGACGTGAACCGTATGTGCAGTTGACGGACTTTGAGCGAGGGCGTATAGTGGGCATGCGGGAGGCCGGGTGGACGTACCGCCGAAATGCTCAACACGTGGGGCGTGAGGTCTCCACAGTACATCGATGTTGTCGCCAGTGGTCGGCGGAAGGTGCACGTGCCCGTCGACCTGGGACCGGACCGCAGCGACGCACGGATGCACGCCAAGACCGTAGGATCCTACGCAGTGCCGTAGGGGACCGCACCGCCACTTCCCAGCAAATTAGGGACACTGTTGCTCCTGGGGTATCGGCGAGGACCATTCGCAACCGTCTCCATGAAGCTGGGCTACGGTCCCGCACACCGTTAGGCCGTCTTCCGCTCACGCCCCAACATCGTGCAGCCCGCCTCCAGTGGTGTCGCGACAGGCGTGAATGGAGGGACGAATGGAGACGTGTCGTCTTCAGCGATGAGAGTCGCTTCTGCCTTGGTGCCAATGATGGTCGTATGCGTGTTTGGCGCCGTGCAGGTGAGCGCCACAATCAGGACTACATACGACCGAGGCACACAGGGCCAACACCCGGCATCATGGTGTGGGGAGCGATCTCCTACACTGGCCGTACACCACTGGTGATCGTCGAGGGGACACTGAATAGTGCACGGTACATCCAAACCGTCATCGAACCCATCGTTCTACCATTCCTAGACCGGCAAGGGAACTTGCTGTTCCAACAGGACAATGCACGTCCGCATGTATCCAGTGCCACCCAACGTGCTCTAGAAGGTGGAAGTCAACTACCCTGGCCAGCAAGATCTCCGGATCTGTCCCCCATTGAGCATGTTTGGGACTGGATGAAGCGTCGTCTCACGCGGTCTGCACGTCCAGCACGAACGCTGGTCCAACTGAGGCGCCAGGTGGAAACGGCATGGCAAGCCGTTCCACAGGACTACATCCAGCATCTCTACGATCGTCTCCATGGGAGAATAGCAGCCTGCATTGCTGCGAAAGGTGGATATACACTGTACTAGTGCCGACATTGTGCATGCTCTGTTGCCTGTGTCTATGTGCCTGTGGTTCTGTCAGTGTGATCATGTGATGTATCTGACCCCAGGAATGTGTCAATAAAGTTTCCCCTTCCTGGGACAATGAATTCACGGTGTTCTTATTTCAATTTCCAGGAGTGTATTATTATACGGCAATTTTTGTGGTATCGAACAAGTGTTATTCTCCAATACATTTTCGATGAACAGTCTGGTATTCTGGCTCAATAACAATTCACCTTGTCATTGTGTTAATTGTTGTAATTATTGGTCTCCAAATCCTCTACATACGCTATTATTAACAT
This sequence comes from Schistocerca serialis cubense, assembly GCF_023864345.2. Classification (NCBI taxonomy): domain Eukaryota; kingdom Metazoa; phylum Arthropoda; class Insecta; order Orthoptera; family Acrididae; genus Schistocerca; species Schistocerca serialis. The sequence goes on from NC_064640.1 coordinate 503,732,755, forward strand.
ATTATAACCGGTTTTCATGCGTCACGTTGCTATATTGGAACCGCCACATTGTTTAGACAATTTTTAACTTCAATTTGGTAATCAACGACCACAAAAACCTCGGCGTGGTTCGTTTTGTATGAATTAAAGGTCTTCTTGGGGTTTCGGCCACGTTTTGGGGATTCGGCCCTATTGTGCGACGGCGAGAGGAAATGGTACCTGCTAGCCACAATAGAGGTAAGAAGAGCAGTAGCAAGACCGATGAAGGACGAGTTTTCTCTCCATAGTATGCGATAAATCTACAGAGCTATTAACTTGCCATGTATTAAAAGATATGCTATGTAGACGGCAAGTGACTGCAATGAACCCCGGAGGCAACCTGCCAAGCAGTCACTACCTGGGCTCACGTAAAATCTCATATGTTGCTTGTTCTTAGTAGTCTTATATGATATCTTCGCCGTATTAATGAATAATAAGGTTTGTAAACAATATATTTCAGCTATCAGTCGTCCTTTGGAATATTTATTGGCAGATCTAGATTTCGGCTAGCAACTAGCGATTCTCAATGCACTATCCTTTTTTCGTCAATGCATGTAATGCCTGTTGGTCTGGCTTTATACACAGTATTCCATGAACTGTGTACAAAGCCAGATCATCAGGCATTACATGCATTGACCAAAAAAGGATAGTGCATTGAGAATGGCTAGTTGCTAGCCGAAATCTAGATCTGCCAATAAATATTTCAAAGGACGACTGATAGCTGAAATCTATTGTTTACAAATCAAAATAACGTTCGCTGCGTGCAACAGCCCCTGAATGGGGAGTAACCTGATGAATAATAAGTTGTTTTAATGCCGCATAGCACTGCAAAATTCCCATTCGACATTGTCATACTGCCATTACCTTGGTGTGTGTAGCCGTCCCATGTTTCTTAATCCTATTAGGACTGTACATGTACTGCCACTACACACAGAGAACAACTAAAGTATTCGATGTTCTGAGAACCGCCATCAACTAACATTCCAGTAATGTTTTACAATACAGTAGATTACTGATCTGGTCTACGTGATTCTGAGGGAATTAGATTATAAATCATTCAAAGAAATGTGACTGACGCCCGAACAACAGGGACTTACATGCATCGAGAATAAAAAATAATGCATTGAGAATGGCTAGCCACTAGCCGAAATCTGGATTTGCGTAATAAAATCTAAAATAGGACCACTGATTGCTGCAGTGTATAATTTATAAGTCACGTAACAGTCGCTGCGTGCACCCACTTACCGAATGGAAGGTAACCTGAGGAATTAGATTAGGAAATGAGACACTAAAAGTAGTAGATTAGTTTGCTATTTTCCAGAAAAATAATTGATGATCGGCGATGCATAGAAGATGTAAAATCCAGTAACGGAATACGAAGGAAAACATTTCTGAAAACAATGCTCCTGTTATCATCGGATATAAATGTATATGTTAGAAAGTCTTTTTTGAAGGTATTTGTCTAGAATGTAGCGTTGCACGGAAGTGAAACGAGGACGATAACTGATTGAGATAAGAAGAGAAGATAAGCTTTTGAAATATGGTACTACAGAAGATCACTAGATATTAGGATCGTAGATCGAATAACTAATGAGGAGGTACTGAATCTGTTTGGGGAAAAGGGAAATTTACGACTTAATCTCACTACATGATGGAATAAGTTGATAGGACACGACCTGAGAGTCAACGAATCATCAGTTTTGTAGTGGAAGACAGTGTGATAGGTTAGTGGGTAAAGGCTGTAGAGGAACAACGTGACTATAGTAAACAGCTTCCGGTGGACGTAGGTATCAGTAGTTATGCAGATATGAAGAGACTTGCACAAAACAGACTAGCGTGAAGAGCAGCATCAACACAGCTTCACATTGGAAACAACAACAACTGATCATGTAGGGAGCAAACAGTTTATACAATGATTGTTTATTACGCCAAGATCGCATTGTAATTATAGTGTTGACATTACCTGTTTCGGCAATTTATTGTCATCTTAAGACTCATCAATCCAAAAAATGGTTCAAATGGCTCTGAGCACTATGGGACTCAACATCTGAGGTCATCAGTCCCCTAGAACTTAGAACTACTTAAACCTAACTAACCTAAGGACATCACACACATCCATGCCCGAGGCAGGATTCGAAACTGCGACCGTAGTGGTCACGCGGTTCCAGACTGAAGCGCCTAGAACCGCACGGCCACACCGGCCGGCCTCATCAATCCACTAACATATAACATGAAGAAGCTGTTACTGTATTAATAACATCTAAATGTGGCGATAATATTCTGAAAGTGGTCATACGATCGTTGCAATTACACTGCCTGAAAAAAAAAAAAGAATGGGAAGCACTCAGGATGGCGGAAGGAAACGAAATGAAACTTCACGGATTGAGAGGGTATATAATGTTATTTGAGTGATTACAAATTCCAGTCAAATTCACAAAGAACTTGATACTATCAGCCCAGTTAGTAGTATGACCTTGCAACCCATCTTACTTGGATGAATGCACTGATTCGGTTGGGAAGGGTGCCACAAAGCCGTTGTATTCTCTACTGATGGTCAACAACTGTTGTAACTGGCCGTTTATATTCTTGATACTGGCACTGGGTGGTGTTGATATCTGAGCTTGTTCCACACATTTTTTACTGGGGACGCTCTAGTGATCTTGCTGTACACAGGAGTACCTCAAAATCACGCAGACGACTCAAAGAGACAGGTGCCATGTGTGGACAAGCATTGTCCTGATGAAAGATGACACCACGTTAGTGTCACATGAGAGGTAACACTTGAGAACTCAGGATGTCCGTTAAGTACCATTGTGTCATCCCTGCAACATGACGCCAGGAGTAACACTACAATTCCTCTACAAAACATTGGAAGAATTCCACCTCTCGTCGGGTCAACAACATACTTGCCGACGATTTTCATCCTGGGTAGTGCAGAACTGCGTTTGATCGCTGAACGCATTGCGGCGCCATTCATCATAAGCCACAGTTCCTGGTCATAACACACCCTAAACCAGCCGTTTGCGTGTTGGTGTTAACTCATGGGGCAGAAATTTTCTACTCAGGTTGCTGCTAGACTCCAATCAATATTTTGGTATGAGATAAAATGTTGCAGAGAGTCCGTTATTTGTTCTCGGCTTCACGCGTAGATGTGAAGGAGTTATAGTTTGCTTGATGTAGATAGCGCCTGGAATCTGACATGACCGAGAACGATTCGAGAATCTTCGGAGACTCGCCTACTGACCGAGGGCTTCAGAACAGTGAGTCGCCAGAAAGTAAATAAGTGGACAAAAACGAGAGAAGGACAAACAACGTGGATAGCACGGTACAATGACAAGTCCAGTGAGTAACGCTGGACCGAAAACCTAAGACGGAGTGATTCAGAAGCAGAACCCCGATGTGTAGCGAGATCGGTGAAACAGCGCTGTGAAATCACGACTAACTGAGCGGGTGCGTTGCTGGCCTTAGAGGGCAGCCGCGAGCACTGACAGGCCAACAGGACGGGCGTGTCTCCGTAGACGCTTTGGAGGCGACAGCAGCTGCTCGCAGAGCACAACAGTACCGTCTAATGGCTGT